>NC_142566.1:16865000-17490000 GCF_041283825.1 Pyrus communis
TACACCTTTTTTCTTTGTGCGAGTAAGGACAATTATTTTTCAACTTTAATTTGCAATCTTTTCCACGTCCAGTTGTTAATATTCCTTTTGGACCTCACAGCATGCATGCAGTGCAATGCATGCTATTCTCTCTTTATGTTCTTTTTCAATTAATTTGTTTTATGTAGAGAGACGTTATTATTTTCTCCTCATGCGTGCCTCTGCCTTCTTTCTTTGTCTTATTAATATCAATTTTTGGTCACTTTAATTATTTTGACCACTGCCTGCACTTTCTCTTTTACCCTTTTAAACCAAACAAAAAAATAATTAAAGAAAAAGGATTTGTTGCTCCCCTTCAATCAAAAGGCATCGATCTCAGCCTAAATGATCATTAATTTACCTTTTTCCACGCAGCAAACCATTGTTCAATTTCAATGTCAAATTAGGTGTGCCCATGTAGATATGGGTTGTTAAGAAGTAAGATCTTGCTTTTAATTTTTAGATCCTATTACTATAAATTCATTATGTCCAAGTGTCTTAACCTGTAGAGCAACTCAACAACTTAAAATTCACATGCACCAACCCACCAATTGTGATGTGACCACGAATACACAAAGCAGTTATTTAAATGGCAGACAGTATGATATTTATAACATATTCTTTTAGAATACTAATGCATATACAACAAAATTACAACACCACAACATGACTACAGCTAATCGCAACAAGGTACGAAACTGTACACAAAGATATACTGTCATCGCATTCATGTAATTGACCTTAATTTCAAGTAAAGAAGTTTAATCTCATATCATATGCATAATGTAGTAATTAATGATTACTATTTGGTTGTAAAAAAATAAATCATAATTACAATCTAATCTATTATGTCATTCAGGAGCTGACCTTGCCAAACTGCAATAATTTTGGTTTAGGCACTTTGCCAAATCTCATTTTCCCGCCACATTTGTTACTCAAAACTGAAGCAGATCCCGATTAATCATTAATCTATCGCCAATCCCATGATCAGATGAGCTGGTGAAGAGCTAATAAGAGAGATTTGATATTGGTAAATAAATTTAGAAACAAGAAGGGGAGATTAGTACTTATCTCGTAACTTGTTCTCGTCACGTTTGTTTTTTGAAGGCCAGAACCTTTACCCATCAATAAGGGCACTCTATACAACCAATAATCTAACAGAAGTTTAGTTACTTCGAGTACCTCGTGCTAACGTTTAGGGCTAGGGGTTCATCTACAGTGTGAAAAAGTATTGAACACGAACACGTTCAAATATGTGAATTCATCGAATTAACGCTAAAACTGGCTTCGCATTGCAGAAAAATCTAAAAAAAATGGAGTTAGTGATGTGGTTAACATGTATATGTTGAGAAATGACTTCTGTGCACAAATTTTTATCATTAATTTTATCAAACTATTAAATTTAACAAATCAAAGAAAAATAATTGACCCCAATGCCGAAGATAAAAAGAGTGCAGAAAACAATATTCTATTTTTCTTCTTCTTTTATGTGTCATATTTAATCTTCATCCCAATCAATAATAGTTTACTTCTTCTTGCCAAGCATGCATAATGATTTAGAATGATGTTTTTACCTGTTACTGCACGTGTGAAAACAGCCAATTCAAAGGGTTAATTTGATTTTGATTGATCGTAGTAGCCAACAGTAGGACATGGAATTGCTTTTATGCAGACATGATTAGTTTACATCGAGTTTAAGTGTGGTTAGACAGAAAGAAACAACTTTAAGGTTTTTTCCAACACGATGCATCGAGCTTTCAATTCAAAAAAAAAAATAGCAGACAATTCCCAGTACTAATGGGCCATTATAATCATTAACAAAAACCCATGAAGTTCATGATCTGGGAATAATCCATTTCCACCTCTCAACCCCCCTTTTTCTTTTGAATTATGGGGAAGGAATGAAAGCAATATCTGTTACCTTTGGAGAAAGCTTAGGTAAAAAGTAGATCAGCAATGATGGTGTCGTAATGCACATACAGAACTAATAAAAGATACTGAGCTAAAACAAGAGATTCTACCGTGTAACCAGCTGTCTCCGACCCTTTTTCTTCTCTCTTCCATCACGTACGTGACCGTGGTTACACTTAAACCGACTAATCCCTTTTTTTCTCTCTTTCATCATGTGACTTGGATGTTTACACCGACTATATTTTTCCCTGTTCATCTTTTTCAGCACGTAATTACACTTAGGTTTTGCCCTAAAGAGGACCAGATCCTGGTCAAAGCGCAAAAGGAAAAGACTATTTTATGTATTTGTCTCAGCATCATTGGGACACAAACTGAGCTGGCTCTGTACTTATTGGGGCAGTAAAGCTGTTAAGAAATTATGAAAACCAGAAAGCATATCATTTCATAAAATAACTACAATCTCTGTAGAGCATCTTTGATACTTTTCCCTTCAATTTCTTTCATCATTTTGATAAGATAGGCTTAAAACATGAGGGAAATCAGTGATGTTTTCGTTTACTTTGCTCACAAAAGGCCCTACCAAGACCATATCATTAACCATAATTTACCGCCACTAAGATAAAAACTACATGAACTATCGTTTGCATGTAATTTAGTGAAAAAAACTTTCCACAGATGAGCAAAAAACAGAGAGCCTATGGCTATGGCTATGCATCTGTCCAGGCAGCGAAAATTGGCGTGTGAGGAATGGTGAGTCCTGGCCTGGATTGAACTGTTGGGATCCAAGAACTCACTGCATGACTCGAACTCGTGAAAAACTTGGAAGCAGATGGAGGCATTCCGAAGAAACTCGGCTGGCATGACTTATCAGGGCTGGCTTCTCTTGAGCTGCCTAAGCTTGTCACCAATGAAGAGGCATTGGAAAAATGAGCATTCCCCATTTTGGTAGAGTCCCCTGCCTCGGCTTGAATCACATTCTGAGTTTCGGTGCTTGGTTGCTTCTGATCAAGGTGCTGGGAGGACTGATAGAGTGCCATTTTCCAATCTTCCCCTTCACTAATGTTCTTCAGTGGGACAACGGCTTCCCCATTGCCGATTTGGGAAACATTGGTTTCATTAGTAGCCTCATTAATGGGTACAACCTCCTTATTTCGTTTAGCAAGTTCACCGGCAAGGAGGGTATTGCTCGACATAATTCGATCCACATCATACCGTGTTATGTCAAAGTTGGTCACAGCATTCAGTCCTCGGAATTTGATTGCAGCTATGTCATAAGCCTCAGCAGCTTCCTCTTGAGTGCCTGAAAGATTACAGATTAAAGATGACCGAAAAAATTAAGGTTTTACGGAAACTCAGAAAAGCATGAGAATCAAATATTAAAGCTAGAAAAGCATGGGGAGCCTCTGAAGGAACAGCCTTAGCAAAAGCTTAGTGGGCAAGTCAAGCTGACCACCATGCACCATACAGTAGTATCCATAACCGGCTAAAAAGACAATAGTTTTAAGAGCTGAGAGTGCTTCAAAGATTGGCTTTTTAAAGTCATAAAATCATATCATTCAATCACTTTTTTTTCCCACAATCTAAAAATAATGATAACATGCTTGAAGAATATACACCAAAATGGACATTTTGTCTTGTAAAAGTGAAAATTTGAAAAATCGCTCACTGAATGTCCCAAGATAAAGATCCTTATTTCCAGCAACCCTTCCAATCCTAGCTTGCCATCTTCCATGTTGGTGATGTCTGCTACACAGAGAAAAAAGAAAGGAAACAGATTTCAGAGATTTTTATTTGATATATATAATTTTTCTCATAGATATTTGATCTAAATTATCATATAAAATTATGAATAGCTAATAAGACCTTGTAACTCCTCTATACATTGAAGCCCCTCTTGAGAATCCACTGCTTTTCCTGTAAAGATAGCATTATGTTAGTAACTGATTAGCACTTAAACGCTCCTGTATTTATAAATCTACCGAATGCATGATTAGTAGCATGAACTAAAGCAAAGATCTACCTTCGTAAGTGAGCAACATATTCTTGTCTGGTCATATTCTTCATGTCCTCTAGTTCTTTTTTATAATTTTCCAACTGATATATTAATCATCCCCAAAGTTCCAAATTTAATAACCAAAATAAATATATATGGATTGAAAAAAAAAAAAAAAAAGTTCAATGCAAAAACATAATGATTACTGGGAAATTAATGTGAGTGGATGGTCCCCAATACTTGAGTGCTGCTAGATCATAAGCTCGTGCAGCTTTTTCCTCCATATCATAACCTCCTAAAATGCAAATCTTGGAATGATTAGAAAAACAAAAACAACATTGTTTGACAGTTAAAATGGTCAGCCAAATTATATGTAAAATAATGCATACCCAAGTAAACTGAAGATTCATCATTTGATTGTAATTCCCCAGCCAATCAAGGAAAAACCAAAAAAATTAGAAAATAAAATCAGCATAGTATGGAAAATAGTCAGAAATAATGCAGAATTTGACTTAAAAAATGTACATTTCTTCTAATTAAAAGCATCATTGTGTTTTCTTCACAAACCTTGCCTTCCCTTCCTGCTCTGGCCTTCTTTCTTGCAACTATTGTCCCACAGATGCGCTTCGTATCGACCGGTCCATCGGTGCCTGACCAACACAAATGCATCAAGAAATCAGAAAACTCAAGAAATGGATCAAAACCCAATTTGCAAAGTTCCAACTTTTTACCTAAAATTTGTTTAAAAAGTTGAAAAAACATAAAATTATCATGAATAAATAGGAAAGACTAACCTTGTGACTCCTCTGTACTGAGAGGTTCTCTGACCAAATGTATCCAATGACTTCCTGTGAACAATCTGCTTTTGATCCACCTTTATAGGCCCTCTTTTCTTTGTATCCACCACCATTGTCATACAATCTGCAGTCACAGTGGGAGAAATCTGCTGTGAGCCGGTCACACAGCTGGACTGTGAGCCAGGGCTCATTGACAAGCTCAAACACTGCAAATCCCCATAGGGCATTCCCCCATTTTCTCCCATGCACCCAGCAGCCATGTTGTTCTGCTCCATGACATTGTTTCTGGAAACCCAGCTCTTCATCTCAGCAATGCTCAGATCAAGCCCCATTCTTGCTGGGTGCAGATCGTAATTATCTGCTGAAACATGGGCTTGTTTGTGACCATCTTCCAAGAACATCTCATGAGTTCTGAGGCCCGAGTAGTATGATGAGTAGTGTTGTTGGTGGTGCTGCTGGGTGTGCTGCTCGTGCTGAAGATTATGGCTAAGCAAGTTTTGGTGGTTGCTGGGTACATGATGGTGGGTTGTTGGGTGTGGGTTTTGGGGGTAGAACATGCTGTCTAAGCTGAGAGCCATGGCTTCTTTGTCGTTGGCGCTTTCATAGTGATGGGTCCCCATGGCTGCACCTCCAAAGAAGTCCTCTAGTTTTGGAGTTGGACTAGTTGTTGTCACCATTGCAGCTTCAGATAAAAACATTTAAAAAATTAAAAGGTATAAATTTTTTTACCAGAAAACACAAGAAATAATAGTCCCAGGAGAAAATAGTACCGTGAGGGTGGTGCTGGGACCTGTTGAGAGCTTCCATAATGCAGAGAGAGCCATCAGACTTGAGTGGCATCATGGACAGAGGGGAGTACAGGACTGGACCGTTATCCTCCCCTTCTCCTCCTCCTCCTCCTCCTTCAACTCCATAGTAAACTCCATAGCTAAAGTGAGGTGGTGAGTGAAAAAAGCTAGCAGCAGCAACAGAAGAGGAAGAAGAAGGGGACTCCATCTTCATGTTTGGAGACAGTGAAAAATCCAACCAGTTATTATTACTGTTACTGTTGTTACCATCATTACCCATGGATTTCATGGTTTTTGAGATTTCTTCCTTCTATTTTTGTGATCAGAGATTGTTGAGTAAGTTTCTGTTGTGCCAAGGCAACTCAATCATTGGGCAACATATAAACTAATCATACTCTCCGTTTTCTTCTTCCTTATTTGCCCCACTCCCTTCTTCCCTTTGCCTCTGGTTTTTCAAAACTGGGTGTTTTGTTTGGTAGCCGCAGAGCTGATAGGACCAAATCTAACACTCATCTAAAACAAATCCCAACTTCTGCAACTGAATCTATCTATGCTTTCTCTCTCTCTCTCTCTCTCTCTCTCTCTCTCTCTCTCTCTCTGTGTGGAAAGATGTGCGATTTGTAAAAAGGGAACAAAACAAGGCCCTTTAAACTAAGCAAAGAGAATGACATACAGCGAGCAGTGCTGGCCCTGCTGGGTATCCTTCCCTCATTCTATACGCATCTGTGTATGTGAGAAAGACCTTTTCTTTTACCTTTTTTTTTTCCTTTCTCCTTTCTTTAATTTGCTTTTCTTTAAGATCCCCTTAATACTCATCGCATTAAAGGATCATTCCACCAAAAAACTATGTACAAACACGAAAATAACTTCCTGTAACACGTTGTAAATGTTCATCTCTTTCTCTCTCTCATTATATATTGTGTTAATATTATCATGTGATGAATGACATAAAAAAGATATATAGATCATGTTTTTGAAAATGTTAATTAGTTAACCGTTTAATGTAAGGTTATCTTAGTATTTGTGCCTTAAGGTTTTGCTTGTAGTGTAAGGATTTCTTGCCTATTAGATTTGAAGTCAAGTCTTTATAAATAGGAGGTTCGTATTTATGTTGAAATAATAAGTCTATCAAAATGTAATCTCTTTAAATTTATAGTCTGTTTGTTCTTTTATTTTACGTACTCTGATTTTTCAACTTATTTGACATGAAGTCTTGTCTTGTAAAAACTGAGACTTCGTTTTCTCATGTAGGTAATTCAGTACAGAGCCAATTAAAAACCAGTAGTCAAATGCCACACCCAAGTCGCTTGTACCTCTCTCTGTCTCTCTCTCTATAAAGTTATTGACTAATTAGAGTTGGTTTAGTGGGTGCAGAAATTAAATGAACTGGCTTGGGTTTTGCTCTGCTTCAGATTTCACGGGCACCAGACAAACTGTCCCTCTAGTCACTTCACAACAGAGGGAAGCAAAGCAAAGCTAGCCAAGCTAGGCAGCTTCTGTATCTGTACTGTACTGGGCTGGACCTACTACACTTTGCCATGGCAGTGTATAGGTATCTAGTGTGTGTGTGTATCATCTCGACGATTATTCTATTGCCTATCATGATTCAATACAAGACAAGCCCCTAACGACGCCATCTTGAGAAGCTGCTTCGCGTGGAGGACCTGTCTCTCTTGCTTGCTAGTCATATTTTGACTGGGTTGTTTTGGTGTTCACAATGAGAGAAACTTCTTGTAGTTTGCATCCCAAGGTTTCGTTTGAGATAAAATGATATTTCTTTATAGCACACTGTCGATTTACCCCCATGAACTTTCATTTAACTTTCGATTTTTCCTTGAACTTTTCTATTGGAAAATTAAGGACTCAGACTAATTTTTTAGCCAATTTGCCTTCTACCGTTAGTTTTTCATATATTCTATCCATATTTTTGTTAAGTGAGACCATGTGCATAACATGTGAGGATAGTTAAATCATTTCACTCTTAAAAATGATTAAAAAACTGAATATAAAAAAAAAAAAAAAAAACAAAATTTTCCCTCTATTTTTTGCCGCTAATTCATATTCTCAATTTTATTTTTCCTCTCATTCCTATGCATGAGAAATGACATATGGTGTTATTGTCTTCATAAGTAGCTAAGTTAGTCTTTTTTTTGAAGCATGTATTGCATTTTTATTTTCTCTAACAAATTAATAATTTGATAAATGTTCATGGTGTTATTGTCTCCAGTGCATTAATATAAGAAACATGTTCATAATACTCATAAAAAATGCTCAAGATAATTACATACTTTTCATAATGTCATAATAATCTTAATACAATTCCATAAAATGATCCTTAAGAAGTTGAAAAACATAAGAGATTTTACCATCCATAAGAATTGTTTAATCATTTTTAAGAGTGAAATGACTTAACTACTCTCACATGTTATGCACATGGTCTCACTTAATAGAAATATGGATGGAATATATGAAAACCTAACGACAGGGGGCAAATCGGCTAAAAAAATTAGTTTGAGTCCTTAATTTTCAAATAGAAAAGTTCAGGGGAAAATCGAAAGTTAGGTGAAAGTTCAGGGGGTCAATCGACAGTTTACTCTATTTCTTTAATAGAAGCCTTTAAAAAAAGGATTCCCAATTTTTTATAAAAATGAGGATTGGTTGTGGGATTCACACAACATCGAACTTTAACGATTCGAAATGTTTATTTTTTAAGTTGTACCCCATAAATCATCCTTGCAAAATATGAACCAAATCGGAAATATTTACGACATCTAATTGGATTCAAAGAAATGAATGAATACTTTGTTATATAAGAAACAATGAAATTTGATCTTGATAATTAAATAGACAAATGGTTTCAGATTGAATTGAATTTTTGCAGGGATGATCTATGAATCGAGATTAAAAAAATATATGAATCAGATCGTTGAAATTCGATGTGGAGTGGGCCCCACAACTAATCCCCATTTTTTTTCAAAAAACGAGGATCCCTTTGTATAAAGGGTCTATTTCTTTAATAGTCATCAAGAATTTACACAAGATATGCATACTAAACGCATTCTTAAGAGCAAATATTGTTTAGGAAAAATTATATATGAGTGTTGAGAGTATGAATTCCACGTTGGGAAAAAAAGAAACCTTGCATGTGCTTATAAGTAATTGAGCTACTCTTAATATTGCCGATTGGCTTATGGTGGAACTCTAATTTTCTTTATTGTATCATAGTAGATTGACACATGTGTGGAAACCAACGGCTACACGTGCTCCACATTACTCAATTTGTGTTGTTCATGTGCTAGGCTTGAAAATATGTCACACATGAGGGGATATGTTGAGAGTATGGATCTCATATCGGAGAAAAAAAGGACTTTCCATATGCTTCTAAGTAATTGTACCACTCTTATATTGCCAATTAATTTTATTGTACAACTCCAATTTTTTTTCAATGGAAAATTCCTGGAGCAGAAAAGAAAGGCTGCACATGCAACAAACAAGAAAAATTATATAACATTCACCAGAACTAAAGCAACACTAGCCAAAGAATTCACCATAACTAAGCATTACAAGCCAGAGAATTACTCCAAAGGCAGCACAAGAAAGAGACTGCCCAATATCTGATGATTATGTACTTATCGGAAAAAAGAAACCCTACTTTGACTCACATTAATCCAACAAATACCGAACTTCTTCCTCAGTCTTTTGCCAACCGGCAGAGGGTTTTTTTTCCTATTTTTTCTTCTGGCTAATGGCTAAGGTTTCAACATGAAAGTTGTTTGTGGTTGTATCCCAATCTAGTTATACTTTTCATGCATTTAACTATTTATCAATGAGCCGAAGAAGTAGTGGCTAGTGACTCCTTGTTGCTTCGGTGATTGTAAACAACGCAACGTACCTAAGTCTTTAGAGAAAGACTAAAGAGATATATAATCACCGTAGTCCACATACACACACATTAAAACCGATTTCAAGACAAAAACGAAGCTAATAATCATGGATCCAATTTTGAATGCCTTAAATCTTTAGTGATTTTTTGTAAAAGCAAATATGTAACTCGTTGCATGAAATGTCTTTTTCACTAAATATTTTTTTACTAGCCATCCACTGATTAGGATTGGATATTTTAAGGCATTTTAATGGAGGTGATTGGACTTCGGTTGCCTTTTTCATGTGTCTTCGACCTGGATGGTCGGACTGAATTCTTAATTTTCTTAATTCCAATATAAAAGGAAGAGAGTAAATAACATTGGATTCTAATCATTTCAACCTTTGCTTTTGTAATAAGCTTACAAACGAACAAATTCGACATTTGAACAGAGGGTAAAGCTTAAATTTTGTATATTAATTATCTTAAATTCATTTTATCAGACAATCGAAAATTAACATAGATGTGTAAGAAATAAAAATAAGTATGTGGATAGTATCACCTCTGAACAAAAACCCAAATTGAGATAACTCAAACCATTCTTTAATCTTTTGTCATGAAAAATAATTTTTTATAATTAACCTAATAATTCATCAGAAAATTCTAACCTATATTTTGAAAAGTTATATATTAGCTAACAACAAACGGAGTACCTATTAGCCGTTAATGGATATTGATCTCACAAATAATGCATTAAGACGTGACAAACATTAAAACTTGCTCTTTAAATTGATTAGCACCAACTCATCACCGCATTTATCTTTTTGTGTTACTAGGCAAACAAACCCAAAAGAAAAACTAGTGAAACAAAAAGGAAAGAACAAAGTGCCTAATATGGGGCAGGCAGCTTCTCGATCTTATGAACTAAAGCAATCTTGATGCGAGCATACAAGGCCCATGGTAACATTTTGACATAGATATATGACAAGATTTACTGTATAACTTGCCATAAAAAATTTGGGGACAACAGAATAAAATCTACAATTATTGGTGAGCAAGACACAGTGCAAAACCATTTATATTTGCTTTATCTTGTTGTGGTCAATGGTCAACACAACTAGATCAAAAGTGAGAAGTGGGACACTAACAAATTAATTAACTTTGAGTGGGAGCTAATTAGAGGTCATCTTATCTTAATTAGGAGCCATATTGAGCTAGCTTACTAACTTTAATTGTGGAATTGTTTTATAAGTTGCATGATAATCCATATGAGTTGATGCATGTACTTCTAGAAGAACGTATAGTTATAGGGTGAGCTTTGCTCAAAGTTGATATTCCTAGAATGATGAACCAAGGTCCCTTTGAGAACATTCTTTTTGTAGGAAATGCATTTTATATCCCACTGATCATTATAACTCAGACTACAATGCTAAACCAATTTTAAATATTTTATAACTTTACAGTCAATTCGAAAGTGAAACAATTTACAAAGAACTGTGGGATTGCTTCTTGATCTAGATATTAGTGAAGTTTTATTATTAAAATAAATTGGAAGATTTTCACACTATCATTTTAACATGAAAACAAAATTAAGGCATCTATAAAAATGAGTGAAGAACATGTACATATAAAATAAGAGTGTAAAAATCGATATACTTAACAAAAATGTTGTGTCCGCACATAAGTATATATCAATCTTTTCTTCTGCTTTGTATATTTTCAATTTGCCAAAACTAAACAGGAACCAATCGAACACCAAAAAGAACATTGGCCAATCAATCAAACAGAGGTTGCCCTTTTTTTTTATTTAATACTCTTGCATGGAAATTTGCATGGCCAAGGTAATGGAGACAGATTTTCAAGAAGGAATGATTTGGTTTCAAAAGAGACTGTGAGCTCGGGAGTGAAATATGACCAAAGGACACAAGGAGAATGGAGCAAGAGAGAGACCCTCACCCTCCTTTTGATTGAAGTAATGATGAGCAAATCCATTATTCCACAGCCAACATCGCACCAGCAGCCAATGAGATTTTACTACAAGTGGTGCATGGCCAAGCAAAAGAGCTTTGTGCTGCCTCGTCAAATTAATTAGTTTTCCTTTTTTCCATTTTTCTTAACTATCCATTTGGTGGGAGGCAGATGGGAAAGGAAGGGTTACTGGTGCCTCTTTCCTCTGCACTGTCTCTTTAGAGTTGGCTGTTTTCAAGTTCTCTTAAAAGGAGAAGGATTCTCTTCCTTCTTCTTTTTTTCCTCCTTTTCCCTCTCCTCCTATTTGAACGGTCACGGTTAAGCTACGTAACATCTTATATTAATTTTTTTTTTATAGAAAAGGAAAGACAAAGTAGAGAGTGTGAGAGGAGAGGATGGAAGGATATGAAAAGAGTAGGGGAGAGAATCCTGCCCCCTCTTAAAATCCAAATGCAAACTTTGAGAAACAAAAAGCATTAGGCTCGACTTTATTTTATTCACAAAATTAATTTGCAACTCGATTTTGAACACAAGTTTTGAGGCAAATTGATGTAAAATTTTACATGTAATAAAAGTAAAAGAAAGAATGGCGAGCAATAGAGAAAAATGATTGGAGAATTGGTAATTCACATGTTAAATGATTATTTGCTACGTCTCGAAAGTGGATGTTTTTTACTTTTCACGTTGTTTGGATGAACGCTACTTTCATTTCTGATGTGTTCATAGTAGAGTTGTTCAATCTCCCACTAAAGTGGCTTGAGCCATCTTTTGCATAAATCCGTCAAAGAGGAGTCTAATAATAATGGAGATCCTGTTTATTTGTCTTTTGGGGGTTTCAAGGACTTTGTTATTAGTCTTACTTAGCTAAGTCTTTTGAGATGCCTTAGGGGATTGTAATTTGTTTATTAAGCCATTTGGCTTCTCATTTGTAAGAATCTTTCAATCAATTAATCAAATTATCCTTTGGGATTTCTATCAAATTGGTGGAATCACAAATTAAGACTAAAGGGTTAAGACTAGTGGTATTCCTCTTCACTTGTAAGTGAGAGATTTTAGGTTCGATTATTGCCAAAGGCGAGTTTGAGCCACATTATTGCTAACCCATTGTGAGGCTCAGCCAAACCCCTTCCCTTAGTATAGATAATATCGTTTGTTCAAAAAAAAAAAAAAGATATATTAACACGCTATAATAACATTTATGTTACAGTCCTATTAGATTAGGAATGTGATTGTGTAAATCCTAGTATATCTAGAGATATCTTGGAATATTCCCTCAGAAGTACATCTCTCTCATATCTCTCTCTTGCCACCAGCCCTCTCACTCTCTACTCCTAAATACAGTTCAGTAAATTAGGCATACACACGTTTTCAGCACGCTCTTGCCAAGAAGCTAAGGAACTGACGGATCGTGAAGAAGGCTTTTCTACACAATCAAAGGCTTAATCGTCTTCTGCCAATCAAGTTCTTTTAAAATAAATTAAGATATTTGAAATGACCTTGAAGCATGAAAACATTCCTCATGATGCAGTAGCCTCCTATATTTATATTTTCCTTTCAATTATATATATTGCATATGTGTTCATATATTTTGTCAATATATATTTTTGTTCATGCAATACGCAATTATGCTATGTGAAATTTGTGAGTCAAAGCATCGAAATTAATTTAGAAGCAATTAGGGTTTTTAACCCTAGAATTCGAAAAAAGAAGAAAATAAAAAATAAAAAATTTATGGGATTTTGCGACATAAGCCGTGACTTCCTGCCCCTGGCACCGACGAACACAAGCTAGCCTGTAACCATGCCGAGCCTAAGACGACGTCATTCTGACATCTGACTTCTGTAGCAACCCTTTAGGCTTTGCTGCATACATTGGATAACCAGGCCGAAGTAGACCTGACAATTTCTTACACGACATGAAAATAACGGGTTTTGGGTCAACACGATAACTAATCAGGTTGTTACCAGGTCACACGATAAGAACCCGTTAATAACGAATCCTTAACAGGTTTACACAAGAGTGACACACGGGTAACCTATTTCGACACGATAAGAAAAAAGTTATTTTGATGATTTTAATTTTTTAAACTACTAAAAAAACTTACTATAAAATACAATAGATATATAGTGGATATGTATATATTGTTTATTAATTATTAGGGAATTGTTATTAGCACTCCAAAAATCTCATTCTACACTCTACACTTTCTATATTAGGATAGAAAAATACACTTGTGAGGAGTGTAGAATAAGATTTTTGGAGTGCCAATAACATTTCCCAATTATTATTGTATTATTATTCTATATAAATTTTAAAATTTTGTTTTATTTATTTATTTTTATAGTATACTATAGGCAAAGTCTGAGATTAAAAAAATTACAAAACACATTAAAAAAAATTATCAAGTAATTTAAAAATACTAAACACATTAAAAATATTAGAATAATTATTTATAGGTGCAAAAAATGTGAAAAAAATATGCAAACGCTTGTAATCACATCCTCTACGCTTTGAGGATGAGTACATTATCGTTTGAATTTTTAAAACCATACAAACCCTCTTGAATAATATTTTTAAGGGAGTTCAAAATAAATAAAATTCGCAATGACAAGCTTCACAACTTTTGTGAAGGGGTTAACTCCAAAATTTTAGTATGTATATACTAATTTAGTATTATGTATTACATTTTTTTGGGTCAAATTATGTTTTTCATATTCATAATTTATTGATTTAAAAAATATTTTTCTTAACGGGTAATGAGTCGGGTCATATTACCTAATAATATTAACAGGTCGATTTCAGGTCATATTACCCATTTACTTTAACAAGTGTTACACGACACGACCTGTTAAGTTATCGGATATGACACAAAAACGACATGAACACGAGAAACACAACACGAATGCCAGGTCTAGGGCGAAGGCCTGATTTGGGGTTTTAAGACAGGTTTGCAATCCTAGCCCACTCTAGTATGGCCTGAAGCTCTGCTGGAATTGTTCATATGCCCTAGGCCCATCACCAACTAGCCCGATGCTTACTAGGCTCGTCATCTTGCCCTGGCTTGCTTGCAGCAGCTCCCATGGTTGCTGGGCTAGCCCCCCTCACGGCCCAACCACAAAGGGGCAATTTTGGCTGGGCTTTGTAGTGCCTCAACCCAAGCCAGGGAATGATAGGCTTGTTAGAGCTTTGGCCCAATACCACAACAAGCCGACCCTTAAAGTTGGGCTTGCCCAGAAACGGCCCACAATGAAGCCAGACCTCACTGGGCTTCGTGCACACTAATTCTAGGTCAGCACCATGCTAGGCCTGTGCTTCCCACGCCTTTTGTGGACCAAACCAGCAGCTTGGCTGTTGGGCCTTTCTTCCTTGTCACGGTTCGTGGCCTGTAGCCTATCCCGTGGCCCAAAAGGCCATTAGGGTCTTGTCCCATACACGGCAACTAGACCACCAAGATTGGGCTACGGTTTTTTAATCCAATGTTATTTTTGGCATTCCCGGTAATATTAACCTAAATGTTATTATTTTTCTTCTACGATCAAACCTGAATGGTTACGATCTATTGAATTAATTAAAGTGACTAGCAGTCCATTAATCTAACAATTAATCCAAAATTATTGGCCCGAAGCTCACTTTTTGGCAATTAACGATTGAATAAATTATTTCTTTTCTTTGAACGGTTGACTATCTTTCGTAGTCCCGACGCACTCATACTTGGGTTCTTGAAGCAATCCATAAATTCACTATAATTAGTTGTATATTATTTTCTGTGTTCTTGCAGGTACCCCTATATATGAACCAACAATCCCCAAATCCACAAATTCACTATACTTAGCAATCCACAAATCCACAAATACATTTAGCAATCCACAAATACACTTAGCAATCCACAAATCCACAAATTCACTAAACTTAGCAATCCACAAATTCACTACACTTACCATATGAAACCCATAGCTTTCATACTTAAATTAAACCAATACATGTCTATAGAACCCGAATATTCTACAATATATGTCCATGGCTTACCATATGACTAACCATGTTTTTGTTGTACCCTCTGTTCTAGGGACATGTTGAACTTGAACAAGCTCAATTCCACCGCTTTAGAAGTATTTGGAAGAAACTTCCTAAAGTAGGTTCAAGACGTGAAGCTCCGTTTTACTGCAAAGAGTCTTTGAGCCACCATTGAGGAACTTACAAACAACCCAGTCGACGAAGCTCAAAAAGCTACTATTATATCTTTATCCGAAGAAACATCCATGATGCACTGCAAATCGAGTACCTTGTTAAGGAGGACCCATGCACCTTGTGGGTTGCTCTGGCTGATCGCTTCGATCACCAAAATTTTTTTTACTTGCCTGAAGCATGACACGACTGGTAACATTTACGCTTCCAAGACTTTAAGTTTGTGAATGAATACAACTTTGAAGTTTGTAGAATCCGATCACTGCTTAAGTTCTGTGAAGATGACTTAACTGAAGATGATCTCTTGGAGAAGATCTATTCAACCTTCAATGCCACCAATATTGTTATACAGCAATCAGTGAAAAGCAGAACCAGCTTTTGATGAAGAATCATCAAGCTCAACCTATTGGCTCGAACGATCCGCCTGAAGTGCATATGACTAATTATAGCAGTTACAACAGACGGAAACCCCGTCGTGGCCATGGAAATGGGCCGCAGGCCCCACCACGGGCCCAAGGTCAATAGAGCAAAAGCTCACCCGAGGGAGGAAGTTTGACCCAGAAGCGCCAACCCCTTGCCTCTAAGGCCCTAAACTTCAAGGACAATGGAAAAGCTACCATTCAATTAGCTTCCAATGTACTAGACATGTGCTACCACTGCGCGTCAAAGGATCATTGGTCACATGCATGCCGAGCTACCCCCGAGGTTATTTCCAAGTATCATTCCCATCATGAGACTAACTTTGTGCATGTGGAACATCACGAATATGCTACTACAACTATGGAGGTTTCATATTTTTAGAAGGCATCCGCCCATATGGAAGAATAAAGTTTTATTTCTCTAAGACATGTTAGGGTGTTTTACATCCCTAGTGGCTGAACCAACTAGGTGTGGCCGAACCCCCAATTTTTCTAGGTTTATGGTTTAATTTTTTGGACAATTTTTCTAAGTATTTGGAATTATTTGTTTGGTTTGGTTTGTTTTGAATTATGAAGAATTATTTTTATGGATAATATTTCTCTAATTGAATGAAAGGAATTATATTTATGCATGTGACCGATTCAATTAATTTATTCCTAGATATGACTAGTGGGGAAGTAAGTTGTCTAGCTGATAGTGCTACCACACACACCATCTTGCATGAACAATACTATTTTACTAACTTCGTACCTAAAAATGCATCTCTAACAACCCTTTCAGGCTCATCAAACCTGATAAAAGGATATGGAAAGGCCCATACAATGTTGTCTAATGTTACTGAATTAACCATTAAAGAGGTCATCTATTCTCCACGTTCTAGAAGAA
Source organism: Pyrus communis (assembly GCF_041283825.1). NCBI lineage: Eukaryota > Viridiplantae > Streptophyta > Magnoliopsida > Rosales > Rosaceae > Pyrus > Pyrus communis. Next base: position 16,881,828 of record NC_142566.1, read on the forward strand.
CGTTGTTGAGCTTAAAGATAATCAATATCATGTTGAAAACCACTGAAGAGAATGGTTCTGAATTTCTTTGTATCACTTCTTACGAATATAGCCAGAATCGTATTAATGAAAAGCTAGAACGTTTCCCGAGTAGGTTGTACGTAACAACCATTCGATCCGTGGAGACCTATCACATGGCTGGCCTTATGCCTAGGTTCCAGAGCACTCTCTTGCTTTGGCACGATTGAATGGGACATCCCAGACGAGATATGATGCGCCGTATCCTCGAAGTATCACACGTGCATCACCTAAAATCTTATCCCAACCATCTATCATGCAAAACATGCTCCTTGGGGAAGTTGAATATTCAACCCTTAACTACAAAGATTATTCACGACCCCTCTAAGTTTCTTCAGAGTATTCAAGAGGATGTTTGTGGACCTATTCAACCAACACGCGGACCATTTAGATACTTCATGGTGTTAGTTGATGCATCGACACGTTGGTCACATGTCTGCTTATTATCCACACGTAACGCTGCATTTGCGAAACTCCTAGCTCAAATGATTAAGCTTAGGGTTCACCACCTTGATTATTCGATTAAGTCAATTCGACTGGATAATGTTGGAGAGTTTACGTCATAGACTTTTGATGATTATTGCATGTAAGTTGGGATTGATGTTGAACATCTTGTACCCTATGTTCACACCCAAAACGGCTTGGCAAAAGCTTTCATAAAGCGCATTCAAACGAAAGCTCGGACTTTGGTTATGCGAACCGAATTGTCAGTATCTGCCTGGGGCCTTGCAATATTGTACACAACTATGTAGATCTACCTGGGGCATATCGCTACCTAACCTCATTCACCATTACAGTTGGTTACAAGATACGAGTTTGACATCTCGCATTTACATGTGTTTGTGCAGTCTATATGCCAATAGGGCCGCCACTAAGTACCAAAATGGGTCCTCAAAGAAGAATAAGAATTTATGTCAGTTATGAGACCAAACCCAAGCCTGGGCTAAATGCTATTTTTTAGGTTTTATCGCCCCCCCTCCCCCAAACCCAACCCATGCTAAATGTGTGGGCTAAAAGTTAAAAACCAAACAAAAGCCAAATCCCCCCCCCCCAACCAAAGAAATTAGCCCAAATGCGAGTGAACTAGCTAGAAACAAGCCTAGTCGCAGCCTGCCCACTCACCCCAATTTCCCCATGCGGCATTAAGCTTTCAGCGCCCGACATGGGGGGGCCCACTGTCAGGGCAGCTGTTGGCCACCTGCATGAGCCCAACAGCTTTAATTTGCATCGGATGTCTGATATATTTGGATCGTTGGTTGATCCAACGGTCCAGATTCAAATTTTGTTTTATAAAAAAAATGTAATTTTAAAATACGTTGAATCCAACGACTGAAATCGAATATAATCAAATCTAACAGTAAAAAAAAAAAAAAAAAAAGATCAAATGGTTGAAATTTAAATCCGACGACTAAAATAATTAAAAAAAATTATTTAACTCAAATTTCACCCAAAACTCTATAAATACCTATGTATTTGTTCAAACATCCACACAAAACTCACTTTTCTCCTACAATTCTTCCAATTTTTCTTTCTACCATTTCTTCCCATTTCTAAATTTTTCAAGATGGCAAGAGAGCATATTAGAGGTCGTAATTGGACTTGTGAGGAAGATGTTGCTTTCTGCTTGGCATGAGTTTCTATTATCAATTTAGTGATTTTTCAATATTTATCAGAATTTAAATATTATTAGATTAAAATGTTCATAAAATTAATTTACGATGGTCTACATAATTTTTTTTTAAGTTAATTTAAGAAAAAAATTAGTCTAAGTTCATTCTTTAATAATTTGGGGCTAAAATTTTCGGCCAAAAAGGTTGGAGCAGAAAAATTGTTTCTGGGCTAAAAATTTTAGGTTTTCGCCCAAAGGTTGGAGATGGTCTGATTCCCTATAAATTATTCGCTACTTAAAGCCCTTGACAAGAGATCTCTTAACCGTACGTTTTGCAGATTGTCAATTTGATGAGATAGTCTTCCCGTCATTACAGAGAAATAAGATCACTAACGTTCCTGTAGAATGTCGTGAATTATCATGGATTACTCCCACTTTGTGTTGTTTAGATCCCTGCATTACCCAATCTGAAATTGAAGTGCGACGTATTCTAGATCTTCATACCATTGCTCAACGCATGCTGGATGTTTTTATTGATCTAGCAAAGGTGACGAGATTACATATACCCCCTGTAAACGTACCTACAAGGATGCACGTACTTGACGTACGCTATAACATCGCCTTGGAAGGCCAGATCGTCCCCGAGGGTATAGTGGCCGCACCTCCCACACGGCCCAGTACACTAGCGGCAAGCCAATCATCTGCTCCTACCCTGAAGCATGGCAGACCCCCTTCGGAAGAAGAAAACGGCACAAACTAGTAAACCTAGTCTAAATCCGGCCACCACTTACTCATCTATTCCAATGCATGAAGTTATTCTAGATTACGGTGATGTCTTAGACGAAACAAACCAGCCTCCCGAGAATCGTGATATTTCGGTCCATTACGTAGTATTGGATGAGGTTTGGAATCAAAATGAGATGATTGTTGATGATGCATTCGCACATACTGTTGTTACCGACATCATGCTTAGCAATGACATTGAACCACGTTCCGTTGATGAATATCAACGTAGAACCAATTGGTTCAACTAGAACCAAGCAATCTAGGTCAAACTCAATTTACTTGCAAAAATCAAGGTGTTTGGGCCCTTAGCTCCTACTCCACAATATGTGAAGCCTGTGGGCTACAAGTGGGTTTTCATGAGGAAGTGTATTGAGAAGAATGAAATAGTGCAATACAAAGCACGCCTCATAGCCAAGGCTACTCTTAACGCCCTGGGATTGATTATGAGTGAGACGTATTCCCTCGTAATGGACGTCATAATGTTCTGCTACCTTATCAATTTGGTAGTTTCGGAAAAACTGAATATGCAGCTTATGGACGTGGTAACCGCGTATCTTTATGGAGATCTAGATACGGAAATCTATATGAAAGTTGCATAATGACTTCCATTAACTGGTTCAAATAGTTCTAGACCATGGAACACCCTCTCGATTAGATTGAGGAGATCACTCTATAGATTGAAACAATCTGGGCGAATGTGGTATAACCGTTTGAGTGAATATTTGACAAATCAGGGTTATGGGAACAACGAACTATGCCTATGTGTATTCATTAAGAAGTCATATTTCAGATTTGTGATTGTTGTAGTTTATGTCGACGACATGAACCTTATTGAAACTCCCGCAGAGCTTCAGGAAACTACCATTCACTTGAAATCAGAATTTGAGATGAAAGATATTGGGAAAACTCGATATTGTCTCGACATGGAGATCAAACACTATTTGAATGGAATCCTAGTACATCAATCGAACTACACCAAAAAGGTGTTACTACGTTTTAATGAGGATAAAGCGAAGCCTTCGAATACTCTTATGGTCATTCAGACTCTAGATGCTAAACAAGATCCTTTCCGTCCCAAGGAAGATAAGGAAGAGATTTGGAGCCTGAAGTTCCATTCCTAAGTGCAATTGGTGCTTTATTGTACTTGGCTCAATGCACTAGACCTGACATCTCCTTTACTGTTAATCTTTTGGCTAGATATAGCAGTGCGCCTACACGCAGACACTGGAATGGTGTTAAAGATATTTTCCGCTACCTTAAGGGTACTACAAATTTGGGCTTGTTCTACACCCATAAATCCTTGAAAGGAGCTGTCGTCCCCTATCTATCCTCAAGTTGATTCTCGCCTTGTTGGTTATGTAAATGCTGGTTATCTGTCTGACCTACATAGGGATGTCTTTATTGGAGACACTGCAATATCTTGGAGGTCTACCAAGCAAAAGGTAGTTGCAACTTCTTCGAACCATGTTGAGATTCTCACCTTGCATGAAGTCTCGCGCGAGTGATTTTGGTTGAGAGCAACCATGAAACACATTCGAAACACTAGTGGTCTTACTTCCATCATTGACCTTCCTACGACGATCGTTGAAGACAATGCAGCCTGTATTGAACAGTTAAAGAAGGGATACATCAAGGGAGACAACATCAAGCGTATAACGCCGAAGTTCTTTTATTTTCACCAGCAACAACAACATCAAAACATTGAAGTCAAGCAGATTCGTTCCTAGGACAACCTAGCCGATCTCTTCACCAAGTTATTGCCCAATTCTACTTTTCAGAAGCTCGTCCAAGGAATCGGTATGCATAAATTATCTGAGTTAAATTGCTTGTAGTTCTCTTATTTCGAAGTTATGTCTAACTCGGGGAGAGTATCCTGAAGCATACTCACTTGATCTTGATAAGCTTATATTTATATATATTTTATATCAAATTCACTTGTCTTTTCTTAGTTAGTTCCTTATATTTTTAAGTTATTTGCTTTGTTTTTGTGTTTTGTAGGATTTGTCAAGTAAAGAAAAGAAAAATAACACAAGTGGAATTTTAAGTAATAAATTCGTCAAAACTGCCTGTGCAGGTCAACTGACTTTGGAAGCAAGTTACGGACAAGTCAGAATGAATTAGAGAATGAGCCTTATATGCTTGGAAATCTACAGATGTCTATTTTCTGGATCATTTCGAAGATTGTTAACATCATTTTTCTAGAAAAAGTTATGGCCGTTCTAACACTGAAAGGTTCCCAAGAGGCTGAGCAGTTTATAACTGACAAGAAAGCTTTGAAAGCAATAAATCCCATAAAACTAACAGCCAAAACTGATGCAGCCAAGAACAAGCCAGCTAACACCTATTCAAATATCAAAGGAAATGAAAAATTAAGTGAGAGTAATGGGCATAAAGGCTGCCCAAAGAGTTACAATTGTTTTAGCATTTCCTCTCACTTATTGTCATCACTAAATGGCTGTTAGTGGGGTGAGTTATGGAGAAAAAAACTGTGGTAGCAGAAAAGAAGAAAAGGGCTACAGGTTGTAGCAGCAAAGAGGGAAAAAAAGTGTGAACAAAAGATAGAAAAAAAAAGAAGGAAAGCAAGGAAAAAAGGCAAGGCTGCTGCGTTGGGGAAGGAAGGAAAGGAAGGAGGAAATCTTGGCATTCTTTTCTCTCAGTTTTATCTTCTCAAACTCATGTCTTTCTTTTGGTTTAATTTGAGAATTATGTGTAACTAATTTTTAGTAGTTAGAGGCTGTTTTGAAGCCCCTAATATGATTGCAAGTTTGTTATGACATTTCATTTGAATTACTTTTACGAATGGATGAAAATTGGTTCACTACTTGTTTCATTGATGAATTTTTATGTGTTTTCTATGGACGCATACTTAGTAAGCATATCTAGGATTCTAATGCTATGAGAATGTGTGTGCCTGCCCTTGTCGAATGAGGACCTACATATGTTCTAGAGTAGTACTTGTTAATTGTGATTAACATGTGAACCAATTTCTAGGATTAGTAAGACAACGCTAGTACTTACGATGCCTTATGATGACTCAAACTCTTTTCGTTCTTAATGATTTCTACTTATTAAATCTATGAACACACCATTCGAGATTGCATGTTAGGGACTAAGTTAAGTTGAAAACGTCATTCTCTTAACATACTACATGAGAAAGAGTAATAGGTTGAGTTCTAACATTGAGCCAACTTGAGCATCTTCATCTAAAAATGAAAGGAATTTGAATGAAACATAACATGTTTGCATGATTATTTGGTGGTGGATAGCAATTCTCCTAACTCGTTTTTCTTAATTTGTGAACTACTTAAAAATCTGTCTCTGTCTTATTTTTGTTCGATTTAATTTAAATATCAAGTCAACTCTAAAAATCCCAAAAATTTGTGTGAGTATAGCTCTGTGTATCTAGTATATGCATATAAAATTTCATAGACTTTAGATAAGTGTAAGTCGGTCTAATAATTATTTTTTGGTGGCTGGTCAGTAGGGACAATTGCTTTAGATAAAACAATCTTCTGCGGGAAAGACCCTTATTTTCATATGCTACAATTGATAAATCTTATTGTTAATAAGGAAAATTAATAGGACATTTGTGTGCTACTTTGTGGTGTGCTTTTAATCCTATCAAAGTTTTGGCGCCGTGTCGTCGGGGATTGTTATTTCTAATTACTTATTTTTTATTGTTTTCTTTTCTTATCTAATTAGTGTTTTTGTTTTTGTTTTTTTTGTTTTGTTTTTATTTCAGGTACTCTTCATAGTATATGCATACTCGAAGGTCCAAGAGCATTGATCTAGCTTCCTATGATCCTGAGGTTGAACGAACATTTCGAAAGCTTCGAGGAACAATCAAGCAGAAGCGTGCATCGGTGTCTTTACCACCATCTTCTCCACCACATTTGAGTTCGGAAGAGGAGGAAGAACCACAAGAAGGCATGGCTAATAACCATACTCTGAGGGAGTTGGCAACGCCTAATACGGATCAACAACCATTGTGCATCACATATCCAAATGCAGAAGGAGGATTTGAGCTTAAGTCCGACATGATTCACTACTTGCCTAAGTTCCATAGCTTCTCAATAGAGGATGCCAACAAGCATCTCATGGAGTTTCATGTGGTATGCTCAGGAATAAGACCAACCAATGTGGATGAGGAGCAAGTCAAGTTGAGGGCATTCCCATTTACATTAGAAGCTAAGGCAAAGGAGTGGCTTTATAATTTACCTCCAGGATCAATGAACACATGGAACCAGGTGAAGCAAGCATTCTTGGAGCAATATTTTTCGGCCACAAAAGCTGTGAGCATAAGGAAAGACATATGTGCAATCTGACAACAACATGGAGAGCCATTTGGAGATTACTATGAGCGATTCACACATTTGGTTGCATCTTGTCCTAATCATCAAATTTCAGAGCATCTTTTAATACAATATTTTTATGAAGGATTGTATGGTACTGATTGTGTAATGCTTGATGCAGCAAGTGGAGGAACATTCATGGACAAGACACCAACAAATGATAAAGCATTATTAAAGAACATTGCTGGCAACACACGACAATTTGGAGGGAGAGATGAGCTACCTCTTAAGAAAGTTAACGAGGTAAGTGCTAACTCTAGTATTGAATTACAATTAGCTAACTTCACTAATCTTGTGCAACAAGTTATGGTGGCTCCAAAACAGGTGTGTGGTGTATGTTCAATAATGGGACATGCCACGGATATGTGCCCTTCGTTAATGGATCAAGGTGGTCTTGAGCAAGCTAATGCGTTAGTAGGTTTTCAGGGGCAACAAAGACAAAAGTATGATCCATACTCCAACAACTATAATGCAGGGTGGCGCAATCATCCACACTTAAAGTGGAACAATCAAGACAACGGACAACAATTTGTTCCCAATAACTATAATCGTCCACCTGGCTTCTTTCAAGCAAGATCGCAGGCATCATTTCAGCCTCAACAACAACAAGCTCCAAGTAAGTCTCTTGAGGATTTAATTGCTTCTTTAGCTAACTTTACTCAATCTCATCAATAGAAAACAGACAAAGCAATTGAAAACCTTGAGCGCCAAATGAGTTAGTTAGCAAGTTTGATGGGGCAACAACACCAACCAGGAAGGTTGCCTAGCCAAACCGTTGTGAATCCAAATGCGAAGCAGATGAATGTTGTGACTTTAAGGAGTGGAAAAGAAGTTTTTGAGCAGCCAAGGATGCAAAAGAGGACTAGAAAAGATACAAATGAGCAAGGGGAGCAACAAACCAAAAATCTTGAGCAAGATGAGGCTTCAACAGAAACTAAAAAGTCTCATAAAGATACAGAATTGAACAAAAAAGATTTTGATAAGGTAAGTAAAGAAATTCAAAATTCATTTAACTCATGTGTCCCTATTCCTTTTCCTCGTAGGTTTATGAAGTCTAAGAAAGAGCAAATTGATAAGGAAATCTTGGATACTTTCCTAAAAGTCCAAGTGAACTTACCTCTTTTAGATGCCATAAAACAAGTGCCTAAGTATGCAAAGTTCCTTAAAGAGTTTTGTACGAACAAGAGAAGATTCAATGATCAAGAAACTGTGGCATTAAGCGAGGAAGTATTAGCTGTTTTGCAGAGAAAGCTACCACCGAAGTTGAAGGATGCCGGTAGCTTTACCATTCCATGTGTAATTGGAGGGAAAGAGTTTGGGAGAGCATTATGTGATTTGGGGGCATCCATCAATTTGATGCCATATTTAGTGTATGAATCACTAAACCTTGGAGACTTGAAGGAAACAAAGGTAGTAATCCAGTTGGTAGATCGTTCAAATATATATCCCAAAGGCCTACTGGATGATGTACTTGTGCAAGTGATTGAACTTATTTTTCCCGCTGATTTTTTTGTTCTTGAGTTGGAACATGACCCTATGCCTACTGCACTTCCTCTTATATTGGGAAGACCATTCCTTAGAACGGCGCGTACGAAGATTGATGTCTACGATGGTACTTTAACCATGGAAATTGATGGAGAAAACGTCAAGTTCAAAATCTTCGATGCTGTGAGGTACCCTAGTGATTTTGAATCTTGTTTGTCTATTGATGCGTTTGACTATTTTGTGCAGGATTGTTTTAATGAAGGTGTGGGACAAGACAATTTAGAGAAGGCATTAGTGCATAGCATTACACATGGAAAACTTAATTATTCTGAGCACATTGAAGAAGAATTAATCCAGACAGTGGCAGACCTTGAGTCTCTTTCACTAATTCGTGGTAAGTCTTCTTCCTATTTTATTTCTCTTCCTACTTCTAATGAAAAAATTCTTCCTTCTGTGATTCAGGCACCTAAATTGGAGCTTAAACCAATTCCTGAACATTTGAAGTATGCATTTTTGGGAGAGGATGAAACATTACCGGTCATTATATCATCACAACTCACAGCAGAAGAAGGGGAGAAACTGATCCGGGTACTGAAGGATCACAAAACTACCATAGCTTGGAGCATTGCAGATGTCAAAGGTATAAATCCGGCTACATGTATGCATAGGATTATGCTGGATGAAGGTGCAAAACCTACAAGGGAAGCTCAACGCCGTTTGAACCCACTCATGATGGAGGTTATCAAGCTTCTTGATGTTGGCATCATATATCCTATCTCGGACAGCAAGTGGGTGAGCCCTGTTCAAGTAGTTCTAAAGCGATCTGGAGTCACAGTTGTTAAGAATGAAGCTAGTGAGCTAGTGCCTACACGTGTGCAAAATAGTTGGAGAGTCTGTACAGACTATCGGAAGATAAACAGCACCACACGCAAGGATCACTTTCCAGTTTCATTCATTGATCAAATGTTAGAAAGGTTAGCTGGTCATTCTCATTATTACTTTCTTGATGGCTATTCTGGATATAATCAAATTGCAGTTGCTCTGGAGGATCAAGAAAAGACGACTTTCACATGTCCATTTGGCACATTTGCATACCGGAGGATGCCGTTTGGACTTTGCAACGCCCCCGCCACATTTCAAAGGTGTATGGTAAGTATCTTTTCTGATATGATTGAGAAAATAATTGAAGTGTTCATGGATGATTTTTTAGTTTATGGTGATTCTTTTGATACATGTCTACATAATATGTCCCTAGTTTTAAAACGTTGTCAAGAAACTAATCTGGTCTTAAATTGGGAAAAATGTCATTTCATGGTTTCGCATGGATTAGTTCTAGGCCATATCATATCTGAAAATGGAATTGAAGTTGACAAATCTAAAGTAGAACTTGTTAGTTCTTTACCCCTCCCTACTACTGTCAGGGAGGTTCGTTCTTTTCTTGGACATGCAGGTTTCTACCGTAGGTTTATGAAGGACTTCTCAATGATTTCAGATCTTAATGTACTTCTTTTCCTACGATTATGAGCATTTTTCCCATTGGATTTTTGCTACCTAATGAGGTTTTGATGAGGCACCCATTCTGGGATGATCATACTCTGTTAAGTTAACTACTTTCGTCTCGTTTGACGTTTGTTTTAGACATTATGCATTCTTCTCACTTTTCCCCTTAGTCTCTAGGTTTTTGCCTGCCTTAGGTTTTAGCATAGTGAGGTTTTGTGAGTTTTACTACCAATGCATACTTTCTTTAAATTTTAGACGCGCATTCTCCCGTTATGTTGATGACTTCATCAATTGTTCTACCTCAACTGCTGAAGACTTGATGCGAAGTTTTGTTTGAGTATTTACACACTCAAGGGGGAGTGTTGCAGTCCTATTAGATTAGGATTGTGATTGTGTAAATCCTAGTGTATCTAGAGATTTCTTGGAATATTCTCTTTAGTAGATATTATCTTATTAGAGTTGTAATCTTATGAGGGTAAGGATTTAACCTATCCTACTACTATAAATAAAGGCACAATTGGGTGATACAACATACACCTCAGAATTACATCTCTCTCATCTCTCTCTCTTGCCACCGACCCTCTCCCTCTCTAGTCCTAACTACAGTTCAGTAAATTAGGTCTACAACAATTTACCATTTTTTTTCTTCTATATATGTTTGTTTGATCACTCAGTGTATCAATTCACGTATTATAATAAGACTTTTGATCACTCAGTATATCAATTCACATATTATAATAAGATTAAACGACACAATATTCATGTCGCCACTTCTAGATATATTAATAAAAATTTATATGCTATAAATTGAGTTAAATAGTAAGGCCACATAACTATGTTTCAGATTATCCGAAAATTACTTCGAGTTCTCATCTTGGTTGGCCATCTTGACAAATAATACCCTTATACTTAATTACCAGAAATTAATCGGAGAAACGGTCAAAACCGTTAATCTTTTCGTAGAGTGCTACATCATGTAAGTACATAGATAATTATTGTAATGAAAACAACAAGTTGAAAGAAAAAAAAAACGAAATTAGATATTAATTTGTCCTTGAACCTCGATGCATTAACCCAATGAATTGTGGAGTATTAATAATTATAGCTTCTTATGTAATTTGAATCGAGTTGAGAAGAAGACATATCTCACCCAAAGAGGAGACCAAGAAAGCACAGCAAACAAACTAGTCATGTGACCAAAACTAATAACCTTTGGTGGTCTGGGACTCAAAACTTTCTGTGCAACATGCCTAGCAAACACACTACCATCCGTTGCTTTGCTTCCTTGAGAAGCCCTGGCTCTCTCAGCAATGGCCTCCTTGAACTCCTTATATAGTTTCCAATCCTGACCGCCCAACCTCTCTACATTTGCACTCCCAAAATTTGATCTAACAGCCCCAGGCATAACCAGCACAACATCAATACCAAACGGCTTCAGTTCAACCCTCAAAGTATTTGACATTGCATGCACTGCTGCCTTGCTTGCACAATAAGACCCTGCCCATGGTGTTGGCACTTTGCCCACAACGCTTCCGATATTTACGATGCTGCCTCTGCGCTGTGATGCCATGTATGGCACCACTTGTTGTACAAGTCTCAGTTGCCCAAGCGTGTTAATCTCCCAAGCCCTTCTTATAGTCTCTAATGGAAGCTCGGCGAGAGGTCCGGTGCTTCCTATTCCGGCATTATTAACAAGAACGTCGATGCGGCCGTACTTGGAAATAATCGTCTTTACGGCCAATGCGACACTTTCGTCCGAAGACACATCAAGCTCAAGTGTGTCAATGTATTCTGAAGGACTTAAGTCTATGTCGTTCATGCGGTGTGAGATGTCGGTGGCAAAGACGCGGCATTTCTGCTCGGCGAAAGCCTTGCAGTACTCATAGCCAATGCCACCTTTGGCACAACCTGTGACTAGAACAACTTTAGAGTCAGAAGCACTCATGTTTCTTTGATTTCCCTTGTCATTGAATAATGGATTGGATTGCATAAACCTTATATAAGAAGGCATGCATGAACTGTGTTTATTGCGCCAAGATGTATAATTCTTGTTGCTAATTTTATTATATTGGCGTACTAGAATATACTCGAGGGAATATGTTATTTCAATCATAATCGGCCGGCTTTAAATGGACTTGTTTACAATGGTATTTATCGTGAATGAGGATGTCAAATTCTTGATTTGCATATGGTTACGCATATAGCTCCAATCAACAATCGTAATCGGCTATCATAGCCAAATTTTAAATTACATAGGTTATTGTTTGGGCTTGAAATTCAAAATTTGAGCCGAGAAGAGACAAGGTCCAGAAAATTGGAAAAAAAAAAAATCTAGTGAAACAAAAAGGAAGGAACAAAGTGCAAATATGGGGCAGGCAGCTTCTCGATTACAACTCAGACGACAATGTTAAACTGTACAGTCCAATTCGAAAGTGAAACAATTTACAAAGAGCTGTGGGATTTCTTCCTTGACCTAAATATTAGTGAAGTTTTGGCAGATTTTCACACTTTCATTTTAACAAGAAAATAAAAATTAACATATATAAAAATAAATGAAGAATATGTACATACAAAATAAGAGTGTAAAAATCGATAGACTTATCACAAATATTATTGGTGATGGGTAGTTGGAATTGGTGGCTAAGGGAACCCTATTGGTATCGGTGACGGGTAGTTTCACTAGAGTTGTGCGTGTGTATATATAAATGTAAAGTTAAGGTCTATGCACATGTTACTACACATTTTATTCTTCTTCTTTCCAGCCACCACGACAAGGACATCGAGAACTTATTGAGATTTAATGAGTATTTTAGTTTAGTGTTTGTAGTTGCTTATGATTAATAAGAAGGTTTACATATAAAGATCTCTTTCTAAAGGATGTTTTAGTACGTCGAACCGAATCTCACATTTATCATGTAGATAAAATCACAAATGAGTTTGGTTGATACAAAATAACAAAAAAGTTCAGTTTATTTGTGAATGGTCGTGCATACATGCTATCCGTCCATTAGAATAAACTTCTTTAATGTGAACTAGCAATGCTAATAATTATTTAGTCCTTTATGGTAAGTTTAGAGTAGTGAAGAAATGATGCACATCACCAAGGAAGGGGACGTTGTGGTATTTGGCATATGAAAACGTGAAGTCGAAACAAAATCTAAATAAGATTTGCAGAGAAATGGCCAAAAGGTCAGGGGTCAAAAGGAAAAGAAGTATAAATGGACAGCAACCGAACTGAAAGCGACCAGAGGAGAGGAAAGGAGAGGAGAGAGGTGGGTGTGTGTGTGTGTATGCAATTTACCTATGCATGGGGACTAAAACTAAAAGCTCTTTGCCCTTTTTTCCATTTCGAGAGCAAGACAATACCCTTCTCACCGTTTAAGTGCCCCTCCTAAAGTCCTCCATTAACCAATCCCATTTCTCTGCAAATCTTCAAACCCCTATTACTCTCTCTCTCTCTCTCTCTCTCTCTCTCTCACACGCACATAGACACAGACACACGGAAAACTGTGTCATGTCACATTCAAAGATTAAGATTCTCTCTCTCTCTCTCTCTCTCTCTCTCAACAGCTACTTGTATAACTGCAAAATCTAGAAGCCAGAGCTGCTGCTACAAATTTCCTTCACATTTTATTGATTGATTAGGTTTTGGAATTATATATGCCTAAAGATTTATTCTTCTGCTAGATTTGGGTGGGAAAAAAAAGGCTGAGTCTAGCATAAGACTCATAGATCTTCTAGGCATCCCTCCTAATTAGGAGAGCAGGAGGTGACCCATTGACCCAACTAGATTTTCAAATCCACTCATAGTAGAGGAAAATCCCTACACATACTAGGAAGAAAGTGAGTTAACGTCTATTAAAAGCCATTCTAATTCGATCACTACGATTCTCACATTCCCAGGGGGGTGTGTGTGTGTAGACTCTTTACGCGGGATCTCCATTTTTTTCCAAGAAATGAAAATTAGATGTGAGGCACATTCCACATTAAACTTCAACGATCTGAACTGTTTAATTTGTAAGTCTCGATTCATAGATCATCTTTGCAAAAATTCAATTCAATCTAAAATCATTTGCCTATTTAATTATCAAAATAAAATTTCATTGTTTCTTATATAACAAAATATTCGTTAATTTTTTTAAACCTAATTACATGTCTTAAATATTTCCAATTTAGCTAATATTTTGCAAGAATGATCTATGAGATGCAACTTGAAAAATAGATAGTTCGAATAGTTAAAATTCAATGTCGTGTAGATCCCGCAACTAATCTCTATTTTTATCCAAAAAATGGGAATTCATTCCCTTAAAGACATCCTATATATATGGGTTTAAACGTGTTTTTTTTTATTACTAGGTTTACATCTATTGGGATTGTAAGATACGAAAACCATCTCTAACCAAAAACCAAGCCAAAAGGCTCATGGCCCCATTGGACAAAAATTGACCAAAGGGCCAACCCAACTAGGTTGGGGCTAAGCCACATGCTAACATCATGATGACATCATAATTGTTTTTTTGGGCCGAAATCATTTAAGAAGTACTTAATTATAGACCTTGAATGGTAATTGGCTCAATGTTGGGATGATCCTTTTATAAGCATGTTTGCTTGCCAAAATCTCTCTCAAAACCGATGTGGGACAAATGATAAGAGTAGAGATTGACTCGTACCACCAGTGCCATTTTTTTACATCACCACATCAATTGTGCATGCACGTGCACTTTGACCATCCATCGAGTTGGTCTCCAATATTCTCCATCACAGTAATACGTAATTGGTTGTGAAGAATGTGAAGTGATTAATATTAATTTATGAGGATTGAGTGGGCCATGCATTAACAATTGATTAAACAAGAAAAATATTAGTTTTGGATAACATAGGCAATGATATAACAATATCTGATTAAGTTGTTGTAAATTTTAAATTTAAATAATAAATTATGTTTAATCATATGGTCCTCGATTGAAGATGGTAAGAAATATGATCTTGTACTTTTCATTAAAATATTAATTTTTTGAAATGTCAGAGGGCTAAAACAAGCTATTTGGCCTTCCTTTGGTTGGAAATGGTCTAAGTATGATGTTTCTGTAAAGGAAAATCCAAACCCTTTCACATTGGACATAAATGTAATAAGGACGTTATGATAGTGGTGTTTGAAACGTATCACACATTGTCATGTTTTTTTTATCTTTTAACACAATAACATCATATGATTTTGGTTTGTAACAACACCTTAACAATCCCTTTCAAATAAGTTTTTTTTTTTTTTTTTTTTCAGCAGAACCCTAAGCCCTATATAAGTCACAAGAGGCTGAATTTGGTTGCACTTTTACTTCTTTCTTAGAGCATCTTCACCTGCTAGTCAAGGACAAAGATAATAAAATTGCCTTTATTATTCACTCTAAATAGTAATTGTCTTTGTACAAGTCTACCCATTTGTAAGCAAGAAAGACAAGGACAAAGATGATTACTATTCACAAATATATTTTTTTATTTTTTTAATGTTATCTTTGTCTTATCCCCACATGTCATTATCACTGTAGATTTTTGTTTACTTTTAAATGTTTAATTTGCAAGTGTGTTGAACTTTATAAGACTTTTTAAGTGTGAACTTTATAAGTTTTTTTTTATTTTTCAAATAATTTTCTTTAAAGTTTTAGAATTGGATTTATCCTGGTCGTTGAATTTTTCAATTTTTTGAAATAAGAGGCTCCACAAAGCTCAACGTAACAGCGTTGCAAAATTTTCAATTTTTTTAAACTGTTGTGCGAAAATGGTGAGCAAGACAGGCCCCACAAGAGCCTGGTTATGAAGGAGAACTGTGGAAAGGGATCATTTTCGGATCCCTTCCTCCTAATCTACCAAATTTGGGAATCTGGACCATTAAAATTTGATTCAACGGTAAAGTTATTATAACTTCTAAAGTAAGCCCCTGTTTGTAGCCGTTTGATCAAATTTCAATAGCTCGGATCCTTAGACTTGGTGGATTAGGAGAAAGGGATATGAAAAGAATCTCTCTCCAAAAGCTGGGACACCATGAGGTGCCACATGAAAAAAGAAGGCTTTGGGCTTCACGTGGGGCCCCCTTGTCTGCTCGGTTTCACGTGGGCTCAAGCCCTAGCTTCAGGAGGCAAGGCAACTGCAAGGGCTCCTACGGCCATCTCCAATCCAAGGCTGGCTAGAGGGCTTGTTTTAGCCCTTTGGCCCTCCAAGATATTAATATTTTAATGAATAGTACATGATCATATTTGTCTTCATCTCCTACAGAGGGCTAAAGGGCTATAGGGCTCGTTTTAGCCCTGTCACAAAAAACCGTCTCCAACCGAGGGCCAAAGGGCCATAAGGCCATACATAATTTATTATTTAAATTTAAAAACTACAACTGTCACATCCCCGCCCGGGGGGGGACCACTTCTCGGGCCTGCTCCACCACCGTAGCATGATATTGTCCGCTTTGGGCCCCTACCACGCCCTCATGGTTTTGTTTCTGAAAATTCACACGAGAACTTCCCAATGGGTCACCCATCCTGGGAATGCTCTCGCGTGCTACTTGCTTAACTTCGGAGTTCCTATGGAACCCGAAGCCAGTGAGCTCCCAAAAGGCATCGTGCTAGGTAAGGATGAGAATACACATATAAGGATCACTCCCCTAGGCGATGTGGGATGTCACAATCCACCCCCCTTAGGGGCTTGACGTCCTCGTCGACACACCACAACTAGGGTTAGGCTCTGATACCAAATTGTCACATCCCTACCCAAGGGGACCACTTCCAGGGCCCGTTCCACCACCGCAACACGATACTGTCCACTTTCTGCCCCGACCATGCCCTCACGATTTTGTTTCTGAGAACTCACACGAGAACTTCCCAATGGGTCACCCATCCTGGGAATGCTATCACGCGCTACTCGCTTAACTTCGGAGTTCCTACGAAACCCGAAGCTAGTGAGCTCCCAAAAAGCCTCGTGCTAGGTAGGGATGAGAATATACATATAAGGATCACTCCCCTGGGCGAAGTGGGATGTCACAACAACTTAAATTTAAAAATTACAAATTAAATTCATCAAAAAAAAAAAAATTTGCCCCAAAAAAAAATTCAATCCAACGGTAACTAGCTGTTGTATTTGAAATTTTGGCCTACCATTACTGTCGGATATAACCAACATGAATAAGTACAATGTTGTTAAATATAACCGACAAGAATAATGACAAATTTAGCCTGGCCCGGGGCTAGATTGGGCCAGCTGGTTGGCCCTTTGGCCCTTTTTTGTCCAGTGAGGCCCACGAGCCCTTTGGCCTAGCCCTCGGTTGGAGACGGTTTTCGATCATCTGGATCCTTCGATTGGAGATGGCCTACCTTCCTTGGAATTGCCTCCAATTTTTTCGCATCGGAGCAGTTTGTCTTTAGGCCAAGGGCAATTCAAAGAACAAAAATCTTCATAAAAATTTCTACAACTTATTAAAAAAAATTAACATTTTCAATATGGGGAGTGATTTTCCCACCTTTTTGTTTTGTTTTGTGCGCTTAGTTTTTCTTATTCTAATATTTAAGTTGAATAAATCAAAAGTAAGAATCTAAGAAATAGAAATAAAGAGATTATGTAAAACGAGAAGAAAAAAAAAATGTGCGAAATGACTTCCTTGCCTAAATGACATTAGTAGTGAATGTCTCCCGTATAAACTATATATTATTTGTTTTATCTCCTGTGGAAACTTGTTCTAATACCATGATAAATGGGCCACCACCAATATCTTTGATATTTGTCCTTAAATTTACCACCTATTTACTAGTTTTAGGATTTTATCACAAAACTTCTCAATAATATTAGCAGCAACCACCCACATATAAACTAGGGTTAAACTCTGTTTACTACCCTCATGTTTAGTGGTTTTCAACATTTAGTACATTAAGTTTTTTTCATCCTAGAGTCATACCTAAATTGTTAATTTTGGGATAATTTCATACATCTGTTAGTCAAACTGTTAATTCTCTCGTTAAGTGATGATGTGGCGCCCAGGTGGACAATGACTGGGCACCATATGTCATTAAAAAAATTAAAATAATTAATTAAATAAAAGTTAAAAAAAATTATAAAAAAAAAATTAAAAAAAAAAAAAAAAAAAAAAAAAAAAAACCATCCCTTCTACCCCTTCCCCTCGCGCCCTTAACCCAAAAGAAGAAGAAAAAGAAAGAGGAAAAAAAAAACAAAAAAAAACTGAATCTGCAACCTAGAAGGAGGAAGAAGAAGAAAAAGGGCAAAAAAAAAAAAAAAAAAAGCAGCCCAAACCCAATTCGTCCCCCTCACCCCCCCCCCCCCGGTACCAACATGTTTTCCCCACTTCGCCCCGCAATCGCGAACATGAACCTAGACCATGAACTCCATATTTTTGGGATTTTCAGTGTGGGTGAATTTCGAAAATACTTTGAGATGGGGAGTTTGAGTTTGAGATGATTTTTGGACTGGTTTTTTGGTAGATCTCCATTAATTTGAAAGTGACGAATTGGATTTTTTTTCCCCTTCTTTTTCTTCTAGGTTGGGAGCGGGATTGGGTTTTTTTTTTTTTTTTTTTTTCCTTCTTCTTCTTCTTCTTCTTCTTCTTCTTCTGGATTCTTCTTCTTCTTCTGGGTTGGGGGCTCGGGGGGAAAGGGATGGGTTTTTATTTATTTAATTTTTTTAACTTTTATTTAATTAATTAATTTAATATTTTTAATGACACGTGGCATCCAGTCATTATCCACATAGGCACCACATCATCACTTAACGGGAAAATTAACAGTTTGACTAACGGATGTATGAGACTGTTCCAAAATTAACACTTTAGGTATGACTATGGGATGAAAAAAACTTGATGTACTAAATGTTGAAAACCATGAAACATGAGAGTAGTAAACAGAGTTTAACCCTATAAACTATATATTATTTTAGTTATCTCCCATGTGAGACTTCTCCAACACCAATACAAGTTTGCTAAACATCATCTGGTTTTTCAATTAAAAAAAATTCATCTGGTTTTATATTTTTGTATTGTGATGAACTCTCTTGTTTTGTTGACATGGTGTGAACTGTCTGAGAACCAATGTGTCACAAAATGGACCTATTTTTATGGGCCAAATTTAAGAGTAATCTATATCAATTGAATTGGGCAAAAGCCCAGTATCATAAAAGTTACGGGTGGGTGGAATTGGAGCTAAAACAAAAAAAATATTACCTTTAAATTTTAATCCACAACTGCTTTGTCTACAGTTCATAAACCCTAAAATCCAAAAAATTCTAGTTCAAGGTTTCAACATATTTTACATTCCAAAACAACTAATTCTGAACAAAAACATAATCTCAAATATAAAAGGAGTTGGTGTTAACACTCATAAAGTTTCATCATTCATTTTATTTTATAAAAATATAACAAAAATTGCACTTCATGTTGTGGCTTATATTTAATAGAGAGGTGTGGCAAAGGGAAGAGAGAGATTGGAGAATAAACTTGAGGAATTGTGTGTTAATTCCCCAATCCTTGTGCCTTTATTTATAATAATAAGGAGGAGAAAAACTTGCTTTCCAAGTAATACAAAATACATTAGGAAAGATTTTCTAAATCCCAAAGGATTCCTATTTTATCTCTACTTAGGATTTACACAATCACATATTGATAAAAACATATGTCACAACACTCCCCCTTGAGTGTGCAAATACTAAAGTAGATGGTGCATCAGTTCTTCAGGCAAATGTAGAAGCAGTTGATGAAGTCGTTTTGTCTAGTCAGCACAAGTAGCGAATACGAGTCTCAAAACAAACGGAAGAATGCATGGGTGGTAAAACTCACAAAACCTCGCTATAGCAAAACCCAAGGTGGGACAAAAGCTCATAGGCTAAGGAGAAAAGTGAGAAGTTGCATTAAGTCAAAACTATACGTCTTCTGGACGTAAGTAGAAGAACTCACAAGGGTATGATTAGCCCAGGATGGGTGCCTCGTTAAAATCTAGTTAGGTAGCAAAAACCCAATGGGAGAAATGCTCCTAATCATAGGGAAAAATAGTACATTAAGATCAAGTGAGTATACTTCTGGATACTCCCCCTGAGTTTGACAAAATTTCCAAATGAAACTACAATCATCGCAAATGAGAAAGTTACGCATACCAATTCCTTGGACAAGTTTCTGGAAAGTAGAATTCGGCAGTGACTCCATGTAGATGTTGGCAAGGTTGTCTGGGATTGGACTGCTTGACTTTAATCTTCTGATGCTCATGCTAATGTAGACATAATATGTCTGGTGTTGACTTGTTGGATGTATTATGATCTAGTCGATACATACGATGTTGTCTTCATGGATCGTTGTTGGGACTCAACTATGGATAAAAAAAAGCAGGAATTTTGAATAAGAGTTCTTGACTACATCTCTCACGTGATGAGATACAATGAGTCTTGGAATGATTCAAAGGTTTCGCAACAAAAGGTTTATCTGGACCTCCAAAATATTACGGTGTTCCTTAATGGTAAAGACATAACCATGCGGGAACATACCTTATGCGATCAGACAGATGGTCTGATTCAGCGAATCCCACAAGCTAGGCATCATTCCGAAAATCAAGGGGGTGTGATCTATTCTGAGATGCATAGGGATAGATAAGCCCAAATCCGTAGTAACAGAAAAACGTCTTTAACACCAAATTTGGTGGTGGTGGTGTGTTAGGCGCAATGCTGCTTTATGCCAAAAGATTATCAGCACATAAGATGTCCGATTCTAGTGCATTTGAGCTAGGTACAACAAATGCCAATGGTACTTAAATATGGCTGCCTTACATTCTAATATGGAACCTTATGCTTCATACCCTCTATAAAGGTCTCTTTTGCACGTAGCATACAGACGATCAGGGTATACTTGTACTTAACACTTTCTAGGTCTAGTTTGAGTGGTGGACCAGAATACCATTAGAACTAGCTCGAAACTTCAGGTCGAGGTAATGTCGAGTTTTCCCAAGATCATTAATCTTAAAGTTTGATTTAGGTGCGAGTTAGTATTCTCAACTCTAGCCATTTCAGATTTTGTACACACAGGGGCATATATCCCTAACTGGTCAAATATTCACTTAGACGGATATACCACATCCACCCGGATAGTTCTACTCCGTAAAGTGACGGCCTCTTGAAAACCAAGAGGGTGTTCTTGTGGTCTATAACTATTTGAATCAGTACATGTAAGTCATTTGGAAACTCCATGTAGGTTTGTATCAAGATCCCAAAGATACTATAACCACGTTTATAGTGCTGCAATCAATCACATGGTGTATGAGAGAAACCTTGCGCCACAAGGCGTCATTTGCATTATTTCATTCATCTCATTCATCATTAATTGATTCTTCTAGTTGACCAATCAGTTCTATGTTGACATTAATCAACGGAATGCAGTTCGTTATCGTCGTTTTTCATTTATGTCGGTAGTTACCATATAAATGAAACATCATCTATGATAATCTTATTCCAATTCCATATCTCATCTAAACTAGTATACAGGACCAAGAACTTCAGGTCTCGGGAGTAATTCGAATTTAATCTCATGAGATGAAAAGGATCGAGACAGCGATCGAATGTCGGATTCATTCGTGTAACATTCCTCTACTTTTGGGGAGGTGAATCCTCCAATCGAGTGATCTACCACGTTTTTGGCGTAGGATAAATTGATTGGCCAGCCGCCAATGTACGAAGGTCAGCCATAATTGTGGCTTTCCTACTTTCACGATGAAGGTTCGTAGTACGTTTGGTACATTCTTCTTTGCAGACGCATTTGTAGCTGGTATATGTGATCTCGTTACTTTTGCTAGATCAGAGGAAGTGTCTGGTTATACTCTGATGATCTAGATTGGGATCGAGATGAGACATAGTGGGGACGTCCATGATAATTTGCGTCGTTCTTTAGGAACGTTGACGTTAGTGACAATCCGCAGAACAAGCGGTAAAGAGATCACCTAACAAAGGTTCTTAGTAACGAATATTAGAAGGAGAATCATAACCGACATAGATTTACATTCTTCCCCGAGGACCCTATTGTTCTTTTGTATGTAAGGACGACACAAATAGCACATAGACTGCAAAACCAAAAACGCGTAGATGCGATATGTCGAGTTCGTATCTGGTAACTAACTGACATGGGCTTTATAAGGTTAGGTCGTGATGGGCCTCAGGCAAATCAACATGGTTGCTTGTAATATTGCATGGCCCCAAGCAGAGATCGGGAACTTGGTACGTATGGCCAATCGATCGCACAATCATTTGAAGGCGTTTAATGAATGCTTTTGCTGGGTCGTTCTGGGAATGAACATGGGACTGGATGTTTAACTTCAAAACCCAACGAACATGCAATATCTATCGGAGGTTAACGTTTTCAATGTAAATTCTCCAACTTATCAAATCAAATAAATTTGATTAGATAATCAAGGTGGTGAGCCTTGAGCTTGTTAATCTGAGATACCAGTGTGGAGAATGCAGTTTGTGGACAACAGCCACACGTGTGACCAACGTGTAGAAGCATCAGCCAATACTATAAAGTATCTAAATGGTCCGTATGGTGGTCGAATCAGTCCACTAATGTCTTCTTTTTTAATCATGTATAAATAGATAGAGGGTGCTAAGGTATGATACGCGACTAGGTTTGATGTCTTTACTTATTAGGATGCCCAAAACGACGCATCATGGATCATCCTAGATATCCCACACATACATCCATAGCGAAAATTCCTTTGGAATTGCGGGCTTCTAGCCGGCCACATAGGGGCTTGAATGGGTATAATCCACTCTAAGTGTTCCATCTTCTCTAGAATACGTTGTTGGCTATATTTGTGGGAAGTGCAATTTGTTAATATGCTAAGGAATTTTATTCCATTTTTCTACATTGGTTTCAATATGGTAATAATACTCTCGAATATCCTTAAAACTCAAAAGGCGTTCTTCCGGAACGAGTGAGTATAAAACTTCCCTTTATGGTAAAATTAGTACCATTGGACAATATAGGGAAATATCATGCCTCACAATCAGGTTGGATAAGCCTGAAATGTTGTCAGGGGATGATTAGGTATGAAGTTAGCAAAAAACCAGACTGCTAACTTCCCCACAAGACATACCTAAGCATGAGTTAATTGTAGTCACATGTGGTAATTTTCGTTAATTAACTCTTATTCGAGAATAATAGTGACATCCAAACACTAATCTTAAATTCGAGAACAAAATAAATTATTCACAAAGTAAACCAAATGTATAAGGGGGTTCGGCCAATAGGCTTTCCATGTCAAATTTTGCTCTTCCAAATGTGTTAGGTAGAGCAAAATTAGTCTAACAGATTGACCACAAGAATGGTATTCCTCAACAACATTGGTAAAAGCACAGAAAAATGCATAACCAATGATATATTTCATGAAAACTTAATTAGATTCTGCAAGGTTCAGGTTCGGGAGTACTATCCCTTATTCTTGAAGTTTTAGGTGTCAGGGATCATGCTTCAGGCATGATACCACCTTTTGGCAAGCCTGATTCTACCATATGTTGTAAAACAAACTCAAAATGGGATTGTGAGAGAGAGACAGACCTAGACTTGGGTTCGGTAGGCTCCAGCCAAAACTGGAGGGGTCTGTTCGGTAGCCTTTATCGAAGAAGAGAACTAATGTTCTGTGCACCTCTGCCAAAGTATAGCATGCACTGCAGTGTATCCCTACCCAAGCAAGACACCACCATTCGGTAGACTCTAGCCGAAACTGGGTCTATACTATTTGATAACTCCCAGCCGAATTGCTGGGGTACCATTCTCTCACAACTGTGCCAGTCAAAATTCGATCAAATATAAACCTCAGAATTGTACCTATTTATGGATGTACAAGTTTCAATCATGATTTGCTTTGGGCAAGAATTTATCTTTGCATGATTGGAAAAAGGTCCAAAGTGAGTCAAAGAGCTATGGAATCCTCAGCACTGAGGTACTTCCATTTAATATGCTTCAAGCGTAAGTCTTTGAATGAAGATCATGGCGGATGCGTATTCTACTCATTTACACCATAACTGGCTACAATGATTTCACAACTAGTCGTAGTCAAGCGGGATGTCCTTGTATTCATATAAAGTAGTTTCTTATTCGAAACTTCCAAATCAGTTAAATCGAACTTGTTATGGTTCGACAATATGCTGAATGGTAGAAACAAGAATGTGATTGGTGTTTTAGGAAGTAAAATTTCCATAAACATTAAAGTTAGAACATTCAAGTTCTAAGACATGGTTTGGTTTAAACAGATTTAAGCATGAAGAACTTCGGGTTTCAACATGAGTGTTGCACGCTACGAAACTTTAGGTTTCTATGGCACTTTTCCGAAACTTCGAGTTCGGAAGTTTGAACTTCAAGTTCATAATACCTGCAAACAAATGCAATATATACAAAAATAAGCAACAAGAAAATATGCAAATATGTATAGAATTTATATTTTAATTATTTGGACTTCGGGCCAAAATTAAAAGTTGGGTGAAAAAAGTTAAAACTGCTGCAAATAGTGGGTACATGTGTAGTAAAGACTTATATGGTAAATAGTAACCCTTTTGTAAGTTTCATTTGAAGTGGCTCTATAAATAGAGAACTTCGATTGTTCAAAGTTGATGAACACCAAAAGAGAAAGGAAAGCAATATACTACTTTCAGTATCTCTTATTTTCACACTTGCAATAATTTTGTGGTAGTATTAAAAAAACTAAACAGTGTAATATTTGCACCTGCTTCGCCCTCGCTGTTAGCAAAGGTTATTTCTTTAACTTTTGTCTATTTATAACACGTTATCAGCACGAGTCTCTAACCATTTCTCATTTCTCTTTGCTGAAAGAAAAGAAAAGAAAAAAATGTTTCCTCTAAGAATTAAATTGTTCTTCTTCTTCTTCTACCTCAACTGTTAGATATACCCTCGCGAAGAACTGTTTGCACCATGCTTGCTCAAGTTCTTAACATAACAATTATTTATATCTTTGATTTCTTGTTTGGTGTAGCTATTGACTACTAACCCAGTGTTTGTTTATGTAATCAAAGATGGTGCAGTATCATTGCTTATCTTGGACTGCAGATTTAATTTTACTGCAAATTTTAGGTGGAGCGGTATAATCGCCCATCCTATCCTGCATATTTAATTTTATTGCAATTTTAGGTGGTATGGAATAATCACCCACTCTACTTTGCATATTTAATTTTATTGCAATTTTAGGTGTTGTGGAATAATCACCCACCCTGCTTTGCATATTTAAATTTTATCGCAATTTTAGGTGGTGTAGTATAATCGTCCACCCTGCTCTGTATATTTAAATTCTCCTGTTGTTTAAAGTGGTGCGGAATAATCGCCCATCCTATGCTTGTTCCGATGAAAATGGTGCGGTACAATCGTCATTCTCATTAATCATGTGAATCTGGAGCCTGAAGTTTCGAGTACTTATCATTTTGGCCTGAAGATCAAAATGAAAAATTTGTACGAACCAGAAATTCTAACAAAATATTCCTCCAGAATGTATATTATTGCAAGTTCTTATACACCTCAATTTTCTTTCAGAAAAGAAAATGGCGAACTTGGCAAAGCTTGATTTTGTTGCCCTAGATATTACTGGAAAGAACTACCTTACCTGGATAATGGATGCCAAGATCCATCTGGAGGCAGGAAATTTTGAGGAAACCATTAAGGAGGATAACAGTGCATTCTCTCAAGATAGAGCGAAGGCCATGATCTTTATCCGTCGCCACCTTGATAAGGGACTGAAGAGCGAGTACCTCACGGTAGAAGATCCAGTAACCCTCTGGAAGGCACTGAAAAATAGATACAATCACTAGAAGACGGTGATTTTTCTAATGGCTCGTTATGAGTGGGCTCACCTAAGGATCCAGGATTTCAAGACGGTAGCTGAGTACAATTCTGCTATGTTCAGAATTACTTCCTAGTTGAAGCTCTGTGGAGAAACGATCACTGATGATGATATGCTGGAAAAGACTTTTAGCACTTTTCATGCCTCCAATGTGCTCTTGCAGTAGTATAGAGAAAGAGAATTTACTGAGTACAACCAGTTGATACATGTACTCTTCGTGGCTGAACAAAACAATGAGCTTCTAATGAAGAATCATCAGTCCCGGCCTACTGGATCTGCACCATTCCCAGAAGTGAATGCTGCTTCCCTTGAAGGGAATACCATATCCTCTCGTGGTAATAATTACAAATGAGGACATAGCCACAAGCGAGGCTGGTGGAATGGGAAAGGCAAGAACCATGGTGTCCAGGTTCCAAGGCATACTACATGCACGAGTTTTAAGAGTGCAAATCGCCAAAAAGGCAAAATTCATATGAACACTCTTAGAAATCCTAAAGGAGTTTGCCATAGGTGTGGTGGCAATGGGCACTGGGCGCGTACCTGTCGTACTGCAAAACATCTGGTGAATCTGTATCAAGTCTCCCTCAAGGAGAAGGGTGTCGCGATCAATTTCCTCAACTAGGCTAAACCGATTGATATACTTGATCCAGTGACTGATTTATCAGGACAGTTGAACATAACCCACCTGGATGTTTCGGACTTTATTATTGAAAGAGGGAATGAAGTTTATGGGTCCAATTGAATCATTTATATTTAATGTACTCTTATTATTTGTACTTATGGTTTAATGCTCGCATTTTCAATTCAATAAAAGTAGTATTCCAGTATGAATAAACTGCTTTTAACCGTAATTTCCATTACTCAGAAAGCATGGATAAAAATTATGGTTGTTTTCAAAACAATAGCAATGGCGGAGACATTTGTCTTGCAGACAGCGCAACCACGCATTCAATACTTCGAGATCGAAAGTATTTCTCGAACTTGGTACTTGCAAAAGTAAATGTAACAACAATATCAGGGCCATCAAATATAATTGAAAGCTCAGGAAAAGCCCAGATCGTGTTACCAAATGGAACAACATTGTCCATACAGAATGCGTTGTACGCTACTCGATCCACTCGAAATTTGTTGAGTTTTAAAGATATACGTCTAAATGGATACCACATTGAAATAAAAAGTGTAGAAAATGTGGAATATTTATGCATTACCTCCAATGATACCCAGAAGTGTATATTGGAGAAGTTGCATAGTTTATCAAGTGGATCGTATTATACATATATAAAGACAATTGAGGCATATACTGTCATGAACCAGAAGTTCATGAACTCAAAAGTTTATATGCTTTGGCATGACCGTATGGGTCATCTACAATCCACCATGATGCGTAAGATCATTACCAATTCTAATGGACATCCATTATTGAACAGACAAATTGCTGTCTCAAATGATAACCTTTGCAAGGCTTGTTCCCAAGGGAAGTTGGTAATTAGACCATAACAACTAAAGGTTGATGCTGAATCCCCATCATTTTTGCAAATGATCCAAGGGGCCTATTCAACCCCCTTGTGGACCATTTCGATATTTTATGGTTTTGGTTGATGCATCTACCCGATGGTCACATGTTTGTCTGTTGTCTACTCGAAATGTAGCTTTTGCGAGACTTCTTGCTCAGATAATTAAGTTGCAAGCACAGTTCCCAGATCATCCCATTAAGTTAATCCGACTTGATAACACTGGTGAATTTACATCTTAAACCTTTGATGATTATTGTATAGCACTGTGCATTGATGTTGAACATCATGTTCCTCATGTCCATACTCAAAATGGTTTAGTAGAGGCATTTATCAAGCGGCTTCAATTAATAGCCCGCACTCTGCTCATGAAAACAAAATTGCCACTATCTGCATGGGGACATGCCATATTACATGTTGCATCATTGGTTAGATTGAGACCTATTATTCATCAATACAACTCGTGTTTGGGCATTAGCTAAACATTTCACATTTATGAGTTTTTGGTTGTGCTGTTTATGTGCCTGTTGCACCGCCACAACGCACTAAAATGGGACTTCAGTGCAGACTGAGAATTTATGTGCGTTTTGATTCACCATCAATCACTAGATATTTGGAATCCTTGACAAGTGATATGTTTACAAATCATTTTGTTGATTGTCACTTTGATGAAACAATCTTCCCTTCGTTAGGGGGAGAAAAGATCGTTCCAGAAGAATGGCAAGAGCTAACATGGGTTGTTCCCACCTTGTCTCATTTTGATCCTCGAAGCATGCAATGTGAAAATGAAATGAAAATGATCATTCACCTTCAAAGTATTGCTAACCAAATACCAGATGCATTTAATGATGCTTCGAAAATGACAAAGTCACATGTACCAGCTGCAAATGCACCTGCAAAAATTGATGTCCCTATTGGACAAAATAAAGTGGTAGCGAATGATTCATCTAGTGCATGCCTGAAGCGTGGTAAACCCCCAAGTTCAAAAGATTTAGCCCCTCGAAAGAGAAAGATGAGGGCACAGTTAAACCCAAGTGAAATCATTCAAGAAAAGAAAATGAATGATAAATCCAGAATTAATGATTTCGTACTTCCAGAAAAAGAAAATGTCCTTGATGAGACACATGTCCCTGAAGAAATAGAAGTACATGAAAGCAAAGAAATATCCATAAACTATGCATGTACTAATGAATTGTGGGATCGAAATGAAATAATCATCGACGACATGTTTGCATTTGCAATAGCCACTGAAATTATATTAAGTGATGACATTGAGCCCCGTTCTGCTAATGAATGCAAACAGAGACATGATTGGCCTAAGTGGAAAGATGCAATCTAGGCAGAATTAAATTCCTTGGAAAGGCGAAGTGTTTTTGGACCAGTAGTCCAAACCCCACCTGGTGTAAACCTCGTGGGTTACAAATGGGTATTCGCAAGGAAACGCAACGAGAAAAATGAGATTGCAAGATACAAAGCAAGACTCGTTGCACAAGGTTTTTCACGAGACCTGGAATTGATTATGAAGAGACATACTCTCCTGTAATGGATGCAATTACATTCCGTTACTTAATAAGTTTGGTGGTTTCAGAAAAACTAAACATGCGACTTATTGATGTCATCACCGCGTATCTATATGGAGAATTAGATATTGACATATATATGAAAGTCCCAAAAGGACTTAAGTTGCCTGAAACAACTAACAAACCACGAGGAATGTCCTCAATTAAATTAAGGCGATCATTATATAGGCTGAAACAATATGGACGAATGTGGTACAATCATCTGAGTGGGTATTTGATTAAAGAAGGATACGCCAACAATGTCATCTGCCCTTGTGTATTCATTAAGAAATCAAATACTGGATTTGCTATAGTGGCAGTATATGTCGATGATATGAATCTAGTTGGAACCTCTGAATAGCTCAATAAAACTGCTGAATATCTTAAAAGCGAATTTGAAATGAAAGACCTTGGGAAAACAAAATATTATCTCGGCCTGCAGATCGAGCATTATGTTAATGGAATTTTGGTCCATCGATCAGCTTACATTGAAAAAATGTTGAAACGATTTGGCATGCCAATGTTTATCCACTTAGCACCCCAATGGTCGTTCGTTCTTTGGACATTAAGAAAGATTCATTCCGTCCAAAAGAAGATGATGCACTGGTCCTTGGTCCAGAAGTACCATATTTGAGTGCAATAGGTGCTTTACTGTAGTTAGCACAATGTACTAGACCAGATATAGCTTTTTCAGTCAACTTGTTAGCAAGATATAGCTCTGCTCCAACAATTCGTCATTGGAAGGGAGTCAAAGATGTTATACGATACCTTCGTGGGACAACAGACATGGGTCTCTTCTACTCAGACAAGTCCACGAATGACCAGATCCTTGTTGGACATGCAAACGCTAGTTTCCTCTCTAATCCACACAAAGCCCGCTCACAAACTAGATATGTGTTCAATAATGGAGAGACTGCAATTTCATGGCGCTCACAAAGCAAACATTAGTTGCAACATCTTCCAATCACTCGGAAATAATTGCTTTGAATGAAGCAAGTCGTGAATGTTCTTAGTTAAGATCAATGATCCATCATATCCGTAATTCATGTGGTCTACCTTCAAAAACAGACACTCCAACTGTCATCCATGAAGATAATGCAGCCTGTATTGCCCAAATGAAGGAATGATTCATCAAGGGTGATAAGACTAAATATATATCTCCAAGATTTTTCAGTGCACATGAATTTCAGAATGCTAAAGTTATTGAAGTCATACAAATCCGTTTCAATGAAAATTTGGCAGACTTATTCACCAAGTCTCTACCATAGTGCACATTTCAGAAGATAGTGCAGGAAATCGGATTACATCGACTTACCAATTTGAAGAATGCGGAATTAGAGGGAGATACAATTCAGGGGGAGCATTCATGACACATGCATGTTGTACTCTTTTTCCTTTGATTAGGATTTTTTCCCACTGGGTTTTGTCCTATCAAGGTTTTAACGAGACAACGTAAGCATGCTTAACACCATATCAACAATCCAAGTAAAGTTGTACTTTTTTTCCTTCGCTGTGGTTTTTTCCCACTAGGTTTTCCAAGCAAGGTTTTAACGAGGCAACTGTGTTGATATGTGGGCATCCAAGGGGGCGTGTTGTAAATAGTGTGTATTTTTGCCCACATATGTATAGTAAAGACTCATATGCTAAATAGTAACCCTTTTGTAAGTTTCCATTGAAGTGGCTCTATAAATAGAGCACTTCGATTGTTCAAAGTTGACGAACACCAAAAGAGAAAGGAAGGAAATATACTACTTTCAGTATCTCTTATTTTCACATTTGCAATAATTTTATGGTAGTATTAAAAAAACTAAACAGTGTAATATTTGCACCCGCTTAGCCCTCGCTCTTAGTAAAGGTTATTTCTCTAACTTTTGCCAATTTATAACAAAAACTCATAAAGCCTAAAAATAGGCAATATAATTGGTGTCCCAAGGCATTGGACCAAAGCCCTCATAAACTATAAACTACAAAAAAAAAAAAATAAATAAATAAATAAATAAAAAATAATAATAAAACAAAAATAGGCCCAAGCTAATATTGGGTTGGGACAGATGCGGGCCGAGAGGTGGTAAGGGCTGCATGCCCTGTTTTACACGTGCGTGGGCTGCATAATGCAAGCCTAGTGGGACAGAGGCCCAGGGTTGGGCTATGTGGAGTCACGGGCTAAAAAAAATCGTTGGCTGGGCTGCTGCAGGCAGACCTTGGGAGAAGCCCAGATGGTTGTTGTTGCGGGCCGAAGGAGAACAAGCCCAGTAGGCTCGGGTCTGGACCAAGAAACATCCCAGCAACACTGGGTGTGGTCACCCGAATTGGGGACCGGCGCTGCCACTTCAAGTGGCCGTGTTCTTGGTCAGGGAGCGGTGCTAGAGACGGTGGTTCACCTAAGAACCATCGTTTGGTGGCGGAGGCATAGCCTCAACATCCCCAAACGGAGAACTCCGTGGGATTGCAATCGAAATTTCAAACTTAGGTGAGATTTCAAAGAAAATCTCGGCCACAAACTCCATCGACGATGACTGCAGGTCATCGGAGTTAGTCTGGGCTACACCAAATTGGTGGCCGAGGCGGTGGTTCACGGGTCCGAATCGAAGGACAGGGACAACGCCATGTGGCGTCGCGTTTCTGGGTTCAACGGAGGGCTGCAGGCCCTCTTGACTCACGGCTCACGGCTCGGCATAGGGGAGCCCAGCGGCTTGGTGCCGCGGGTCGGTGAATTTCCACCCAAACCCTAGCATATATTTTTTTCAATTCTAGTAAATTTATGCATATTTACTACAATTCATAGCAATATCAATTCACATAATTCAATGGGATTATGATTATAATGCATATACAATTCATGTAGAATCTAAAATTTGAAAAACGTAAAGTTGGATCATGCATTATGGTGTGATCATAATGATCAACTGGTTTGATGCAGAAAATTATTTCTTCAATTTTGGCTTTCCATCTTCAAAGCTTGTATCATGTTCAACATAAAACAAAAAAATTTAATCAATAAAAGTATATGAATTCAAGAAAACCAAAATTTAATCAATTAAAAATAATTGAAACGTAATACTCCATGATTGAAGACGAATAAATGCTCTTTAAATTCTCTTTAAATTCTTCTTAGCATAGCATGAAGAGTGTGCTGATAACGTGTTGTGGCCTATATTTAGTAGAGAGATCTGGCAAAGGGAAGAGAGAGAGATTGGTGAATAGACTTGAGGAATTGTGTGTTAATTCTCCAGTCATTGTGCTTTTATTTATAGTAATAAGGATGAGAGAAACTTGTTCTCCAAGTAATACAAAGTATATTAGGAAAGATCTTCTAGATCCCTAAGCATTCCTATTTTATCTCTACTTAGGATTTATACAATTACATATTGATAAGAATATATGTCACAACACTTCAAAGATTCTTTAGCGTAGCTAATTGAAGTGCGAATAACAGTTTCATATGTCATGTCCGATGAGGCCTTCGTAAACAAATACCATATCTCAAATTCATTGATCAAAATCCGAATAGGTCTGAAACTACAAGTAATTAACCCATCGGACCCTAAGAATTAGACTTGATGGTCATACGGACATATATAAGGGAAAAGATAACCAAGTGGACGGCACCCTTCTTGGTGTCCAACCTCATAAGGACTCAAACAACTAATGCAGTAAGCACCACTATAGAACAAATTTCCAAAATTTCCAAACCGATGAGGCCTTGTTCCATAATCGAATTCTACTCGGTTACGGTCATATGTTGTGACCGGATTCTTATTCGTACCCATCGGCACAGCCCTCTTTACCTCCACGAATTTATCATTCAATTCATGATATTTGTTCTGCAAGGCATCATCCGCGGCGTCCTCTGATTCAAAAGTGATGAAGCCAAAGCCCCTGGACTTGCCACTTTCCTTGCAACATACTATAACTGCATCCGTAACTGTGTCGAACTTCTCAAAGTAGTTCTTGAATTCCCCTTGCGTTAGATTGTGTGGTAAACCTCCAACAAAAATCCTTCTGGCGTTATAAGATGGTTCGGATTGAGCATGTTGGTCCTCTTGGTTTTGGTTTTTCACAGTAATCTTTGGTAAAGCTGTCTTCACATCTACCTACATCATATAATTTGGAAAAGGAAAGACAAGAAAGACAAGAGGTCACTATCTAATACACCAAAAGTTAAACTGTAAAAATAACACACAGATTCACAAAATTCGAACAAAAGTTAGATATGCTAGAAAATAAATGGCAGCAAGATGCACTAGACATGGGCTTTCGAACTATATATTGTGCTTGAACTACATGCAAGAGGGGCAGTGGAGGTTATAAATTCAACTGAGGCTTGCATGTTTAGGTGGCACAGGATGCCTGATTGATGATGCTTCCCTGGTTTTTGTTGTGTGGCAGCGGCGTGATGGTAACAAAGTGGCACATGAGTTAGCATAGTTTGCTCTTCGAACGGAAGGTTTTTCGTTTGCTCTTTGAACGGAAGGTTTTCCTTCATGGATTGAGGATGCAGCGCCATGGTTGAACGTAAATCATAACACCTGTGTTGGTACAAATTTAGAAAACATAGATAGAAACATACCTTTCTACCGAGGATGATGTGCCCTTCTCCCATGACTTGTTCAGCCACCGATGGGTGAGTGAAGGAAATAAAGCCGAATCCTCTAGGTTTACGAGTAACTTTGTCTACAATAATCACACAGTCCTTTACTTCACCATACTTGCTGAAGTGTTCTTTCATGGTAGTTTCAGTAAACTCGTTCGGTAAGTTAGCCACGTACAACCTTCCGGGCTGAGGTTCCATGGCAACCAAAACCTAGAAAACACACTTGCAGGTTCTCAAAAAATATTACAAGTGATCCGAACGAGGAACAGGAGAGTTTACCTTAAGTACCTAGAGAGTACTCCTTCTCCTTCAGGTATTAGAAATCATAATGTAAATAAATTAACTAACAAACAGAGTTTTGATAGGATTAGGTTTCTTACCCGTCCGTACACACACAAGATTCACCGTTCAAAATATCGGACGGCTCCAGATCCCTAATGAGGCAATTTTTTATTTTTGTTTCCCTTTCTGCTCGACTCCACCAATCTTCCTGCCCTTTTCTTCCATCTTTGCGCTCACCATTTGATCTTTTTTCTCTCGTATTAAAGATTAATTTTGTTTATAAGCAAAAAAGATTAATTTTATTTTGTTATTGGTAGTTAATATTAGAGTCTAAAGGTAATTTTCTACATTTATAAGTAAATGATCTTAAGCTCGATTATCTTCAAATACCCATTCGAACTAAATTATTATGAATATTGAATAGACTATTGTGTAAAAAAATAAAAAAATAAACCAATAAATGGGGTACTTTGATCAAAGTCCAAAAGTTTGAGTTGTTGTACAAATTTTAAAATCACTTCTGGACATGTATCCCGGGAGTGGTTTTATGTTTTCTCGAATGTGCTTCTAGTCATGTTTAACTTTCTTCGTAGAAACACATAAAAGCACTTCCAAACATTAGAAGCACTTTCTATGTGTGCGTGTGTGTTTTTCATAAGATTTTTAAATAAACTCCTACGTGTTGAGAATTATTCTCTATTTAAGCAGTTCCATACAAACCTTAAATGTTCAATCTTATTGCCAACATACATACAGTGATACACCATTACACCTCATAATTCACTCCCCCATTCATAGTAATTTTTTTTTCCCCATAAAGTATATATTAAGTGTCTCAAAATATATTTATTTTTGGCTAATAAATATAAATTTAACAAAGCCAAATAAATAGATGAACAAGAAATCATATCAAAATGCATAAAAAAGAAGAAAAATGTGACCCGTTTTTAATTTTGTATGTATGAAGATCAAGGTGAAAAATTGCTTTTGTGAAGGGGGAAAAGTAGCGTGCTGCTTGACACGAATGTTTTGGCAAGACAATGTAGCACATGGCCACTTTTTATTGAACTAAGCAAATACGGGCCTTACATACTACAACGAACTCCATTCTGTATGGCAATCTATATACTACAGCCAGATAAATGCAATCTATCAGCATACATTTTAATTTTAACTATACAAACGTTAAGACAGACACAGTCGAACAGGCGGAGTGTCCGATGGTCTGATTACTCTGCTACATGAAATATGAATGTCTCTGCATTTCGTATGGAGACTCCACTGGATCTATGAGACGGGAACTTTGCGGCAAACATCGAAGATATCATCTAAAGGGGCATGATCACCAGTCCCTTCGTCTTTCCGACCATACAACAATTGCTTACCTTTGAAGACAAACATCCCTCCCTGATTTATATTGAAAATAAGAAAAGTAAAACATCTGTTAAAAAAAATTAAGGGTGGGTTGAATCAACGACCACGTCGACCAGGTTATCTGCTTAATATAACTCCTAATAAGATATTATAGAGAATTGATCAAAAGCTTAAACCTGTTGTAACACACTACTTCTGTCCTCTGGAGTGGCTTCAATGGTATAATTCTTCAAAGCTTTCTGAAAAGCCTCAAATCTTGAAAATACCTTTGCCTGCCGTATCATAGTTTTCCAAAAATACACAAATATCATAAAAATTACTAGCCGGATTGAAGATAACAAGCAGAAAGCAGGAAACGAACATACACTAGCTGGATTGAAGAAGGTTCGTCCAAGTCCATAGTATAATCCCAAAACATCGTATGCCTATAACCGAAGTGTTGAGTCAGAGACATTCACCAGAATAAGAGATTCACCAGTTAAACATACATAATTTATCACATTATAAAATGAATTACCTTGCGATCAGGACAAAGTACATATAGAATTTGTTACCTTGAGAAGACAAAAAAAATTACAAAATTTATTACCTTGCGATCAGGATCAGCATAAAGGCTATCCATTGGAAATGGTAACTGAAGATAGGACATCATGGGGGAAAGAATCAGCCCAGAGATCAAGATATAAAGTCCATGGCATCAGCATGCACATATTAAATTAAGAAATCGCAATAATTGGTTTAAACATTTAAGGAGAATACAGGATTTATGTTGTGTAAACTTATTCAAATGCTATGATGCCTTGAACATAATTTGAGAAGAGATGATTACACGTTCCTCTATAATCTGAGTCCAAGTCTCTCTAAACATGTGATGTAGAAAACTTCAGACCTACTACTTATGCCAAAGTCCAGTATCCTGCTATGGCAGACCTATTACTGATGCCAAAGTCCAGCATCCTCGACACGAACCTAAGCAAACTAAGTAATGACATTAAGGTCAAAGTAGGTGTAAATAGCTTTCTCCAAATGGAAAGCATATAAACAAGTATGATCAACCACTATCATGTCACGTGACATGCTTATTTAAACAAACTAGGTTCCGTTCTATGATAGCATGATTGAATGAGACTTCACCGAATGATGTTTGTTTCATTTTGTCAAAAGGTTCCTAAAATTTTGGAACATTTTGAGCATATGAAGAAATCAAGTGGTCAAATTAATCAATCATGTCAATGTTTCATCAACTGAACTGTTTCTTAAATAAACATGACAGATGACATGATAGTAGCTAGCCATATGTGATTGCATGCTTCTGATCAAGAAAGTCAAGGAAACAGGTACAAGAAGGGTCTCAATTCTACACATCTTAATACAGCTTACGAGTCATTGAAGGCTCATAGGCTTTCTTACTTTTTCTACTTTTCTGAACCGGTTAATATAATAAAAGGGCCCTATTCAGAAGCCATAAAACCACATACTTTTAAACACACCTTCAACCTCCAGATGAGGAACTTTAGATCCTTCCACATTTAAGAGTTGAAGATGCATATCACACACATTGTACACACACAAGCCAACATTAACTACACTGTACGAATTATGTTTGTGTACACACCAACATTAACTGCACAGTGTACAAATTATGTTTCCTGTCATCACCCCACATATAAAACTCCGTCTCCCTTATTCTTATTTCCCTCCAACCATTATCTCACTAACTTCTCTCTTCACCCTTCACCCACTTATTCAAAATCACATAACAAAAGGGACTAGTTTGAGTTTCTTAAGGGCAATAAGTGTCAAAGGACTGTTGCAATGGGTGAATAAACGCTCAACAAAGACATCTGCTTGATAAACAGATAAACTAGTTCTTCTGATGAGTACTACGAAGAGATGTTACAGGAACCTCGCACAGGTAAATACTGTTGCCAGAAAATATTATGTACCCTTCAACTGTTAGATAAATGGTGATGTCCAATACACTTAAAACTGTTAGATACACATGACGGTTACAAATGTTAAAAAATAAGTGCCTGTATCTGTGACCCATGAACAAGACCCCGAACAGATATTCATGTCAAGTGGCTTTCTTTTGATGATCAGAAAACTAACATGCTTAACGTAACATTAGGTTCACCACTCATATAGATGTTATGTATCAGATATAAGGATCGCAACCATTTGCTAAAAAACTTAGCATCTCATTCCTTGATCCAGCATGTATATGGGATGTATGTGGATGCATACCTGACACATATCAAATAAAACCATATTGCTGTTTCACGCATACCCATTCTTGTCATGCCATATCCGATTGTGATACTCATTAAATGCAGATATAACCGTAAAAAATTACAGCATCAAACACAGCTTTAAAAAAAGCAGCTGAAGAAACGCTGTGGTGACACAAGGAGGAAATTAAAGATACCCGTTCAGCAAGGATACGAGCTTTATCGGGAGTACCAACACCGACTGCAATTAGTTTCACACCAGCTGAGTCGAATCTAGCTTTATTTTCTTTCAAAGATGCAGCAAGTTCCCAACTTCAAAAAAACAAGCACATATAAAGGTAACAAATCTAGAGAACATCCAGCAACTTAAAAAAAAAAAAAAGCCCCAAATTACAAATATGGTTAAGAAGACTAATTACCAGCAAACGCATCCGAAGTGCCTCAATAGTGCAACAACAGCCACCCCCTGAAACAAAATAAATAAGCAACAATTTCAAAAATAATAAACCAGATCAAATCAAGAAAAAATCCAAAATTTTCATAATTTCTGCACATTATTATAGCAAGTATCTTTATAATTTCATTGCTAAACGGATGTAAAAACATTTTCCAATCAAATTAACAGAAAAAGGATACTCCAGAAGAAATTAAAATCACAAAAACAAATCCAATCAATAATTTAAGAAAAATTAGAGAGATTTGAGAGGGTAAAAGTAGAAAAGTGACCTCGTTCGGAACCAAGAGGTCTTTGAACTGGACGGAATTACCAGCGGCGGTGAAAATGCTAACGTCGCCGAGGATCTCACCGATACTGGGGTTGAAATCCACGGCGGTGCTCTCGTTTGAGGAGGCTCTAGGAACGACAAGTCGTCTAGCGCTAAACTGTGTCGTTGATTTCGGGGAGTAGAAGAGGGAGAGAGAGTGAGGATTGCTAGCTGGTGATTGGGAAATAGCGAAGTGAGATGGATGAGAAGGATGAGAGAGTGTTGGAGAAGTGGATCTTAGGGTTAGGGTTTGCGAGGAGGAGATTAGGGCCATGTCTGGCTCTGAGAAACCCTAGGGAGCTGAGCGGAGAAGCAGTTGAGTAGGGATTTGGAGAGAAATGGTGGTGGTTGGGATGGGGGGCAAACGACATTTCCTTTTCTTTTTCTGTGGCGGGAAATGTCATTGGATAGAACCACCTAATCATGATTTGGTCCAGCCCATTCATGATCAGCCCGGCCCAAAATTTCAGTTTTTCCTTGTAAACGCTGGTATATGATATGTTTAGTACTGGTTTTGTATTGATGTACTTTTATTAAAAATGGGTATTAAAAAAGGCTAAGCTCAAAAAGATGTTTGGTAAATACTAAAAAACAGTTTATTTTCACAGTTTTGGGCGAAAAAAATTGAAAACGTGTAGCAACAAAAATAAGCTTATTCTCACAGCACAGCAGAAGCAGTTTTTTTTTTTTTTTTCAAAACACAGCAATACCAAACCAGAATGTATAAAATTTTGGCTTTTTTACCAAAATGGCTCCTAATATTGGCATAACTCTTCACTTTGGTCCTTAATTTAAAATTGATGGAAGTGGTCCCGAGTTTGTCTGTCATCAATCATTTTGGTATATCCATGAAAACTCCTTAAAATAAGGAGAAAATGACAAAATTACCATCAATTGATTGTCAAATCATTTATTAAATTGATGTTATAAACTTCTTATTTAAGTGTCATTGAGTAAATCTTATATTAGAATTGATTCTAGTTATTCTTTTCTATTGGGACTTGTATTCCTTGGAGGAAAAAGATTTTTTTTCCCTCCCTTATTACTATAAATAAAGGCACTGCATAGGAAGAATAACACATTCTCTACACAACCTTACAAATATATCTCTCTCATTTTCTCTCTGTGTCGCTGGCCCTCTTTCTTCCTGTTAGATAAAATAGATCACAACAAGTTATCAATTCTTTCCTACCACTGTGCTTAGGAATCTAACGTGGAAGTTTTTCTGCATCAAACCAGTTCATCAATATCATCACGTAATTAGGTTCTTTCAAAACAACGTTTTTATCTCGATATTTTTGCAGCCCTAATAGAATGAACATTCACTATAATGCATGATCCAACTTTACCTTTTTTAGAATTTTAGATTCTACATAGATTGTGTATGCATTATATTCATAATTATTGAATTATGTGAATTGATATTGCCATGAATTGCATCATATATCTGCTCATGCATTGAATTAAATGTTAAATATGTACATTAACTTTATAATCTGGAATTGAAAAAAATTACGAAGTATTTTTTTAGGGTTTCGTTGAAACCCAACCATGTCACATGGGTCATATTTCTTTTCCCGAGCTGAGAAACTCGAACCTGGAGCCACTGCTCTAGGCCCAAACCTTAAACACGACCCCTAAATGGCGTATTCTCCCTTGAACCTTCGAGTAGCATGGCTTACAGCCATGCCTAGCCACCACAATTACCTCCTCGACGACCTGAAGTCATCACCGACAAGTCCTTGCTTGAAATTCGATGTTTTTCTTTGAAATTCAAATAAAAAATTTCTGAAGTTATACAACTTTGAGAATTTTTCATTCTCTGTTCAAACTTATGGGTTGTTGTCGAACCCACAACCTTCGCCTTGATTTTTGCACCACGACACAATCGCTTGAAGCGGTGGCACCGATCTTCTTTTCTGGCGAGTTCACCTAGCTCGCGATAGGGTGTTTAGATCAAAAACCCAAGCCTACTTGGGCTTGGCTTGTCTCTCGGCAAAGCTCTAGCCCTTTGGGCTATGGCGCTCATCTCGGCCCAACACCAACCTGTTGGCCACGGTGTTCCCACCGCACTGGATCTCAGCTACTGCTGTTGCTGGTAAATTCGTGTATATGTTGCACAAGATTGGCGCCCTCATTATGGGCCATGCCATCTGGGCCTATAACTGTAACCCACTTTTGTGCATATGGGTTTTTTGCTCAAAACCCGGCCCGTGAATAACACCAGCCCAATTGGGCTTTGGTGTTTCCCCATGTCCGCATTGCACAGGATCCCAGCCTGTTTTGGGCTTGAACTCGCAGCCCACTTATTTGTGACGCTTAGGCTTGCTTTCATGCAAGGTCTGTGTCTACCCCAACCTAGTTTTTGGAACAGGACCACGGCACCCATTTTTTTAGCCCGCCCATGGGCTTTGGTCCATTATTTTTGGCCCTGAGTTGAAATGCCTATTTTCTAGGCCTTATGGGTTTTATAATTTTTTTCACCCACACTTTGAATTTGCCCCGAAGTCCAAATAATTAATTCAATTATAATTCTAGACCAGAAGTTCTATTTGCATATTCTCTTGTTGCATAATACTGTGTATATATATGTGTTTGTTTGCATGAACATATAAATCTGAAGTTCATAATTATTTTTCGAAACCTGAAGTTTCTAGAAACATGCCTTATTTGAAAACTTGAAGTTTTCCTTAAAAACATCATCCATGAAAACCCTAAGTTTTTTTCATGTAAATTTAAACCAATACATGTCTATTGGAACATGAATGTTCTACTCTTATGTGAATGGATTGATTTTTTTTCATTGTACTAACCACATTCTTGTCCATTTATTTTTTGATGGGGACAGGTCGAGTTCGAACAAACTCGACTTCACCGCTTTAGAGGTCTTTGGAAGGAACTACCTCAAGTGGGTCCAAGATGTGAAGCTCCACCTAACTGCAAAGAATTTATGTCCCGCCATTGAAGATGAGATAGACAACCAGGTTAGCGAAGCTGAGAAAACCATTGCCATGATCTTCATCCGAAGACATATTCATGACGCACTGCAAACCGAGTACCTTGCTGAGGAATATTCACGAGCACTTTGGGTCGCTTTGGTTGATTGTTTTGATCACCAAAATGACATCTTCTTGCTTGAAGTAAGACATGACTGGCAGAATTTGCACGTCCAATACTTTAAGTCTGTGAATAAATATAATTCTGAAGTTTGTCAAATCCGATCACTTTTCAAGTTTTGTAACGAGAACTTGGCCTAAGAGGATCTCCTAAAGAAGACCTATTCAACCTTCTTTGCCACTAATATTATCATGCAGCAATAATATAGGGCTCAGAAGTTCACCAAGTTTTTGGATTTGATCTCTAGTTTACTTCTCACTGAAAAACAGAATCAACTGTTGATGAAAAACCATAAAGCTTGACCTACTGGGACGACTGATGTGCCTGAAGCACACTATAGCATGAATCAATGCCTAAAATTCTAACATACGCATGGTAGGGGCGACCAGAAGCCACCCTATCAAGGTCAACAGAGCCAAGGCCCACCTAAGGGGGGAAACCTAGCCCAAAAGCTCCCTAACCCCACTCCCAAGGCCCTAAACTTCAAGAATAAGGGCAAAGCACTTGAAACCATGGTTGCGGATATATGTTACTGCTGTGGTTAATGGACCATTGGTCCCATGTTTGTCGTGCTCCTTAGAAGGTTGTAACAGAATATCATTCTTGTCGTAAGAAGTTTAAATCAAACTTTGTGCAAGTGAATGAACCGAAGAGTACCAAGATTGAGGTTTCTAACTTTCAGGAGGATATTGCCCTTATGGAATATTAGAATCTTAAACATGAACTATTTTTAGTTGTTATTTGGAACAATGGGGCCGAATTCCACCTAGTGGCTGACCCCCCCTTGTTTTTTTGGTTTAATTTTTTAGCAATTTCCTTTATGTTTGGATTATTTGTGGGTGATTTGTTTTTGGATATTAAGTTTTTTTAATTAACATCCTTGAATACTTAAATTATTTTGAATGGATATTTGTTTTTAGAACTTTTATGCATGTGACCAATTCAAATTAATTTTTATTTCTAGGTATGATTAGTAGGAAATTTAGTTGTCTGGTAGATAGTGCAACCATGCACACCATTTTGCGTGAACACATTTATTTCGCTAACTTCATACCTAAAAATACACCTTTGACAACCCTCTCAGGACCATCCAACCTAATCGAAGGATATGGTACGGCACGTATAATGTTGTCCAATAGTACAATTTTAATCATTGATGAGACACTCTATTCTCCACATTCCGGAAGAACGTTGTTGAGTTTCAAAGGCATTAGAGACAATAATTACAACAATGAAACCTATGTAGAAAATGAAGTTTAATTCATGTGCATCACTTCCTACGAATATGGTTAAAATCGTATTATAGAGAAGATGAAGCATATCCCGAGTGGTCTATATACTATGACTATACGCCCTATAGAGAGCTACTATGTGGCCAGCCCTACCTCAGGGACCGCACATGAAATTACACTTTGGCATGATCGTTTGGGACATCCTAGACGAACAACAATGCGTTGTATCCTCAAATCATCACACGCGCATCCATTAACCCATAATTTAGGTTTGATTCCAGGAATTGCATGTCAAACCTACTTAATGGGAAAACTTATTATTAAGTCTTCTTTTAACAAGATTCACTCGAATCCTCTTATTTTTCTACAAAGAATTCAGGGGGACATTTGTGGACCGATTAACCATCATTGCGGACCATTTAGAAATTTTATGGTTTTGGTTGACGCTTCCTCACGTTGGTTACACGTGTGCTTATTATCCACAAGGAACGCTACATTATCCAAACTGTTGGCTCAGGTTATCAAGCTCAAGGTTCACCACCCTGATTATCCGATCAAATCTATTCAATTGGATAATGCTGGAGAATTCACATCTAAAACTTTTGATGACTATTGCATGTTGTTTGGGGTTGAAGTTGAACATCCAGTACCCCATGTTCACACCCAGAATGGCCTGGAAGAGGCATTCATTAAGCACTTACAAATGATTACTCAATCGTTGATCACACGTACCAAGCTCCCGATCGCTGCTTAGGGCTATGCAATATTGCACGAAGCCATGTTGGTCCACCTGAGGTTTGCTGCGACCCAACCATATAGGGCCCTTCAGTTGGTTACTAGATATGAACCCGACATATCGCATCTGCATGTTTTTGGTTGTGTTGTTTATGTGCCGATTTTGCCGCCCTTACGTACAAAAATGGGGCCTCAGTTAATGATGGGAATCTATGTAGGATCTAATTCTCTTTCGATCATTCGTTACTTAGAACCTTTGACAGGCGATTTGTTTACTGCTCGTTTCACGAATTGTCACTTCTATAATACAATCTTCATGTTGTTAAGGGAAGATAAGAACATCACTGTTCCTGAAGAACGACGCGAATTATCGTGGACGACTCCTACTTTGTCTTATTTAGATCCCCACACCGCTCAGTTTGAAACTGAAGTGCAGCGTATATTAAATTTTCAGAGCGTAGCTCAGAGCATGCCAGAAGCTTTCACAGATCTAGAGCGAGTAAAAAGATCACATATTCCAGCTACGAATGTGCCTGCAAAGATGAATGTACCAAATGTACGACAAACTTCCTCCTGGAGGCTCGGGACCTTACTTTGGCCGATCCACTTACATTAGTGGCTAGCCAACCCTCTGTCCCTACACATAACCATGGCAGACTACTTGGTTCAAATGATTCATACCCCCGAAAGAGGAAACCTATGGCACAGGCCCCTTGAAGAGTCTACCGTGAATCCGACTGTCGCTTATTTGTTCAATCCAATTCATGAGGAAATTCTAGACTACAAAAGCATCATTCAAGAGACGAATCTACCCAAGAATCATGAGATTTTGGTCCATTATGCTAGCTTGGATGATGTTTGGTGTAGAAATGAGATGATTGTCGAT
Source organism: Pyrus communis (assembly GCF_041283825.1). Lineage (NCBI taxonomy): Eukaryota > Viridiplantae > Streptophyta > Magnoliopsida > Rosales > Rosaceae > Pyrus > Pyrus communis. The sequence goes on from NC_142566.1 coordinate 16,925,765, forward strand.
GATGCATTAACATATGCAATAGCTATTGAGATCATGTTGAACGATAACACTGAACCCCGTTCCATTGATGAATGTTGACGTATAACTATTTGGTCAAACTGGAAACAAGTAATCCAAGTCGAACTTGATTTGCTTGCGAAATGTAAGGTGTTTGGACATGTAGCTCTTACTCCTCCACATGTGAAGCTCGTTGGCTACAAGTGAGTTTTTGTTCGAAATCGTAATGAGAATAACGAAATTCTGTGTTACAAAGCTTGTCTTGTTGCGCAAGGCTTCTCACAACGCCCCAGTATTAACTATAACGAAACTTATTCACCCGTTATGGATGTGATTACTTTTCGCTACCTTATCAATTTGGTAGTTTCCGAAAAACTAAGTATGCAACTGATGGACGTAGTAACTGTGTATCTCTATGGGGATCTTGATACGGAAATTTATATGAAAGTTCCCAAAGAACTTACATTGATTGGATCAAATGTAATATCTCACATTGACCAACGGAGAGGAGGTGATGTGCTTTATATATACATGCCTACCTCTATATAGCAAGAGTTATTTTGGGGACTCATTGGCTTTGGGTTCCATCGGAACTTCGAAGTTAAGCAAGTTCGGGTGAAAGCATTCCCAGGATAGGTGACCCACTAGGAAGTTCTTGTGTAAGTTCCTGGAAACAAAATTGTGAAGGCATGGTCGGGACCCAAAGCGGACAATATCGTGCTACGGCAGAACTGAGACTGGGACATGACAGAATAGTATCAGAGCCACTCTGCCGCGTGGTACGAGTGTGCCGACGAGGACGTCGGGCCCCTAAAGGGGTGGATTGTAACATCCCACATCGACCAACAAAGAGGGGGTGATGTGCCTTTTATATACATGCCACATTCATATAGCACGAGGCTTTTTAGGGACTTATTAGCTTCGGGTTCCATCGGAACTTCGAAGTTAAGCGAGTTCGGGCGAAAGTATTCCCAAGATGGGTGACCCACTAGGAAGTTCTCGTGTGAGTTCCCGGAAATAAAACCACGAGGGCATGGTCAAGGCCCAAAGTGGACAATATCGTGCTATGGCAAAGCCGAGACTGAGAACACACTCTCAATTTGGCTGAGGTGTTCACTCTACAGTTTGAAGTAATTCGGAAGAATATGGTATAACATTCTGAATGAGTATTTGACGAATTAGGGATATGTGAACAACTAACTATGCCCTTGTGTGTTCATTAAGAAGTCACATTTCGATTTTGCGATTGTTGCAGTATATATTGATGACATAAACCTTATCGGAATTCCTGAAAAGCTTTAGAGAACTGTCGTGCACTTGAAGTCGAAATTTAAGATGAAAGATCTAAGAAAGACTCGATACTGTATCAATTTCAAGATAGAGCACCATTCGGATGAAGTCTTAATACTTCAATCAAACTACACTCAAAATGTGTTGCACTGCTTTAACGAAGATAAAACGAAGCGTTCGCGTACTCATATGGTCGTTCGATCGCTAGATGCAATACGAGATCCCTTCTATCTGAAAGAGGATAATGAAGAGATTTTGGAGCCTAAAGTTCCTTATCTAATTGCGATAAGCGTTTTATTGTACTTAGCTCAATGCACTAAACTCGACATCTCCTTCGTTGTTAATCTGTTGGCAAGATACGGTAATGCACCAATACGCAAACACTAAACTAGTGTCAAAGACATCTTCAGCTACCTTAAGGGTACTAGGGATCTGGGCTTGTCCTATCTCTACGAATCCTCGAGTGATGCCAGACCCTCTTACCTCGAGTCGATTCTCACCTTGTTAGTTATGCCGAGGCAAGATACTTATCTAATCTCAAACGGGTGATATCTTTACCGTTGGAGGCACCGCAATCTCTTGGAGGTAAACTAAACAGACCTTAGTTGCCACTTCATCTAACCATGCTAAAATTCTCACCTTGCATGAAGCAACTCGGGAATGCTTCTAGCTGAAAGCAGTTATGGGTCATATTCGAAGCTTCTGCGATCTTTACCTTGTCGTTGATGTCCTGATGACGATCTATAAAGACAACGCAGCATGCATTGAACAACTCAAGAATGGTTACATCAAAGGAGACAACATCAAGCACACAGCGCCAAAGTTTTTCTTCTCACATTAACGGTAAGAGCATCAGAAGATTGAAGTCACACAAATCCGTTTACAAGACAATTTGGCTTACCTCTTCACCATATCACTACTGAATGCGACGTTTCAGAAACTTGTTCAAGGAATTTGTATATGTAAACTTTTTGAGTTGTAATATTGTTAGTTCTCTTTGGATTTATGTCAAACTCAGGAGAAGTATGCTGAATTATACTTGCTTGATCTTAATGTATTATTTTTCTCTACGATTAAGAGCATTTTTCCCACTGGGTTTTTGCTACTTAACGAGGTTTTGACGAGGCACCCACCTTGGGTTGATCATATCCCTGATGACGTCCCGTAGACGTTTCATTTGACTTTGCATTTCTCACGCATTTTTCCTTAGACTATGAATTTTGTCCTTACTCGGGTTTTTTGTGAGACTTGCTTCCTTATGCAAGTTCCTACCTTATTTGAGACTAGCGTGTTCTCAAAATCAGTGCTGACGAGTCAACTTCCTCAACTCTACATGACACCGAATCTACTTGAGTAGTTATACACTCAATGGGGAGTGGTATAAACATGTTATTTAAGTGTGATTGTATAAATCCTAGATTATATTTGATTCTAATTATTCTTCCTTATTAGGACTTGTAGTACATGGAGGAGAAGGATTTATTCCCTCCCTTATTACTATAAATAAAAGCATTGCGTAGGAGGAATAACACATCCTCTACACAACCCTTCAAACATACCTCTCTCTATTCTCTCTTTGTGCCGCCGATCCTCTCTCTTCTTGTCAAATAAAATAGACCACAACAATTGAGAGTATTTTTGTCATTTTAGCTTTACGTAATAGTATTTTTTCACAGAATGACCAAAATAATTGATGATGTACAAATTCATGGACTACTTTTATTAATTTGCAAATCACTAGGCCTAAAATTTTTGTACATGACATCGAGTTCATATCGCATGTTAAAATTGTGTCAAGTTTGACGCAAAACACACGATGGGCCATGCCAACACCAGAGCATGCCTTTATTCCCATCTCAAAAGGATTGAGCTTATACGACGCATCCTCACTACTCTCAAACCTTTCGAGCTTGATACTTTTTTAATCAACCCCCATCGTAGGATCCCTGTGTGTACTTACATTAATTAAATTGTGTCACGTGGTAGAACGAATAAACAGATGGTGCAATCTTCGAATGAAAAATGCGGTACGAGCAATGGCTAGGTGGATACTACCTGATTAGAGAGTTTCATATACAATGATTCAAAAATAAGGTAGTTTGGAAATGTTAATCTTATGATCTACCATTTACAAATAGAGATAAACAACACTAAATTATACCACTAAGTAGCGAGTTTCAACCTTATTTATCATCAATAAGTGAGGTCTTGTTTGACCCCCAAAAAAATGATGTCTTGACAAGCTTTTAATTTAACACATCATTGAACAAGAGTTGATGAGTAATTGGTGACTCTTGAAGAGAATACACATGTCTACAGTTCACATATTTTTACATATTTTTATGGTGCTTCAGAGTATTTAATACTAAGAGTATTTTAATGATGAGAATTTTGATCAAAAACATAAAAATTAAGATCTAAAAGTTAAAATACTTAAAATATATGGTACGTCGGAACACCATAAATGTTTTATGTGTTAATGTTCTAATTAGGGCGTAGCTAGAGTTTGTTTGAGTGGCCGAATCAATTATAGCATTAAATGTAAATGAGTCAATATTCTAGTAAAAGCCATAATTTAATGCAAACCTAATAGAGTAGAATAATAGCATTATAGGACCTAAGGTAGGAAAACATTTACGTAGGCCACATGCTTTGAATTATGATTCTTCAGCACCTAAATAAGGCTAATATCCAGAGAGCAACTTTTTAAGACAAAGATCATGACCTTGATAAAACAATAGCGTGTTATTTCATCTTTGCCAATGACTTTTTGGCAAGTCTATTTAACAACCCCACCCGCTTCTTTTGGTAAATTGAAACCAAAACACAGATGAAATCGGATAGTAAACCCCGACCGAATAGGTTCGAGCCTAAGACTTCTTACTACTCGCATCAATAGTAACACTGAGCGACCGCTTTACCTCCTGCTATTGACCGGTGGTTCGTCTTTTACACTCCCGACTAGCTATTTCTTTGTCTCTCTCACTACGCGAGTTTCTCCCGCTTTCTTTGTCCCTTGGGGCCCGGGATCAAGCCCATTAAATTTTTTGAACCATGTACAGTATAGTGATGGACACAAATAAATGATGAGGAGTACTTTGTATTAGTACTAGCGTCTTACAAATCGTATGAAAAAACAAAAGTGTTCGTACTTTCACATACATCCTCAACCTGTCTTGAAACAACCAATGCGTATTTTGGTCTCATCCCCTATCTCTTAAAGCTTGCTTACTCCACTTTCCCCTCACTACCGCTCGCCTAAATGGAATCAACACACCGTATGATACATGAATGAGATCAAAATCCCCAGACCAAACCCCTTATTACTTACCCCGGTCCCTTTACTTAAGCCAAAATGGAGAGGTCAAAATTGTCCGAACCCTTGTTATTTTAGTTGGGGTTAAGCATGACGAGAGTAATATTCTACAGGTTTTTGCGGTTTTGAAAGGGTGTTGTGGTTTGAAACCGAACCAAGAGCTAAAATGACGGTTTGGTTTCAGTTCCTAATATTTGGTACTGAATCGAAACCAAACCTAACCGCATAATATAAAATATTATTTAATTTAGTTAGCAAATTAGGTGTTGGGGGTGTAATTGGTTATTTGGTGGAGTTCATACATGAATTTGGAGTGATTATTGGTTGCTGCGATTTGTTTTTTACTTTGGATTTTGAAACAAATCTAAAAGATATTTTCTTGAATTTTAGTACAATGGTTATCAACTTTGGTTTTACTTACTGTAAACTATTTTTCTTTCCCATTTGGAGGCCAAAACAAACTTAAAAAACTATATAATTTTTTTTTTTTTTTAAATTGAGAATCCCAATTCGAAACAGGCCTATAAAGTATCTTAATTTTTAAGAGAGTTTTTATGAAACACTCCTGATACTGTTTATTTTTAATGAAAAACCATATTTTTACCTTTTCTTGGTACTATTCACTACACTTTTATTTGTCAATTTTTATTAAAACTAAAGTTTTTTTAGACTTTTCGTTAGTTTTTCTATTTTTTAATTGGCCTATAAGTTAGGTCCAAATCGAAACCAAAACTTTTTAAAACTAAACCGAACCAAATCGAATGATTCAGTTTTACTTCAGTTCCCGTTGTCAAGCCGAACCGAATCAAACTGTAATAAGTTTCAATTTTAATTTTAATTTTACCTCAAAACCGAACTACATCAAACCATACCTACCCCTAACCTAACCTATTCCATGCTCAGCAACTCAGCTAATAAAATTACTACCCACGCATGCTGCCCATTGATTAGGAGGGATTTGGATCCTAACCGGATCCCCTCTCTAAGGATTCTAGGGATCAACGAACATGGATCGTTGATAAAAAATCGTGCAGTCTTAATTAAATGTTTTTTATATTTTTAAAAGTAAAGCATCATCGTTTTACGTGACAAATATTAAAAAAAAAATTATGACCGCACGATTTTTTACCAACGGTCCATATTTGTTGATCCTTAGGATCCCCAGGGAAGGAATCCGGTGAGGATCCAAATCCGATCAGGAGTGCGTCTTAACAGTGGCATTTATGGGGTAATCAACAGTTACACACTGCTCATTTCACCCCCGCATTATGTCATCACACTTAATACAAAAAATAAACCCATTGCGTCCGTTATGCCATCAACCCCGCTAAGTTACCTGAATTTAAAACTCTTTCGATACAATTGATATTTTTATAAAAATATTTTTTAAAAAAAAGAATTTTTTTAAAGTTTAAGCTGAAATCGACATATATTGTTAATATTTTTGACACATATGTTAACTATAAAAAAAAAATTCTTATATTTTGTCCAAATTAATGTTTGACATCCTAAAGTTTCATTTTAAATTTTCATTATTTCCATCGAAAGTAACTGAAATCGATATCGATATTTAAATATCGGTCGGTATTTCTACAAATTCGTATATTGATATTTTCACTGATACTGATACTTTAAACATTGAGTGTTACTTAGTACTGTTTAATTGTATTTCTCTTGATAAGTAAGACCTTGCACAGTGGTAAAAAATTGAGTGTGATACAGTAATATAAAAATTAAACTCTTAAACCATAATCGCACTCACTTAAATCATTACGGTCTCCTAATATCTGTTTTAATTTATAAATAAAAAATTATAAATTTAAATATCGTAAAAGATAAGTTCAAATATTAATTTATTCTCCGACTCGTTAGTCGTATAAAAACAACTTAAATGCATTTAAGGTGGTAAACAACAGTTTTGGTAACATTTGGTTGCATGCACACCAGCTGTCCATCAAAATAGAACTACTAGCTTTTAGGTTTCGGGATGCAGGTAAGAAGATTTGTCTTTGGTGATGAGCCAAACGTTAATACATGGCTAAGACATGTCGAAACCACAGGACATGCAATTGTTTCAGTTTTATTGCGACTTTTGTCTTTTAAGTAACTGCGGATGCACAACACACGCTTGGCTTTCCAGAAATTTATCGAAGGATTTGGATGCTAGTTGTTTTGGATAAGATCAAAATTGGTCACTCGTTGGTTGAGCCTTTTAGTCATGTTATTTTTAGGTAGGTTTAAAAGTGCGAAATTACTACGATTCGTTGATTGTTAGCTAGCTCTTTAATCAACGACTCACTAATTGTTCAAGTGTGTTTTAGACGTTACTTCATAATTAGTATTTATTTAAAGGAAAGAGATAGTTTTGAGGCCAATCTTGAGGTATATTATATATAACAAGGAAGGTTCAAAAGCACATAATTGCTATGATACACTGATTGTTAGATAATGTAATTAACGGTTCAGAGTTGTTGACGTACAACTATTGTGATTAACCTCCCTCTAATAAAACAAGATGTTTAGAGGCCATGCTTGGATAATCTTGAATGTTTTTGGGGGCATATGAAGCAAACTCGGAACCCTATCAAATCATAAAAGAGAAGGGTGGCAAAAAGGAGGTTAGTGAAGAAGGGATGTGAGTGGTCTAGGTTAGAGGGTGTGGAGGGTCACGTCGCCAAACATGTTTTAACATGCAACCATACGAAACAGTCCGTGCCAATTGCCAATGGTGACGGATAAAACTCGAACATGAAACCCTAGCGGACTATTTTTGGGTAAAAGACAAGAATACCCCTATCTGATGTTGTTACGCAAAACGACAGAGGCTTGATAAATTTGTGAAGTGACATCAATGCCCTCACAGATTTTTGTCTTTTTACTTTTTAACTCACAAATTAATCATTAGATTTTGTGTGAAATGAATTTGAAGTGTTTAGAGTGAAGATGAAGATAGGAAAATAAATGAGGGAGGCTTCATTTATTTATTTAATGAGATTGTGGATGTTTTGAATTAAATAGATTTGGAGTAATGAATTAAAGTAAACAGGAAACTTTAACATACTAGTAATGGTTTTTTATTTTTTATTTTTTAAAGGGGAACAGCTGGTGGCTTTGTTGTCTAACCCTATGAAGACCGAGAAAACTCATTGAAATATTTCAACCTCCCCCTCTCCATCATCGTGTGATTGACTAGATTGTTTGGTTAGTACTTTTATGGTACAACAAGTTGTCTAAGGTAACATGTTAACACCTTTAGTTTGACGATAAAATTTAGGTGAGACCATCAAATATTCATTATGTACATTCATAATCTTGACCTAATTGTTTGGTTATGGAGATACGATTAATTAGCTGTTTAAGAATGGTATATATCTATTTTATAAATGTATAGTAACGCCTTAACAGTCTCAACCTTTACGGAAAAATTCATGTGAGGCTAATTAATTAACAAAAACACAAGGGTGGCAGATAAGGTTCTCTGAATCAAGGAAAAGTCTTATCTTTTGTTATTATTTCATCGAATTTATATAGAATTGTTTTCGAAACCATTTCTTCCCCATTGGTACTCCACAACTGTAAATGTAAGCTGATTACAAAACAAGTTCCATGCATGCATGAATGCCTATTCATTTCTGAACGTGCATAAATGAACTGCACACATATAACATTTGAATTTGCATCAAGTACTACTAGTGTGGATTCTTGTCATATATATATATATATATATATATATATGACAAATGATGACTAGTTATAAGGCCCATTTCACATTGAATCTTAACAATCTGAACTGTCTAATTTTTAAGTATCCATTCATAGATCACTCTTGCCAAAAAATCAAATCAATCCGAATTCATTTGATTGTCATGATGAAATTTCAATATTTTTTAGAATATAATGTTCGTCAGTGTCATTGAACTCAATTATATGTCTCAAACATTTCTGTTTGATTAATATCTTGTAGAGATGATCTAGAAAGTGCAACTTGAAAAATAAATAGTTCGAGTTGAAATTCGATATGGAATGGTCCCCGCAACTAATCTCTATTTTTACCCAAAAAAAAAAAAAACAAATTCTTTAAGATAAAATGCCCGTACATATATATATATATATATATATATATTTACATATTCCAGTTCATTAATTTTCTTGAGGACTTTATTTTTAGCTAGTACTAGTACAGGTATCTCATTGACATATTTGATCTATTTATGTCAAAACAACAAAATACTAAAAGAGTATGTAGTTGATATTTCATATTTTAACAAAAAGATAAAAAGCAATTGAGGATTATAAATTCAGAATTTTCTTTAAATGGAAAATTAAGGATATTAGATATCATAACTGGTATTAAGACGGACAAATCATATCCTAATTAAATTGTAGTTAGTAGTCAAATCCTTTCTTTCCAAATTCCTTAAAATTTTGGAATTGATTTCCTATTTTCTTGTGGATCCCACCATGTTTTCATTTCAAAATGTTGAGTTAACAATGGAATAGTGGAATCCCTTCAATTGGGAATGGTTTCCTTTCATTTCATTTTCATCCCAAACCCGATTGATAAACACGCTGCTAGTTCATTCTAAAATGAGAAGGATTAGGGAGATTTTAGCAAATTAATTATGTGTATCCACTTAGAATTTGGAAGTAAATATAAAATCTACTAATCTTAACATCGAGACAAAAAAAATTTTATATCATGCTTCATTGTATGACATGTATTGAAAAATAAGCGTTAACATCTTTTTTTTTTTTTTTTTTAATTTGTCAGAGAGTCCAAAATATCTAGAGGTTTAAAACATGATTCAGATGATGTATTTGATTTTATTTTCATGTTAAAAAATAGTTGACAAAAAATTGGCAACATTTTCCCCTTTAAATAGTGATGGATAAGCTTGGGTAGCTTGGGTAGCCTGTCTCAGAAGTGGGCGTTTGTTCTCCCCTCCTCCCCTGTTTCATCTCTCTCTCTCTCTCTCTCTCTCTCTCTCTCTCTCTCCAATAATTTGTATTTTACTTGTCAAGACCACTCCTTTTAAAAACCAGCTCCTTCTCTCTCTCAACTCAAGCAGTAGAACAAACCCAACACAAGATGCGCCTCTCTTTCTCTCTCATCCAACTCTCTGAACCGCCTTCTTCTTCCTCCTCCTCTTCCTGCTCATGAACTCAACGCCTGCGGATTGGCGGAGGTGTCCGGAATGGATTTTGGGGTGATGGGTTTGGAGGGTTTGGTGGGTCCCGACGCCGGAGGAGGAGAGGCAGCGGAAAATGTTGGCGACGGATCTGGCTCCGCCTCCGCCAAGCAGCAAAGATCTTGGCCAGCGGAGGACGACTGGAGGGACTCAAAAATGCTGAAAAACGAAGACTTGAATTCCCCTAAGACAATGCCATTGCAGTACCAGGGGACTCCTCTGCTGAGATCTAATTCTCAACTGCTTCCTCCTCCAGCTGAGTCTCACAGGCAGGAGCAAATGCTGAGCTTTTCCAGCAACAAATCAGAAAGCTTTCTCAGCAAAGATGGAGACTTTGCCTACTACCAGAGGAATCCCACTCCCATTCCCTCTCCTTACCCAAGGAACGCAGGCTCACCAGGTATTTATTTTATTTATTTATTTTTTTGGATGGTGGGTTGGTGGTCAATGTTGGACATGGATTTTATGACATGGGGTTTGGGGAAATGTGAATGTGAAAGCATAGATTTCGTTTCAGGTACATTTTTGTGCAATTGATAGATGGGTTGTTGCTATAATTGTTGCCAGGGGAGTCTTTTCATTATGGCATTTTGTAGAAGTTTTAGTTTTCAGGTCTTGTCATAGAAACAGCTCATAGATTGATAGAAACCAAATGGGGAAAGAACAATAGGACTAGCAGAAGAGACTTGTTCGTACTCACTTTAATTTTTTTTTATTTTTAATTATAGTAAATCGGACAAATACTTGATGCAAATGATTTTTGTTTCAGGTTATGGAAGCTTGAATCTGAGCATGCATGGGACTTTTACTGGGGCTAGAGGACCCTTCACTCCTTCTCAGTGGATTGAGCTGGAGCACCAGGCCTTGATCTACAAGTACATGACTTCAAATGTGCCTGTCCCTTCCAATCTGCTCATACCTATAAAGAAATCCCTCTACCCTTATGGCTTGTCTGGTCCTTCTAATCCCACCTCAAGTAAGCTCTGTCTATTGATGATCACGATATCTTGATTGGTCAAAACGTATCTGTATTGAAAACGATATCTTGATTAGTCAAAATCCATCCGTTTTGAAATTTAATTTGTGTGTTTTAAGTTCTTAAACTGCTGTTTGTTGGAAGCATGGAATTTCCAGTTTTTATGTAATGTTGTTAGAAGGTTTAGTCCAGGATAGTGTTTGCAATTAGAATGTAAATGCTGGGTTTGATTCAGAAATTGTGCTCTTCGTGTTTTACCCTTTTGTCTGATTTGTCTTTGTTCTATGCATATGTATGTTTGGGGTTTTGATCTTGATATAGTAGCGTGGGGCACTTACCATCTGGGATTTTCTGGCAACAACGATCCTGAACCTGGGAGGTGTCGCCGAACAGATGGGAAGAAATGGCGTTGCTCGAGAGATGCTGTTGCAGATCAGAAGTATTGTGAAAGGCACATCAACAGGGGACGCCATCGTTCAAGAAAGCCTGTGGAAGGCCAGCCTGGCCAGGCCGTCTCTGGGACCAGTAATTTAAAGAGGGTACCTATGAATTCGTCAATGTCAACGTCAGTGATGCCAAGCAGTGGTGCATCCAGCAGCCTCACAACCGTGCAGCAGCAATTCAAAAGCTTGCAGCCTGCTGTTGCTGCCAATCCTTCTGCAGATGCCTTTGTCAACAGGTGAAAAATTAGAGCTTCCTTAACTGTTTTAGTTCTCATTAGGCCTTCTGGGCTTTATTATACGATTTCAATTTAAAACAACCTTTTTCCTTTACTTTATTTGTAGAACCCATCATTCCATCTCTACTTTGGTGAGAGTAACTACTCCGACTAGTTTGGATGCTTGAATTAGGACCTTTATCGTTGAAACTGTAATGTAAATATAATGGCTGTGCATATTTCTTAGAGTTGTTTCTGTTTCATTCTTGTACTTTACTTTATGCACTGTGTTGGGCGTATTCTAATCAATTAGATGGTGTGTTTTGCAGGATGCAGGGGCAACAGGGAGTTTCCGTGATGTCTGCCCCTACCCTTAAGCTGAAATCCAACAATTCTACTTATAACATTGGGAAACAAGAATTCCTAGTGGAAGAAGCCTCCCAAGCAGAGTTTGGACTTGTTTCTACTGATTCACTTCTCAACCCTTCACATAGGAACTCTTACATTTCTAAAGACTTTAGTGGTTCTTTCCTACACTTCGGTGATCAAGATACTCAAGACCATCATCCGCTTCGCCAGTTCATGGATGATTGGCCCAAAGACCAATCCTGTCACTCAGTCTCTACCTGGCCTGAAGAAGTAAAATCAGACTGGACTCAGCTATCAATGTCAATCCCTATGGCATCCTCAGAGTTCTCATCATCCTCTTCATCGCCAAAGCATGAGAAACTTGCGCTCTCACCGCTGAGGCTATCCCGGGAGTTTGAGCCTGCCCAAATGAATTTGGGAATAAGCAAGGACATTAGCGAATCAAGCCAGAAGCAAACTAATTGGATACCTATCACTTGGGGAAATTCAATGGGGGGTCCCTTAGGAGAGGTCCTAACCAAAACCACCAGTGGTGGCGGCAAGATCTGCATTAATTCAAAATCCCCGCTTAGCCTCTTAAATGAAGGGTGGGATGGCAGCCCTCAGTTGGGATCTTCCCCAACTGGCGTGTTGCAGAAGTCAACTTTCTGTTCGCTTTCAAACAGCAGCTCAGGGAGCAGCCCGAGAGGAGGTGAGAACAAGAAGAGTAGTCTCGACGGGGCGAGCATTTATGATGATGTGCTAGGTTCAACCTTTGCAAGTTCCTCAGTTCCATCCCTGTAAAATTGTCAAAGCTACAAACTGAGGAGACAAGGCATGAACTTGGAGTAACCATTCGTGATCTTTTTAATTTCTCTCTTTTTCTTGTTCGTTATCCTTTTATTTGTTTTTTTATTTTTTTATTTTATTGGGTTACAAACTAGAGACATGTTGATCCTAATTTGCATAGGTATTAGCCAGTTTGGCTAGTGTGGATTTGTTGGTATCCATAATTTCTTCCTATATGAATGTTAAAGTAATTGATGCTTTGTTAGTATCTCACCTCATCTTATTGCTTTTTGGGTTCCATCTGTACCACGAAATATTTGAACACGGGACCTTAATAAATGCTCTTAACCACTTTAGCTACAAGCCCGATAATGCAATAGACAGATGATTGAAACCATTTAAGATTTGCATTATTGGTTAGGATTGGGGAGGGTATATCTTTTGCAGGATTGTGGAGTTGTACAATTCTAGTGAGGACGATCTCTGTCCAGAGACCCTAAAAACAGTGGGGACAACGGCAAGTCAGTGATGGTTGTGAAGCTTCCATCATGATATTATAGAGATACCTTCCAAAACACATTTGATGATTGATCATTGAAGGGGTACCCTATAAGAATAGGGCCTTTTTTTTTTTTTTTTTTTTTTTTTACCCCTTTCTGGTGGCATTGCGCTTTCAACTTTCTTCTCCGTCTTGTTTGGTTGATTTTGCAGTTGCACTGTTGCAGTGAGTGATGTAATCAAATCAGAAAATGGGAAAATTAGGTTTGGGAGTTCCCTAGCTTTGAGACAAGGTGCACTCTTGTGGGCTGTCAACCCAACATGCAGTACCTATGTTTGGTTACTTGGATATGGGCCCGGGAATACAGAGTGTGGTGACCTACCACCACTGAGTCTGACCCTGATTTAGCACATGTTTGGCCCTAGCCTAGTCCGACCTGTTATGGAGGATAGGCTTAAAAGCCCGGATGCGGTCAAGGATTTCATGAAAATAATGTTGTGATGGGACCAGGGTAACTGCGGAGGACTGTTACGGGTTAAACTTGATTAATCCAAGTGGGTTTCTCTGATAGAGATGTGTTTGGACGAGATACTTGAAAGTATAAATAGTGAGCTCAAATTTTTTGTACTCAAAATTTTTATGGCGTCTATGTCTTATTTACTTGAGTAACATATGTATTTTTGACCTATTTTTTTTTTTTTTATAATGAAGATAAGTTTTAAATGAATGGCAAGATGTCAACGAATAATATATGTCACAGGAATACCATATAGGGTTTTGGGTCCAGAAGATTTGATCTCATAAAAAGACTCCTTAATGTGAGTAGGTACAATGCATTACGACCGACTTGTTAGAAATGTACCACAATGCCTCATTTGTTAGATGATTGACTTGGGTTTGACTATTTCTTATCGGTGGGATATATTTACTTCATGAGTAATCTTTAACTTGGACAAAATGTAAAATTGGCCATCCATTTCTTCCTTCAAAATGCATTCAATATAGTGAATAATCTTAACTATGCTAATTTTATGTAACAAACCAGATCCAAAATATTTGATGAATGAAGTTGAAATGAGTAGATCCATTCGATTATGAGCGATTTGCAATTAAAAATAGTCATTTTATGAACCCATTGTTTATGTCTTTGTCAAAGTCATATAATTCATTTAAGTCCCTCTAGTTTAATTTTAATTATTATTCTTAGAATTTCTACTAAACTAAATACACATTCTATGAAAGTGAGAGGACAACAAAATAATAAGAAGAGGGAGTGGTGATATAGCTTTAATTCTTTTTTATTTAACGCAACGTTGGGAAAGTAGAATCAAATTCAGAATCTTGAGTCCAGCAAGCAAATACTCTTAATTGAAAAGAGGTTTAATGCTCTTGCTACTCTATTGATTTAAAGGTGAGCAAAACATAATAACTTAAAGTTAAAAGAATGATTGTAACACCAAAAGGAAGCCACATATTTTTTTTTTTCTCATGAAAAGAGGACAACTAATGGTGAATCAAAGTTATCCATTCTTTCTGAGTTCAGAGGAGGCTGGTTAGAAATTGCATCCTACTCGTGCTTACGATCAAACGAATTCACAACTTACAAATTATCAAACCCAAAACCTCTTGTCATTTTCTTTAAAAAGTTGGGTTTCGCACTTTTTTACTCAGTCTGTCTTGACCATTTCTCTTTTTCTCCATGATTGATTCCCTATTGGTGCTAGCATATTTTCCAACATTGTGTTTTACTTATTTATTTTTCCCCTATAAAAAGTTCAGACCCTTTCACTATTTCACTTATGTAAAATGTTAAATTGCACTTTAGTTTGTTTGACTGCTGGACTTGCCCAATTGGTGCATCATCATCATCAATCATCAAAGTGACAGCTTGCAATGAAATTCCACTCTCTACTGGCTTCGGTGCAACCAAAACTGTACGAGACTGCATGTTATGCTTCTGGTTTTTCAGAGCTGCCACTTCTTTCCACCGTCTAAAAGTTATATCAATTCTAGGTTTCAATAATCTCTTTGTCCGAAAATTTTACTATGCTCGGATGATTTTTGACTGTTAGATATTAACGACTTTTATAAAGGGTGTACTATCCACGCACATTTTTATCCGATCTGACGGTTAAAAATTAAAAAACTGTGAAAAAAGTAAAAAAAGGCTCGGATATCACACCCCTTCATAAAATGAGTAAACCACGTTTTGTGTTCATAAACTGTAATGTGGTACATATTAAAATTTTTTTATTATGTCAAATTGTAACATTTCTTTCGTTTTCCACTACCGAGACATCATTCAAAAGTAAAAGCGTCTCTATAATTATTTAAATTTTATCCATATAAAAATTCATTGAATTTGAAGATCATTTAATCGTTAATATGAAACAAAGAAATTGATAGTTTATCATGCGAATATTTCTTGTTACTATAAAAATTCCACCAATTCTACATTCTAAGATTTGTTCCCTTCCCAGATTAAAACGGAAAACACCAAAAGGATTAATAGATTAAAACACAAACACTAAACTGATCAAATTAAAAACCCTAATTCATACTACCAAGATAAGCAATAAAATTAAAAAGAAAATGAAAATAAAGGAAGGCTCAGACACGCACAAACACTGTCATCAAGCAGCGAAAGCATACGCACAAAAATACGTATGCTCTCAGCTAATGGTTGGTCCATGTATGCTAACATACACTCAGAATCGAGAAATGTTTTCTTCTTCATCGCCTTCCCATCACAAAACTAATTTAATAAAAAATAATCATGTAAGTTTTTCTTTTAAGACATAATTGGCTGGAAAAGATAAATAAAAAAACGAAACATAATCAAGAGAATTGAAAATTAAGTGGAAAAACTATGAATTAAGCGAAATAATTGGTGACGGCGCCGCGCTGCAGAGCGTCGGGAAACTATAGACGAGAGGCGGCGGGGCTGTGTGTTTCTGAATTCTGAATTCTGAATCCTGATTTTATGCGTGAAGTGAACAAGTGAAGCCCTAATATAGACAGTTTAAAATGACGGTACTATCCCTTGCTTTTACCATCTAACTGGGCTAAGGAGCCCGGTTTATCCATGCAGGCCTCGAGTCCTTATGTGTACCAAGCCGAATTTTCGAGTGGATTGGACTGGATCAGAAATTATTGGGAGTTTTGTATGGGTTCAACTATACCAAGACCAAATCTATCTTAGCGGCTTTTTTTTTTCTTTTTCTTTTTCATTTTTTGGGTAAAGAGAGGCTCTTTCTATATAACGCAAATTTTTTAAATACAACGAATAGAGTGAGAATGAATCGGTAGCAAACTCGTTATTTTCGAGATTCGAACTTAAGATATATCATTTACCAGTGAAGAGGAATACTACTAGACTGTAAATTCTTATTTTTCTTATGTGATGTATTTAAGGGAGATAAAAGTAGATATGTTGTAGTTGATCGATTTGGGGCAAATGGAGGATGAGACCAGATTTTCACAGGAAGTGGGAAAAAGGAGGAAACGGAAAATGGATGAGAGAAGAAAGAAAGACTGAGATGGTGTTCTTTACTGTTACGTTGAAATATTTCTAACATCAAGAGTAAAAAGAATGGAGTAGGATTCTTTTCCCTTCTATTTCCCTCCCCTCACACTTTCCATTTTGTCTTTCTCTATCTATAAAAAAACTAATGTAAGATGTTGACGTGACTGAATCATGACTGTTCAAATAGGAGGGGAGGGAGAAAAGAGGGGAGAAAATCCTAATCCAAAACGAAGGATAAAGAATCATATGCTAAAAAGAAGGGGCTCTTAATAGAAGCAGCCATGATTTGGTATTACCATGAGTTATAATACTGAAACTTAATTTTCTTCTCATAAAACTCAATATAAGTATTTTACTCGAATAAAATTCATTGGTTAGATTCTACATCAGCAAATTTATTAATATGTTTGACTTTACACATTTAAAAAATTTTTGGATGCCTAAAGTACCCCTATTTGAATGTTTGATGTACACAATTAATTCCATGCGGTTGTAAGTAGGGAAGGGCAAAATACCCACGAGTATGAGCAATCGCGGTTACCCGCCCATTTAAACTCCACTGTTACAGTTATGGGTAACCGTTTAAACATACAAACGATTATGGAAATAACTAGCTATGTGAAATCCCGTACTTGGATTTCATTGTTATAATCTAAATATTTGTACTTTTTGAATTTTATATTATTTTTCGGGAATTTGTATTAGTTTATTTGAATTTAGATTTTTATTAAACTAGTTACGAAGTTTGGAAATTAATTATTTAAAATTCGTAGGCTATTTTCAAATAGAGCTCGATCTCACGAACTTGTAGCGCAAACCATTCGTGAAATGGAGTTATAACGAAGAAGTTATTAACGTTTAAAGTCAAGGATATTTTTGTAATTTTGATCTCATCTAGAAGAAACCAAATTTTGTTGAACCATCAAATGGTGCCACATGTGTGGCTAGGATGGTGGGATGAGAAGGGAAATGAGAAAGATGAACATAGGAGAAGGAAAGAAAATGAGGGAAGGGGAGGGGGCTCAGGCAATTAGGAAGAGAGAGGAAAATGAGATAAACAATGAGGAACAAGAGAAAGGAGTGAAATAAGGGAAGGGGAAGGGCAACCAAACCCTCCCTCCCCCCCTCCCCCGCACCCAGACCCGTGTGACGAGTGACCCGGTTGTAGTCGGTGGGTTTCTCCATTGAAATTCATTATTTTTCTGACGAATTGGGCTGATCCACCACTCCCAATCATCATCTCGACCCTTCATTTACAATTTTCGCACCAAATTTGGGAAGATTGGGTTCGAAATTGTGGAGAATTGCACTAGTGGGTGCGACGAGATTCGGGGTAGCGATCTATCAAATTTGAAGGTAAATCTGTCAACCACCACCACCAATAGACTCCCTTCAACCTTAGGAACAAAGCCCATGCATTGGTAAAGGCGTCAAAGCTGTTTTGGAGTCGAATCAAGAACACTCAATTATAGGGTTCTAGCGGGTTTAAGTGAAATTAGGGCATTTCCCAGCCAAATTGGCCTTGGTCACAGGTATGAAACTTACTCTACTCATTGAAATCTACAATTATGTAAATTTTGGTAATTTTTGGAAATAGTTAAATTTTCTGGTGAGTCGGGCGGGCGACCACCACCTGCGGTGGCACGTGGCTAGTGGGCCATCGATGCTATTTTACTCTAAACTGATATCTTGATCTCATATTTGATGCCCGTAATATGTGATTTGATTATTGTGAATATAGTTGATTAAGGTACATCACTTGATTATTATTTGAATCGACGATCCGACCGTTAGATCGTCACCAAACTTTAATACGTTATAGTACGTAATATTTGAGGATAGTAGGAACTGATAGATTGGTTATCTATATATGGATCTTCCTGAATTGGATTTGTAAGTTCGTGAAATAAAACGTCGACCGCGCACTTGAATTTGTGATTGGTAGAGATCCGACCGTTGGATCGCCATGAGATTTTAGAAGGTTGTTCTAGAAGCATAATGTGGATTTTAGAAAGTTATGGATCCAAAATCTAATGTGCGGATCTTCCAGTTTAGATTTCTAGGGTTATGGACCCTATTCTCGACCTTGATCGACGGTTGGCTTTTTAGTCAACTAGCTCGAGTTCTTCTAGCATGACAGTTATCTTAGAGAGCAGTTGAGACTTCAAGGAGCTTAATGGGCTCATCATGATGACGTGTGACTCGATTCGCATACTAGTGGCATCGTATTATATTATACTTGTTTATCAAGTATGTTTTGATTTGTGCATTGAAAATGTTTGTGGAATGTGCTTTGATTTTCATAATTGACATGTTGTTATGAAATGTGAGGGCTAATAGTGGACCGTTAACCCATTGCCATGGGGTTTGTTGCTTCGAGACTTATTTCACATATCGTATCATTGTTTAATTTCTCGTTTCGTTGAGCCGTTCTAATTGTGTACCTTGTGCCTTGTTCCATTTCTTGTTTCGTTGAGCTTTTGTATTTTGAGTACTTGTTTCATGTCCTGTTCTTTGAGCGTTGCTATATTCCTTGGCCCTCCACTCGATTTTGTTAAATGATCGGAATTGGGTCTCCGCTGGGGTTCCGTTAAGTGGTTCGGTTCCTTGCTCCGTCTGGATTTCGTTGAGTAATCCGGAATCGTATCTTACCTTGGATTTCTTTGAGTGGTCTGATACCCATTGTACTCCGTGATTCCATTGAGTGGTCCGAAATTGTATCCTGGTTTGAATGCTATTGAGTCGTCCGGAATCCAGCTTGGTGTTATGGTTCCGTTGAGTGGTCCAAAACTCGATGTTGTTGGATTTTGTTGAGTGGTCCGAAATCCTATTTTTCAGAGGTGTAGGCTTCGGCTAAACTGTGTCGCTCTAACCCTGCATTTCGGTGCATTGTATGCATTATTGATTGATGTGATTGTGGAATGATGTTGGTTATGATTGTTGTAATTATGATTAGACTCGTTGACCATTGTGACTAGAGAATATTATTATGCTTTGGTGAATGTTCCTTGAGATGCTGCATGCCGAATTGTGGTATTATGTTGAGACATTGTCATTTATGTGATAAATGTTTGAGCGTAGTGAATAATGAACTACAAATGGCTTGATTCTTATTGAGGGTACATAGGCAGTAAGGCAATCTAACGAGAAGGTTAGATGCAACCATAAAGTTTACGAAAAATCGCTACGCAAATTGAGGCATGAGTTGTGCTTAGTACATATCCTGGAGGCGGGGTATGTTAGATATACGGGTTTTTGGTGACGTCACGTGTCGATCTTGGAAGTATGTCGGGATCGGAGCGTGACAAGCTACCCATGAAATATAATGGGTGATTATAGGTAGTACCCATGGTTACAAATGGGTACCCGTTTAACTATTTATTTTAATATTTGCAAAATAAAAAATAAAATAAAAACCCTAAAAACTATTCAACCTTTCCCAGACTCCCATCGCCCCCTCATCTCTCTCCCCTCACCGCGCTTTCTCTCTCATCTCCCCCAAAACAATCAGTTTGTTGCCCACTCTTAGTCGTCGATCACAAGGTTCTAAAAGACATTAGGCGCTAGTTGTGCACGGGTTCGGGCCTAGCGCCTAAGTAGCTAGGCGAGGCCTAGGTGGATTAGGCAGATTTAAGTAATTTATTATATATTGTATAAATAAGTGTATATTTATACTTAAAAAAAAAAAAACACATAATTGTATTGGGATACACAACTTGCAAAATAAATGGAATATGGAGTATAATTAGAACATATTGAAAACTTAGGGAACAAGCATATAATGAATGTTCATCGATTTATTCAACGAGTCTCTTATATTTTATTGACAAAATAAAATGCAAAATGAAAGTTATCAATTTTCTAAGTGAATGTCGCGACCTAGGCCGGTTTAGGCAAGTGTATAAGCGGGTCTAAGCGCACTTTCTTAATTTTCAAACCCCCTAGGGACTAATCGGGCAGTGGCCCGCCGCCTAGTGCTTAAGCATGGCTTAGCCAGTGTTAGGTGGAGATTTTTAGAACAATGATCATTGATTGATGGCAGTTCTCACCAAAATCATTGACCTTCATTAGCTCAATAAGAATACGGGACACCTGAGACCTGCATCCACTACATAGTGATCGATCTTTAATTTGAAAACCGGATTGTTGTTCTGGAATGTTGCCCTTCAATTCTCTACTCACAACATGGGTTGTTTCTGCCTTCACAATGTACATGTCGATTTCGAGTTTTGCAATCGTTGCAGCTTCTGATATCTTGGTCATCATTCCATATGTTGTATCGTGGGCTGCTGCTGTTGTCTCAACTATTAACATGACAACCATGCATCATTTGGTATTAGCTGAAGCATTCTTTATTTTTGTTTTTTTTTATTTTAGAGTTATTGTTGATTAATTGAGATACTAATTCCCATTTCTTTTGTAGGCCTCCTTTGGTGACAACCAATCAATGAGACTTGTTCGTAGAATATTATTTTTTCATTGATAACAGTTAAAAATATTGTCCATAAACTATTATTTTTATTATGGTATGAGGATTTAAAAGATTGAAATACGGAATGAATGTTAAATGTTCCCATAACAGTGCTTAATTGTCAGAAATAGAAAATTATGACAAAATTCTTTTTCAATTTTCAGCTTGTTAAAAAACCGATAAATGGGTAAAAAAGGGCAAATGGATAAATGGGTATATGCAGTTACGGTTAAATATGTATACGGTTATGGGTACGGTTAACCGTTATAAACGGTTATGGTATGGGTATGTCCGTTTATGCAATTACCCAATGAGTAAACGATTATGCTAGTAAGGACTTAAACGGTTATGGATAAATAATTACGGTTACCTGCCCACCATAATCGTTGCCCATCTTTAGTTGTAAGAGTGAATTAATGGTTTTACAAAAAAGAAAAAAAAGAAAAACACTAATGTTATAAATTCATTGCCTAGTGTATAATAACAATAAAACATGCATAATATATGACATCACACACTGCTCAGGGGAGTGATCCTTATATGTATATTCTCATCCCTACCTAGCACGAGGCCTTTTGGGAGCTCACTGGCTTCGGGTTCCGTAGGAACTCCGAAGTTAAGCGAGAAGGAGGCTAGAGCAATCCCATGATGGGTGACCCACTGGGAAGTTGCTTGTGAGTTCCCAAAAACAAAACCGTGAGGGAATGGTAAGCCCAAAGCGGACAATATCGTGCTACGGTGGTGGAGCGGGCCCGGGAAGTGATCTGCCCCGGGCCGAGATGTGACATAATACATGTAATAATACATGCTTAATTAAATCACAAAATTATATTTTACATATAAATATAGGTAAATTATTTTACACACACACACACACACACACATATATATATATATAAAATTAAAAAAACCTAATATATGTAAAAATTCATGCATAATAATTTCAATCCTAATTCCTATAGAAAAGGTACAAAAGATGTTGTAAACAAATAACTCCAGATAGATCAACAAAAAAAACTTTTAACTCCAGGTAGATAACCAGAAAAAAATAGCAAAGAGATTAAGCGAAAACTTAACAACCTCAATTTCAGGTACACTAACAAAAGAAACTCTCAACTCCAGGTGCGCGAGAACCCCACCCAAAATTGAAAGCAACAAATCGTATGTAAGGCACATAACAATCAATAAAATTTCAATAGAATAATCAACCTGATTAGGAGGCATAAAAATTTGCAAAGCAAAAAAGTCTATGCGTAAGTGATATGGTTTGTAGAAATGTATAAATTTAGTTCCCGATTTCCTTTGCGCGGCTTCTACCCTTATTTATTGATCAAAAGTAGGCCTGGCAATTCCTGACACGACCCGATAACCCGACACGACACGACACGAAATTAACAGGTGTTCGGGTCGACACGATAACGAATCGGGTCGTTATCGGGTAACCCGATAAGCACCTGTTAAGATAACGGGTTGATTCGGATATACACGTGGGCAACACGATACACGATAAGCATAATATTATTTTTATAATTTTATAACCCTAAAAAAATATTGTAATAATTATATATATATATATTAATTTAATAATTTTACACCCCTAAAAACTATAATAAATATATATATATTAAATTTTGAATTAAATTTTTTAAAAACTATAATAATTATTAATTAATATGCATTCATTGATTTGATTCCATAATTGATAATTTCATTCTATTCCCTGCAGTGCCGCCCTTTTTGAGGAAAAAGGGAGGGAAAATGAAAGTGATAAAAAAAGTTGAAAAGGAAACAAAAAAGAGAGGTAATTAGGAAAAGATGGTAGACACCATAGGTTGTCACAAAGAAAAGTGAAAATTATAAGAAAAGTTGAAAATGAAACAAAAATGAGAGGAAAAAATGAAAATTAATAGAAGTGGTGAGATTTTTTTTTTTTTTTTTTTTTAAGTTATTAACTTTTTATTACATATATAACATATCTCACTATTTTTATAATGACTCACGTGATGTACTACTCCGTATACCAATCAATTATACGTACAAAATAAATAGATTTAAATCTACTTAATAAATATATATATACACACACACACCATTGAACTTGATGGGATACGAATTCTCCGAAACTAATTTCAACTATCCCAACCGTCAAACTTGTTTGTATATACTTTGAGATCACATCAGCAAAAAATCGCAAAAAACAAACATTCAGATATCAAGTAACGGAACAAAGCTTTTCGACGGTTATAAACGAAAAATCACGATTTAACGGTTATTTTAACTTCGATTTTGATGATTTTTTATAGCTACACTCCTTGACCCTATATGAATACAATGAATGAATTCGATCTTCAATTTAAAATATTTACACAAGTGGATACCACAAAATCTTATGTTATGTTTAATGAAAGTATAAATAAACTCTAAGTGTTACTGAATCTATTGTTTTGATAGGATATGCATTCTACGAAACTAGTTTCAACGATCCAACCGTCAAACATGTTTGTATATGCTTCGAGATCGCATACGCCAAAAATTTCAAAAAACAAACATTTAGAGATCAAGTAACGAGACAAAACTTTTCGACAGTTATCAATGAAAAATCACGATTTAACGGTTATTTTAACTCCGATTTTAATGATTTTTTACATCTACACTCCTTGATCCTATATAAATATCATGAATGAACTCGATCTTCAATTTAAAATATTTAAACTAGTGGATATCACAAAATCTTATGTTATACTTAATGAAAGTATGAATAAACTTTTAAGTGTTAGTGAATTTATCATTTTAATGGGATACGCATTCTACGAAACTAATTTCAACGATCCAACCATCAAACATGTTTGTATATATTTCGAGATCACATAAAACAAAAATTGCAAAAAACAAACATTCAGATATCAAGTAACGGGACAAGAGTTTTCGACGGTTATCATTGAAAAATCATGATTTAACGGATATTTTAACTCCGATTTTGATGATTTTTTACCACCACACTCCTTGACCCTATGTGAATACAATGAATGAATTCGATCTTCAATTTAAAATATTTACACTAGTGGATACTATAAAATCTTATGTTATACTTAATGAAAGTATAAATAAACTCTTAAGTATTAGTGAATCTATCATTTTGATGGGATACGCATTCTACAAAATTAATTTCAACGATCCAACCGTCAAAGTTGTTTGTATATGCTTCAAGATCGTATACGCCAAAAATCGCAAAAAAGAAACATTCAAAGATCAAGTAAAGGGACAAAACCTTTCGACGGTTATCAATGAAAAATCACGATTTAACGGTTATTTTAACTCCGATTTTGATGATTTTTTTACAGTTACACTCCTTGACCCTATATAAATACAATGACTAAACTCGATCTTCAATTTAAAATATTTACACAAGCGGATACCACAAAATCTTATGTTATGCTTAATGAAATTATGAATAAATTCTTAAGTGTTAGTGAATCTATTGTTTTGATGGGATACGCATTCTATGAAACTAGTTTCAACGATCCAACCGTCAAACATGTTTGTATATACTTCGAGATCGTATACGCCAAAAATTTCAAAAAACCAACATTCAGAGATCAAGTAATGGGATAAAACTTTTCGACGGCTATCAACGAAAAATCACGATTTAACAGTTATTTTAACTCTGATTTTGATGATTTTTTACAGCTACAGTCCTTGACCCTATATGAATACAATGAATGAATTCGATCTTCAATTTAAAATATTTACCTTAGTAGATACCACAAAATCTTATGTTATACTTAATGAAAGTATAAATAAACTCCAAGTGTTAGTGAATCTATCGTTTTGATGGGATACGCATTTTACGAAAATAATTTCAATGATCCAACCGTCAAACTTATTTGTATATGTTTCAAGATCGCATACGGCAAAAATCGCAGAAACCAAACATTCAGAGATGAATTCGATCTTCAATTTAAAATATTTACACTATTGATACCACAAAATCTTATGTCATGATGATCGATGAAAATTGAGGATTTTGTAAAAGGAATAACATGCAAGCTCTGAGTTCCATTGGCAAGGTTTAAACTTTTGAGAAAGACTTCACAACCTTGAAAACAGAAACTTTTTCATTTTGCATATCCTTGCACATTTAATATTTTGTAATAGATTAGTAGTGTATGGATGTTTGTTTATTAGGCTTTTATTTTCAAGTGTAGATATAGTACTTAAACGACAAATGTATTTTAATGTTTCGAATAATGTTTCGAAGTAATATTTATGTGACAATATGTGGTATGTGCAAATTTAAGAAAAAAAAAACATTTTTCTTAACGGGTCATAGCGGGTCATAACGGGTCGGGTCACTTTACCTGTTGGGTAAAGTGACCCGACCTGTTAAGATAACGGGGTGACACGACACGACCCATTAAGATAACAGGTGTTATACGAAAACGACACGAACATGACAGACACGACCCGTTTGCCAGGCCTAATCAAAAGCCACATAATGGTATGTGTAGCAAATTTTGTGAATTATACGGACACAAAAATAACTGACGTGCTTGTGTGGTCTAGTTGTTTGAATTCAATTAGTAAATACTAGAAGATGAGCGCATACTTTGTGTGTGAACAATTTCATTTTCTTTTTTGTTTTTGATTAAGGAGTGATTAGTTTTTAAATTTTTTTAAAAGAATATGAGACAATGATGATGAGATCTCTTAATGAGAACATATTTTTCTTAATATTACATAATTACCATTTTACCCTCTTTATGTAAATTTTGTGTATAAAAATGAGGGTAAAATAGAAAAAATAGGGATATAATTATCATTTTGTCAAAAGGTACAAAATTACTGTTTTGCCCTCTTTTTTTTTTTTTTTTTAGGTCAAGAGTGTGTATCATAAGTGAGGACAAAATTAAAAAAAAAAGTGATAAAAAGTTGATAAGGATGGTTTTCTTAATATATAGTATAGATGTATATATTGGTACATTAGACTGTATTTAATAGAGACCCATAAACTTACGCTGTATTTAATAGAGACCCATAAACTTAGGCCTGTATCCAATTGGCCTTTTTTTATGGGAAAATTTGATGTGAGTCCAATTTTGTGAGCCTTTATGTGGTATAGTCCAATTTTGCTTGATTATTGACTTAGGTCCAATGACTCATTGTACACATCAGCTTATTTTTGTTCTCCTACCAAATTTATCCTTAAATTGACTAATTAAGTAATTAATATATTATTATTATTATTTTTATTTATGATGATTTTTAATCCTTATTCATAGGATTATCTTATGCTTAATGATCAGATTAAGTATAGGAATTTAAATCTCTTTAATATTCTTTCATCCTCCAAAATGTTTCCTATTCTTCCTTCTCTTTCTCCCTCACGATGTCTACTTCTCATCCCTCACGATATCTTCTTTTTATCCTCCTCCCTGCTCCCAAGCATAGATGATTAAAGATGTCCAACCTCAAATTTCTATTATTGGTTTGATTTGTAGAATTTAGCCAATCTTGTATGCTTTAATTCTTTTTTTTTTTTTTTTCATGTTTATCTGTTCTTTTTTTTTATTTATTCTAAAACTCATTCTTTCCTCTTCGTGTTTTACTCCCTCAGCATCATCTTTTTATTCATCATTTTCTATGGATCTGCTTGGTGTGTATATATATATATATATATATCACAGTTTTTTCTAATCTACCTCTGTGTGTTTTATTCTACCTGTATCATGGATAAATTGTATTATCTACCTATCACACATTATTGATAATCTATTTCAAGTTAATTGTGTTTATCTACTTGTATCATAGGTTATCTTGTTCTGTCTACCTTATACCATGGATTAATAGTCTTGATATTGTAATTCAAATTAAAAGTATTTATCTACCTATACCATAGGTTTTTGTTCATTGCTTATATTACAGGTTTTTGTTCATAGTCTACCTATATCACAGGTTTTTGTTCATAGGTTTTTTATACATCATTCATTTCAACTTAAGTCGTGGGTTTATAGCCATACACATGAACTTACTTAAATTTTTTTTCCTTAAATAATGGCTAGACTGGGGAATTCGAAGATTTAAATTTTGATATTCAAATTTGAGTAAATAATGCATAAATTAGGAAATTTAAATATATATTTATTTTTACTATAAAGGGCAAAACGGGAATAAGATGAGATCAATTAAACCTAAACTGATAAAAACATCTAACTGGATTCAATCCAAAAGTAGCTGATTTTTTTGAACCTCGATCTAAATGCCCCTTTTTTTATTGATCAATTTGCTAATTTCTTTTCTTGTCAGTTGTGATTGCTCATCTATTTTGTCTTACATCTAAATCCCAAACCGGAAAATTCACTTGTTTTCAAATGTCTTCATTCGACAAGGACCCCTATGTGATACAATAATGATGTAAAATAGCAAATTTCTTATCAACGTCCCATTCCTTGAACTTCACTCCTAAAGGTCATTGGAATCATCAAATCCAGATTTTTTTTTTTTTTTAATTTCATATTAGGTAACGGGTTGTAGTCGTGCCTCCAACCCTGAATATTCTGCACGTAGAAAATTCTAATAAAAACTAAATCAAGATTTTAGTATAGAGATTATTACTGGAAAGTTTAGAATGATCCTTTGGAGGGTTCATAATTTTCTTGGTCTACTGGCTGCTGGTCTACGTGACAGAAGAAACAAAAGCTTGTAAAGCTGTTCCAACACGTACATTCTTTGAACTTTCTATACGGATATTAAGCCTTTATGCAAATGAATTCCTTTTTTTTTTTTTTCGAAAAATGGGGATTAGAACTTTAACGATCTGAATCATTTATTTTGTAAATCTCAATTCATAGATCATTCTTGAAAAAATTCAATTCAATCCAAAACCATTTGCCTATTTAATTATCAAGATAAAATTTCATTGTTTATTATATAATAAAGTAATCGTTAATTTTGTTTGAACTCAATTAGATGTCTTAAACATTTTCGATTTTGCTAATATTCTGCAAATATGATCTATGAGGTGCAACTTGAAAAGTAGAATGTTTGGATCGTTAAAGTTCTATGTAGTATGTACCTCACAACTAATTCCCATTTTTATAAAAAAAATGAAAATCCCTTCCTCTAAAGATTTCCATTAACCGTATGCTGAAAGACAAAACAAAAAGGAAATCATTTCTGTATGTTTATGTATTGGTTCTACTGATTCGCAGATGGTGAGAAAGAATTTGGAAATTTGTTATACTGTTATGAAGGGTCGGGTTCCATGAAAAAAGGATGAGTGTTAGTTACTAGGAGATTGAAACTTGTTTAAACCTCTTGCTGATGTAGAAGTCAGACTTGTGGTCAGGAAAAGACTGAAATGCTTATGTGAGTCTTCTTGACCTTTGAAAGAGGTGGATAACCGTAACTTACTATCGATTGTACCTCTTTTAAAAATAGAAAAAAAATACTTGTTTAATTATCTTGTTACTGTGTCACTATTTCACTATGTTGGTGTTGGATTTGAATTTCGACTGGGACTAGGTGGAAACTGAAAAGTTTTAATCATTTTCTACATTGTGGGTGCCTTACCAATCTGTTAGGCAATCCGAGTACGAAAAGTAAAAAGATTGAATATGTTTATTTTTAAATATGCAAGTTGACAGTGGGTGGTGGCTTATTACCAATTAACTAGGCCTGTAAATGGGCAGGGATTGAGCCTTGCATTTTAGCCCTCTCCGATATAATCCGATTTAGAAAGTGGTTATGTACCGGGCATATACTTCCGGCTAGAGCTGCTTAAAAAAAATCTTTAGGTTTTGTCATATTTTATCATCTCATAAACATAAGTCAGAGATATATGGCTATATCCATTTCATGTCAAAACTATAGTGGAAAGATATTGAGTCTTTGCATAACAACGTGGGTTCAAATCCTATCGGTGACTAATCTAACATCTAATCTAACAAAATATATATTTTGACAAAAAAAGAAGAAGATATAATCCGATGTAATTTAAATATTTTTAACTTTCATTAAAATGATTAACTTTTTTTTTATTACTTATATCATTTAACTGATTATATTAACTAAAAAAAAAAATACTTGAGTTCAAATGGAAATTGACAACTAATAAATGTAAAATGTCTTAGGTTCTACTTTCAACAATAATATTCTCATTTCCCTTTAAGAACACTGCTCTAATCAAGTGTATAAGCCAAGATGTGTTGTTGAAATAGATTTCAAGTTTCTATTCTTTTCGTTAATAAAAAAAAACCTTTTATTTCTCAGAGCTTTTTTTATACAATGGTATATTTCTCGTAGCTTCTAAATGAACGTAGTTACTTGATTATATTAATGTGAGAAG
This sequence comes from Pyrus communis, assembly GCF_041283825.1. Classification (NCBI taxonomy): domain Eukaryota; kingdom Viridiplantae; phylum Streptophyta; class Magnoliopsida; order Rosales; family Rosaceae; genus Pyrus; species Pyrus communis. Next base: position 16,955,168 of record NC_142566.1, read on the forward strand.
CTGTTTACAAACTTAATTATATTTGATTGTCAAATAATGATTTTATTAAATACATGTAAATATTATAGTCAATCCCGTTACTAACTTAAAGAAAAATTTGTATAAAAGGCTCAACGACCTTCCGAATTATGATGTGAGTTGAACATGTGTACTTCTCCATTTAAACAGAGACAACTATTGCTAAACCAAAGACTAGTTCATGTCTTCATACTAATCCATTGAGATTGGGTTAATCTTCCATGTTTTTTTTCACTCTGTATGTTTTCCTATTATCCGGGATATGTGTTGATTTCAACATGATTTTTTTCACTATATAATTTCCGTGGTATACTGGGAGTGCATTAATCTTACACGATATTTCTCAACATATCCTACAAGGTTTTGGATCCACTCCTACGCAAAGTTGTTAATAAATACCCCCCATCCCACTCCACCAACTCAGTAATTCCCTCATTGAATTCGTCAAACCCACTGCCACTGCCCTATTATTTTTTGTACCACACGCTCAAACTCTTAACTCCCGATTGACTCACAACAAACTTGTGTTTTTCCCTCTGCCACTGCATCCATAGTCTCCCTTAATAATAATTCACATCTTGAAATCTTTTGAATCATTCAAACCGAATCATCTTCCTCTTCACGTTATTCTTGATTTCCCTTTTAGGTGCATCTGCAGTTAAAGAGCACCCAGTGCATGAAACTGCACTTTAACCGTCACAAATCCACATTCTCTGGAGTAAAACAAACCAAACAGCAAACACCAGATCGAAAAAGATGAGTTACAGAAAGATTCATTCCCAAAGGAGCATACCCTTTTCATGGGAGGACAAGCCCGGTGTCTCCAAGGTCATCACAAACCAAGAAGACAACTGCCCTACAGAATTAGGGTTCCATGCCGTTGGTTTCTTCTCAGATCAAGGACAACACTCTGGAGATAGCCCAAAACCAAAAATGTTGGACCATCATGAGATAAAGATTCCTCCACCTCCATGCCCAATTTTGAGGGCTACAAGTAGAAGCAGTTCCACCAAGGGGCTTAGGTGGCATACGGAGGCGGACCCTTTTCTTTTGGCTTTCAAAGAGTGCACCAAAAGTACTTCTACTTTGAATTATGATTCAGGTAAGTTGGGTAGTGAGAATAGCAAGAAAGTTTTTGGGTTAATTAGGCCTAGAGTTAAGAAGAGCAGGTTCAGTATGTTTTCTTGCAAGAGTTCATGTGATGTTAGAGATGATAATCTTGTAAAGCTGTCTCAGCTTCCTCCCCTGCTTCCTCCTCTTCCTAGAGAGACAAGTCGCTCCTTTAGGTGAATTTCAACTAGGACTTTTTATGTTATTTCCACTTCCAGATTAGCTTACCATATATATAAATACGTATGCCGACACTCTCAAGATGATGTAATATATACGCTTAATAATTAGTGATGCTAATGCGATGTAGATTTCATAAACGCTTTTGGTATCTGCTGTATAAATTTCGGTTTAATGCATGTGCAGAAATGGATTGAATTGATTCTTTGTTCAATTTTTTGTTCTGATTGCTAGATTACAAAATTCAGATGACTTTGTTAGTGTTGATAGATCAAATCTTATAAAAATTATTCAAGTATGCAGGCCTTGCTTGGTTTTTTTAATGTATTAATTAGTTTCTCAATCTGAAACAGACGAATTAGTGTAAAACAATAAAATTTCAAATATATCCATGCGTTTGATTCCCAATTGGTCAAATTTTTAAGGTTTTTTTGGCACTCCCTATATTGTCAAATATACCTACATAAACATTTATTATTAAACTGGATAAAAAAAAATGGAACTTTAACGAAAAACTTCTGATACTGTTCACTTTAACAAAAAATCATATTTTTACACTAAAAAATCAATCATAGTACTATTCATTTTACCATTTATTTTGTCTTTATAGTTAAAACTCAAAGTTTTCAAGCACTTTTCATTAATTTTCCTTAAAAAATAAAGACGTCTACTATTAAAACAGTTTATATACCTCAATATAGAATAACTACTTAGGCCGCATAAGATTTTAAAAGGAAAATTAATTTCTTAATACAACCCAAATTATTTTTAACGTGTAAAAAAATGTTTTGCTTCAAGCTCGCAAAATATTTATCTCTATCCACATTCAGTAGTCAATGTAATTGCCAAATTTACTCTTTGGTTGTGGTGAAAGGATATGAAATGGTATGAAACTGGAGCTTGTGGACAAGTTAGGTTAATCATTATTCAGATGTGAATTTGTTAACAAATAATAACAGTATATAGTCTTAAATCAAATCTTAGTTCATTCCCTTCCAAAATTAAATCCAAGGCACTCAAAATTTTTCCAACAAGAATCCTTGCAATCACTAATGCAAAGACTTGCATTCAAAATTAATCATCGGAGACTGTTGAATTAGAGGTGTTTCGTCTAAAGGCAACATTTCTTATGTTTACCAAACTTGAGAAACTTGAAAAGTTGAGACTCAATAGTCTCCCTAATGTTTCTTGTGTAAACTTCCACTAGGGTAAGAGCCATCTGTATGTGAGGTCATCTCCAACCGAAGGGTCCAGAGGGCCAGAAGGTCGAAAATAGTCTGAAAACCGTCTCCAACTGAGGGCTAGGCCTGAGGGCTGTGGAATCTGAGAAGGCCCCACGGAATCGGAGAGGGCTGGAGGGCTGACTAGCCCGGGGCTGGCCAGAAAATTCAGTTTTCCTGTCGGATATAACCGATAGGAATGCTTAAGAAAAAGAATCAAATGCAACGGCTAGCTGACGTCAGTTAGCCGTTGCATTTGAATTATTATTATTATTTTTTTTATAGTTTTATTATTATTTTTTATTTACAAAATTTTTCCTATAATTTCTATTTTTAATATTTTTTTTTAAATTCTATTTTTTTTCCTATAACTTTTATTTTACAAAATTTGTTTCATTTTTTTTTTAAATTCCATTTTTTCCTATAACTTCTATTTCACAAAATTGCTTTATTTTATTTTAAATTCTATTTTTATCCTATAACTTCTATTTCACAAAATTGCTTTATTTTATTTTAAATTCTATTTTTATCCTATAACTTCTATTTCACAAAATTTGTTTCATATATATTTTTTAAATTATATTTTTTTTCCTATAACTTCCTAAGCCATTATACAACATTAAATTAAATTAAGTAACATGAAACAACATTAAACAATATGAAATAATATTAAATAACATTAACCAACATACAAATTATACAACATAAAAAAACATTTAACAACATAAAACTTAAACGCCTACTTCATGCTTCTTTTGGCTCAAAGATGTGCAACAAGATCATGTTGTAGGTACTTGTTTGTGGCATGAGAACGTATCATTCTATAGCGCCTCATGTACTCATTTATAGAGATACTACCAGTACTTGTTTGTGGCACGAGAACGTCACTTAGCCGTTGGATTTGAATTTAAGTTGTAGTTTTTAAATAATAAATTATGTTTGGCCCCTTGGCCCTCGGTTGGAGACGGTTTTTTGTGGTAGTGCTAAAACAAGTCTTTTGGCCCTCTAGCCCTCAGTTGGAGACGGAGGCAGGTATGGCCCTGTACTGTTCATTAAAATATTAATATCTTGGAGAATCTTGGAGGGCCAGAGGGCTAAAACGAGCCTTCTGGCCAACCCTCGGTTGGAGATGGCCTAAGGGATGTTTGATGGTGAGGCAGGGTTAGGCTGTTTCTTAGGAAAGTTTTTATGATTTGGGGTGCGTCACAGCATACCCCAACCACCCCAAGGTCCGAGCTTAAACTTGGCGGTATATATATCATCACGCCATACTTTCTTATCACAGGACTGCTCGAATAACTATCATAGCTTCTTGAGGATTTTTGCATTGTCATGAAGGTTAATCTCCAAAAACCTCTCACTTATTCTTTTCTTCATGTGGTAGGTTACCTTAGATAACCGATAAGATTCAAGCTAATGTTTACATAAAAAATGGAGTTCTATGAACTCCCAACTCATGTCCAAGTTTTAGAACTTAGTCATAAAAGTTTTAGAACTTAGATGGATTAGTCATAAAGAAAACTTACTGTTTCACTCTCCATAAAATAATATCTAGTGTGTTCCAATCTTAGATAATAAATGTAACTTTCAAGGGCTTCTTAGAAAAGCAATGCAAGTTTATGTTATGGCTTTAACCACCACAGCTAAATCCATATCAACATAAACAATGGACAAACACCCTTTCAACTACCTTTCCCAAACCAAAAATAGACAAGTGCAATCGTTATTTCACCCGTCAATAAACTCTTTGGTTGTTTTTTACTCCGTGTGAGAGACTTTCTCCCTTATTGAGAGTATTTCTCACATTTTTATGTGAGGCTTTCAATTTTGAGAACATCCGATAGTACCGATCCTAGCTTCGATCGGGGTCGATTGTCATTCCACTTTTCTTTCCTTATATTCTCTTTTCCTTGCCTCTATTGCTTTCTCGATCCCTTGCTTTTCATTCCGATCTGTTATGTTCTTTTTACCCCGCTGGTATTCTGATTTTCAGCCATGCATCATGTTTAGATAGTGTGTAGAGCTCCGGTGCTTCCACCAAATTTGGTGTTTCCAACAACACCACCTTCTCTACGTTGTCTGCCTTTATAGGCATTGTTACTTATGGGTTTCCACTTGCTTTGTCTTCATAGCTGCCTTCTTTCTTTTAGTTGCTAGCTATCCTTATTTTGTGGTTCTGCTTGGGATGCAAATCGGTGTTGGATGTTGCGATTGACGAGGCATTGCTCAACTGTGGGTGAGGATTGGACGAATCGAGAAACACTATGGTAGTGGCGATAGCACTAGATTTTTTTGGTTTCAGTAGCTTTGTTTTTGTCTTTGGGCCTCAATAGTTGGTTGGCCTCTTTTGTGGTTTGTTTGTTAGGCCCCCTTTTTGACTGTATGTGTTTAGCTTTGGGCGTTCAGTTTGTTTGTATGTGAGTTTTTGGTTTGTAATAAAAAGGAACTTTTTATAAATAAATAATAATAATAAAAAAATGGACAAGGCTATATTTCAAAAGATTCAGATTCCATTATCCTTTGCCTCCCGATCATCCATTTTCCTCCAATTTCATCATTAAATTTCCTAACCTTCCCACTTGGCTCCTTCATTCCTCGACACAATATCAATCCGGATCTGCAGCTGTTTATTTTCGAAGCAATTTTTTGCGATTCTCCCGATTGGTGCGTAGAATTTTGACTTGGATGTTTACAACACCACCCTCGTGTTTTTTTTCTTCACCACTAGTGATAAAAGGAAAGAAAAAAAAAAAACTTTATAATGAGATGTCAAATGATTCTTTTACGTACACAAAAATATTGTGTACGCTCAACACAGTGCATCATGCTCTCAGAAAAGACTAATGGGATATGATATGTTTTACACCTTAGAAATTAGAATTGTTTTGGTGCAATGGGGGGACGGAGGCCCAAAATCAAGAAGCCCATCTATGGAGGTGGACCTAGCAAATTTAAGGATATCCCCCAGGCCATTTGGTTCTCAAAACGGAACCTTTATTTTTTATTTTTCCTAATTCCTCACTTCCCTTGATGCTCGTACTCTTTTGCTTAATTTTAGGGTCCACACACCTTATTTTACTTTTCACATACTTCTTGATAATTTTTGTCTGTTGATTTTCTTCAATTCTTCCGATCTGATAGCCAAAAATTAAAAATGTGTGTGACAAGTAAAATGGGATGTGTGGATATCACACCTCTAATTTTATCTCTTGTTTAATTTATTCAATTTAGTCGCTATAAAAATATAAAATAAATAAAAATCAAAGTACAAAAGTTGAATATGGAAGTGAATGTTACTCCTACAAAGAGATCCCTTAAGGAGTCCTAAATTCTAAAAATCATACACTAATTTTTGAACTTTGGGTATGCCTGAAGCATCAGAATGCAAAACTTTAAATTTTCGGTGTTTGGAAATATGCTAAAAAATACTAATTAGAATTTTCTATAGGGGATGCACATACCCATCCTTTGCATATAATGTTCTTCATCATAAAAAAGCACCAAAGAATGTTTGTAATTTTAGTGCTTCATGATCATAATTTAGTGACAAGAAGAATATGCAAAAAATGATTATACTTGTCAAACAAGTGAATGAACTGTACGATTCCCTATTCTCTTGCCATTTGAAATTCAAAACATATTACTTTACTTTTTGAAATTGAATATTTGCTCCACTTTAACTTGTTTCTATGTATTTCATTACATAACTGCTAAGTTTACTTATGTGGCATACTTAGTGCCACTTATGGCTGACATATCACAAGTTTAAAGGTCACATGTCTAATCAAATGGTGCCACATAGATTGAAACAAAAAAAATTAATTTTCAAACATCGTATAACATATTATAAAAAAGAAAAGTAAGAAAAATAGCAAAAAACAATTTTTGGTTTTCATCTCTCCTACCCCCCTCTCTCTCTAGTCGTTGTCCATAAACTCATCTCTTATTCCTCCATCTCAAACTACCTTATCATTAGTTCCACTCATTTCGTTATTTCTTATGTTCTTAAATTCTTAATGGAGGTAGTTGGTGAAGAGAGAAGATGATTCTTTTTGCTCTTTTTTACTACTCATTTATTTCAGGGGGTAATTTGGCATAATACCAATTATAAAATTTGAATAGATGAACTTATTCTAGAAAACAGAAAAAGACAATGTAGAGCAAATTTTGAGTTTCAAGGAGTAAAGTGGCGATTTTTGAGTTTCGTAGCGTAAATCAAACCACTCTTTATTCTTGAAGAAATGGCAGTGTAAGATCACTACACTTAATGTTTATGTTGATGATATAGTGGTTAAAGGAAATGATCCTGAACAAAGAAAGGCTCTACAATGTTACTAGTCTAAAGAATTCAAAACAAAAGACCTAGGTCCCTTGAAATATTTTCTTGGGATCGAAGTATTTCAATCTAGAAAGGGATTTTTGTCACATCCCGACCCAGGCTCCACCACATCCCGGGCTCGACTCCACCGTAGCACGATATTGTCGGCTTTGGGCCTCGACCATGCCCTCACAGTTTTGTTTCTAGGAACTCACACGAGAACTTCCCAGTAGGTCACCCATCCTGGAAATGCTCTTGCCCGAACTCGCTTAACTTTGGAGTTCTGATGGAACCCTAAGCCAGTGAGTTCCCAAAAGGCCTCGTGCTATATGGAGGTGGGCATGTAAGGCATAAAGGATCCTTTCCCCTGGGTGATGTGGGATCTAACAATCCACCCCCCCTTAAGGGCCCGACGTCCTCGTCAGCACACCCGCACTGAATGGCAGAGTGGCTTTGATACAAAATTGTCATATCTCGACCCGGACTCGACTCCGCTATAGCACGATATTGTACGCTTTAGGCCCCGACCTCGCCCTCACGGTTTTGTTTCTGGGAACTCACACGAGAACTTCCCAGTGGGTCACCCATCTTGGGAATGCTCTCGCCTAAACTCGCTTAACTTCGGAGTTTTGATGGAACCCGAAGCCAATAAGTTCCCAAAAGGCCTCGTGCTATATGGAGGTGGGCATGTACATATAAGGCATAGAGGATCATCTCCCCTGGATGATGTGGGATCTAACAATTTTTTTGTCTCAAAGAAAGTGTGCTTTATATTTGTTACAAGAAACTGGCATGCCAGCATGTGAACCAGCTAATATACCAGTGCAAGAATAATTGAAATTATGTGTGAGCCTAAGCATGTACTGTTTGATAAAAGAAGATATTAGAGACTTGTAGGAAGATTGATGTACTTAGCACACACAAGGCTGGACCTTACTTATGCATTGAGTATTGTTAGCTAGTTCATGCATAATCCTGAAGAGTAACACATGAATACAGTCATGCAAATTTTGAGGTATTTGAAGTTTGCTTGTGGAAAGAGAATTTTATTCACGAAAAATGTAAATCCTCAAAGCATGGATGCATATACCATGCTGATTAGGCCGGAGCAGTAGATGACATGTGATCTACTTCAGGTTACTTCACCTTCGTAGGTGGTAATGTTTTTATATGGAGGAACAAGAAGCAGAATGTTGTTAAGGGTTCAAGTCCAGAAGTTGAACATAGAGGTATGATAACTTGGAGTTTGTGAAGTATTATGGCTAAGACGTCTATTGAGAGATTTGAGCTATCCGCTTAGACAACCAATGCGATTATATTGTGACAATAAGGTAGCATATGATATTGCCCATAATCCAGTTCAACATGATCATGCCAAGCACGTGGAATTAGACAGATTCTTTATCAAGGAAAAGTTAGATAAGAAGATTCTGGAGTTGCCTGAGTTTTGTCAAACTCAGGTGGACTATCTGGAAATATACTTACTTAATCTTAATGTATTCTTTTTCCCTGCGATTAGGAGCATTTTCCCTTTAGGTGTTTGCTACATGACAAGGTTTTAATGAGGCACTCATCTTAGGTTGGTCATACCCTTATATGCGTTCTACTTACTTCCTGAACGCGTTTAGTTTTGACTTTATGCAAGTTCTCATTTTTCTCCTTAGACTATAGGTTTTTATCTTACACTAGGTTTACCATAGCGAGGTTTTGTGAGATCTACTACTTATGCATTCCTTCGTTTATTTTGAGATTCGCATTCGCTTATTATGCTGATGACTTCATCAATTGTTCTTACTTCATCGTTGAAGACCTGATGCTACATTTTATTTGAGTATTTACACACTCAAGAGGGGGTGTTGCAGTCCTAATTTAGTTAAGAATGTGATTGTGTAATTTCTTATGAGATTATATAGTATCTTTTAGATTGTGTCCTATTTAAGATATATTACTTTTAATAAGAATTCACCAATTCTCTCCTCACTTCATTACCACTATAAATAAAGGTACAATGAGGTGATATATCATACACCTCAGAATTCACCAATTCTCTCATCTTTCATGCCGCCACACCCTCTCTCCCCCTCTATTAATTCTTCAATTAAATAGGCCTACAATAGGTGTGTGTGTGTGTGTGTGTGTGTGTGTGTGTGTGTGTGTGTGTGTGTGTAATATATATAATGTTATAATACAATTTAACAATATTTAAAGAAAAATTACATTGAAGAAGATGGAGAAATTTTTAAAGGAAAACATCATGGAGTTCAAATCGATGGTTAGGGTTGATGTCAAAGTGATTTTCAGTAAGCAAGCATCATGTGTACATAAATACAACCACTATTAAGGGTAGCTTTCGTTCAATTTATGTGGTTTACAAAGAAAAATTGTTAAGGAGAAAACATTTTGGTAGATTATATTGTATCAACTTTTTTAATCATTTTGTTTATGTTGTTTCTAAAAGGAAATGAGCAGATTGGACAACTTAGCTGTTATTAGTGGTAGCATATGTTCTTATAAGAAGGGAAATCTTGGTTGAGTAGGTAATGTCCTTGTTTGAGTGAGAGCTTCTAGAATGTCCGCTTGTATAAGACTGAATACAAATGAAAGAAAAAAGTTCTTAAAGCTATAAAGGATGATGTGGGGTTTAGGCATGCCTCAATTCATCGCATTTGAGACAATCCCACCAACGAAGAGATTTGTTGGAATTGGAAGATTTCTTTTCCCCTTTTTGGCTTCCATGCTGGTTGAGTTCTTGGTCTGGCTTAATTGTGGTGTAAGGTGGCTGCTGGTCTATTGTTAGATCTCTCAGTGGTGTGAGCAATTGAGGGAGGCTATGACTTGCTTTGGGTTTCTGGCTCTTTGCCATGATATTTTGTTGCTTAAAATGGTGGCCGTGAGGTGGTAGTGCATGGAATTGTTCTTGAGGCAGTGGCTGGGGGTTTAGGGATTTGCTTGGCTGGTTTGTTAGCTACTTTGGGTTTGGTGTACTGCACTAGGTGGATCTGGCTAGGATACACTACAACAAAACTGGTCTTTTGCGGCGCACAAAGGGAGCCATAAATAGTTATTCACGACGTGAGCCCCCAAGCAGTAAAAGCCCATGTCGTAAAACATGTTTTGTTAAATACGAAGTTCTCTAGTAGCTGTGAATAATTTAAGCAAATACGTTGTAGATGCTCTATAAGGTGTGCCTTGCGCTCTTTAATTGGTATTAGATACAGCGTTAATGAAGTGTCGTAAATGCTCTTTAAGGCATGCCTTGTGCGCCTTAATTGGTATTAGATACGGCGTTAATAAAGTGTCGTAATACTACGAAAACAATTACGGCATATCTGTGTGCCGTAATTTATATTTGATACGGCGTTTGTTGAGTATCGTAATACTGTGAAAGCAATTACGGCATACATCGTACATTGTAAAGAAAGACTAGCATCAACAATTATTGTTGATTTTGCATACAGTAATTTACATTTACATTTATATGTAAATGTACGATAATACATTTACATTTACATTTACATTTACATTTATATATATAAGAATAGACAAAATTACACATTTACTATAATACAATAATTTCATAAATAATCATATTGTCAAAATGTATTACAAGTGGAACAAAGCTAAGGTCAATATCAAACTATACATGAAATACCAAATAGGCCTCTAATAACAAAGAAATTTGTTACTTGAAAGACTTCACTTTTCCTTGAAGACCTCCAAACGAAGTCCTTTGAGAGTGAAATACTGCTCCTAATGCATGAAACACTCTAATTGCTATCTCTATCTGCATAGACATAAGCACATGGAACAAAAGAAAATCTATTGTACAACTATATGTAGAAATACACATTTAATCTCAAGTAAGAAAAGTGATACTGAAAGAAAACCTAATCATTGTCATACAAACCTAAATCCCAAACTATGCCTTCACAGTTTTATTGTTTTACAATCATACATGCATAAAATGACTAAAATATACACAAATTATGCCTTTACAATTTTACTTTTTCCTATAACCTGCATAAAAATCATATACTTGCGAATAGATAAATTAATGAGTCTCTAACATTTCATGCATGAAGAATTGATGCAGCAAGTAGAATGATTTGATATTCGATCAGTGGATATGGTTATCAATTATGATATCCCCAAAAACTGTAAGGTAAGATTCACTGTTGTTTTGACCTTGTGGCTTGATGTTATCAATTTACATCAAAGTTAGCCATTTATCTAGTTTTTGGGTCTTAATATATTACAAATTCAACATCAACAGAAGCACCAACAAATTTCAATTTTTTTTTTTTTCATTTCTTTTCATTCCATTTTCTTCAATCCAATCAACTTTCTTGGGAACTAAAACAAAAGGAGAGAAAGAGAGAGTTCCCAACCTGTCTCAACTTTGTCTTTGGAATCTAGGCCCTGGGAACGGATAGAGTGCCCAACCAAGATACTCTAGCTAGTCAAATGAGATGGATTCGGTTGGTAAGTTAAGAGCTAGTCAAAACAAAATGTTAACTTAGAAATTGATAAAGACTTTAATACTACTAAAATTAAGTATAAACTTTTCCACTCATTACCTCTGCATTTGCAAACTCTTCGTTTAAAAATTCACCAAAGACTTGAATGCTACCTGAAAAAATAGTAAAAAGAAATAGAATAAATAAGTGAATATAAACCATACCAAAGGAACTCAATCAAATTAGCATTTTTATCCAGTAGTACAAACTAAACAAAGTACTACACTACTACTATAACAGACAAACATAGTACTAGGCTAAGCAACAAAGTCAATAATTTAAGTACTAGGCTATGCCCCAGTGTTATTCTACTACTACTATAACATATCACAGATTATTTGGATTTTCAAAATAGATTATTTGGGTTGTAGTATCACTGTAAGTCTGTAACATCTCCATCTCTTTTGCAAAAGTAGAACCTTGCTGAGTACCCCATGTGACGTGGAGGTCTGGCACATGCATACAAAGAAACCCAAGTCACTCTGCAATTCCAACCGAATCACACAGATAGAGAGCAAAATTAACAAATCCCCAACACCATAATTAAAACTCTTTCAGAGGAAACTGAATTGGAATAGGCTGGATTAATATTAATCTAAATTTTTTTAAATACTTGGGCCTCAGATTTGATAATTCATTGGGTGCCATTACTTACCGCTCTAGATTTGGGAAGGAATCATTTCCAACATACCTATCAAAAACTGTTTCACTCAATAAAAAAGATTGGGTAACTCAAATATTGTTCAAATGCATATATAAGTTTATAATTTACAAAAAAAAAGACATTATAACAAGAAAAAAAGTGCTAATACAATTCCTACAATACACTTAAAGGTGGGCATATTAACACTTATTTAAGTTATTAAATCACTTAACCTGTATATATTTGTCACTGCACTTGGAAATATAGATGGTAATCTAACGAATAGCATGAGCGACCTGCAAAGGACAGAAATGGATTGACAAAAGTTGTTTGCTGCCCAGGCTATTTAGATCTTTGGACCATTTCCATATTAGTGTACCTAACCGTTCACGAAGAGACCATTCCTAAAAAAAAAAAAAAACAGTGAAACCTAAAATACTCAATCCCATTTAAAAAACAAAGCAAGTAGACTTTAGTGAAACAAGAACTTCAACGAAAATTTCAAACAAAAGTCCATCAAAACAAAAGAGAATACAGCACGCACCCAATTCCTCATATGAGCCAATAAAAAGGTTAGAAGTGAAGCAACCAAGTATCAACCTATAATTGAAAATTAATATAAAAAAATGAATTAACCAAACATTCAGAAAGATCCAAATGTTGAAGCCCAAAAACACAAAAAAAAGAAAAAAAAATATTGAAGTGTATTACAAACTATGGATTAGATAGTGATCCCAAAAACCAAATATAACCAATAAGCACAATTCCATCATTAGTAAAAAGTGATCGATTCATTGATTTTTGTATGAGTGGTACAAGTATTGGTATACACAAGCAACATGAGGAGATAAGCCTCCAGAATGTGTAGGATTACAATGCAGAGCAACTAAAAGATAAACACTACAATAGAGAGCATTAATATCCTAATATCCAATAAACAGTAGCTTATGTTTTTAATTTTTAAAACTACTCAAGTATAGAGCACTCACTGCTCTGGATTCAAAGAGAACCTTACATAATAAAATCGCTTCTCCATAAAACATAAATGATAGCTCTTGGAATTGACTGCAAAGTATAAAGTGGTAGCTTAAACGATTATGTATGGTTCAATTTCAAAGCATCTACAAAGCCCAAAATTACTAAACCTTCTTTTTTATTATTAATTTGTATAAGCAACAAGCCAGAAAGATTGTACCTTTAAACAACAAGAAAAACAAAAGCATCCCAGAAAAATAATTTCATCCTACAGATTCATAGCAAAAAGAAAAATACTGAAAAATAAAAATAGAAAATTGATAAAAATCCTCCATATGTAATAATAAATCAAGTTAAAAAATCCCCAATCACAGAATAAAAGCCAGGCACAAATACATATAGATTTAGAAAAATCAAACCCAAATTGGAGGCTGTTGAGTGTGAATGTGTAGGTGGAGGGGTTGCTGGAGGAAAGTACCTGTAAATTCAAAACCAAATTTATATAAAAATAAAATAAAATAAAATTTTGAAAAAAAAAAAAAAAAAAAAAAAACTGCAACCTTAAAACATTGGGAGAAAAACGGCGGTCTCATGTGTTTGGGAAAGGAAGATTTAGGTGTCGATTTGAGTTTTGGTGGAATAGATGTCCTAGGTTCTTGAATTTTTGGTGGTGGACAACAAGCGACATGGGGATGAGGTCATGGATTGCGACAAAGCGATGGAGAGAGGGGTTTGTTGTCTGGGTAAATAAATCTGGGTATGACATGCACGCCAGGAAGGAGATGGTCTTGTTGTTGGGTCATGGTGGTGTGAAAGAAACAAACAATCTGAAGGGCAAAGAGAAAGAAAAGGTAAAGGTGAAGTGGAATGGTCTAGAATTTCACTTGTTTGATATTTCATTCTGGCGCTATAATTTCTCGCTATGCATTTTTTGTTAGGTGTGGAGTGGGAAAGTTTAGACACGAAGCTAGAAACTATTATTTAGGACATATCATTCGTGCCATAAAAGGTAGGGATCCAAATATATAAAAAAAATCACTTTACGACATAATGTGATGCCTTAAAAGAGAAGAAAAGTGCGTTGTGTAAATTGTCAAATACGACACACAACGCTTACGCCGTAAATATTTTTATTTAACGACTTGCACAAAAGTGATGCCTTGAATGCTAGATTATGTGCAAATATTACGACAAAAGCTTCATGAATGTCGTGAATAATATCATTTAAGGCATGTCAGTACTGAACGCTGTATATTTCAAGTCGTAAAAGACCCAAATTATTCTAGTAAATACGTCTCTTTTTGGTTGACTTGTCTATAGATTAGGGAGTGGTGTCTTTGAGCTTCAGTGGGGGTTCCTGTTTGCTACCAGCGCTACTGTTCTGTTGGACAATGGATGCTCTCTCAACGTTTTCTATAGTGGCTTCAGTGGTTGTAAGGCAGAATGTTTTCTCCTATTTTCTGCACCGTCTTGGTTGGTACATTATACTATATCAAGTTATCTAATTGAAGTGAGACCTATTTGTGTTGGTGAGCAACCTCTATTAGAGAATTGGGACAACGTAGTTTACTAAACAAAAAAATATTCAACCAACCATCAAACCGTAAATTGTGATTTTTTTGGTTACGTCTAATATTACTCTCTTGAGTTTTTTAAAACCAAATTAAATTACCGCATGAATTAATTTTATGTTATAAGTTTCGTTGTTTATTCAATTTTTCAAGCACACCCTATTCTAGTGTATGATATTCCATGTTTGTGTGCAAGACGAGTCAACATGCAATCGAATATTTACTTACGGTAAAACCTCTATATAGTATATTGAATAATAACCTCCATCTAGTTATAAAAAAATTTCAATCCCCAACTTGGGCCAATTATATATAGAAATATAATTCATATTGTAATAAGTTGTATTTTTTCTAGGTTATGTCTTAAAAAAATTGCCTCTACATAATAATAATTTTCAATATGTCCAAAAACTGCGACGTCGCAAATAAAAATTTAAGATGAAAAAAAAATCTCTAAAATTGTATCGGATAATGAATTGTTTTTTAAGATTGATGCAATGTCTTTGAGCTTGTTGGTATGTAATAAGTTGTCAACATGGACACATTGTTGTTGAATCAAAATATTTTTAGC
This sequence comes from Pyrus communis, assembly GCF_041283825.1. Lineage (NCBI taxonomy): Eukaryota > Viridiplantae > Streptophyta > Magnoliopsida > Rosales > Rosaceae > Pyrus > Pyrus communis. The sequence continues at coordinate 16,970,291 of NC_142566.1, forward strand.
TTAGGGTTTCCATAGCGGTTTAGGTAATTTTGATTTCTTTATATAAGAATAAAAAACTTTTTGAGTTTTATTTTAATAACTCAATGGCTAGATTGATAGAAGTGAGCTCTTTCAATTGCTAGATTGATAGAAGTGAGCTCCTTCAATTGCTAGATTGATAGAAGTGAGCTCTTTCTATCAATCTCGAATTTAGGGAAATTTGGTCACTCTTAAATTTAGGGGGGTTAGGAATTTTCAGTACCTACCTAATATCTTTTTGGGCAGTGCTATTCACACACATTTTTACTTCTCAAGCATATTATCAATTTTTGGGTGTCGGAGCAAATGAATTGAAAAAGATTAATGGCAAAAAATCAATAAGGATGTTGTAAACACGAAAATCCTATAGCAAATGAAACAAGAACACGTGTACAAAATAATTGTATTTAACAAATTTGTAGGGTTACAATCTATGTTTACAAGTTTCCTCTGATTCGATCTCCAAAAGATATGTAGATATGTAGGTTGTTAGTCCAAGGGTCATGATGGTTTGATCTTGGATGAACGGTGGCCCTGAGGTTTTGGCTCTTGGCGATTTGAAGGATCAGCATGGGTAGTAGTGCTTGATGATTCTTCGAAGGTTTGGTAAAGAACGCAGAGAGCTTTCTGAATTCTTCAAAATGTTTTGAGCTTTGGCAGTGTCTGGGTGCTTGAATGATTTATGGATCCATTTCCTTTGCCTTGGGACCTTATATTTATAGACTTTTCAAGCCTTGCCTATGGATGAATTTGAACTTGATTTGTGGCTTGGTTCATGATTTATTTCCATCAATCAATCAATAAATCACTTATTTAATTTAAATAAAATCAAATAATCTATATATCTTGCCCAATTTGGCATTTCTATTTACTTTAAATCAATTAATTTGTTTAATCTAAATTAAAATCAAATATTAATTTCCGGCCTTCCTGAGTCATATGCCACATAAGCCCCTTGCATGCCATGTAAGCCTTTGGATGTCAAAATTTAATGTGTTTGGTGACAATTTATTTTTACCGAAATTTTCTTGTCTACATATGTGTTAGAGGAAAATTTCGGTGTATAAATAACACTTTCCTATCTTTTATTGTGGAATTGGGCACGTAATCTCTTTGTAGACTAAAGCATATGTAAGTGAGTTTAGTACTACTATGTTTAGCTTGGATGGGACATTCAAATGACCAATACTAATTTTTGTATGAAAAAAGAAACCCTTCTCAACAATATTAAGATTGACCAAAAGTTTCTTGGCATTGAAATATTTTTCTCATACCGAATCAGGATCACATTGGGATAAACCTAAGCTTTCTTGGCTATGAAAAATATTCTTTCCCACGATTGCATTCCTAAAGTTCTAATCAAACTTTCATGGGAGAGTATTGTTGAGGGGACTTTTTTGGCTGCTCCGGAATATCCGGTACTCCAAATCTTAACCATTAGATCTTTACTTAAAAATATAAAAATTAAGATCTAATAGTTAAAACAATCATAGTGTCGGATACTCGGAGCAAATAAGTATTTTTAATCGTTGAAGCCACAAAAGCAAGTTTCTAGAAACGAGGAGGAGCCGAATGGTTGTATAAAATAGTTGAAAACTATTTTGGCATTCTTTTGTATGAGAATGACTTATATGCAATGAGTTTATCATGATCGTGACGTCTCATTCCAATAAGATAATAATATGTGTAAGTTTTCCAACATATAGCATTGTATTATTGGTTGAGACGTCATATCACAATAACGGAACGTAAGAGTATTCATAAAGTGAGTAAGATCAAGCTAGTACTTAATGGCTATATATATGTCGACATGTAAGTGTATGTACTGATATTATTATTGGACTTAAATTGTTTAAAACTAGTATTAAACATTATGGACGGAAACTAATGCACTAAATTTCAAACTAAGAGGAGTTATAATTGTTGCCATGATAGGAGGAGCAGTTATAATCCAATTAATACATGATCTGGTCTCTCTTCTTGGTTTAAATTGTTCACGTGCTCGTCCTATTGCGAGCAAGAAGTCTGTTGAAACTGTGAATTGGTTTTCTTGGTCATATTCCTCTTGATGGAGAAGCCTATTTATAGGTTTTGAGAATGAATCACCACCATTCATTTTTTTGGTGAAGTGAGTGGAAGTTGTAGGTGAAGTAAGTGTGTGAGGTTGGTGAAGTAAGTGGAGGTTGTAGGTGAAGTAAGTGGATGTTGTGGGTGAAGTAAGTAGAGGTTGTAGGTGAAGTAAGTGGAGGTTGTATGTGAAGTAAGTGGATGTTGTGGGTGAAGTAAGTGTGTGAGGTTGTAGGTGAAGTAAGTGGATGTTGTGGGTGAAGTAAGTGTGTAAGGTTGGTGAAGTAAATAAATGTTGTAATTTTAATACATTGGTTAACATTTATTTTACTGAAATTTCGATGTCTACAAATGCCCCCACTTCAAGGCGCGTCGTAGACATGTGCTTGTCACGTGTAGAAGATGCGTTTTGAAGTCCCTTAATGTAGATGTCAACCCAAGGGCCGTCGAGGCTTGATCTTGAATTGGGCTGGAAATTTCTTCAAGGGCCATCGAGGCTTGATCTTGAGTTCGACTGGAAGATTTTCTGGTTTCCTCCAATCGTTGATTTTCCACAGGCTTAATCTTGAACTGGGCTGGAGGATTCTTTTGGTTTCCTCCGAAGGTCTGAACTTACTCCTTTTATCTGGAGTTGAATTTGATTCAAGGGTGGTGAACACTTGATTTTGAATCGGACTTGTGATTTCTTCAAGGGCCATTGAGGCTTGATCTTGAGTTTGACTGGAAGATTTTCTGGTTTCCTCCAATCGTTGATTTTCTACAGGCTTAATCTTGAACTGGGCTGGAGGATTCTTTTGGTCTCCCCCGAAGGTCTGAACTTAACTCTTTTTATCTGGAGTTGAATTTGATTCAAGGGTGGTGAACAATTGATTTTGAATTGGACTTGTGATTTCTTCAAGGGCCATCGAGGCTTGATCTTGAGTGAAAATAAGACCATGAGCGGTTTCAGGATTCAGACACATGGCAGGCAAGCACGAGGTGGAGGTGATGACCTGTTTCTTTGTTCAATCTTTCCAATTCATATTTGAAGAGGGTTAGAGGATGACTCAACATATGTAGTTGTTGCGTTTGCTGACGATCCACAAGATTGATGTTTCATTGTCACTCGTCTTAGCTGTTCTCCAAGCAGATGTGGTCCCTTCTCTGGAAGTGTATCAACCGTTGAAGATAACTACTCGAGAGCAACGCTAGGTAAGCAACCAGGGAATAGATTCCAGGTAGTCGGTTCCAGATTGGAAGACTGACTCCAAGTATCGGCTGATTGCTCTCTTTCTCTTTGCTCTGCGAGTAAGAACAATGACAAAGAGAAGGACATGGAGAAAGCATGATATAAGATACTTTTGCTTTTTGAAGAAGTGTTGATGATTTAACGGCGTCGCGCGGCGAGGCTTTGCTCTTTGGTGACGGCGCCAGCGGAGGGTTGTTGAGGCTTCTCAAGCTCTTTGATTAGAACAATGATGTCGAGCTTGGATTTGACTTAAACTCTTCTGTCTGGATGGTGCTGCAGGGGAAGACGTCGTGCTCCAGCAGTTTGTTCCAGCTCCTCATTGATCCTTATGCTTCAATCTTTTGCCGTATTTATTCTTGATGCAGGAGTTGAATGCAACCTTTGCATTTAAATGGTGCTTCAAAACATTACTGTTCAGTGACGATGAGTACTTGAGAGCAATGCAAGGTAAGCAACCAGGCAAAGGTTCCAGGCAATCAATTCTAGGTCAGAAGTTTGATTTCAGGTTCCGACTGATTACTCATTTTCCCCTTGTCCTGCAGGTAAGAACAAGGGCAAAGGAAAAGACAGGGAAAAAACATGATATGAGATACCTTTGCTCTCGCCCTTGATGATATGAGATACTTTTGCTTTTGAAGAAGCAACGAATGAATTAGCACATATATTTGTTGTGCTTGTCTCCACATGCTTCGATCTACCGTTTCCTTCTGCCTCATCTGTACTCCAGGCATCTGGTATCTTCTTTGGGGAAGAAGAAAATTGAGTATTTCGAGAGGCTTTGCTGGGAGTGCGCCCTCAGAGGTGAGGAAGAGTTGGGCATTTTTTTTTTTTGCAGGTCTGCCTTGCCATAAAAGATGAAGGTCGACATATATAGGGATTTCCCAATAGCAAGTGGTGGTGCTGTTCCTTTACCATTGTCGACAACTGTTGGGTAATTGAAACAGTAAGATTCACGCGTTCTCAACTTTGTCAGAAATCTTTGACAAAGTTGATTGTAATGTCTGCAAAGTTGAGGTTACATGTGAAAGGTACTGACAAGTTTTGATCCAGCAAATCTGGCTTTTTGAAATTCAAAGAGTGATGACTCTTCGATCCTTGAATAAGCGGCCCAGCTTTTGAGGTTGGCGAAAGTGTGGTAGTTGGGATAATGACCTCCACGCGTTTTCAACTTTGTCAGAGATCTTTGACAAAGTTGTACGTGTTATCTGAAAAGCCGAGATTGTGTCTGAAGAGCGTTGCCGAACTTTACGCAGGAAAATCCGGCTTTTAAGATTTGAAGAGTGGTGTCTCTTCAATTTTTTTTGAATCGGTGGTTGTGTCGCCTCTCCTTTTATAGAGGTATCGATCACCTCCAACATGCACACTTTGAAGATTGCCCATTTGTGAAAATCGTCTCCGGTGTATTTTGTTTTAACGGCCCTTTGAGATTTTACTTCATCCAACCCTTTTCTTTTAACACCTTTGAAAATGGCTAAACCATCTAACATTTGCTTAGATTTGAGTCTCAGCAGTGATACGGGTGCGCCGCGTCAGGGTAATGTATTGTGCCCGTCTTTCTTATCTTCTAGTGGTCCTCTTACAGGTGAAGACTCCATGATGAAGGATGCAACAACAACTACAATAGTAGCTAGGAACCTCCTCACTCCTAGAGATAGTAGGCTGCTTTCAGGACGGTCCGATGAGTTGGCTGTTCAAGAGTCTCTAGCTCTCAGTGTTCAGTGTGCGGGCTCCGTGTCCAACATGGGCTAACGCCTACTTGCTCGATCCCGTCAAGTTGAATTATTGATGGCGGAGGTGGAAAATCTTAAACAAGAGATCCAATAGCTTAAGCGTGAGAATAGAGGTTTGCACGTGCTTGCAAATAATTATTCGACGAGCATGAAGAGGAAGTTTGATGAGCTGCAAGAATCTGAAGGTCGAATTCAAAGTGACCGTCAAAGGCTTGCGGCTTTCTTCCAGAGGCACCTTTTTCCTGCGTCATCTAGTGTTCCACCAAGTATTGAGGCCTCGAATGATCTATCTTCGATGCCTCCCGCTCCTGGAGTTTTGCCAAGTAGTGGGGCTTCATGTGAACAACCTTTGTGAAAGCTCCATCTTTTTTTTTTTTTTTTTTTTGTACGCACTTGTAATTTCTCAGAGATCAATGGACATGCTTTATTTTATTCAGTGTATTGTGCTAAATATAGATAAAACATATATATCACCAAGATGTGTTATTTCCTTTCTTTCTTTTTTTTTTTTTTTTTTTTTGGGTGATTTTGATAATGATTTTGCTGTACACAGTTTATGCTCTTGCGGGCCAGGAACGTTGGTTGTCACCTTTTAGGCTCGTGCGAACGAGGAGCTTTTGGTGCCGTTTGCAGTTTCAACTCGTGCAGGCAAGGAGCTTTTGGTGCCGTTTGCAGTTTCAGCTCGTGCAGGCAAGGAGCTTTTGTTGTCGCCTTTTAGGCTCGTGCGAACGAGGAGCTTTTGGTGTCATTTGCAGTTTCAGCTCGTGCAGGCAAGGAGCATTTGTTGTTGCCTTTTAGGCTCGTGCGAACGAGGAGCTTTTGGTGCCATTTGCAGTTTCAGCTCGTGCAGACAATGAGCTTTTGGTGCTGTTTGCAGTTTCAGCTCATGCAGGCAAGGAGCTTTGGTTGTCACCTTTTAGGCTCGTGCGAATGAGGAGCTTTTGGTGTCGTTTGCAGTTTCAGCTCGTGCAGGCAAGGAGCTTTTGGTGCCGTTTGCAGTTTCAGCTCATGCAGGCAAGGAGCATTGGTTGTCACCTTTTAGGCTCGTGCGAACGGGGAGCTTTTGGTTGTTGTTGTGGATTTGTCAAGCGATCTGGGAGAGGCGTTCATCGCAATCTTCATAGGAAGGAGCCTTGACCGAATAATTGAAGAAGTCTTCTGGGAAGAGGTCGCACATTATGATAGGGATGGACGATCTTTGTATCGAAATTTCATTATCTCCAACACTTTCACATTGTTCTAGAGGTTGACAAGAGCTGTTTTGCCCCCTTTTCGACTGATAAACTTGTGGACAAGATGGTTGCTGCTTGTCCAATTTCTTCGAAGCGATCTTCGAAATGCATTCCTCACAATCTTCATAGCAAGGAGCCTTGATCGAGAAATTGAATAAGTCTTCGAGGAAGAAAAGATCCCGCATGAACGATCTTTGTGTTGAAATTTTCTTATCTTCAACATTTTCACATTGCTTTGGAGGTTGGCGAAAGCTGCTTTCCCTCCTTTCTGATTGGTGCACTTATGAAGAAGACATATGTTTCTCGCGCAGTTTCTTCGGAGTGACATGAGTCCATCCTTCAATTTCACTTGACTTGGAGCATGCCCCTAACAGTCGAGGTGAAGACTTTGAGTCGAAAGAGCCAGAAGTGACATCTTTCTTAGGGATTTCATCTTCAGTGCCGTTCTCTTGGGTTTGTTGGCATGAAGATTTGCCAGTGTGGACGATGATGCGCCTCCTTACCTTCAGTGGTCCTTTTGTGTCGACCTCTATGATTGCTTGGCGCTTCATCCTTGAAGGAATCAAGCTTCGAACGTCGCCTTTTTCTGCTAACCCATCGAACTTTTCTTCATTTGGTGTCGTCTTCCTCTGGTGTCGTCTTCCTCTTTCCAAAAGGCTTCTCATTATCTTCAAATCTTTCCGAAGCTGATCGTTGCAGAGGAGAGATAGCTGTGTTGCTTTGTTTCTTAAGCTTTAACAACCTTTCAAAAACAGAGCTTTAGGATGTTGGCGCGTTAAGCCTCTTGAAGACAGAGGTTCGGTCTTGACTACCAATGCGATTAAGCACTGAAATTCTGGAGCTTGAATGGCTCATCCTATCGAAGACCGACGTCCGAGGGGCGGGTTTAGGCTCTTTTTGGTCTTGTTCAATGCTCACGCTGATGTGTTGAGCGCTAACTTTCTTCACTTTGCTTGAAATCTTCACGGGTACATTTGGTGTGAAGCCAAGTCCAGCTTTGTTGTTGTCAACTCCGTAATCATGCTCCTTCAACTTCTTTTGAGTCTCGGTGAGGTCACGATCTTTGTCGTTGACGGTGTTTGAAACCTTCTTTCCAAGATTTGAAGAGGAAACAAAGTCATGCCTAGCCTTTGACATGAGTTCGTAGGCATTTGGGTTAAAGCCTTCTTCGGTCTTCTTAGTTGGAAGAGAGCTTGGTTTCACTTTGACGCCATGTTGTGCCTCCAAACGGTTGATGAGTCCGGCGGTTTGCAAGTTTTTCTTCTCTGCAGTCTTTATCAGCCTTGCCATTGTTTCCTTCATCTGAACCAGCTGTTTTTCAATGGAGGTAGTGCCGATAGTCATGACTTGTTCTTTGTTTGAAGCCATGGACTGTGCTTGAATATTTTGAATGGAGACAGAGATGAGAGGTAGAGATGGTCCCACTGGGCGTGCCAAATTTGTGAATTGGTTTTCTTGGTCATATTCCTCTTGATGGAGAAGCCTATTTATAGGTTTTGATAATGAATCACCACCATTCATTTTTTTGGTGAAGTGAGTGGAGGTTGTAGATGAAGTAAGTGTGTGAGGTTGGTGAAGTAAGTGGAGGTTGTAGGTGAAGTAACTGGATGTTGTGGGTGAAGTAAGTGAAGGTTGTAGGTGAAGTAAGTGGAGGTTGTAGGTGAAGTAAGTGGATGTTGTGGGTGAAGTAAGTGAAGGTTGTAGGTGAAGTAAGTGGAGGTTGTAGGTGAAGTAAGTGGAAGTTGTGGGTGAAGTAAGTGTGTGAGGTTGTAGGTGAAGTAAGTGGATGTTGTGGGTGAAGTAAGTGTGTGAGGTTGGTGAAGTAAATAAATGTTGTAATTTTAATACATTGATTAACATTTATTTTACTGAAATTTCGATGTCTACAGAAACTAAGAGAGGAGAAGGTCCTTCTCTCCAGACAATCATCATGTCTACATCTGTAGGTATGCATTTATACATATAGATTAGGTTACTTCAATTCTAATTAGATGTTTTGACTAATGAAGCATGATTTAGTGGCTTTATTGACATCGTTGGTAGGTACTTAAGTGAATATTAGTGGAGTTGTTACTTGTTACACAAACGTTCATCTTCCAACATTTTTCATACCTGAAAAGAGGACATAATAATATTCTTAGACATCGAGAGATTCTGCCCCACGGTTCACTTTTATATAGAAGATTCAAATTTTTACTTATATGTTTTGTTCCAGCGTGCATAAAACAATGATTCATTGTTAAACACAACGACAAAGTGGAATGCTCCCAACTTTGGACCTATTTATTTAATAATTACGTCAGCAACCAAAATCAAAACTTCCACTAGGAACTGTTAGGTATAGGAGCAGGCCCCAACTTGCATGGTGTCCTTGGGGCCCATTTAGATAGTGCAAAAATGAATCTCGAGAATCTATGAATCGTGTTCATTTATCGTACATCATTCAATCATAAATTATTTTAAATATTTTTATTTAATATTAAACACAAATAGTACTTGAAAAAAAATTGATCACACGATGTACGATGAATGGACACGATTATTATATCCCATTCAGGTGAAGTGAAATTGTATGCATATATATACATATATCTATATATTATATATATACATATATGTATATATATAAGAGCATCTAGCAAGATCGAAGCATACTCATTCATGTTGTATAAACTATGTGTGAACTGAGAGTGACAGGCTCAAATTATATGGGAATCAACGACTGCAGGAGCTCTACCAGTCCATTTTCTTTGCTAGGGAAGACGAGTATTTGGGGTTTTAAAACTTTGCGGTGAAGAAAGAAAGGGACAACAGGGGGGACACCCTTCATCATCTAAAGCATAAAACATAAGCATTCATCATGCTTTCTAAGATGATTTTATATGGGGTTCAATCCATACCTACCCCCACTAATGGAAAGGGATATTTCACTTGAGGTGAAAAATATTTTTGATTCTGGAATCAAGTTAATCAACATTTTTCACTTTCGAGAGTGACAGTTGGAAAGAATAAAAAAAAAAAAAACTATCTATTTACCTATATTTTAAAATAAGGGAACTACTGATTATGATGATGAAATATAAAATTACTTATTAACCTAAACCGAATTTCATATAATGAAAGCCCTGCATGCTCTTGCTATATACGCCTTTTGGTATACAATCTAGTGTATGTGGTTGTTCCAATATTTGTACTATGGTGGTACGAAAAGAAATTGTATAACATTCATTCTGTAGAGAAATTTTTTAATGTGACATTGTCACTTAGTGTTACTAATCTGCAAGTTATACGATTGGAGAACAACATAGTTTAATATTTCATGAATTTAGGATAAGTATTAGTAATATGTAGATACAATCGTTATAAGATGAGTGAATTGATAGCATGCCTGCCACCCTAAAAAACATATTCCCTTGACGTTCTCCTTGAGCATGAATGCCATGGAAGCAAGATGCTTCAAAATATTCTTAAACATTCTTAAGCAAAGAATGTAGGGAAATAAAGTCAACTTCACAAAGTGACATTGCGAGCTTCATTGCTCTACAATAGGAAACATTTTGGGGATATGAGCTAGCAAAGAGTAAATGAGGCAAGTGATTACGAGCTCTATGACTGGAATGAGTGTAAACTTAACATAGCTTTAGGTCGGGCATGATTGAGGCAATTCGACGCCGAACTTACCTCAATTTCTAACAAACAAAAGAAATATCTAGACTTCATACCACTTAATGGTTCGTCAAAATGATGTTAGGTTTGTGTTAGTCATGTCATTAGTGAAAGTTCAATACTGCGGTATCCACGTTTGGATATTAAGATCTAGGTTCAAGATTGACTCCGAAGTCAAAGAGGATAGCTTAAAGGCAATAATGTCGATGACCTAAAGACAATGAAGGTGGTGTTTTTCACTTGTAAGTGAGATGTATGATTTTCGCTAAAGGTGAATGCGAACAAAATTATTATGGTTAGTTTATTATGAAATTTAATCCATTCTCTCACGTAATATTGTATGTATTCACATAGCGACCATGACCATGGAGACAATCCATTCTTTCATGTAATATTGTATGTATTCATACAAGGACCATGATCACGGAGACAATGACTAGACACTAGTAGAAAAACATGTTTGCGCGACACATAAAATTTCGTCGCGCAAAGTCTGTTTGCATGACATCAAACACAAAACATCGCGCAAATGGCCTTTGCGCAACAGTACTTTGTGAACCGAAGTCCGACATTGCACAAAGGTTTTTTTTTTTTTTTTTTTTTTTCTTTTTTTTGGGGTTCTTTCATTACCTTTTTCTTTTGTGGTATCCACTTACGTAAATGTTTTAAATTGACGATCGAATTAATTCATTGTATTCATACAGGTTTAAAGAATGTAACTGTAAAAAATCATCAAAATCAGAGTTAAAATAATCGTTAAATCGTGATTTTTCGTTTATAGCCGTCGAAAAGGTTTCTCCCGTACTTAATCTCTGAATGTTTGTTTTTTTTTTATTTTTGGCATACAAACAATGCGTACAGTGCGTATCCCATTAAATCGTGATCTCGAAGTATATACAAACAAGTTTGACGTCGTGCAAAGTTTTTTTTTTTTTTTCGCTTTTCTTTTGGGGTTCTTTCATTGCCTTTTTCTTTTGTGGTATCTACTTGTGTAAATATTTTAAATTGACGATCAAATTAGTTCATTGTATTCATACAGGTTTAAAGAGTGTAGCTGTAAAAAATCATCAAAATCGGAGTTAAAATAACCGTTAAATCGTGATTTTTCATTTATAGCCATTGAAAAGGTTTGTCCCATACTTAATCTCTAAATGTTTGTTTATTTCAATTTTTGGCGTATGCGATCTCGAAGTATATACAAACAAGTTTGACGGTTGGATCGTTGAAACTAATTTCGTACAATGTGTTTTCCATCAAGTTCAATGGTATACATATATTTACTAAGTAGATTTTAATTTATTTATTTTGTATTCATAAGCAAAAGGGCAAAAAGCAAAAAAAAAAAAAAAAAAAAAAAAAAAAAACCTTGCTCGATGTAGGTACAGCTGCGTCGCGCAAAGTTGTTTTGTGTGACGTAGGTGATGTCGCGCAAAGTTTTTTTTTTTTTTTTTTCCTTTTCTTTTGGGGTTCTTTCATTGCCTTTTTCTTTTGTGATATCCACTTGTGTAAATGTTTTAAATTGATGATCGAATTAACTCATTGTATTCATACAGGTTAAAAGAGTGTAGCTGTGAAAAAATCATTAAAATTTGAGTTAAAATAACCGTTAAATCATGATTTTTCGTTTATAGTCGTTGAAAAGGTTTGTCTCGTACTTAATCTCTGAATGTTTGGTTTTTTCAATTTTTAGCGTATGCGATCTCGAAACATATACAAATAAGTTTGACAGTTGGATCGTTGAAATTAGTTTTGTAGAATGCGTATCCCATCAAAACGATAGATTCCCTAACATTTAGAGTTTATTTATACTTTCATTAAGTATAACATAAGATTTTGTGGTATCTTCTAGTGTAAATATATTAAATTGAAGATCGAATTGGTTCATTGTATTCATATAGGGTCAAGGAGCGTAGCTGTAAAAATCATCAAAATCGAAGTTAAAATAACCGTTAAATCGTGATTTTTTTATTTATAACCGTCGAAAATTTTTGTCTCATTACTGGATCTCTGAATGTTTGTTTTTTGTGACTTTTGGCGTATGCGATCTCGAAGCATATACAAACAAGTTTGATAGTTGGATCGTTGAAACTAGTTTCGTAAAATGCGTATCACATCAAAACAATAGATTCACTAACACTTGGAGTTTATCTATACTTTCATTAAGTATAACATAAGATTTTATGGTATCCACTAGTGTAAATATTTTAAGTTGACGATCGAATTAGTTCATTGTATTCATATAGGATCAAGGAGTGTAGCTGTAAAAAATAATCAAAATCGGAATTAAAACTACCGTTAAATCGTGTTTTTTCGTTTATAACTGTCAAAAGTTTTGTCCCGTTACTTGATCTCTGAATGTTTGTTTGTTGCGATTTTTGGCGTATGAGATCTCGAAGTACATACAATCAAGTTTGACAGTTGGATCATTAAAATTAGTTTCGTAGAATGTATATCCTATCAAAACGATAGATTTTAATAGAATCATACATTGTGATAAAGAAAAAAAAAGTAATCATATATAATTAAAAACATTTGAAGGAGGCGGGAGATTAAAATTTGGAGGGCTGCCCAATTTTTGGCATGGCGCCCAAAATCTCCTCTTCATTTCTCTATCGCAGCTTCTCTACTTTTCCTCTTCAGAAATTTCCAAGCGCCTCCACCCCTGCCTACCTGAGCCCAATTCCACCGTTTTTTTTGGTTTCTGCTACTAACCCTAGGTGTTTCTTCACTTTGTCTTCTCTGCCTGTGTTCCTCCCCGTGCCTTCCTCTCCCTCACTCTCAGTCAGTCATCATCATTCACACCACTCTCTCTTGCAGCCTTGTAAACCCTCACAGGTTGCAGCCTTGCATCCTCGCAGCCCCGCAACCTCGCCGTCAAGCACTTGCCCGCCTCGCCGTCTCGACAGCCATCACAGAGGTAAAAATCTGCTACCCTTTTCCCCCAATTTCATAGGTCTTTGTTTTTTAAAGTTAATTAATTTCTTATCATAGAACCCACCTTAATTTCTCATATATATTTTTTCGGCTATTTAATTTTAATCTCTAGCTCTCTATGAATTTTGAGAAAAAATTCGTTTGTTGTGCACTTTAATCAAGCATTTGTACCTTAATATGGGTTATAGAATGCGGCAAGAGGTCATAGAATGCTGCATGCACATTAGGAGAGATTAAACCAACCTTGTTTGATGAATGACTGTAATAAAAATATTTTTTTATGTTGCTGGGACGAAATTGGGAAGAACCCATATCACATTCACATACACACACCTTTTTTATGTTATACTCAGAAGATAAATTAAATTGAGTACCTTAATTTGGGTTCTGAAACCGACCAATTACAAAAGCATGTGCACTATTCCCCAATTCTCCATGTGTATAATTCATGGCGCCCCCAATCCCTCCTACTCCAATCCTCCATTTGATTCAAAGCTTGTTTTAGTTTCTGTGCTTGTACCTTGGTGTTTGGGGATCTTTATGATGCCATCTTTGTGTAATATTCTCCTTTTTGTCCCAAAAAAGGAAACTAAATTTTGTTTACCTTAATTGGGGGAAGGCGCATATTGAATCATTGAAGTAGAGTAGCAGTTTGGTGACTGAGTGCAGGGGATGGAGGTTTTATTCCTTTGGTGGGGCATTTAGGATTGATTATACATTCAATTTCATGTATATTTACTAAAAAAAAAAAATTCTTGATTGGAATTTGAGTTAAGATGTGTTTAAATTTGTATAAGATTGTCTAAATTTAGTTACTTTTGGTGTTGAATTATGTTATAGGTTTCCTACAAGTGGCTGAGTTGAAATTACTTGGTGTCTTTGAATGCTGCAAAGAGGTATAGGAACTGTCTCAAAGCTTGTGGGTTACATTTCTTGTTTACAAGTGATTAAAAGTTGTTTTGTATAGGTTACTCCAGGAGTTTGTTGAAAAGCATGAAAATGGGTTCAAAGTGGTGTATGTTTTGGCTGGCTGGCTGGTTGAAGAACGATCCTTCAAGCTACCATATAAGGCTTGTTTTTGGGCCTAAATTTATAGGTGACATTTAATTGTAGACTAGTATGTATGTTTACTTGTGCTGATATATTTTCAAGTAAAATCTAATAGGGGCAGGGAGCATCCAATTATATTCCCTTTAAAAAAGAACACTGTGATTTTAAATCAATGGTGATCTTCTTGGTTATATTAGATGCAATAGAACATGTTAAAAGAGTAAGAGAAGTAGTTTGGAGGGTTAGAAACACTTCCAATCTGTTTGTTATATCAGCTTCTTGTACGGTTTTTAATGTGCATTTTGTTCTAGTAGGGCTCTTGTTTCTGCTTCCCATATGTTTCTTATATCAGCTTCTTGTATGCAATTTTTCAGGACAATGTTGCACTTATTGTTATATTAGAAATGGTGGAAAATGAGGGCTCATCTGATGGCAATCGACCTACAATTTGTGTGGTACTGTGTCTATTTCAAATTCTACAACCTTATATCCTAAATTCTCGAGTGCTGACTGCTGACACAGTTGTCCCTTTCGGCCACAGTCAAATACCCATTTACATAAAAAATCCAGACATAAAATTGTTGTAGGTGCTGTGTGTAAAATGCAACTCTTCCTTCTGTTAGTTTTGAGTTTAAGGAGCAGAATTGACTTAATTTGCTTCTTTGTTGATACAAGGTTGTAACCCTCATCCATGCACTTGAGAAAATTTCCAAGTTGAAGATTCGCTGATTTGAACTCTGTGCCTCAGAGGTTAGCCTTCTACTGTTACTGACTGGCTTCTAACAAGAATTGATAGACTCCCTGATTTTCCATTTACGATTTTGTGTACTCCTTTATTGATCTATGTTTCTCTTCAACTAATATACCTAACTAGAAATATTAATGTTTATGTATTGATTTTTGGTTTTATTCCTAGCAACCAACCCTTCTCTTTCCAATATATTCTTCTTTTTAACTTGGCAAATATTGATTTCTATTTGGGATGAGAAATGAATGTTAGATTGATATTTGCATCCAACATTGTAGTGATCCTTATATGTTCATAAGCAAAGGCAGAGTTGAGATTCTTCCCAGCACGGAAACTGATAAATCGGGGGTATTGCGGACAGTCAAGCTTTCTCATTCATAGAATCTGGTAAGGCCAATGTATCCCTACTGATTGATTCTCTGCACGTTTTTTTGTTTTTTTTTAAATTCTTAACTCCTCCTGAACATTTTGCATTGCTACTTAGTTGCTTTCTTCTTGCAAGGATTTGAAATTTGGAGATGTCACATCCCGGCCCAGGCTCCCATCATAACTCAGGCCCACTCCACTACCGTAGCACGATATTGTCCGTTTTGGACCCCGACCACGCCCTCACGGTTTTGTTTTTGGGAACTCACGAGCAACTTCCCAGTGGGTCACCTATCATGGGATTGCTCTAGCCCCCTTCTCGCTTAACTTCGGAGTTCCTATGGAACCCGAAGCCAGTGAGCTCCCAAAAGGCCTCGTGCTAGGTAGGGATGGGAATATAGATTTAAGGATCACTTCCCTGGGCGATGTGGGATGTCACAATCCAACCTCCTTAGGGGCCCGACGTCCTCATCGGCACACACGCGACCAGGGTTAGGCTCTGATACCAAATTGTCACATCTCAGCCCAGGCCCCCATCACAACCCAGGCCTGCTCCACTACCGTAGCACAATATTGTCCGCTTTGGGCCCCGACCACACCCTCAAGGTTTTGTTTTTGGGAACTCACGAGCAACTTCCCAGTGGGTCACCCATCATGGGATTGCTCTAGCCCCCTTCTCGCTTAACTTCGGAGTTCCTACGGAACCCGAAATCAGTGAGCTCTCAAAAGGTCTCGTGCTAGGTAGGGATGGGAATATAGATTTAAGGATCACTTCCCTGGCCGATGTGGGATGTTACAGGAGAGCTTTTGGTTTTTGTGATCATTTTCAAGTGCTGAAAAGTTTTTTTTTTTTTTTTTTTTCCTTTGCAGGTAAGTGTAGTGTATATGCAACTTTTTTTTCAGTCCCATGGGATCAAGGATCACCAACGTGAGAAGATGAATCCTGAAACCAAGGAGCCTTTGTTCACCAACTTTACACCATTCTTCTTTGGAAACTATTTGTTGTAGTCTTTTCTTTTTTGTTCAGACATCTTGTATGTACATTTTCATATGTTTTATAATTAAATACATTTTCTTGGTTTATTAATTATTGTTTAAACATATTTTTGCCAAAAAAAAAGAAAAAACATGGGTTTGCGCAACGAATAAGAAACATGCGTTGCGCAAAGTCACTTTGCGCGACGCATATCCTTGAGTAGCGCAAAACCTCTTTGCGCGACGCAGCCTACGTTGTGCAAAAGTGACTTTGCGCGACCCAAACTACACCGCGCAAAGAGGCTTTGAGCGACGCATGTTTCTTCTTTGTCGCGCAAACCCTTCTGTCATTACCTTGACGCGACGGTTAGTGCGTGACGAAGGTTTGTTGCGCTAAGTTTTGCACGACATTTTTTTGACTTTGTGCGACGAAGGACCTGCGTCGCGCAAAGTGTTTTTTGTACTAGTGTGAATACCGCGACTTGAAGAGAATTCTAGAGATTAAATTTGAAGACAATGACTTAACCATTCTCTCGCGTAATATTGTATGTATTCACGTAATTTGTAGATTAAATTTACAAATTAAATGATGTGTCATCAATAAAAAATGAGCATATTAATTAATATTTAAGTAATAACTTCTATGTCATTTAATTTGCATATTTAATTTACAAATTTAATTTTCTTATCATTACTTTTTAAAAATTAATACCAATAGGTCCAATACATTTCGGGTCAAACACAGTGCACAAATTATTGCACTAAGTTTGAGCCGGGCCAGCTGGTCTTATTCCTTTTTTTCTGCCAAATATTTTAAAATTATGTAGGAAAAGCAGATCAAATTGGAACAACCTGTCCGGTTTGATCGGTTTTGTCGAAAGATCACTAGATTTGCCCGGCCCTAGTCATAGACTACAAAATAATGAATTGTCATCTCGGTAGCATCGCACAATTTGTGGCACGCCAGATTTAATGATACAGAAGTAAAAGGTAAGAGGATAACCAGATATAAATGATACAAAAATAAAAGGTAAGAAGGTTTGTCTTTTTTCCATGTTGCTATTAAATATAAAGTTTTACTTAATAAAACGTACTTAATATGGGGTGATGATGGCTCCTTTTTTTTTCGTTGTATACTGATTGGATTACATCATTGATCACAACTTCTCATAAAAGAATTCAGAGAATAAAAAAACCCTTGGGGCCCCCTTCTCCTCAAAATACAGTATTAAAGTCCCTAATCACTTTATTTTTTCTACCAAAGCTCTCATTTTCTCTGCACTTAATCCCTTGTGGCCCCCTTCTCCTCAAAATACAATATTAAACTCCCTAATCACTTTATTTTTCTACCAAAGCCCTCATTTTCTCTGCACTTAATCCAAAATCAATCAATTCTAGTAGAGGAAAAGTGAGTGATGAAGATATGTACTTGCTTAAAATTAAAATTTGTATATAGGAAAAAAGAAGAATATAGAGACATTTGTTACAGTACAGTCCATGAATTTTCTTTTATTTCCTTTTTCTTGCCATTTCATATAATTTGTTGGATTTATTTTGGTGGACGTTTCTTTTTAAAAATTATTTGTGAGCTGTTTGGTTATAAAAATTTCTATTTAGTGGGTGGACTAACAAATTTTAGATGTGCAAAATGAAGCTTCCTTTGTAATCATTGACTAATATGGTAAATACCAAATTACATTGTATGATGATGTCACTACTCCTTGCAAATTCTGAATCCTAACCACGACTTCTCGAATGAACAAAGATATTGTTAGCGAAGTACTGGTTGTGCTGTCACTATAGGCATATAATTAATAATGAAAGCCTTTGTGTTGTAATTAATGATCATTTTTTTTTTTTTTTTTACTATTCTAAAAATCTCCGTCTAGATGCGCTTCAGCTAGGTGGTTGGTTACCACCCTGATTAATCTTTGTTTGAAAATTAAGAAATGACATCTAAACCTGCTTAGGCGCCCACCTAGCCCATCCAACCTTGCCTTGGCACTCGCCTAGATCGTGATTCTCACTTAGACGTAAAATAAATAACTTTCATTTTGAATTTTATTTTTTTCAATAAATTGTAAGAGGAGTACTTAGATGAACACACATTATATGTTTGTTCATCATGTTTTCATTATATTCTATTACTTTATAATCTATATGTTATTTTATTTTGCAACTTATTTATCCCAATGAAATTCTGTATATTTTAAGTATAACTAAACCCTTTTTAATAAGACATATAATAAATATACTTAAATCTACCTAGTTTGCCTAGGCACTACGCCCCAACCTGTTGCCCGACTTGCACCTATCGTTTTTTAGATCCTTGATTTGTTTTTAATAGAAGAGATATTTCTATTTCTAAGCAGAGTGGGTAAAGTTTGAACATGTGACATGGTGGATGAAAAAGGAAGACCTTAACAGTCAAAACAATTCACCACTTTGTATTATTGATCATGTATTATGTGAGACTAAACCAACCTAAGGGGATCTCATTTGTAAGAAATTATGTGATTAATATTAGAGGATTACTACTATGACTCCCTTAAAATCAAGTAATTCTTTGTTAGGACGTGTAACTTTTGTCTTAGGATTTATATTGTTGATTGAGCGTATGATAACACAAACAATAGAAAAAATATTGCAAGTATCAATGATTCTTCCTTGATTTTAAATGTTTAACTAAGATTTTCCTAATTGGGTAAAGAAATTGATCATTATTCAAAAAATGAAATCCTTAAAAAGTTATAGTCCATTGCTTGACTATTGATTTAGCATCTCTATTTATTATTGAAATAATCTATATGTCCGAAAGACAAGATTAACCCTTTAGAATATTCGTTTGTAATTTCTTTAGTTCTTTGATGAGATTCGTTTATAACTTTGTATATGCCACACATGATAATTCTATCTAATGAATACGGAGGGCATTATGATCTTTTCCCATTTGTCCATTTCAAGTTAGTGCTCTCGTGCATATCAATTATCCAAAAAAGGCTCCAACATTATAATTTAAATGAATTAATTAACTTATGGAACCCAATTAGAACGATATAAAATGGGGAAACATTGGCAGCACATTGGCACAAGTTTCAGCGTTTTGCAGAGAAGGGAATTATTTGTGTGCGACCAACACTAATTTGTAGCTTTACATACGTAAGTGGACTAATAGTGGAGAGCTTAAACAAAACAACGATCAAGAGATTTGGTAATTGCAAAACAACAACATACAGCAAAATGCTTCCATAAACAAAACATTAATTGGCTAATATATATTTTTACAAATATATTATAAATAACCCCAAAGGTTTTCCACACGAAAACCAGCATTTTCCAAACCCTACTTTTTTCCTTTTCGCAAAAATCACCGTTCACCATAAGACCTAACCCCACCATTCACTTTGGCAGCTTTTGTAAATTACGTAATTAATGAGGTTTGTTCTGAGAAATTCATTAGGTTTTTTGCTTCTCAGAATACTGATAGTCTAATCAATTACGTAATTAATTATGGGGTTTGTTCTGGAATAATGGTATTGCAGGGCCATGCAGAAGAAAAGTGCTGTAGTTGACTGAAAACCAAAATTCGACGTATGTCCGACAATTTCCGCCGGAGCATAGCGTGGTCGGATTGGAGCCTATCGTTGTCTGTCCGTACGCACTGAGAATGGTACAAAACGATCCTCAACCGGTTGTTCAATTCCCGGTTCTCAACCCTAAGCCGGTTCACCTGGTTCCGTAGGTTTTCTAAGTGCTTTTGTTTTCGCATCCGTGACCGCCTGGCTGACTCCCGGTTCGATATCATCCGCCTCCTCTTCCGCTCGTCCACCACAGAAACCGTCCGGTTCGAGTCGTCATTTTGGCATGACTTCGCGTTGGCATGGGACCGGTCCGGCCGGTTCGGGTCGTCATCCGAACCAGAACTCGAAATCACTGTTTTGGGAGACTGAACTGGAGATGAACTTAGGGTTGATATCACGGGTTCAGGGGATGGGGTTGCCTGAAAAAGGTCCGAGCAATCCCACGGGGTAAAGCCGCCGGGGGTAAAGCCCCCGTCGAAAGCGGATAAATGGAGGAGGGAATCAGAGGGAAGATTGGCTGGAAGAGTAGATAACATGGTGGCTACAACAAAAGCTCTCTGAACTTCTAATTTAGATAGAGAGGGAAGGGGGGAGGAGGAAAGGGAAGGAACGAAGCGTTGGTGCTTCATATTTAAAAGAAAACCGGAGCGTACCAATTGGGGAAATTAAGTTGGGCGATCAAGGGTATTTGGGTCCAAAACCGTATTGCTTAAGTAAGTCGTATGTGTACAGGATTAGCTTTTGAGTCAGGTGGCACTATAGAGCGTGGGTCTTAGGGTTTTAAAGGGGTACTGGGTGTGACGTAGCCCTTGGTGGGTCCCCAAAAAGCTTATTTTTAAGCTTAGTCACGAAGAAACAAGAGACTAGCTGGGATCCACTCGGGATACGTGTCAATAGCCCATATGAAAAACGCGTGGGGAGCCAATGGTTAGGAGGCTTGATGACGCGGGAACTAGGGGTTTGGCTGGGCTTGAGCAAGCCAAAGCTGTGATGTATGAGAGTGTCCAGGCTCCGGATCACCAAGCCGATTATTGATTTGATCAGAAAAATATTGTAATGATTAATGGAAAGTATAACCAACCAGCGACGAACACTACAAAGTGACGTCCCATTTGCTTTTTATGTGGGTTTAAAATAAAAAAAAAACTAATGAAAAGAGTCTGAAAATTTTGAATTTTAATGATAAGAACAGAATAAAGGGTAAAGTAAATAGTACTAGGATTGATTTTTTAGTGTAAAAATATAGTTTTCTATTAAAGTGAACAATACCGTAAGCTTTTTGTTAAAACTTCCTTAAAATAATGGAATTGTTTTATTGTTTAGGGAGGCGTATTTTACATTAGATAGTTCTATCAACATACTTTGACACACATTTTTTTTCATTTTTAATCGTCGAATTGAATGAATTGAAAAAGATTAAAGTTAACAAATTTACGAAAGTGTGTGAATGGTAAAAATCCTTATGTGAATAACACGATTCTTTTAGATTTTTATGGGGGTAAACTGTCAGGAGATAGTGACTGGGCAGGGTTATGTTTTAATTTTGAGTGAATTATGGGCCACCAACAATAATAGAAGAGGAATGATTAGGGTTGCCATCGAAAAACAGTGGAGGTCTAGAGAATCATATTACGTACATATATACATCTGTATCCAACAAGATTTTCTCTAGATCTTCTTGGTGAAGATTTTAAGAATTCATAAATTATATTTGTTCATCGTATATCGTACAGTTAATTTTTATCAATTATTATTTATGTTTATCTTTAATTAAAAATATTAAAAATAATTTCTGACCGCACGATATGTATGATAAACAGACAAGATTCACAAATTTCCGAAATTTTCACAAAGAGGATCCGGACTCCTCATTTGCTTTGACTGCAGGATGCTGGTAATTATTGGTATCTCCTTAATCCATACCATAACAAAGGAAAGATAGTGGGGTCATGGGATTCTATATGAGAGAATTATACAAGATGACCAGATTCTTGAGTCGATCTTAAGGCTTCTGGTGAATTGGAATTAAAATGAAAGGGAAAAAGTAGTAAACCGACAGCATCCTGCATGCCTTTGAAAAAGTACAAATGATGCTGTCATTAGAGTAAATTATAGATTTATTTGAGAAAGCTCAAATGATATAAAACTATTATGTTATGTTTGAATGAATGGCCTTTCAGAGTCTCAAATCTCAAACAACTTAAAGACATTATTAGGTTCGGATGAAGAAATTTAAGATTACTAAGTAATTTTAAAATAACGGAAATTAAAATGACGAGATTTTATTTTCTATAATTTATAAATTTTCTTGTTTGGTTAACCTAAAAGAACAATGGAATTGAATACGGAATTTGTGATTTTTAAACTCTCAATTATAGAAATTAGGAAATGACACATATTTGCATAGAATTTGAACTTAGGAATTGGAGGTCCCAAATTCCAAGTTTTTTTCCATGCGAAAATTCTAAATTTCTATGTTTATGACTCCAAACAAAGGAATTGGTGTATGTCAATTTATAAATTCAGACTTTTACCAAAATTCCAAGTTTATTTCCCTCATCCAAACAGAGTGTAAAAAGACATTAAGACTACAATGAAATCCTCACACACTACAAAGTTACTCTGGAATATTGCAAATGCACTATAAAGACACTAAACAAAGTACTTGAAAGTTCACCGGTCATTTTGAAAGTCCTCTAAAATGTAGAGCATCTATCCATTTCTAAGTCCTTCCAATAAGTTTTGCGATGTATTTGTAACTAATTTAGCTTAAGAAACTTCAAAATCCGCATATAAACATACCTTTAATAATCCCATGTCCCATCAATGAGAGAACTAGGATAAAAATATGGGATGGTGAGGTGAAGAAATGAGAGATTAACTAGTTAGTAATTATTATTATTATTCCCGTAGGATTATTTTATAGGCAAAAGTCATAAAGTTTATAAGGCACAACATATCCACCACTAACATTACGGATATTGCTTCAACTTAGCCACTTATTATAAGGTGTTAGATTTTATCACAAAAAGCTTTAGTGATATTAACAAGGAACTCTCATGAAAATTTGTCAAGTTATTGTACTGGAGCTAACACTTTTCGAGAGCCCAGTCAAAACACAAGGACTAGAGCCAACACAACTTTTTAAAAACTCAATTATTCAATATCCTTAAGTTAGAGCTAGCCCAACTTAGACCAACTAAGTGGTTGGGTTAAAACTCAAAATTTGAGTTTTAAACACTCCCAAAGCTTCTCCAATCATTGTGCTAAAAAAAGGTTTTGGGTTAAAACTTGTTTTTGGCAAAAATTTAGCCCAAAAAAGGAGTCGAGGATAGTGGCTGGACCTAGCTGTTGATACTGTTAGCCATTTGCAGAAAAAATGATGACTATTTTTTTTATTGGATGACCCACTTGGTTGGATTGTTGAAGAATAATTTTTTTTTAATTCAAATTAAAAAAAAAAAATTATAATACACTAAATCCAATAGTTGAGACAGAATGAGTAAATCTAATGTTAAAAAAAGACCTAACAGATTAAAATTAAATCCAACGGTTAAACCAATTAAAAAATTTACTTAAATCAAAATTCATCCAAAAACTCTATAAATACCTATGTTGTTCAAACATCTACAAAAAATTCACTTTGGTCATACAATTCTTCCTTTTTTTTTTTCTTTTTTTTTTCTTTTTACCTACCTTTGTATTTGTGTTTGTAGTTTGTATGGTTTTCCATGTGGTGCATATGTATAAGAATGTGGTAGGTTATTGATTTTTCATTATTTATCAAAATTTAAATATTTTTAGGTAAAATGTTCATTAAAAAAAAAAAGATAATCTACATATATTTCATTTTTTTTTGAATTACCAAAAAGAAAAAAAGAAAAAAAAAGGCTAAAATCATTCTTTAATAATCTTGAGCAAAAATAACCATTGGAGGAGAAAAGTTGTTTCTTGGTTAGAACCTAAATTTTCTAGGCTAAAAATATAGGCTTTAACCACAATCATTAGAGTTGGTCTTAATGAGACAAATTCGAGCCTAGTAAATCGAGCTCAACATATGTCGAAAGAATAACTTGCTTTGATACCATGATAACTTTATAGGTTAGCATGGCCCACCACCAACATCAATGATATTATCCCAACATAACCACCTATTATTAGGTGTTTGTTTTTATCACAAAAGACCATAGTGATGTTAGGGGTAGGCCTGTCAAACAGGTTATGTTTGTTGTGTTCATATAGTTTGCGTGTCGTACCTATTATTTTAATGGGTTGTGTTGTGTCGTTTTGTGTTGGGTTAACGGGTCATGCAAAACTTACCTTAATATCTAGATATGACAAATGATATCTTATCAGATTCTTAACGGGTGACCGATAACGACTCGACTCATTAATGAGTTGACAAGAAACTTGTTATTTTCGTGTCGTTTTTACTTGTTATTTTCATGTTGTTTCTTGTCGGGTTAACATGTCATTCAAGAAATTGCCATGCCCAATTAAGGGTGAAAACTCCTATGTATTAATTGTATATTACTTTGTTATATAACCGATGTGGGATCTGTTCTTCAACAACAACTACACTAATGGTGTGTTTACCAAACTAGAATGGAGGTAGAAGAAAGGGAATTGAATTCTTATCCAAGTGATTCCGGCGTTTACCAAATTTTGGGAATGAAAAAATTAGTGGGCTCCACCCAAAATCAGTAATCGGATTCCTGATATTCCCGGAATCCAAATACTGACTTGAAGGTGGTAATTGAATTCCGAAAGAAAGCCAGCATCTGGAATCAAACTTCTCTACCAAAATTGCCTTCCCCTCCCATCTGCCTCCCACGATTCAACCACCCAAAGTACACACCCATCCCACCTTTAACCAACGCAGACCACCGCATCACCTCTCAGACTACCAAGACCTATCACCCACTAGAGAAGCTATAGAGGAACAAGGAGGGGCGCCCGCCCCTCGGCTCGTCGGAAATCGCCACTGAAAGTCCAAATTCCGCCCCTCAAATCTTTCGAACTACAGGAAATTGGGTATGCTTCTGCATTTATGGAAGGTTTTCTGCTTAGACGGAGAGAATGAGAAATAGCTAGAGAGACTGAGAGAGAGAGAGAGAGAGCTAGATAGAACGGACGGAGAGAACGAAGTGAAAAGGGACTAAAAAAAAAAAAAAGAAAACAAAATGATGATGTACTCCGATGGTGTGCCAACCAATATTTTCCAATGGGAATGGTTAATATTTTAATAAAAATATACATATATATATATATATATATATATATATGTATGTATGTGTGTGTGTGTGTATGTGTGTGTGTGGGTGTGAAATTGTATTAAAAATTTATGAATTTTTCTATTATTTAGATTAAGGGTATTTTAGTGATCATATTAATTTTCATTCTGATTCAGGTGAACTAGTAAACAACTTATATGAATTTTGTTTCATTTTACTCCGATTCCAGAATATTTAAGTAAACAACTTTAACAGGAATCCGATTCTGACTCCTCCTCAATCCAATTCCTCTATTTTGATTATGGTTACGTAAATGAGCCATAAGTTTTACAATGTTCTAAAAGGCCTTACCTAGGCCCCACGTAGGTACTACGCGGGTGGCCACTATCACGATTTATCTCTAGGCCTTTAAAAATAAGAAAATGCACCTAGAATTACCTAGGCAGTCTAGGCAGTTGGGCAGTTTTGTGACTTGTTGTGCTTTATTTATTTTTATTTAAGAAAATGACTTAGATAGAAAATAGATAACTTCCATCTTGTAGTTTTTAAAATAAATATTAAGAAACTTGTTGGATACTTGGATAAACACTCATTATATACTTGTTTCCTATGTTTTAAATATGTTCTAGTACTTTATATTTTTTATATCATTTTATTTTGTAATTTATATATTTCAATACAATTATATATATCTTTTAGTATAAATCGACACCTTTTTTACTATTACAATAACTTAGGGAAGGAAGAGTTTTGAACTCGGGACGCATGAGTGAAAATCCAACACCCTATCTACTAGTGCAAGTAGACACTTATTTATATGTTATATATCATTAAATTTATTTAAAAAAAAAAAATAGCCGCATAAGAGCTAGACCCCCCGCCGCCTTTTAGAATGTTGAGTTTTTCTTAAAAATTATTTTTTCCACTTTCCAAAAATTAAGAATCCAGCCTTCTCGTGCTCGTAGATTAAGCCTAGTTTCCAGGTTGATTAAACAATTTGATGGTTTAGAGAAAGCATGTAGATATTCTATATATAAAGAGAATACAAAAGGTGAATAGTTTTTTTGGTGTCACCAAGCTTCAACAAAAATATTTGGACAAAAAACTTCAAAGGCATTCCAAAATAATGCATCAAATAAGGTAAGGGCATTTTTGTCATTTTAACAATGCTGTTTTTAATAATTAATTTTTTTTTTTGTGCTTTTAAAAAAAATAGTATCTTAGAATAGGCTAGCAATAATGTGATTCAATTTCTCTATTTTTAAACACATTCAAAACATCTTAAGAGACATGTAATGCCTATTATAAAAAAGGTCTTTTACACGCGGATAATAATGTGATTAAATTAGTTGTCAATTTACTTCAAATATTTGACTTTCCTTTTGTCAATTTACGCATATAAATACATTTAAAATGTGTAAGTTGTGTGTAGCACGCCTTGATTTAAAAAATGTATTTTGCACGCATATGGGCGCATGCATGAAGGCTAGTATAGCATATAAATCTTTGTTTATAAGGTTGTTGATCATATATATATGTGTGTGTGTGTGCGCGCGCGCCCTTTCTTATAATAAATTAGTTAGACATTGCAATTGACACACCCCGACCGAGATCGGAGCGTGCTGGCCGTCACACAAAGGTGACGAAGCCATGTGCACGTGCGGAAGCTAATAAAGTAGTAATATAAAAGTACGAGTAATTAAAAACTAGCATACAAGGTACTAAAACAAGTGCTAGAAGTGAGATACAAATTCAGAGCAGGTCTATAGCAGCCCAAACAAAACGACAACAGTAGTACGCCCGAAGGCGACCCTACAATGTGGAGTGTCTGTCAGAACGCCTGAAAGCCCTCAAGGGAAAACCACCGCAACGACTAAGCAACTAGAACCTGGAGGGGCGCAAAACAAAAGCGTGAGTGGGCAAAAACAAAGCTCTTTGAAAACCATTTAGCAAAATACATTCTAACCCCTCGCCGTAAAACCCGTATACTTCCCAGAAAATGAACATATATACGTATGTATAGATATGCCAATCATGCTCCAAAATATGCCATTCATGCTTGAGAATATGCCATGCCAAAGCCTCATAATGAATGTAAGTGCCCAGGTATAAATCATATCAACATCATAACATCTGGCAGCCGGAGTCACCTAACGTGACCTGTACGGCTGCATCTAGAGCTCAAATCTCAACTCTATAACTAAACCTGCCCACGAGTCGGAACCACTCAAGGTGGTCTGTACGACAGGCCTGGGTGTAACATATATATACGCTCTAGTGCTACGATCACGTGAAGGCTGTGCGAATAATCGCGGGTCACCTACGAGTCGGAACCACCTAATGCGGTCTGTACGACAGGCCTATGCACCTAACTTGGATCCAAGCTGAGCGTGTGGTGCGGGAGGTGAACATCACGTGAAGGACTGTGCCCTACTCTGGGCGGGAGCACTAACACCGGGGGTGCAGGTTATGAGCTCTCTAGACATCTCAAACCACTATTGAAACATAAACGTGAATGTCACTTACCTGGCACTTACCTGTGCATCCACAGCACCCAATATGCATATGTATATGTATGCCGCTAATAATGCATGCAATGATGCGTAAACAATAATAATAAAGTGCATGGCATAATGTAAATAACCTTTTTTAATCAATTTCTGGGAATATAAATGTATATAGGTATATACGGAAAACAAAAGCCCACTCACTGATACGTGGAAGGGTCGTAGCCCCCCTGCCTCGCGTGACCACGCTCGTCCTCGGGGTACGTGTCACCTATATGCGAAATAACTATAAAAACGTTAACTTTAAAGAACATAACCAACTTCTCGTAAAAACTTCTCATACGTTGCTCAAAATGGACAAATGAATATACCCACGTGCTCTACACAACCTTAGGATCACAACCATATTTTTAAAATAATTTTTAGACCTCACACGCGCCCCCACGCGCCAGAACAGGCACGGACCCACGCGCCCCCAAGCGCGGCCACGTGCCAGGCACACTGACGGTGTCAACAGACGCCGTCAGGAATATTCCGTTAAACTGACGGAATATTCCGTTAAACTTAACCCCTGCCGTTAGGAATATTCCGTTAAACTTAACGGAATATTCCTGCTTCTTCTCCGATCAGTCCCCGACGCCGGCGCCGTCGCCGTCGCCGGCACCGTCGCCGGAAAACCTGCAAATCACTATTTCTCACTCGTTTTTCCACCTTTTTCCACGTTTCTTGCACCAAAATCAACCCTAGAGCTAGTAGAACATGTCCCAACAAGTTTTAAGGCCTAAAATTACGAGATTATACCTGTCCAAAACTTCAAAACTCGGCCAACTCCACAACCAACGATCTTGACGTCCAAATTCAACCAACGAGCCATTCCCAAGCTCCTGGAAAGGGTATGGCTGAGCTTGCCTCGACCTCACGAGCTCAAATGTGTCCTTGGTTTCCTCGATCTGTGAACATTTGAGTGGGTGTGTGTTGGTCCGTACGTTTTAGGAAGAAGAAGAAGGATAGAGGACTCGGGGGAGAGAGAAGACAGAAGGAGAGAGAGAAGGGCAGTGTCTGTGTGTGTGTGGGAGTGTGTGAGGTTCCAAACACATGCCACAAAACACCAAATAACCAAAACGTGACGAAAGTACACTAGGGGTAAAATTGTAATTTCATACGTACGTTTCGATATTTCCGGGACGGGATATCATAGCAATTTCAGCTGATTTCTTAACGGCAAAGCTGCAACTGCCACATTAGTTTTGTTGTTTGTAGAAAAGTATTGGTTGTAATTTAGGGAAAGAGTAAATTGTAGCAACAGTCTCTCAACTCTAATCAAATTGGATCAATGGTCCCTTAACTAAAAATTCATTACCATTGGTCCCTCAACTCATCAAAATGTGTAGCTATGATCATTTTCGTCAACTTCATCAAAATTTTGTCAAAATAAGTTATGTCGGAAGGATTATTGCTACAATTGGGATCCCTCAACTCATCAAAACGTATAGCTATGGTCATTTTTGTCAATTTCGAATTTTGTCAAAATGAGTTATGTTGGAATGACCATTGCTACAATTGCGTTAAAGTTAATGGATCATTACTCCAATTAGGTTAAAGTTGAGAGACCATTTATCCTATTAGATTAAAGTTGAAGGACCAATGGTAATGAATTTTTAGTTGAGGAACCATAACTTTACGTTTTGATGAGTTAAGAGACCTATGGTAATGAATTTTTAGTTGAACGACCATTACTTCAATTGAATTAAAATTGAATAACCATTGCTACTCTTAAGAAAATTCAGGGAGCTTTCATCATTTGCATCGCATATGTATATTATATATCCCAGGCTTGGCGGTAACATGCCTCATGTGATCGTGATACCCTTAAAAGAAAAATGTTCCATATCTTGGTTATTTTACCAGTGAATATGATACAAAACAAAAGAAAGATGCCCACATTACTTGTTTGGTAGAGTATGTCAAAGAGAAACTATTGGTCTTGGAAATTAAAAATGGAATAGTGGCATGGGGTTGCATAGCTGCGACATATTTGGCAGAAGATAAATATAAAGTTTGAACAATCCATGTGAAAGCAGGGGGAGATAAAAAAAAAGCAGAGTACCAAAACAAATCTCAAGAAATATGGGAAAGTAATAAATAGTTTTTAAGTGGTCCTCTTACACAATAATAGAATTGAGTGTTGTCTTTGTACCACAACAACTTGAATCTGAGTCATTCGGATCATTGATTTAACATCAAATCTAACAAATATATCGTTTAGATAAAAACAAATTTTAAAACTTTAAATTTAATAAAAAAAACATTCAAACAACTTTATTAAAACAAAAACTATTTTCTGGCAATGGACCTCATCACTCTTCACATAAGTCCCATGAGTCGGAAGAGGATCCTTTCTAGATCTACTTTGTGGGGATCCCTAGGATCCCCACATCCTAACTATTCATCGTATATCGTGCGGTTAGTTTTTGTCAGGTACTATTTGTGATTAATTTTAAATAAAAAAAAGTAAAAAAATTTAGAACCATAGGATACACAATAAATGACTAAGATGTGATGATCTCTCGAATCCTCACATTTTGGATTCGGATGGGATCCAATTCCATGAGCCCATCATATGTTTCCATGGAATGAGGATCTTCTCTGGATCTTCTTCGGATCCTCAAATCGTGTCTGTTCATCGTATATCGTGCGGACAGAAATTATTTTAAATATTTTTATTTAAAATTAAACATGAACAGTATTTGACGAAAAACTGGCCACACGATATACGATAAATGTACATGATTTGAGGATCCCCAAGATTTTCACAAAGAGAATCCGGATAGGATCCTCATTCGTTTCCATGCACAAAGCCCCACTCTGTCTCTCTTTCATCTTTCCTTTTCGCCCATGCCTACCTTTCTTTCTCCTCTTCTCTTTAACCAGTTCCAACACACACACACACACACACACACACACACACACACACACACACACACACACACACACACACACACACACACACACACACACACACACACACACACACACACACACACACACACACACACACACACACACTATCTCTCTCTCTCTCTCTCTCTCTCTCTCTATATATATATATGTATATACAGGCCCTTTATACGAAGGGATTCCTAATTTTTTTTTCAAAAAATGGGAATTAGGTGTGGGGCCTACACCAAATCGAGCTTCAACGATCTGAATCGTCCATTTTATAAGTCTCGATTCATAGATCATCCTTTCAAAAATTCAATTCAATCCAAACCCATTTGCCTATTTAATTATCACGATAAAATTTCATTGTTTCTTATATAACAAAGTATTTGTTAATTTTTTTGAACTCAATCAATTGTCTTAAACATTTACGATTTAGCTAATATTTTGTAAGCATGATCTATGAGGTGAAACTTGAAAAATAGACGGTTCGGATCGTTAAAATTCGATGTGGTGTGTACCATAACAGTCTATTTTGTAAGTCTCGATTCATAGATCATTCTTGCAAAAATTCAATTCAATCCGAAATCATTTGCCTATTTAATTATCAAGATAAAATTTCATTGTTTCTTATATAACAAAGTATTCGTTAATTTCTTTGAACTCAATTAGATGTCTTAAATATTTCCGATTTGGCTAATATTTTGTAAGGATGATCTATGAGGTGCAACTTGAAAAATAGACGGTTTGGATCGTTAAAGTTTGATATGGTGTGGACCCCTCAACTAATCCTCATTTTTATTAAAAAATAAAAATTCCTTCCTTTAAAGGCTTCCTATATTTCAATATATAAGTTAGTTCAAATTTATAAAAGCAAGATGAACATATCTTCACAATTTGTGTGACAACAACATATGTCAAATAAAGAAAGATCCGTAACCAAAAAAAACCCAATTTAAAGAAAAATACTTAATTCAACAAGATTGTTATCAACTTTTTAATGAAATATACCAAATGAAATTTTATTAATAAGAAACACTTAATTTTTTTTAAGAGATAACACTATTTAAAAAAATATATTTCTAAGAATGTATTTTTAGAAATAGTGCCATTTTTTAAAAAAATAGTCATTATTTCCTTAACTTTTCTTAACAAATAATTTGCAAGTACATTCTGTTGTAGGCCTATTTGATTGAATGATCTAGGGTTTAGAGAGAGAGAGGGGTTCGACAATATTGAGAGAGAAGAGAGATTGATTTAATTGTGAGGTGTGTTTGATTCACCCCATTGTGCCTTTATTTATAGTAGTAGAAAGGGTAAAACCTTTCCCTTTAGGATTACAATATTTAATACGTAATCTAATCCTAATAGGAATATATAATACTTTCCCAAATTTCCTAGGATTTACACAATCATATTCCTATTCTAAATATGACTGCAGCACTCCCCCTTGAGTGTGTAAATACTCAACAAACCATCGCATCAGATCTTCAGCAGATAAGGTATAATAGTTGATGAAGTCATCGGCATAACGGGTGATCGCGAGTCTCAAATTTACTTTGAAGTATGCATTTGTAAAAACTCACAAAAACCTTGCTATGGTAAAACCCAAGGAATGGGGAAAACCCATAGACTAAGGAGGAAAGTAAGAAAATATGCATAATGTCTAAAACGCTCATCAAACTGGACGAAGGTAGTGTGCTCAACGGAGTATGATCATCCCGGGATGGATGCCTCATTAAAACCTAGTTAGGTAGCAAAAACCCAGTGAGAAAAATGCTCCTAATCGTAGGGAAAAGAGTACATTAAGATCATGTGAGTATGCTTCAAGATACTCCCCCTGAGTTAGACATAACTTCCAAATAAGAGAACTACAAGCGATTCAACTCAGATAATTTACGCATACCGATTCCTTGGACGAGCTTTTGAAATGTAGACTTGGGCAATGACTTGGTAAAGAGATCAGCCAAGTTGTCTTGGGAATGGATTTGCTTGACTTCAATGTTCTGATGTTGTTGTTGCTGGTGTGAGTAAAAGAACTTTGGCGCTATGTGCCTGGTGTTGCCTCCCTTGATGTATCCCTTCTTCAGCTGCTCAATACATGCTACACTATCTTCAAAGATCGTCGTAGGAAGGTCAACAACTGATGTAAGACCATTAGTGTTTCGAATATGTGCCATAACTTCTCTCAGTCAAAAACACTCACGCAATGCTTCATGCAGAGAGAGAATCTCAGCATGGTTAAATGAAGTCGCAACTAGCGTTTTCTTGGTAGACCTCCAAGATATAGTAGTGTCTCTAACGGTAAAGACATAGCTCGTTTGAGAACGTGCTCTATGTGGGTCAGACAGATATCCATCATCTGCGTAACCAACAAGGCAAGAATCAATCTTAGAGCTATAGGGGGCATCAATACTCGGAGATTCACGGGTATAGAACAAACCCAAATTCGTAATACCTTTAAGGTAGCGAAAAATGTCTTTAACACCATTTCAGTGTTTGTGTGTGGGTGCATTGCTGTATCTAGCCAATAGATTCACAAAAAAGGAGATGTCGGGTCTAGTGCACTGAGCCAAGTATAATAAAGCCCTAATTGCACTTAGGTAAGGAACTTCGGGTTCCAAAATATCTTCCTCATCTTCCTTTGGACAGAAGAGATCTCGTTTAACATCTAGAGTCCGAACGGCCATGGGTGTACTCGAAGGCTTCGCTTTATCCTCATTAAAACGACGCAACACCTTTTGGGTGTAGTTTGATTGATGTACTAGGATTCCATCCGAACAATGCTCGATCTCCAGGCCAAGACAGTATCGAGTTTTCCCAAGATCCTTCTTCTCAAATTTCGATTTCAGGTGTGCAGCAATTTCCTCAAGCTCTACAGGAGTCACAATGAGGTTCATGTTAACAACATAAACTGCTACAATTGCAAATTCGGAATATGACTCCTTTATGAACACGCATGGGCATAGTTCCTTGTTCACATAACCCTGACTTGTCAAATATTCACTCAGACGGTTATACCATATCCGCCCGAATTGTTTCAATCCATAGAGTGACCTCCTCAACCTAATTGAGAGAGTGTTCAGTGGTCTAGAACTATTTGAACCAGTCAATGGAAGTCATTCTGGAACTTTCATATAGATTTTCGTATCTAGATCCCCATAGAGATACGCGATTACCACGTCCATAAGCTGCATATTCAGTTTTTCGGAAACTACCAAACTGATTAGGTTGCGGAACGTTATAACGTCCATTATGAGGAATACGTCTCCTCCTAAACAATCCCAGGGCGCTAAGAGAAACCTTACGCTACGCGTGCTTTGTATCGCACTATTTCATTCTTCTTATTACGCTTCCTCACGAAAACCCACTTGTAGCCAACAAGCTTTACACATGGTGGTGTAGGAACGATAGGTCCAAATACTTTATGTTTCGCGAGCGAATTAAGTTCGACCTGGATTCTTTGTTTCCAGTTTGACCAATCGGTTCTACGTCGGTATTCATCGACGAAACGTGGTTCAATGTCATCGCTAAGCATGATGTCAGTAGCTACTGAGTACGCGAATGCATCGTTAATGATCATCTCATTCCTATTCCAAACCTTATCCAATACTGTGTAGTGGACCGAAATCTCGCGATTCTCGGGAAGCCGATATGTTTCGTCTTAAGTATCACCGTAATCTAGAATAACCTCATACGTTGGAACGAATAAGTGAGCGATGGTCGGATTCAAACTAAGGTCACTAGTTGGTGCCATTTTCCTTTTCCGAGGTTGTGAATCCTTTGAACCAGGGGGTTTGCCACGCTTCAGGGTCGGAGCAGATGATTAGCTAGCTGCCAATGTACCTTGCCATGTGGAAGGTGCCGCCTCCCCACCTTCGGGGATGGTCCGACCTTCACAGATAAGTAGTAGACGTACACGGGGTACATCTATCCTTGCAGGTGTGTTTGCAGCGAGTATATGTGATCTTGTCACCTTTGCTAGATCATTACAAGCATCCGATATGCTTTGAGCAATACTTTGAAGATCTATAATTTGTCGTACCTCAGTTTTGGACTGGGCAGTGCGGGGATCTAAATGAGACATAATGGGAGCATACCACAACAATTCGCAGTGTTCTACGGGAACGTTAGCATGCTTATCTCCCTCTAACGATGGGAAGACTGTCTTATCAAAGTGACAATCCGCAAAACGTGGGATAAAGAGATCTCCTGTCAAGGGTTCTAAGTATCAAACAATTGATGGCGAATCATAACCAACATAGATTCCCATTTTTCTCTGAGGACCCATTTTGGTACGTAGTGGCGGTGCTATTGGCATAAATAGCGCACCCAAACACCCGTAAATGCGAGACGTCAGGTTCGTATCCAGTGACCTGTAGCGGTGAATGTGGTTGGGTAGCGATGGGCCTCAGGCAGACCAACATAGTTGCGTGTAATATTGCATAGCCCCAAGCAGATACTAACAGTTTGGTTCGCATAACCAAAGTCCGAGCTGTCAATTGAATGTGCTTTATGAAAGCTTATGCCAGGGCTTTTTGGGTGTGAACATGGGGCAGAAGATGTTACACATCAATCCCTACTGACATGCAATAATTGTCAAAAGTCTATGGCGTAAACTCTTCAGTGTTATCCAGTCGAATCGACTTAATCGGATAATCAGGGTGATGAACCCTTAACTTAATGATCTAAGCTAGGAGTTTAGCAAACGTGGCGTTGCTCAGGGACAACAAGCAAACATGTAACCATCTTGTCGACGCATCAACCAACATCATAAAATATTTAAATGATCCACAAGTTGGTTGGATAGGTCCACAAATGTCCCCTTGAATCTTCTGAAGAAATTTAGGGGGGTCGTGAATAAGTTTTGTATGGGAGGGTTGAATATTCAACTTCCCTAAAGAACACGCTTTGCATGACGGAAATCCAACATAGGGATGTAACTTATGCCCGTGAGAAGATTTGAGGATACGACGCATCATGTCACGTCCAGGTGGTCCAAAACGATCATACCAAAGCAACAAAATGTCCTGGAACTCAGGCATAGGGCCAGCCACACTGTGGGTTTCTATGCCGCGAATGGTTGTGATGTACAACCCACTTGGCAGACGTTCCAAATTCTCGTGAATATGCTTCTGGCCATATTCGTATGAAGTGATACAAAGAAATTCAAAACCATCATCTTCAGTGGTTTCAAGATGATATTTATTATCTCGAATATCTTTAAAACTCAGTAACGTTCTGCCGGAACATGGAGAATAGATTGCCTCCTTAATGGTCAAGATTGTACCATTAGACAACATGATACGTGCCTTCCATATCCTTCAATCAGGTTAGATGGGCCTGAGAAAGTTGTCAAATGAGTTTTCTTAGGTATTAATTAGTAAAATAGTGTTGTTCACGCAATATGGTGTGCACGGTTGCACTATCTGCCAAATAACTAACTTCCCCACTAGACATACCTAGAAATAAATTGATTGAATTGGTCACATGCAAAATATAAGTCCATTCATTCAATTAAGCAATTCGAGAGAATAATATCCATTCAAATAACAATCCATAATTCAAAACAAACCAAAACCAAACAAATTATTCTAAATACAATGAAAAGTTGTTCAAAATTAAACCATAAACCTAACAAAAGAGGGGGGTAGGGTTGGCCACTCCTAGTGGGTTCGGCCACTAGGGGTAAAACACCCTAAAAACATGTCTAATTTATTCATCTATAGGCGTTGATGCCTCTTGAAAGTTCAATATCTCTATGGATGTAGTTGCATCTTCTAGATGATCCATATGTGCAAATATAGACTCACGACAGGAATGATACTTGGCAATGACCTCAGGAGAAGCTCGGCATACCTATGACCAATGATCCTTGGATCCACAACGATAACACATGGCTAGTTCTGTAGAAGCAGCCTGAACGGGAGCTTTGCCTTTGTTCTTAAAGTTTAGGGCCTTAGGGGCGAGTGGTGGACGCTTTTGGGTCACATTTTTTCCCTTAAATGCGGCACTCTATTGACCTTGGGATCGTGGTTGGGCTTGCCGCCTATTGCCACGGCCACGACGGTTCTTTCATCGTCTATGGCTGCTAAAATTGATCGCATGAGCTTCAGGCGCGGCATTCGAGCCAGTAGGTCGAGCTTGATGATTCTTCATCAAAAGTTGGTTCTGCTTTTCAGCGAGAAGTAAAACAGAGATCAAATTTGAGAACTTGGTGAATTTTTGTGCCCGATATTGTTACTGCAAGACAATATTGATGGCATGGAAGGTCGAATAGGTCTTCTCCAGGAGATCTGATTCGATTAGTTCCACTTTTGTATTCATTCACGAACTTAAAGTCTTGGAAGCGAAGATGTTGCCAGTTGTATCTTGCTTTAGGCAAGTATATGTCTTTCTGGTGATTGAAACGATCGGCCAGAGCAAACCAGAGGGTGCATGGGTCTTCTTCAGTGAGATACTCAGTCTGCAGTGCATCATGAATGTGTCTTTGAATGAAGATCATTGTAGTAGCCTTCTAAGCTTCGTCAACAAGTTTGTCGGCGATAGGTGCCTCGATGGTGGCTCTAATGCCCTTTACAGTGAGATTGAGCTTCATGTCTTGAACCCACTTCAAATAGTTTCTTCCAGATACTTTTAGAGTGGAGAAATCGAGCTTGTTTAAGTTCGACATGTCCTTAAAACGGAGGGAGAAAACGTGATTAGTCATATGGTAAGCCATAGACATATATCGTAGAACATACAGGTTCTATAGACATGTAGTGGTTTAATTTATGCATGAAAACTACGGGTTTCATGTGGTATGTTTTGAATGAAAACTTCAGGTTTCAAAGGCACTAAATTTGAAACTACAGGTTCAATTTAGTTTTTATGAACAATTAGTTCATAATGAGAAGTTCTTGCAAGAAACACATAATGCAATATGTTGATTTAAGTATAGTGGATTTGAGTTTCTTCGGGAACTCAAGTGTGAGAGTTTCGTTACTACGAAAGTATGTGATGGTTCAAAGTATAAAAATAAATTATTGAATCGTTAATGTCCAAAAGTGATCTTCTGGTTAATAATTTTGAATTCATTATCATATTAATGGACTACATGTCACTTTTAATTAATTCAATAAATCGGGCCATACCGGGTCGATTGTAGAAGCAAAATAATATTAAAAAAATATTATTGGATCGAAAATATAGCCTTAAAATAATATTGGGCTTGGTGCCGTGGGTTAAGTGGCACGGGTTTGGGTGCCTTAAGTATAAGGCAAGGCCTAAAAAACCTCGGGGGTGGGTTGTAGGCCACATAGGTGAGGGAGATGCCCCAGTCACAGCTGGGTTTCAGTTTGGGCTGAAGGGTGGGTGCACGAGACAAAGCCTAGTAGGTGCTGGCTGATAGGAGCATATTCATGCGACTTAAATGGCTTGTTCTCGTGCATTTACGTTATGTTTCTTTAGTTATTTTAGTACTTTAAGCTATTTTCGTGTGTTTGTAGGTCCAAAGGGCTAAAGGAGCAAAAAGATGCATTTTGGAGACTTTTGGAGCACTTTTGGGCTAAGGATGGATAGTTTATGCTTGGAGCCAAAGTGTTGGACGAAATTGAAGACCTAATTGAAGACCAAAGTGTTGGAACCTTGTTCTCTTTAGTTCTAGGACATTTAAACCCTTCCTATATCTATTGCACATGCATTCCTTTAATCCACATTCATCACCACTTCAACACATGCATCCATAATCATTTCTCCTACCCATGCCGTGCATCCCCTCACCAAGTAATCATTCAACATTTCAGAAATGAAGCCATTCCACATGCATATTCAACCTAGCTGTCATTCCACTTCATTGCACATGCATCTTCATAAATCAACACATGCATTCACATGCTTTCACAACCTAATCCACATGCAATTGCATCACCCATTCACCACCAGAAATCACTCATTGCCGTGCACATTCACTCACCACAAACATTCCACATGCATTCATCAACATATCTAGTTGTCACTCACATGCATTTCCTTCATCATTTCCAACCCACATGTCCCTTTAATCATTCAAACATACACCCATTCACCACCAGAAATCATCCTTGCCGTGAGTTCCTATCAGATTTCCAATCATATTCACATGCATTCCATCCTTTAAAACATTGCACATGCATCCATAATCATTCATACCTATCAGCCACATGCATTCACTCTTCATAAATCAGCTACATGCATTCAATCATTCCCAAACAAAGCCAATGCCGTGCACAACCCTTACAATTCCAGCATCTTCACATGCATTTCCAGCTCATCCACACTCAATGCCGTGGCTACCCATCCCATTTCCAGCTTTCGCATGCTTTCACATGCATTTTCAGCACCATTAACCTCTTTTTGCCGTGCATTTCATACCCTTTCCAGTTCTCACTCTTCATCATTGCAGCCACCTACATGCATTATTTATTAACTCTTCATCATGCAGCCAGAAAATCATCAAAAACTTCCCAAACCTGTGCATACACACACCATTCCAGCGCATACACACACCATTCCAGCACATACACACACCTTGCCATATGCTTTCCAGCTTTCACCCTTCATCATTAAGCCACATTCACTCCCATTTCTCTCCCATTCTCTCCCAATAAAACCATTCATTCCACACACAACCATTGGCATTCAATCCCACACTTCCATTCCATTGTACATACCACAACACAAACACTTCCCCCTTTGGCCGTGACTCTCCCTATTAATCCAAACACCATCCACAACCTCCCCAAGGCCGTGACTTCCCTTCCATTCATTTCCATCACTCCTCATTCATTCATACACATTCACACCATCAAACTATCCTTAGACCTTGTGCCACAACGAAGAGGAAGAGAATAGGGCCTAAACGTTCATACAATTCAAGTTTGAGTTGTTGGAATGTTTAGGTGTTTCTTTGATTTCAATGTTTAATTTCAATTCTCTTTGTTTTGTACCATGAGGAACTAAACCCCCCCTTGGCTAGGGGGGGATTCGAAATATATGTTTATGCTTGCATTTTGATTTGATTACTTCTAATTGCGTTTCATAAGTTGTGGATTCAATTTGTTTAACTATTTGATTGATAACTTATTTATGTATGTTTATTGAGAGTGCACACTTAATTTTCATGCATGAATATGACGCTAGAATATAAGTGAGTTTCACCTAATAGTTACGAACTTATATTCACAAGTAGTGGAGGTTGCTTATAAACAATCGCGTTAAATGAATTCTTGGCAAGAGTATCATGCATTCATAGTTACAATTGCCTCGTCAATACTTATAATTTTCATAGAGCGTAATGATTCTTGCTTGTATCTCTATTATGCAATCATGTAGGGGACTTGTGGGGAATGTTTTGGGTTGTCGTATGCAATCATCCAATTCAATAACGTTAGGAAGATTTGAAGGTTAATTAGTGCATCACGGTTAACTTGGGGTGTTGAGAATTCATGGTTTAGTGAAACGCAATTGGAAATCGTTTTATTATGCAAGTATAACATATGTGGAGATGAACCCCGTAGCTAACTTTCCATCCATTCAATTCCATCAATTTGTTCTTTCTTTTCTTGTTTCTGTTTTCATGTTTAATTTAACTTCCATCCATTCAATTCCATCAATTTGTTCTTTCTTTTCTTGTTTCTGTTTTCATGTTTAATTTAACTTGTTGTTCAATTATGTTAAACATGTGGAACTAATTTCTTTTTAGTTAGAGGCGAATTTGAAGCCATGGACATATGTTGGTTATGATTTGATTTACTCCAGTTATGAATTCATGAACTTTAGATGTGGTTTACTTTTCTGTTTTGATTAAGAACTTGTTTATGTATGTGGGTTGAGGGTCGACACTTAATTTGCATGCCTAAACTTGATGCTAGGATATAAGGGAATTTCACCTAATCGTTATGAACTTATATTCATGAGTAGTAAAAATCGCTAGTCACGATTGTGTTTAGTAAACCCTAGGCTGGATTAACATGTGTATTCCATAGTTATGAATGCCTAGTCGATGTTTATGATTTCCGTTGAACTTAATGATCTTTGTTGAATGTCTCTATCATGCGTATTCCATGGTTAGGGACTTTGATTAGGAATAATTTGGTTGTAATGCGTATTCCATTCAATCCAATGAATCTAGGGAAATCCGAAAGTTAGTTTAAACGGACCTAATTAACTTGGAGCATTGGCATTCATCGTTTGTTGAAGTCATAACTGGGAGTCAAATTATATGCTTATGTTCATGTGTGGATAAGGAACCCTCTAACTAGTTTCTCATCATTCTTTTTTTTACAATCTGTTTTGTTTCCAAGTTTTTGTTTTGTTTTTAATTTCATCCAAAACCAATCCCCCATTTATTTTAAAGTGTTAGATTAGTTAGAAATACATTTAGTTTGTGTTTATGAGTGTTTTGATTAATTTTGTTTCCCAAATTCGTCCAAAATACTCAAGGTGCTCAAAACTGCTAGAAAGTGTTTTTAAGGCAGTTTCGAGTGCTTTGGGTACTGTTTGAGTCTTTTGGTTTGTTTTAGAGTTTTAAAGTTTAGTTTTACATTCTTTGAGTCTAGTTTAGTGTTTTATATTGCGTTTCTACGTTTTTGAGTCAGTTTCCAAGTGATTAACAATCCCTCCTAATCCCCGGTCCAGAACGATCCCTACTTACATACTTACTACAATTGATAAAAAGAGGGTTTAATTTGTGTGCGTATAAATCTCGCATCACTGGCCTTGCACGGGGGAACAAAACCCAGCCCATGGGTTAGCGTGTGGGTTCGAATGGGAGCCCAGCCACATAAGCTGGTTTCCTGTGCTGAGAGCCGCAAGGAAACAAGGCCCAATCGAGTTGGCTAGCACCAGAGAGAAGAGGTCTGTGGGCCTAGATGTGTGCGGGACAAGGACCCAGTAAGCAAGGCTTGCCGTGGGTTTGGTTTGGATCCATAAAGGCTGCAGGCCTCCTCAATGATAGAAGTACGGTTGCAGGCTTATTCTAATCAATTAGGCCGAAGGCCTGGGTGTCAAAGTAGGTGCAGCAAAGCCTAGAGGGCTGCTACCAATGTTGTGCCGCAAGGGTGGTGCCATCCAATGTTCAATTTCCCCTTTGTTTTTTTCAAAAAAAAAAAAAAAAAAAAAAAAAACCTTTAGGGTTTAAGAAACCCTAAATATGCTTCTAATTTATTTTATATAATTTGACTCACAAATTCCACATAACAATTTAATTGTGTGATGCATGAAAGAAATATATATATTGAAAAATATATGAACATATACAATATATATATATATATATATATATATATATATATATATATATATATATCAGAAGGAAAATGTAAACATAGGGGGTTTATTCATCATGGGGAATGTTTTCATGCTTTGTGGATGTTTCAAATATCTTTCTTTATTTTAAGCATGCCTGATTAGCAGAAAACGAAAAAGTCTTTGAATGTGGTGGATGATAGCCTCCTCCTACGATGCGTCAATTCCTCAGCTTTTGGCAAAAGCGTGCTGATAACGTGTTGTATGTCTATTTGATTGAATGATCTAGGGTTTAGAGAGAGGGGTTCGGCAATATTGAGAGAGAAAAGAGATTGATTTAATTGTGAGGTGTGTTTGATTCACCCCATTGTGCCTTTATTTATAGTAGTAAAAAGGGTAAAACCTTTCCCTTTAGGATTACAACATTTATTAGGTAATCTAATTCTAATAGGAATATATAATACTTTCCCAGATTCCTTAGGATTTACACAACCACATTCATATTATAAATATCACTGCAACACATTCCAATTTTTGGAGATTCAGTACTATTTATTAATTGTTTCTTATTTGTTTACGAAAAAATCACTAAATTTTATTCATTTTTTAATAAACAGTCACTAATTTAATTTTTTTTTAAGAAATAGTTACTAACAAAATTTTATTTAGTGTTTTTCATTAAAAAATTGTTGATAACAAATTTGCTGAATTTTGGTATGTGATCAATAAAATTATGTTGAGAGCTTCTCACCTAAAAACCTAATAAAAATAAGGACCTGTGAGGTCCTTTTTTACTAGGACCATCAGATTAATCTAATGGCATATTAACTTATGAACATAAACCATATCAGTTATACTTAATCAAAATCCTAATCTGAAAAATTAGAAAATAAGAAGAAAAAAGGGGGAAGAGTTCGCGTCGTAAATATCCTTCTACGGTCACCCTTCCAGCTGAGCTTCTTCTTCCATGGAGGATTATAAGTCAGTTTAGATAATTATGGTTTCCCTTTCAAGCTTTCCTAAGGTAGTCCCATTGTGGATTTATTGATTCTATTCATTTCAACTTCTATTTCTAGGGTTTTGGTATCCAATCCAAATGGGAATAGATTGGATAGAAGCCTTTTTATCTATGAAGCATGGATATGGATACGGATACGTCGATATGACACGACACGACACGATACGACGATATGGAAAATCTCTTAAAATTAAGATACAATATGCTATGGATAAGGCAAATAAAAATGTATATAGCAACAAAACTATACATTTTAAAGCATTCAAATTCAAGTACATTTGAGTTGTTAGAGAATAAAAGTTCGAAATCTTATCCTCTTTATATAGTAGAAGAAGTGTGAGAGTCGTGTTCATGGTTTTAATTAGAGGGAAACTCTTTGTATTCATCACAATTCAATTATAGATATCTCCTATTAATTTTCTCCTCCTCATTACCCTTTTTTTTGAAAGTGTAAATGTATTCTAAAAAGGGATATGTGTATCTTAAATATAAGATACGCGTATCCATCATGTCAAATTCGTGTCCATCAATCAGGATACTTGTCGGACGAGTATCCGAGAGTATCGGGCAAGTATCGTATCCGATCAAGTATCGAATACATGCATTAGAGCTTTTTATGGTTAAGCTATGGAGAGAGGAAGGCAGTGCGGAGGTGGGAGACGAAATTTTGATTTCGCGATTGATTGGGTCTGCCGTTGGAAGGGATACAGATTGGGTGCGAGACGAATTTGAATTTCCGTTTTTTTTTCTTTGATTAATTTCAAGGTTGGGATTTTGATTAGGTATAAGTGATATTGTTTTAAGTTCATAAGTTAATCTACTGATAAATTAATAGGAGGGTTCTCATAATAAAGAGCCGATCACAAGTCCTCATTTTTAGGTCCTTAGGTGAACATCACTGTCATTATATTTTGAAAAAAAAAAAAAAAAAACGTGATAATACTCAAAATGAAATGCTTAGTAGAATGCAAAAGTTTAATAATAAAAAGTGGACGAGTGACATTTATAAGAGACCTCATTTTAAGTTTGAATACTTTGGGTTCAAATCTCTTAGGGTGGTAGCACTAATATCTAAGTTTTACACACACACACACACAGAGAAAAAAAAAAAAAAAAAAAAAAAAAAAAACAACAACAACAACAAAAAACCAACCAAAGAGTAAATTACACTTTACCACCTTAAGTTTGAGGTCTATTTGCAACATCATACAACATCTTCAAAACACTTTACTTTAATACATCAAGTACTATTTTATTTCAATATAATACATATGTTATATTTTTCATCAATTGGTCCGTTAATAGCTGACGTGACTACCACATTTGTGTTGACATGCTTCCCAAATTTGTGCCACGTGGCAAAATTTTTTTTATGCATTTAAAATATTATAATAATTTACCCTATTAAAAAAAAAAAAATCCCCTTCCTTCCCCCTCACCTCTCTGCAACTCCTCCCTTTTTTCCTCCATCTCCACCTCCTTCCTATGGCGCTTCTCCCCCTCCCCCTCCTACACACCCATCACCCTTTCTTCCTTCTCCGTCCAAACCATTTTCTCCATTCACCTTCCTCTTCTGATATCCCCACCCATCTTTCCTGTCCATCTCTGTCACGGTCCATTGCCGTCATGGTCTTCCTCCTAGCGTGCTTAGTGTAGGTCAAGGCGTCACAGATCACATTCTCCAAGAAGATTTTGGGTACTCCACGAGTCCACAAGGAGCCCTAGATCTCGTTGAACTACAAGACGATCGCCCATATCTCGTCAGCCAGGTTCACGATGGTGTGGGGGGTTGCAGGGGTGTTGGCCGTGGAGAGAGAAGGGATGGAGGGTTGTTTGGGGGTTGCGGGTGGGGAAGACGAACTGGGTTTTGCCTTTTCTTTTTTGGTTTTTTTTTAATTAATTATTTTAATATTTTAATTTTTTTTATTAAGTGTTTAACCATGTTGCATAAATGTGGCAGCCACGTCTTATTTGCCATGCCATCACTTAACGGTTTACTTAACATATTTTCTAACGGATATATGAAATTGAAATAAAATGATAAGTAAATGTATGAAATTGAAATATTTTAAAGATGTTATAAGGAATTGAAATCGATTCCAAACCTAAAGGAGTAAAATGTAATTTACCCAAAAAAAAAAGAAAAAAGG
This sequence comes from Pyrus communis, assembly GCF_041283825.1. NCBI lineage: Eukaryota > Viridiplantae > Streptophyta > Magnoliopsida > Rosales > Rosaceae > Pyrus > Pyrus communis. Next base: position 17,015,000 of record NC_142566.1, read on the forward strand.
AATGAGTGACGTGAGAGAGAGCAGTGGGCACGGATAAGGATGTGGGAGGAGAGCGAATAGAGAAAGGTGATGACCAGTGAGAGAATAGTGACAAGAGAGAGAGGCGTGCGTGTCACGGCAAGGTGTAATACACAAAACTTCAACGGACAACACTTTCACGCATCATTGAGCTTTTTTTTTCACTTTATCGTATAATTTTTGAGCTTATCGTTAATAAAACTTGTTAAATGCTTTTGATTAAGAAAAAGTTGGATGAAACCTTTTTTATTAGGGCTCCTTAAGAAACATAGTTGGTGAAGAAAAAGGAGATTTGATTTGATTGCTTTTTCTTTTGTGTATAGGGAACCCTAATGGCCGGGCACACGACTGGTATCACATGGAACAGTGTCCAAGGAATCTTTAGTTCCATGAGACTTTAGACGTACATACATGCACATCACAAGCTAGTTCAACTAGATAATTGAGGACCACATACCCTATGTCTTGCGGCTTGAATAAAAGTGTCCTAGTAGTCTAGGGCACCATATCCATATATATATATATATATCAGCTGTGGTAATTCATGAGCCGCTCAAGTTGGCTGGTTCAGGACCTCAAAGGAAAAGGTGTCCGTGGAAAATATTAGAGGCTTAGAGCATCGTGTTCACACCATCTTTTTAATCATCTTTTGCTTTATTTTTACTTTTCCTTTTTACATGGTATTCTGCCCTACCAGTTGTTTTTAGATAATAAGATTGTTGCGTGACCATGAAATGGTTACAACCCATTTAATTTGCAATTAATCTTGAATCGTGTTTTGTTTTTAATGAAAAAACGGTATAATATTATTGATGAGTTTTCCAGTACAAAAGAGAAAAATTGGAATTAAATTTTATTGGGTAAGAGATGACGGATTATGCGAGTGTAACTGCACATAAGGTTTAGTCATCGAACTACTACCGCAACCTTACTTTTATTCCCCACAAAGCGTTTAAAAAGAATCAAGACCCCGGAATTTGGTTATCAACTACTATTGTTGGCTACTTTCTTTCCGCTCAAAAGGATTAGGAAGAACCAACCTCCTGATATAGAGATGCACCCCTTCCTTTCAACATCTTCCAAACAAAATCAACAATTACAATTTTTGAAATAACATTAGTAATTAAATCAGGGGCTCTCCGAACCAAGAGCTAACCACACCACTACGAAGTCCGTAACGCGCCGACAAATATAAACAAACTCCAGTAATCTAGAATGCCAAAGCTCTTGTATCCTCCACCAGGTGCCCAATTAATACTTGACATATTTGGTGATGAATCCCGCACAAGGATCGGGCAATTTTTGTTTAAAAGGGCACAGACCATACAAGAAAGCAATCGTAGTGCATTTCCCAATTCATGGACCATGAAAAACCTTCCAATTGAACATGGAGGTCTTTTTAATAAGGCCAAAATGATTGAAATTCTTTAAAAAATGAACTGAATTATATGCAACAATCAAGATCTTGAAAATGGATGCCACAAGGATATTGGAATGACAACTAGCGAGGTGCAATCAAATTCTGCCGATGTATGCTTCATATCTAGAGACAAAAGAGGCAACTGAGTCCGCTATTCTATTATAACTATGTGAAGTCAAAAGAAACAAGTAAAACCTACAACGGATTTATGGTTTGATAAGGATCCCAAGAATATGATGGACAAATTAAGCACAAAACTTTCTTCATTGTCAGAATGTTTTGAACTGCACATGCGATTTGAGAATTGAAATAAACAACCTGGAGAAAATTACAAATTGGCCGAGAGGAAATGAGTCACGCAAACTTTGCTCGATCCTCCCGAATTCAACTTTTTTAGAGTTTGGTGCTAAATTCAATCTCTTCTACAACATAACGTGTATATTTATTTGCACTTTAGAACCACAAATATTAATTTGTACACTGCAAGGACGACCCAGCTTGCCGATAAAGCTCCATATAATTACATGCACAAGTATATATTTTCCCCTATATATACTAGTTAACCATTTTTATTGTAAATTATTACATTTTTTTACAAATTAATTATACAGTACAAATATATCAGAATTAATATTTCTCACATATCTCAGACGCTATTGGGATTTCAATGGCACTTACTTCCTCCTGGCATCCATTGCCATTAAGAGGAAGATAAATATAATCATCAGCAGGGTCGTCCTTGGTGTCAATATGAATGCATGAAAAGTGCTGCAGAGACGCAAAAAAGGCTGCTGCCATGTTGTTAAGCAGCCAGCCAGCCAATCCGTCGAGCTTTTTGTAGACAGGAATGCAACAAGAGCTTGTGTTGGTTGATGTTGTCAGGGTTTTGGGGTCGTCCTCCACGTTGGGGTCTTGACAGGCTTTGAAATAGCACAAGTTGCAGCTCTTGGAATTGGTTGTTGAATCCATTGTTTAGAAGAAAATGAGTAGGATGGTAACCAAGCCATAGGCTAATAGCTATAGAGGGACTTGAGGGTGCGAAACAATTTAACGGGTTTTTGTGATGTGTTTAAATCAAGAAGTTTCTTGATACATACCTTATCGATATAAAAATGAGGAATCCATAAAAGAAGCTACGGTTGTGGTAATTTTAAGTTAACACATGGAATGTTAGGGGCAGGGAAAGCTATGACTTTTATTGTGGTGTTTATTTCAAGTTTTCTTTTGTCAAAGTTTATTTCACGTTAAGGTTAATGATTCGTTTAATTTTCAAAATTTTATTGTGCGAAATCCTTACAACAAATCAGATTAATGAGATTGCGAAATGCTATAATGGGAAAATTTATAATTTAATTGAAACGTAAATAGTTGTTGGGGTAGAATATTCATGCCTTATAAAATTGCACTGGCACAAGCAAGTGGACCTAGGTACACTAAAACGTGGCTATAAATTGAGTATAAAATAGCAGACGAGAATCAGGAAAAGGAATGGCTTTATATTGGAGTAACTTAAAGAATTTACACTGGATTCGAAACTTTGCCACTAGGGAGTTTAGAAGCTATACTTTGCCTACAAATTAGCTTAAGAATCAAAGCAGCAGTATCAAGTAAGCATAGTTACGGTGGCTATGCTAATAAAAATTCGTAGTCTGCCAAACTACATAGAAGTTATCAAACCCTAAATTGCAAAACATTCTTTGTCCAGCACTTGTTGGCAAATCGAAGCGCAACGTTGCACTAATGAATCGTTCTGTAGTCCTCCGTCATTGATTGGCAAGAGAAAACAGTGACGTGCTTCTCAAACATAGATTGAAGATATTTGTGACCTAAAGTTTTATGCTCCAACAATGAGATAAACTTGAATTTTCAGAGTCTACTCTACAGATGGTCCAGTTACCTCTATGCCTTTTTATGCGACAAGCCCAAATCAATGGACACACAATAAACACATAGGAAATGGCTCGATAATGTAGATCCGTGGAGAATCATCTCTTTAAGTTTTCTTTGACGGTTTGTTTTTTAACCCACTTAAGTTGAACTTAAGTCTTAACTTGAATTATGTTACAATGCTAGATTGATTTTGGGTTGACCTTACCAATCAGTCTTAACTTGCTCCACTTGCTTCTTGACACCTGCATAACATGTGGCGGTTGTGGGGTTTCATTAGAAAAGAAAACCTCAATTTATTTGGAAGTGGAACTATGATCAATATAAGTCATATTTAATTTTGTCAATTCTTCATTGTAGGATTCTTATGTTCTCTAACATGTCCCTTCACGTATAACCATTAAATAATGAGCCATATGTGTAACCAATACTACTATCCACCCCAATACTTTCTTGGTTTCCCTGAACTTTTTGTTGAGAATGAATCCCACATTTATGAGATGAGGGACCTTGAATGAGCTTATAAGTAAGTTGGGTTACTCTTCATATTGTTAATTAGTTTTATGGTGGAACATCAACTTTCTTCATGGTATTAGAGTAGGTTGTCCCACGTGAAGCTAAATAGCCACACGCGCTCCATGTCATCCTATTGTGTTGTCCACGTGTTAGGCTTAAAAATTCGCCACACGTGAGGGGACGTGTTGAGAATCTTATATTGATGAGAGGATGAACTTTGCATTGGCTCTTCATGTCTATCTTACCACATGCACAACATGACAGGTGTCGGAATTCCAATTGTAATTTTGAAAAGTCACGAGCACCATTCACATGGGAAGTTTCAGTCTTTTCATCAAACTTAGATTGCGATTCAAGCTCTTAGTCACCATATTTGTAAGTAGAAGAAACGGGTCTGGTCAATGTCTTCTAGCTTCATAAAGTCTACTACTATTAATTGTTTGAGAATTGTTGCAATAAGACAAGCATCCGATGGAAAATGAACACTGCAATGAGTCCACTTCAATTGAGACTTTTGCTGCAATCTCAAACTGGGATAACTCCAATTGAGAGAGACGGGAGCATTGATAAGTGTCGAAAGATGAGTGGCTGGGATATAAACAGAGGTTAATGGTCCAACTCAGCTGATCAGTTTAGAGGTAGTTAGTGTTTGTTAGTCTGTTAAGTATGTGTCTTGAGAGCAAAGCAAGGTGATTAGTTGTCCTATAAATTGCTAGCTCTCTCTGTGTTGTAGATTAGTCAATTCATTCATACAATTACACAGCAACTATTATTCCTTTTCTCTTTTGTTTTCTCTACATTTCTCAAATATTTCAATGTAGTTAATCATATTCAAGTTTATCAGAGTAGAAAAAATTTCAAGACATTTAATGTTAGTGAAAATTATTGGTGGCAAATGAAGAAGAAACTAAAGCTTCAGGGTTATGTCAAGAATGTCGTTGTCTTTAAGAAAACAATTTCCCCCACCAGGGCCTTGTATGCACAATTGGTCTATACGTACGATCAAATGAAGCTCCATTTCCAAGGTGCTTGCTGACATTGAGTCATCCTAGACGTAATCCCACTAGACATGAACTATCAGTTACAGAGATCGTTTGCACTCTATATATTGGTGTAAACTGTCTTCTTATTTCAACCCTTGGTCTTGGTTTTATATGGATAAAAGTAGACATGACTATCCCTTTTCAAAATCCACTCACAGAAAAAGAATTAAATCCCTTATTATATAGATAAAACCCCGCTAATCAAACTTCTCACTGTAACTGTTTTTTCTTGGTCGAACAACCTTCAAATCTATAACGATGATTGTTCACTGGATAAGAAGAAGAAAAAAAAAATTTCAAATTTCTTCAAAACTCTCCTATCCACTATTTGTCATATGGAGCTCAAAGCTTATTATGGAGTAAATCAGTTCTGAAAATCATGTCGTTAGTCTTATTACTGCTGGTTAAACTTATCTTTTTGTTGAAATTCTTCGTCTGAATTGCATCCCTTTAAGCTTTGTTGATTGGTGCAGTAAGAGTGTGGGACACAACTGATGAACCCTCTTTTGTCTTAATAAATTAGATCCCTTTCGCCATCATTGTCCTCTGCGCGCACTTTATATTAAAGATGTGTAACATAAGTTGAGAATCATTGTTTTTTTTAATTCTGGTTTGATTTGATACTTTGTGTTTACACTAAAAACCAGAAACCCATTTCCACTCTTTTGACTCTCTTTTGCACTAAACGTATACATGGAGATCATTCATTGATCAACCTTTCATCGATCTATTCTCCAATTATTTCAGAGACTTTTGTACGACAGTATCATTAAGGTGGTATTGGTGTTACAAATTCACAGTTATAATAAATGTCAAGTTATCAATATAGGAGCATTAGTTAAACCCTCGTGTTGCATCCTTCCTTTTTTTGCAAATGATGGGTTGTTTCGGTGGTTAGAATGTTGAATTTCAACCCACTTCATTTGAAGTTCAACTTCCCCCTACTCTTACGTAGTTTAAAATAGAAATATTCTTTTATCCAAAAGTAAACCCTAGCTAAACGTTTAAACTCATCTCTTGTAGTAACTGTACTTGTTATGGTTTGGGCTTAACACCATATGGTATTACCTTCCCACAATAATGTTTGCAATCATTGATCAATACCTCCCCTGCTAAATTATTGTATACTGATTGCACTAAAACTTCCTCACATCACTTTCAGAGATTCCCCTCTTTTCGATGCAAATGACGGAACCTTTTTTTCTCCAAGTCCAAACTTTAGGCTCGGCAGTGTGTCACAATGCGACGATGGGACAACACTGAGTCTTGCTAATTGTCACCGACAATTGCAAAAGTTTGAAAGACATGTCCATGAAGCTGAAATATAATTATATAACAAGAGGCAGATTCTCTGCCCTCTTATTTTTCGTGGTCTTCCGTACCTTTCTGTTTTGTGTGATCATAGTTATTTTTTATTTATAGAGATAATAAAACAAAAAGAAATAGTAATATAAAATGTTGACGTGACTTAACCATGACCACATAAATAAGAAGACACGGAAGAGCACGAAAAGTATAAGGACAAATAATCTGCCTCTTATATAACAAAATCCTGCAAATGTGAAAGATGAAACTCAATAAGGCAAACCACTGAAAAAGGGCAACTGGGTAAAGGACATGAAACCACATATTTTTTTTGAACAAAATCTGAGCATGTAATGCAGACACCGAGCCAAGATTTGTTGTCGTCTTTGCTGTAGTCAAAGCCCGTTTTGGTTTCATATGTGAGAATTCAGCAGAGGTGGGAAAGGAACCTTGGGTGTTTTCTGTAATGGAGCCCACGGCCATCCCATGCAATGCAATTATACATCATTGTGGAAAACCCTTTATATTTTGGACTTGGATTGTCTACCCTCCCCATACCATACTCTTCTCATCCCCTCTTATATTTTGTGGTTACGATTAAGACATATCAACATTTTATATTCTCATTGCTTTTTGTTTTATTATTTCTATAAAAAAAAATCAATATAAAATGTTAATGCGGCTCAACCGTAACCATAAAAATAGGAGGGGATGGAAAGGGTATGGGATGGGGAGGGCAGACAATCCAAGTCCTTATATTTTATGTGTTCTCTGTAAATTCATGACTATATATATATATATATATATATATATATATATATTAGTTCTAAGAGCTAATTAATTATTATCTTAATACGACGCTAATTACTTATTTGAGTTTACTCTACAATGTAATCCTATAATCAAAACCATTAAAAATTTTCAAATATCAGTATCAGGTCATCTTTGACACACCCCGACCTAGATCGGAGTGTGCTGGCCGTCACACAAAGGTGACGTAGCCATGTGCACGTGCGGAAGCTGATAAGGTAGTAATATAAAAGTACGAATAATTAAAAACTAGCATACAAAGTCCTAGAACAAGTGCTAGCGTAGGTGAAATACAAATTCAGAGCAGGTCTATAGCAGTCCAAACAAAGATTCAACAATAGTACACCCGAAGGTGACCCTACAATGGTGAGTGTCTGTCAGAAACGCCGGAAAAGCCCTCTGGGGAAACCACCGCAACTGCTAAGTAACTAGAACCTGGAGGGGCGCAAAACAAAAGCGTGAGTGGGCAAAAACAAAGCTCTTTGAAAACCATTTAACAAAATACTTTCTAACCCCTCTCCGTAAAACCTGTATACTTCCCAGAAAATAAACATATATACGTATGTATAATTATGCTAAACATGCACGAGGGTATGTCAATCATGCTCAATAATATGCCATGTTGGAACCTCATAATGATATGCAAGTGCTCAGGTATATCTCACATCAATAGCATAACATCTGGCAGCCGGAGTCACCTAACGTGACCTGTACGGCTGCATATAGAGCTCAAATCTCAACTCAATAACTGAACCTGCCCACGAGTCGGAACCACCTAAAGTGGTCTGTACGACAGGCCTGGGTGTAATACATATATACGCTCTAGTGCTACGATCACGTGAAAGCTGTGCGAATAATCGCGGGTCACCTACGAGTCGGAACCACCTAAAGTGGTCTGTACGACAGGACTGTGCACCTAACTTGGATCCAAGCTGGGCGTGTGGTGCGGGAGGGGAACATCACGTGAAGGACTGTGCCCTACTCTGGGCGGGAGCACTAACACCGGGGGTGCAGGTTATGAGCTCTCTAAGCATCTCAAACTACTGCTGAATGTAAATATGAATACCACTTACCTGGCACTTACCTGTGCGTCCACAGCACCCAAAATGCATATGTATATGTACACCACTACTAATGTATGCAATGATGCATAAGAAATAATAATAAGGTGCATGGCATAACGTAAATAACCCTTTTTAATCAATTTCTGGGAATATAAATGTATATAGGTATATACGGAAAACAAAAGCCCACTCACTGGTACGTGGAAGGGTCGTAGCTCCCCTGCCTCGAGTGACCACGCTCGTCCTCGGGGTACGTGTCACCTATATGCGAAACAACTATAAAAATGTTAACTTTAAAGCACATAACCAACTTCTCGTAATAACTTCTCATACATTGCTCAAAATGGACAAATGAATATACCAACGTGCTCTACACAACCTCAGGATCACAACCATATTTTTAGAAAAATTTTCCTCCGCCGCACGCGCCCCCACGCGCCGGCCAAGGCACGGCCACACGCGCCGGCCACGCGCAGGCACGTGTGGCGCACACGGACGGCGTCAACTGACGCCGTTAGGAATATTCCGTCAGTTTTGACAGATTCCGTTAACGGCGTCAGGAATATTCCGTCAGACTTGACGGAATATTCCGTCACCTTCTCCGTCGAACCTCCGGCGACGGCGCCGGAAAACTTGAAAAACTTCCAACCTTGATATCTCGGTCATTTCTCGTCCAAATTTCACGATTTTTGCACCAAAATGACACTTAGGACTAGGAGAACATTAAGGGTTGAAAATCACTAGATTTTACCTGTCCAAATCTCCAAAATCCGGCCAACTCCACAACCAACTATCCCGACGTCCAAATGTAGTATCCCACATCGCCCGTGAGGGCGTGGTCTTTGGGCCTTATATATCCATGCCCAGAGCTTTAACTTTGAGGAGACCTTTTGGGGCTACGGCCTGCAAAAACAAAACCGTGCGGTAGCTTGGTGGCTGTGACATAGTCCAGGCCCAGAATGCCAAAGCGGACAATATCCGAGAGGTTGGAGTCTGGGATGTGACAATTTGGTATCAGAGCCAGACTCACGGTCGTGGTGTGCCGACGAGGACGTCGGGCTCCCTAAGGGGGGTGGATTGTAGTATCCCACATCGCCCGTGAGGGCGTGGTCTTTGGGCCTTATATATCCATGCCCAGAGCTTTAACTTTGAGGAGGCCTTTTGGGGCTACGGCCTGCAAAAACAAAACCGTGCGGTAGCTGGGTGGCTGTGACATAGTCCAGGCCCAGAATGCCAAAGCGGACAATATCCGAGAGGTTGGAGTCTGGGATGTGACACCAAATTTGTCCAACGAAGCACTCCAAGGCTCCTTGGGACCTCACTAAGACAACTACAACCTTAAAAATCCCAAAAACATGCTAGATTAATCTTGCATGAACAGTACATAATTCGAACCACCTCGAATCAACGTGAAAACAAAGGATTTCTCACCTAAAAATGGTATAGTCATGCTCCTCTCGACCTCACGAGCTCGATGGTATGCTTGGTTCCCTCGATCTGCAAGGTTTAGTATGGTTATGTGTGTGTCCGTACGTTTTAAGGTGAACGGGAAGGGAGAGGGAGATGAGAGATAGAGACAGAGAAAGGGCAGAGAGAGACAGGGAGTGTGAATGTGTGTGTGTGGCCTAGCATATGCCACAACACACAAAACAACCAATAATGTCAAAGAACGAACTAGGGGTAATTTAGTCATTTCACACGTACGTTTCGTTATTTCCGGGACGGGATGTCACAACCTTCCCACCTTAATAGAGTTTCGTCCCGAAATTCAAAACAACCAAGTATAACCCCTAGCGGTCAAAGAACAATCGAGGATACAAATCCCTCATCCGCTCTTCTGTCTCCCAAGTAGCTTCCTCAACTGAATGATTCCTCCACAAAACTTTCACTAAGTTCACCGTCTTGTTCCTCAGAACCTTCTCTTTCCAATCGATGATCGTCACCGGTTCCTCGTCATACGTCAAATCTGGGTTAATCTCAAGCGGTTGAGGAGGTATCACGTGAGATGGATCAGCAACATAGTGTCGGAGCATAGACACGTGAAAGACATTATGCACTCTAGCCAACTCCAGAGGCAACTCCAACCTGTAAGCTACCTCACCAACTCGTTCTGTGACCACGTATGGTCCGATGTACCTGGGGCTCAACTTCTCCTTCTTCCCAAACCGCACAACACCTCTCCATGGTGAAAGCTTCAGAAATACCCAGTCTCCGACCTCGTACACTCTGTCCGTAGCATGCCAATCCGCTAAACTCTTTTGCCTGTCCTGAGCTGCTTTCAGGTTAGACTTAATCACCTGAACATTCTGAGTAGTCTCCTCGACAATCTCCGGACCCACTAAAACTCTCTCGCCAACCTCTGACCAACACAACGGTGTGCGACAAGCTCTGCCGTACAAAGCCTCAAATGGCGCCATGCCGATGCTCAAATGAAAACTGTTGTTGTAAGCAAATTTCATCAAATCTAACCGCTAGTGCCAAACATCACCAAACTGCAACACCGAAGCTCGCAGCATATCCTCCAAAGTCTGAATAGTTCTCTCTGACTGTCCGTCTGTCTGTGGATGATACGCCGTACTGTAAAGTAATCTTGTGCCCAAAGCTTTCTGAAAAGCCACCCAAAACTTCGATGTGAATCGTGGATCACGATCCGAGACAATACTCACAGGGACACCATGGTACTTCACAACCTTTGAGATAAACAACTCCGCTAACCGGCTCAAAGAATACTTCTCTCTCACTGGAATAAAATGTGCCGATTTAGTGAGCCGATCAACGATCACCCAAATGCCGTCAAAGCCATTTTGTGTACGCGGCAACTTGTACACAAAATCCATAGTGATATTTTTGCCATTTCCACTCTGGAACGGGAAGCGGCTGCAACAACCCAAACGGCTTCTTCCTTTCTGCTTTAACCTGCTGACAAACAGCACACCTACTCACATACTCGGCTATCTCCCTCTTCATACCCGGCCAATAATAAAATGGTCGAATGGTATGATACATTTTAGTAGCTCCTGGATGCATGGCATAAGCCGATATATGTGCTTCATCGAGAATCTCTTTCTTCAACTCCACATTATTAGGCACGAACATTCTACCCTCTAGCATCAACATGTCGTTCGATTCACGAACTCTGAGGTCTCGCCTCCTTCCTTGATCTCAAGCTTGAATTAATTCTTGAGTCTTCTGATCAGCTACCTGAACTTCAAGCACCCGATCAATGAGAATTGGCCTAACTTGAAAATTAGCAAGTAGCGCCACATCTTGATCATCTGCTTCTAACCTCACTCCCGTAGCACGCAAGTCCGCCAAAAGAGGAACACGACTAGCGTACAACGCATTAATGCGGCCCTGTGACTTCCTGCTAAGTGCATCAGCCACTACGTTCGCACGACCAGGGTGATAATCAATCGTGCAATCGTAATCGCTGAGCAACTCCAACCACCTCCGTTGACGAAGATTAAGTTCCCTCTGAGTAAAGAGATATTGGAGACTTTTGTGATCTGTAAAGATCCTACACTTCTCTCCGTAAAGATAGTGTCTCTACAACTTCAACGCAAAGATGATAGCAGCCAACTCCAAGTCATGTGTAGGGTAATTCAACTCATGAGGTTTCAACTGCCGCGAAGCATAAGTAATCACCCTACCATGCTGCATCAATACACATCCCAGACCATTCAAGGAAGCATCGCTATAAACCTCGAAATCACCACTATCGTCTGGAAGTGCCAAAACAGGTGCATGAGTGAGACAATGCTTCAACTGCTGGAAACTCTGCTCACACCTATCATCCCACTCAAATTTAACATCCTTCCTCGTTAATCTCGTCAGTGGCAAGACAATCACCGAGAAATCCTTAACGAATCTCCGATAATACCCCGCCAAGCCAAGGAAACTTCTCACCTCGGTGAAGGTTCGTGGTTGCTCCTAACTCTCCACAGCTGCGACCTTCTGAGGGTCCACCAAAATACCCTGAGCAGAAATGATGTGCCCCAAAAACGCAACTTGATCTAACCAGAACTGGCACTTGCTAAACTTAGCATATAACTGGTGTTCCCTCAACCTCTTCAACACCAAGGTAAGATGTCGAACATGCTCTGCTTTCGACTTAGAATACACCAGAATATCGTCAATGAAGATAATAACAAATCTATCCAAGTAAGGCTGGAATACCCGGTTCATTAAATCCATGAAGGCGGCTGGTGCATTCGTCAACCGAAATGGCATAACCAGAAACTCGTAATGACCATAACGAGTCCTGAATGCCGTCTTAGGGACGTCATCCCTACTAATCTTCAACTGATAGTAACCAGACCTCAAGTCTATCTTAGAGAACACACAAGCACCTCTCAGCTGATCAAACAAATCATCGATACGAGGCAATGGATAACGGTATTTAATCGTCACCCGATTCAATTGCTTGTAGTCGATGCACAGCCTCAGAGTTCCATCCTTCTTCCTTACAAACAACACTGGAGCGCCCCAAGGCGAAGTACTAGGCTGGATAAATCCCTTATCCACTAACTCCTGCAACTGAACCTTCAATTCCCTCAACTCCGCGGGAGCCATACGATAAGGAGTTAGAGAAATAGGATTAGTACCTGGAAGCAACTCAATAGTGAACTCCACATCTCGATCTGGGGGTAAACCAGGTAATTCCTAATGGAAAACATCAGGGAAGTGTCTGACCACTCTCACATCCTCAACTCTGCTAGGAACAGTCTCATCTAGCACCACATGAGCTAGGTATCCCTGACAACCTTTCGACAACAACTTTTTCGCTCGCAGCGCCGAAATAACCCCGTGTCTTACCCCACTCTGCTCGCCCACAAAAGTAACCACAGGTAGTCCAGGTCGGTGAAATGTAACTACTTTCCCGTAACAGTCAATGTTGGCACGATAAAAATGCAACCAATCCGTGCCCAGAATCACATCAAAGTTAACAATATCTAACGGGATAAGATCAGCTGACAAAGCAACACCCTCTATGATCACTGGACATCCTGGGTACACACAATCTAGAACACATCTCTCTCCTCTAGGCATAGTGAACTCTGAATCGTACCCTAGAGGTGTGGGGCGAGGTTGCGTCACTTGAGCAAATGTATGAGAAATTACGGAATGTGTAGCTCCACAATCAATTAAGACTCTAGCAAAACAACCAAGAATGTTTAACGTACCCATAATCAAGTTTGGGTTGTTCTGAGCGTCCTGCAAAGAAATATTGTGAAGACACCCCTGGCCTTGCTGACGTCCGCCGCGGCCTCTGCTCGCCTGAACACCGCGTCCTTGAGCACCACGCCCCTGACTGGGTTGACCCGACTGTCTCGAAGACCCTGCACTGCTAGTGGCAATCTCACCCTGCTGATACTGTCCTCCCTGATACCACTGAGAGCCACCTACTGGAGCTGGAGGATACGGCATATAGCCGCCCGAATACTGAGGATAGCCACCCTGGGAATAGGGATTCTGGGGATACTGATACTGCTGCGGAGTATAAGGGACAACATCACCCTGATAGTGGTAAGCACCACCTCGACCCGTCTGGCCGTAGCTAGTCGGACCCTGGATCTGCTGGGGCGGTGCAGGTGATGGCATAAAGGTCTGCTGCGGTTTCTGCTGCTGCTGACCCTGGGGACAATTCGCAGCTCTATGTCCCACCTGTCCACACGTGAAGCAACCACTGCTACCACGCCTACACTCACCAAAATGCCGATTGTTACACCTACGGCAAACTGGGGCTCTGCCTCGACCACCATCGCCCTGCCTCTGGCCTCTAGCACCACCAGAAAATCTACCTCCACGACCCTGTCCAGTGGCACTGAAGTCACCACTCGAAGAACTCGAGCTAGCACCACCTCTTTTGAAGTTCTGAGTCTGACGGGGCCCGAGCGATGCCTGACCTTTACCTTTGTCATCTTTCTTCTGGTTGCCGTCCTTCTCTTCATCAGTGCCGCTCGACATATTCTCAGAGTCCTCGATCCTCAACAGTATCTCATAGAAGTCCTGGTAAGTCTCACAATGAGTAGTAGACGTCATCGAATGCCACAACTTCTTAGTACCTAGGCGGAAACGACGAAGCATCTCCGCCGGATTACCAGCGACATCAGGATGGTAACGAGACAAGTCCGTAAACTTGCGATAGTACTCATTCGCCGTCATCTTCCGCTGTTTCAGTTCAGTGAACTCCTGCTTCTTTCTATCGATATACTCAGGGGGCACATACCTCCTCTTGAACAAATTCGTAAAAACATTCCAACCAGTCCTCTGATCTGGAGTCAACCTACGAAGCTCCTGCTCCCACCAGGCTGCCGACTCCGTATCCAGAAACCATAAGGTCGTCTCGACCCACCTCTCCATAGGCAAGTTCCCCTGATTATGCAGCACACGGAAAGTCTTCTCTATGTGTTCTAGCCAGCGCTCTGCGCCTTCATGCCCCTCACTATCCTTGAACTTATCCAACTTCAGATTGTACATAGTCTCCAGAGGAGTCCTCTGGGGAGGGCGCATCACTAACTATAGGGCTGTAGCAAAAACTTCCCCCAACTGAGCAATATCGGGGAAGCTAGACTCAGAAGAACGACGGGGTTCCCGACAAGGCGGCATAATTCTGACAGAAGACACCAAAACCATTAGAATACTCACAAGGACACAGGACTGCCAAACCTAGGCTCTGATACCAAACTGACACACCCCGACCTAGATCGGAGCGTGCTGGCCGTCACACAAAGGTGACGTAGCCATGTGCACGTGCGGAAGCTGATAAGGTAGTAATATAAAAGTACGAATAATTAAAAACTAGCATACAAAGTCCTAGAACAAGTGCTAGCGTAGGTGAAATACAAATTCAGAGCAGGTCTATAGCAGTCCAAACAAAGATTCAACAATAGTACACCCGAAGGTGACCCTACAATGGTGAGTGTCTGTCAGAAACGCCGGAAAAGCCCTCTGGGGAAACCACCGCAACTGCTAAGCAACTAGAACCTGGAGGGGCGCAAAACAAAAGCGTGAGTGGGCAAAAACAAAGCTCTTTGAAAACCATTTAGCAAAATACTTTCTAACCCCTCTCCGTAAAACCTGTATACTTCCCAGAAAATAAACATATATACGTATGTATAATTATGCCAAACATGCACGAGGGTATGTCAATCATGCTCAATAATATGCCATGTCGGAACCTCATAATGATTTGCAAATGCTCAGGTATATCTCACATCAATAGCATAACATCTGGCAGCCGGAGTCACCTAACGTGACCTGTACGGCTGCATATAGAGCTCAAATTTCAACTCAATAACTGAACCTGCCCACGAGTCGGAACCACCTAAAGTGGTCTGTACGACAGGCCTGGGTGTAATACATATATACGCTCTAGTGCTACGATCACGTGAAGGCTGTGCGAATCATCGCGGGTCACCTACGAGTCGGAACCACCTAAAGTGGTCTGTACGACAGGACTGTGCACCTAACTTGGATCCAAGCTGAGCGTGTGGGGAGGTGAACATCACGTGAAGGACTGTGCCCTACTCTGGGCGGGAGCACTAACACCGGGGGTGCAGGTTATGAGCACTCTAAGCATCTCAAACTACTGCTGAATGTAAATATGAATACCACTTACCTGACACTTACCTGTGCGTCCACAGCACCCAAAATGCATATGTATATGTATACCACTACTAATGTATGCAATGATGCATAAGCAATAATAATAAGGTGCATGGCATAACGTAAATAACCCTTTTTAATCAATTTCTGGGAATATAAATGTATATAGGTATATACGGAAAACAAAAGCCCACTCACTGGTACGTGGAAGGGTCGTAGCCCCCCTGCCTCGAGTGACCACGCTCGTCCTCGGGGTACGTGTCACCTATATGTGAAACAACTATAAAAACGTTAACTTTAAAGCACATAACCAACTTCTCGTAATAACTTCTCATACATTACTCAAAATGGACAAATGAATATACCAACGTGCTCTACACAACCTCAGGATCACAACCATATTTTTAGAAAAATTTTCCTCCGCACCGGCCAAGGCACAGCCACACGCGCCGGCCAAGGCACAGCCACACGCCCCCACGCACCGGCCAAGGCACAGCCACACGCGCCGGCCACGCGCAGGCACGTGTGGCGTACACGGACGGCGTCAACTGACGCCGTTAGGAATATTCCGTCAGTTTTGACAGATTCCGTTAACGGCGTCAGGAATATTCCGTCAGACTTGACAGAATATTCCGTCACCTTCTCCGGCGAACCTCCAGCGAGGCTCCGGCGCCGTCGGAAAACTGGAAAAACTTCCAACCTTGATATCTCGGTCATTTCTCGTCCAAATTTCACAATTTTTGCACCAAAATGACACTTAGGACTAGGAGAACATAAATATACTACTTTTAAGGGTTGAAAATCACTAGATTTTACCTGTCCAAATCTCCAAAATCCGGCCAACTCCACAACCAACGATCCCGACGTCCAAATTTGTCCAACGAAGCACTCCAAGGCTCCTTGGGACCTCACTAAGACAACTACAACCTTAAAAATCCCAAAAACATGCTAGATTAATCTTGCATGAACAGTACATAATTCGAACCACCTCGAATCAACGTGAAAACAAAGGATTTCTCACCTGAAAATGGTATAGTCGTGCTCCTCTCGACCTCACGAGCTCGATGGTATGCTTGGTTCCCTCGATCTGCAAGGTTTAGTATGGTTATGTGTGTGTCCGTACGTTTTAAGGTGAACGGGAAGGGAGAGGGAGATGAGAGACAGAGACAGAGAAAGGGCAGAGAGAGACAGGGAGTGTGAATGTGTGTGTGTGGCCCAGCACATGCCACAACACACAAAACAACCAATAATGTCAAAGAACGAACTAGGGGTAATTTAGTCATTTCACACGTACGTTTCGTTATTTCCGGGACGGGATGTCACAATCTTAGCAAAATTTCTTTTGAAACGAAAATCATTTAACTTTTAACTATTATTGTAAACATTTTATTATTATTTATCAACAATTCTGACTTGGTCTATTTGTCATGTCACAATTAAATAACTACACGGCTTTTGGTTCAATGAATTTTTGCTAGGATAATTTTTCAATAAACCTAAAAAATGATATGTTTAGATTATGAGAAAATATTGTTCTTGAGTCCAAAAGAATGGTTAGTTTCGTATTAAAATGCTAACTGGTTAGCTCGCTCTTGATACACACGCACACACATATATGTACAAGTAATGCTAAGAAGACAATATATTTATATCACATTGGTGTACCATCTAATGTGGCAAGTAATACATACAACTAATATAGAATGAGATAAATTCATTAATTAACGTGACATATAAACATCACTTACCACATTAATGTGATACAAAAATATAATCTCCCTAATATTTCCAGTACACACACACATACATGTTAGTGCTAGAGATTACTATATTCCTGTGCACGGCCTCTAGGATATACAGTGATTGGAAGGCGACCTGATAATAATTGAAGATAAAAGCAAAATATCACGTGTATTTAAGTAATGAAACGTGGATTATCGTTAGTTAACTAGCAGATTACCTTTGTTTTTTTTTATTTTTTGGTCGTGAAATCAACCTTTGTTTGATTGATACAAACTCACATGGATTGAATGTTGCAACAATTTTTTTTTTTTTTGTTTTTTTTTTTCTGTTGAAGGTAGGTAATAATCATTAAACGAAGTATAAACGAACATCTTACATGGTTCAGAAGGAATCGGCATACAGAAAGAAGACGCTACTTATGCAAACATTGAAGGAGTAATGGTTCTTCATTGCAACAATTACAAAATAGTACATAAATGAAAAAACATAAATGCGTTTTAACATAAGAAGATTAGTCATCGACCTAAAGGTCGCTAGTAAGGAAAACCCTAAAAGCCCAGGTGCTAGATGACCTGCCGCAGCTACCCGAAAACCAGAAATGGCCGACAACTCACACCACCAATTTTGCACCACAAAATAACATTTGTTGATCTCCCATCCTTCCAGACAAAGACCTTCAATAGCCCCAAATACCCTATAAAAAATTAAAAAAAAAATTGAAATTTGTCGCCAATTAATATACAAACAGAAAGAAGTAGCCAAACTGCACAATTATATCCACCGTACGGGGACCAGCAAGAACATAGTTCCAATGCCGGCAAATTAAGACATGAATTCACAACCATAGAAGGAGGCGAGGCAACGCTCCACATTGAAACCAAGGTCTTTGTTTTGCACACCTTCACCTGCATGAGCGACGATTCACTCTTGAGGTGGGCATCGGACACAGGAGCACAATCGTACTCCTCAATTGAAAGTGGGCAAATTGATAGCAAAAGATAGTCTCGAGGGTTGGATATGTAGTATGGATTAAGGATTTGAGGTTTATTTGCGGCTAATGAAAATCTATTACATAATGGGGAGAAATTAATGGATATCCAAAATATGGCAAATAAAGTTTTTGAATTGAAAATTTTCTTAAGCCCACAAAGGCTGACACTCAGAGATTGGAGCACGCCACCATCTGAGAATAGATGGGGCAATCATTGGGGAGATGGGGCAGGCCACCATCATTAGGGAGATGAGGCAAGCTACCATCTTGACCGAATTGTATTGAAATACAGCAAGCAAAGAGGGAAAATAAAAGGGGGAGAGAATGAAAAATAAAAGGAAGAGAAAATGGGAAAGGGAAGGGAAAAATGGGAGAGAAGTGGTGGATAAGGAGAAAGATGTGGGAGAATGAGGGAGGGGAGTAGCTGGAAATAAAGTGAAATGAGGGAGGAAACATAGGGAAGGTGGGTGAATAGAAAAGATTCAGAGGGTGAAAATGGAAGGGGAAGAAAAGGGAGGACTAGAAGACGATGGGAGGGGCTGCTGCCGACCTCAAGCCAGAGCAAGGGGTGGTGGCTAGGAGGTTTCAGATTTTGGGGTTTTTGGGTGAGAAAAGGCGCGGGGCTCTAGGTAGGGTTGCAACAATTGGGCGAAGTACTATTCGCCAGTTTGTTGCTCGTCATCGTGCACAAAAGAGTGGTCAAGTTAGAAGTGGTATTAGAATGTGATATAAATTAACTTCGACTTTCTATGATTCATCGGCCATATGAAACATTGATATTTAAGTGCTTTGTAATCGATTTTTTACTTATTTTTATTAGAAATGATATTCTACACTCATCTGTATTAAAAGGGATATGAAATGATTCGAACACAAAACGTGATGAGTTGAAGATTATTACTCTAACTACCAGAATAATCCACTTACCTTGTACTCGATTTCCCTCATTTCTAAAATTTAACAATTTTGTTTACACATTAGCAATGCGCACACAACAAAATATGCATCATAATTTTCTTGTAAACCTTAGTTTTCTAAAGCATATCATAAAGACAACTAAGGTTTCACCATAAAAGTAATTGGCAATATGGAAAGTAGCCCAACTTACTTATAGCCTAGGCAATGTCTCTTCTTCCATAAATATGGGATTTATTTTCAACACGTCCCCTCATGTGTGGTGAATTTTCAAGCTAAACACGTAGACAACACAAACGACATGATGTGGAGCACGTTTAGCCGTCAGACAGCCTACTATGATACCATGAAGAATATTGAGGTTCAATCATAAAACCAATTGGCAACATGAACAGTAGCCCAATTTACTTATACGTTCACACAAGGTCCCTTTTCTCATCAAGGTGAGATTTATTTTATCATTCACACCATATACATTTTTAGCTAACCATTCATTCCTCTAATATACTAGCATGAGTTCATGTATGAATTTCTAAAGCTTGTTCTCAATCAATAGATTTAAAAAAAAAATGTATATATGTAGTCCGACCCAATGCTTAGTTTACTTATACCGAGAGAATTACGACTTCATTTTGGGTTGATAAACTTATTCTCTGAACTACCCACCCCCCCCCCCCCCCCCCCAAAAAAAAAAACCTAAATTTGAAGCTTATCAGTCATTGGCCGTTTGCTTTGGCTTGGGGCCAGTGGTAACCCATTTCCTAGTTCTTCTTTATGTCCCTTCCCACTCATGCACCGCACCTTTCCATTACTTACCCCATCCGCACCTTACCTTTATTCCTCCTCCCTTTTCCAAGGTTGTGCTTCATCATTCTTTAATCGTAACCTGCATCTCCCCTTTTCCATTCTCTTCCCCACTAGTTTGCAAACAACCCTTCGAAATTCAACGAAGTAATTTTCTCAAATACGAGCTATGCCTTATGATTGCTTTTGTAGGTAAGATTTGTGGTGGTGGTGGATTGGATCCATGTCAAGCCCCAACCCGCGAATAAAGACTATTCACGAGTTAGGGTGTGAGCCATATCTTGGCCATAGAAATAAATTCTACAACCAAGATATGGTGGAAAAATTAAATTAAATTATTAAAATTGATTGAATACGCAATGGAAATAGAATAGTACATAAATTAATTCATAACAAAAGTACCAACTAAATTGAAATGAGTAGCTCTTGCAAATACATAAAATGTATACAATGAGATGCATGAATGTACTCACTCCCTTCTAATCTTGTCAACACATACCTAAGGCACCTAAGCCTGCATGTCCCATACCATGCTTATACCACTTGGCTCCGAATACCTTAGAATATGAGTTAACTCCCGTTCATCCCTTAACCCCAATTTTTGTAATTAAACTCTCAGTTTCCACATTATTATATAGGCACTTCCCCTGACACCCAATTGTATGTTCAAGCCCTTCCCCCGACACCTAACATATACAAGATTTCATTATTTTATAATCAACCAATTTGTATACTCAAGCCCTGCACCCTACGCCTGACATATACAAGGTTCATTATTTTATATTCAAGGCAAACGTCAACCCTTGTATATCCTCACAACTTAAACACAACTTAACTCTTTGTCTTACTTTGCAATGCATATGTATATGTACTGCAATAGTGCACATACAAATTAATAATCACTTACTCACAATATATAAATATGAGCATAAATTAAACTAACTAGTAAACAATGTAATAATATTTGATGCCATCATTTAAAATATTGATCATTTACCACTCTATAGAATTACCATCATCTTGTTCACTTTCGTCTTGCTAGTACCTGTTATTATTTAGACAAGAATTAGACTTCCATGTTAGTGAAGAAAATTGAAAGTGAAATAAATATCTCAGAAGCAACAAGGCATGAAACTATACTTCTAGCTTTCCCCTTCTAACCTCATCTTTTATTTTTATTTCAACCCACAACTTCTACTTCTTCTTGTCTCATTTCCTCTATTTTCTCACCCACAAACTTGATCACCCGACTCTCCGCTTCCTCCCACACAACACTTTACCCTTTAATGTCTTTTTATCATCTTTTTGCTTCTCATTTTTATTCCCTAAAAAACCATTGCTTAATCCTTTTCTTCCCAATTTCTATCTCTTTTCTTTTCTACAAATCGACCCCGCCTCCTCCTCTTTTTCTAAATTTTGGTTTGGAATTTGAAGTGAAGAATTGTCTTTGAGATTAGGATGAAAGCTTGCAAATACACAAAGATTTAAGTGGTTTGCCAAATCGAACCACTGGGGTTTGCTTTCATTGTATTTCACTATATATGAGAAACTTACAAATACAATGAAAGATGGCTTAAAGCCTTTACATACTGTAAAGTAAATGGAAAAATGAGAAAAGTGATTTGGGAAGGAGATGAGGTTTTTATTCTTGTTTCCCCGTGTGTTGTTCTCCCCTCGTTTCTCTCTTCCCTTTGCTTTTATGGATGAAGAAATGGAATCCACAATTAAGCCTTCAATGACATGTCTCAAATCCTTTTGCTACACTTGGACATCTTGTAATTTGGAAGCAATCATGTTATAATCATTACCATGCATGTGGACAAATACTCAAAAGCCACATTCATCTCTAAGGGATATGAATCCCACCCGTTCTCACCTCATTGGAAGATTTGGAACAACATTGAATAGAGAATATTGTAACCAAATAATTAAGATTCCTCTTAGCCTTGTGAATCAACACTCTAAAACCACATAATATTGCCAACTCATGCACTTAAACACATGTACCTAGTCTATGGCCTTAAATAGACTCACACCTCTCCAATGTTTAGGGGTGAATAACCTCACTACATTAACTCAGCTTGCCAACTCACTCAAACTCAACACTTAGCCATACGTATAAGCTATAGACTTCCCACCTCCACACCCCTAATTATTATCTTCTATTAATTACCAACTTCCACCTCACCCTTTGGAGAAAGATCAAGCCAAACTCATATAATCTTAACTTAATCTTAGCTCTCCAATTTAAGTGAAAAACCTCTCTAATTAAATATGAAATAATATATACTAGCTAGTGTTGAAATAATTTTGTAGCAAAATAGTCTTACATTGAGACTAGTTTATATACCAAAAATACGAGTCCTTGTATAAACATAGTGCAATCAAGAATTCAAAAAAATATATTACAATTTGAGGTAAAAAGAGTTACACACACACACACATATATATATAACCATTTTGTTTTTAACAGGGTATTACAATCCACCTCCAATGATCCATCTTCCATGGTGTTTAAGTGCTCATCAGCCAACCCGTGGTTGTCCCGCCTTACCTAGACAAACTTGTGGTGGACCCTTTGTGGACGTTATGAATCTTTCTTTTAACAGTGTTATCCTCGTGATGGAGACGAGTTGATTGGTAGTCCTTTCTTGGTTAGACAATTTTTTTAGTTTTAGCCTTTAGTTTTAGTTTTACCTCTGGTGAGTTGTTGTGACCTTGCTGTTACATCTGTTTTGATGTGGCATCATTGTGGTATCATGATTTTTCAAGGCTGGAGTAAGACGGATTAGAACACGAATATCTCAGAAGTCTAGTCATGGACTCAACAGTTCTGGACTTATCAAGCTGCACAAACGGATAAATGATGCCACCATCATCTTATGTTTCGAAAAAATAAGGGAAGTCCATTGACTGTTGAAAATGTACTCTAAACTCAATCATAAGATGATACTTTATGTACATTTCACATGTTAAATTAAACTAGTTTAATGTAAGGGCAATGATATTGTTTAAAGCATTCTCATTAAATGTTACACACTTAAGCGATAAGTCCAAGGAATATGTAATTAGGAGAATGTTATCCAAAAGTTAGATTCATGAGACCATTCTCTTTTGTACACATATTCTAAGCGTTCATGACCATGGAATTGTCAATTGGGCATTGACGATTCTATAAATCAGTACATGCTATGTCTTCTCCCCAGGAGAGTGACTGGTCTTTCATTGGTGTGAATGACACCAAGACAAGTGTGTAGGTGCTCAATAGAGCATGAGTCCATTGAGCACGTTCAACAAGGAGTTCTTATACTTATGTCATATGAGAACTCATAGTTGGGATAATGTAGAGTAAACCTTTGACTTGAGATATCATAGTTGTCATGTGGTTAGGTCCTTAATCTTTGACAGTGTTAAAGGTTTTCCATTAGAAAGTGTCCATGGCATAGTTAGGGCTAAGCTACTTAATCATGGGGATATGTGAATGTGCAACAAAATGATCTCTAACCTTCAAACCGTTGAGGGAAAATACTCTATGATATAATTATGAATCGCTGGCCAGAGAAGTCGTTCCAAATCACATTCAAGGTAATCATACAAGTTAGAGAATCATATTGGGTAGTAGATATGAATAAACTATCAAACCAAACAATGTGATCAAGAGTATTGAATTAAAGAAAGACTGTACTGCATTGTAATCCTAAACTGAATAGGTTCTTTAACCTCTTTTGATTAGCGTGGGTAGCCATGACAAGCTGCTAAGTACCACTCATAGTTTGTGAAAGCCTAAAGGTGTATAATCACTAAAAGGAAAATTGAAAGTAAGTTTCAATTCATAATCGATTAGTAAGAGTTATAATCACCCATTAACTCGCCAAAAAGAACCTAATGGATCACACACTGTGTAAGGTAATGATTGCAGGATATAATGAAGACATGAAAGGAAAATTTAATTGTATATGGCAATGATTAATTAATCTGTTAACTAATCATACGAAAGGTTCATATTGAGCTTTAAGTAAGTTTCATGTTTCAGGACCAAATAGGTTTTGGTCCACAAGACCTATTGAGTTTAAGTTGTATGACAACCAAAACAAAATGGGAATTAACCCAAACACACTTAGCAAAACCGGCCAAAGAGAGGAATGAGTGATGGTTCACTTATTACAAGTTTGCCACTCACTTAGAATGAGGTATAAAGTTAACTTTATAGCTTCATCCTTCATTAGGGTTTTCTATGAGGCAAAGAAGGAGAAATAAAAACTCTCTCCTTCCTTAGAGAGGCCGGCCACCATGGAGAACATTGCTAACATTTTGTTCTTCCATGGTCACTCATCTTCTTCCTCAACCATCCTTAGTGTGGGAACTTAGAGGCTTTCAACTTTGGAGCCTTTTGGAGAACCCATTCCTCCATCCATATCCAAAAAGTCATGGAGCCAAGAAACAAAGTTCATCCTTCCATATCCATGGAGCCAAGAAGTAAGGAGGCAAAAGAAAGAAGGCCATTTCATGGATGATAAACATTTGCTAGGCGCTTTAAAGGTATAATGTTTCTCAAGTCACTTTGTTCTTTGAGTTGAGTCTTGGTTCACCACCACCACTAGGCTATGAATTTCATGGTTTAAGTTTTTATTTTATTATTATTATTATTATTATTATTATTATTTGTAAGTGCATACAAGCATGCTTCGCCATTTAAATGTTAAATGCATGTAGTATGTTGCTTAATGAACTTAGTTTATCAAATATTTTCCTTCATCAACTTTGTTGAGATCGACCATTTTTGTTTCGCATGACACGAAAACCTAATCCGATTGAGGATTAAATAAGTATCCTATATTCTTGGAGATTCCTACATTCCAAGATATCCATTAGGGCTCAAATTTGGGAGGTTAACAATGACCAATGTGGTCGGCCCTTGGTGGGCTTAGGGTTGAAATGATAAGAACTGAATAACAAGATTTAAGTGGTTTACCCTTGAAAACTTGACTATGTCCACTATGGTGCTCGAATATACTGAATAAAGGTTACAAATATCGGTCAAAATAATCTGGTCTCTTTTCTCTCTCTTTTTGTTCGATAATTCGTAAGGAGGACTCCATATATAAGTCCTTAATGAGCCCTAAGTTTCTGGGCTCAAGTCTTCCAATACCTTTGCATTTAATGCACCAAGTATGTAGACGTGACCTGCTAGCTGCCCCACCGCTCTTTAGTCGACACGTGGTGAAGAAATGACTTTCGTTAAGGTCCACTTGCTTGTTATCTTAGGACAATGCATACCGAGCGCCTTGCTCGGCTCTAGGGTTTGTGGGAACTCATGCCCAGCACTTCATCAGTCAGCCTTTATGTCCCTTCATAGGCTCTTACTCTTGTTGATAGCTACCATGTGGCCTGGGATTGGTGTCCGAGTAGGCCTGCTCTTGGGACTTCGTGCTATAAAGTTGTCAGTATGTCAACTTGCCATCATGACCAAAAAAGTACTTTATGCGGAAGCAGTCGGCTTCATTGCTAGGCAAACAAGACCACCAAGTAGTTGTCTTGCAGTTTTGTTGGGCCTTGGTCTTTCTTCCTTAGGGCCTATACTATTTTAGGAGTTGGAAAGGGCCATGTGTTAACAATATCCTTTTGGATTATCCCAGTATAATATGGATTTCATATCCTAAAAGGTCTCTCTTTTAACTAGTATAAATATACACTTTTAGTATTCTCTAGTAACGCAATCACATACTCTGTTCTCTTGCCCATTGCCCGAGTCTCATATATTTCTTACTAACTTGATAGTTAGAGAGACTTGGCTGGTACACTAGTGCCAAAGTTGTCTTACATGTGTATTTTCTTTTACATGTTGTCGAGTTTGTTCCTCTCCTCCACACGGTGGTGCACGAATTTGGTCCAATACTCGGCTTTAGTGGTGGTGTTGTGTGTGCTTTCGATGCTAGATTTGTCGTGTCTATTGTCTTTGTTACAAAATTGTACTATGTACACATAGTTCTTGTGGTAGTTTTGTGATAGCATGTAGGGGTTTAACTTATTTGTCAGTTGCGCAAATTAACCTCTAGATTAAAAAATTGATGATTGGAAAAATGTACTCATATAACACATTCGTGTATTTGTTTGGTTCGTATTAATAAAATTATTTGATCGTTGCTAGTAAAAAAAACAAAAGGAATTTCAACTTCGAAATCTTTTGACTCATTCAAGTACTGCCTTTCGGCTGCACAAAACCCTAAACATATATGCATGCCTTAAACTCTGCATTATTCTCTTTATTTACTTCATTTTGCTGGAATTTGTAACCGTCTTTGGTCAAATTCAGTAAAGAAAGGTAAATTTTTTTCTGTTCTCTTGCTTCATTAACACAAACATGATTATTGATTCTAAAAAAAAATCTGTGTAAATTAAGATCAACTTGTACTTTCATTAACCTAAATTATTTCTTCTGTCAAATTAGTACGGCACAAGTGGCGCAATTGATTATGTTAATTGATTGTTGTTAGACTGCGAGTGTGTGGATGGAAGAAAATATATTACTACATATCGTATTATTCTTACTTTGTTTCGTGATGCAATGGTTTTTCCTCATGTATCAAATATATATTATATCACTCCTTAGTTTGAAGTCGGCTCTGTTTAATTACTTAATTATAGTGATACTTGATGTATAATAGACAAAAGGCTGGTATTGTAAGAAAAACTGTTAGAGGAGGAACCCTTTTTTCATGAATTGAGTCAACACAGGTATCATTACGCGTAATTAATCTCAAGATCCAAGACACTGAAGTCGAACGGCATAAATACTTGGTGCTGCAAAAAAAAAAAAAAAAAAGAAAAAAAAAGGAAAACCATGCATGCACATGTCATGGTGACTTACAACATGACTGCAATACGAAAGAATGAATAACGTTGTAGAATATGACTGTCTAATGGTTTTGATTCTTTTGAATAATCAACCAGAGTAAAAAGCTAAAGAACATTCCAGTGTCGCCGACCACTACTTTCGGTGAGATTAAATCCATCTAAAATTTTTTTGTGACATTCCTGGAACCCATTTTGTTTGTTGACACCTTATCATTTATTTGAACTCCACTTAATATATTGTTAACTTTTTTACTTATTTTTTCAACAAAAAATAAAAACTAAAGATAAATTAAGTCCAATGACATGTGTCATTTAAGTATATAGGTCATAGAGAAACCGCAAAGAATTTTAGGTGTAGAAGATTTGAACTCAATTTCGATATAATCCTTAAAGATCTCTTCTTTGACTGTTAAATGGTTAATGTATTAAGTAAAAGTCAAATCCTTCAAGCTAGTGAAAAAATAGAACATAGAAGTATTGCCGCGGGAGAGGAAAACGGGGCCGACCTTTGGCTATCCCACATCAGTGGGGTAACTCAAAAATAGTGACTTTAAATAGGATTATCTCATTCTAATTAATACCGAAGTTTTTTGTGTCAAATCCTTATAACTGATGGATTAGACATGTAATAATTAGAGTGGCCTCCTGGACCCGTCAATCTGAAAATTTCAACACCGACTCAAAAGAACATTCTAATTCCAGAATAGAGAATACGGGAAACAATAGTACCATAGGGTATATGCCATAACAAGTGAGGATTGATATAAGCTTCTCCAAACTTAATTACCTTATAACACATTGTAAAAAACGTTTTTCAAACACTCATTGCAAGGAACATGTGTTTCGCATACAAAATCATGTGTTAATCACTAAGTATTGTAATTATAAAACAGATGCAGCGTGCAATAGATGCACGCAATTTTTCTTATGCATGCAAATTATTTTCAAAATCTAACATCAAACTGAATTATACTTTATTTTGCTTGAAGTATGACACCATTAGCTAAATATCTTTTTCTTCTTCAGTTTATTCTAACCGACAAGGAATCATTTTTGGATTCGTTGGCCTCTTTCTTGTTTAATGACCGAAAAACCTCTTCAAGTTGTTCAAGTGTAGGTCGGCTAAGCCATTAATCTACCAACAAAATGCAATGAAACAAATCCCCGGCGATATCAGCAAGACGAGTTTCACACCTTTTTATGTTTGATTCATACTTCTTTCAGCGGTCGCTTTTTTTTTTTTTTTTTTTTAACCTACCAATTAATTAATTTGGTCATAAGCTAGAATTGCATGAAAATAATAATCAAAATTTGAAAGAAACAGAAATAGTCTGCCTTTAATTTATTATGTTATATCCAATACAATGTGGTCTATTACGTACAAGACGTTTGGGTCCATAAAATTCTGCTACATAAAGTCGTCCTTCTATCGCCCTTAGTTCACACAATCATAAAGCCTAAAATGGTCATCTTGTTATCCCATTTCCATAAATTTATTAAATCTCTCATTCGGTGTATACCAAGCTCTATATATACCCCTACCCGTTTCATATAGCAGTAGTACAATAACACACAGAGAAATGGCCGGATCAGTTAAAGCCCTCTTCTTCTTAGCTCTCGTCCTGTGCTCTACTTTATTAGTCTATGCAGCAAGACCAGAACCAGCTTTTTCAGCAGTCAATTATGCGAAAACCCGACTCGAGGTTTGTTAAGTTTTAACGTTTTTATAGTGTTTTAGTATTACACAGTGATGTCTTTATACTGTTTTAGTACTGAGATTATGAGTTTGATATATAGTTTTGTGTGTGTGTGTGTGTGTTAATTAGGGTGTTGAAACAGAACAGGTTGATGAGGTGATGGGTGAGAGCTGTGAAGGAGTTGCAGAGGAGGAGTGCTTGATGAGAAGGACTCTGGCTGCTCATGTCGATTACATCTATACACAGAAGCATAATCCCTGAAGTTTCTTTGTTAACTACATGTATTGTGATTATGTACTGAATATGTATGAAATACTTGTTTGTAATAACAAGAAATATTCAGAGCAGTTTAGCCTAATTAAAGTTTCCCGTGCTTTTTCTTTCTCCATCATACTCTCTAGTAATGCATACAGTAAATTTGAACTATTGATCGGTTTGGTTCTGGCTCAAATGTATCATCCAAAATTTATATTTTGACAAAATATGTATCTGGCGACATATGTTTAGTAAGAGAATGTTACAAAATTAGTCCTGGAAAAGAACACATAAATGTGAAACTTATATATTTAATTCATTGCCAAAGTAGTAAAGAATGATGTATTGGAGTTTGAGACCCTCTTGTCCCATATTGGTCAACTGTATTTTTTCACTAGACTTTATATAGGCTTATTCCTTTTTTCATAGTAATTAGAACTTGGACCATTTGGAAATGGATTGAAGGCTTGGGCCTTATAGTTGTGTGGATTAGACTTGATGATTATACTATAATATTAATATTAATTAATCAAGACAAGGGCCTTAGCCCTTGGGGCCAAGGAATTAAAATTAATTTGATCAATTAGTTTTAATTTCGAATTAAGTTTTTAATTAAATTAATTGAAAACGTTTTGATTAATAGACACAACTCTGTGGAAAGAGTTGTATCTTTTTGGAAAGAGCTGTGTAGCTTCAGATATATCCAAAAGGTGTTTGAAGAGGTATGAAAGAGCCTATATAACTGGAGTCCTCATTTCCATCAATCATTATCTTTTCTTCTTCCTCCTTATCTTCCGTACAAACTTTCCAGAGAGTAAACACACAAAGCAATTCGCTAGAGTTCTATAATCCAGTGCGGGTTGTAGAATTAGGTAGTTGTATCATGGTCGAGCAGACGTTGTAGAACCACAAGCACACGAGTGGGACGGAAATACTGTTCGAATGACATAACGTTTGCGCTAGCCTCTACCTTCAATTCATTCAAGTTAGTATCATATTAATTTTTGTAATTATTGTGTTATGCATTCTGTATTGCAAGTATTTGTGAATAATAAAGTATAAGTATTTTAGTTTTATACATCTGTTATTTTATTGTTTCTAAATTGTTCTCCAACATGATGTTCTGTTATTATTGCCCAGTAAAGAATGATATAAAAAAATAAGCCAACCATAGGTCATGAATCCCTGCTTATACGACCATTTACTATTAACCTTCAGTAATCTAGATTTATATTTTGTTTTTCTGGTAATCTTGATAGTCCGTCAGCATGAGGCCCCAGACCATGCAATGTAGAAACTTTATCTTCCAGAATGTATCTTGAACTTTTCCGCATGCAGCATTTTACAGACTGTTATAATTACATCACCACATATAAAAAGGAAGTGTTATTGACATTTCAAAAATCTCATTTTACATTTATCATAATTGTATTTTTCTTTCCAAATATAGAAAGTTTGAAGTATAGAATGAGATTTTTTTAGTGCCAATAACAATTGCCTATATAAAATTATCGTTTTCTTTTTAAATGAAACAGTACATGGTCTGTTTAAAACCAACCATCTGTTTATTCTTCTCAGAAGCTAGCTGCTGCTTTCAAACTTCCTACTTTTGCTTTTATCAAAGCTTAATTAAGAGTTTTACCAAGAAAACCAAAAAAAAAGCTTAATTAAGAGTTACCTGGGAAGGGGTGTAGATCCTCTCCGGATCCTCTCATTGGGATTCCAAGGATCAATGCATAGTAACCGCTTATAAAAAATCGTGCGATCACAATCCTCTTCGAATCCTTTCATTGGGATTCCAGGGATCAATGCATAGTAACCGTTCATAAAAAATCGTGCGATCACAATTTTTTTTTTTTTATATTTTTACGCAAAACAAGATTGTTTTACTTTTAAATATATAAAAAATATTCAATTATGAACAGTTACTATGCATTGATCTCCAGTATTCCCAGTGAGGGAATCCGGAGAGGATCTGAATCCCCTGGGAAGTAACCAATAGAAGTGAGTGTGGTTGAACTGCGTGTGAATTGAATGCTTTCCCCTTCCTCATCTCTACACCAGTAAGAAATTCATGAATGTCTGCAACCGCTTAAAGTAATTTCAGTTGGGGTTCATTTAATTTTCTCCAAAGATGAAAATCAACAAAAAAACATGAATTGTTCTCATCAGTGATAAATTGGACAACGTCCAACTCAAAAGTTATAAGTTATTAGGTGAAAGTATTTATGTCATTCATAGTACATTACATAGATCATTCTATCTGTTCTTATCTACGCAATTTCTGGTTTCTAACATAAGCTATCTATACTAGAACTCATGGATGATATATTTTTGTGTTGTACAATAAATCTTTGAACAAGATTAGAGAACCCTTAGATTTCTTTCTTCTTTTGTTTTTGTTGATTAAACATGAAAAATGAGAAGTTGTGATTTACTACCCACCTATTAAGGCTTGGATGTGCCGTACAAACCTGAGGGGCTTAAGACATGCTTAATGTGACTTCAATATGAATGATAGTAAATCTCTCTCCTCTAACTTATTTTCCACACAACCAATCACTTTAGTTCTTACAAACTCACACCACTACAAGTACAAACTATTTAGGCAAGGTATAAATTAACCAAATTAAATATTTTTGTTCTTTTAACTCTGCAGTTGAACTCCAAAGCTGAGACAAATCTAAATTTGTTTCCATACCAATGGTTACAATGTACACATATACTTGTATTAAAAAGTCATATATATAATCATGTTGGTAATTTTTTCTCAAAAAAAGCTTAGATGGTATTGTAGGTAGGCTCATATATAACCAATAAGAAGCCCTTAGATAGTTTTTAAGCATGCATGTTGTTTGGGGTTTCAATATTCCAAAATCTGAAAAAATAGTTCTGACCTTTGCTAGTGGAGTTTGGCTTTTTTACATCACTAAACTAAAATTAAATCAGAGACGAATGACCTTTGCTAGTGGAGTTTGGCTTTTTTACAGCACTAAACTAAAATTAAATCAGAGACGAATGAAGTTAGTTGGATTGTAACTACATAAACATGATGGCCCTCCTCTCCCACTTTCCACTACCACCACTCTATATAGCTTTTTTGACTGTGACTATTCACACTGCACGCGGCATTGCATCAGTTTGAACTTTATCTGCAAGTCGCAAGGCTCCCAAGTCTAAACGCGTACAAAGTCTATAAAAATTGATCAATGATCAAACAATGAAGTAAACAGAATTTTGATCTCAGACAGAGTATTACATTGTTCTAGACAAGCATGTTTTTCGTGTTGGCGGGACGCACTTGGATGGTTTGCAAGATTTTGGTGGTAAAGTCCATATTAAAACTAATAGAATGTGGAAGCTCATTCACCTTTGACCTTCCTTGTATTCAACTGCCTCAAGATAGTACGTACTAGATTTGCAACTTGTCCATGCGCGTACGACCATCCCATGCTCTATACATTACGTAGGTATGGATGGTCCTCCAATTTTCAGTCGATTAAAAATAGAGGCCAGGAAGAATCTAAATGATGTAGTTAAAAATGGAAAAGTGCAATAAGATAAATTGGACATAAAGTAGATGCATGGGTGGGGGTCGACGGCTATGATCTTCAATATCTCTTTTATATCATGATCTACTACTAATCAACATCGATAGTATCTTAAGTTTAGAGTTAGAGATTCAATCCAACTACTAATGATATATCATAAACTTAACCACATGTTTCCCTCTTTCGGACTGGGTTGGGCAGCTTAGAAGAGGAAACTAATAGGGTGTAGGATTTTTCAATTTGTGGTCCCAGTTCGGGTTTAATCGTGACTAAAGATCGGCTCTCTATGGTAACATGTCTAGCCTAAAAGTCACGCCCCAAAATCAAGTACGTAACATTGTCGTGAATATAAAAGTACACAAGAATATAAGGCCCAAGCATTCAGAAGATTCTTAAAAATTCAATGTAAATGGTGCTTGGGAGAAGGACGAAGAGGTTGAGTGTGTAGGAGTCGTTGTTCGTGACTCTATTGAAAGCTTTGTTCGATGGTTTAGCATGTTTTAATAATGTTTTTTTATCCCCAGCTCGTCAGACATTAGTTGCAAGGGAGAACTTTGGCGTTGTACAAGGGCCTTATAAATTTTCCGTAGTGAATCACTTTTAACCCTGATTTGGTATTAAGGTGATTTAAAAAAAAAAAGTGGGTATAAAAAAAAAATTGGGAGCTTTTTTATGTTTGGTAAACTTTCAATTTCAATTTTTTTTTCACAATTTTGAATGAAAAAAAAAAAACAAAAAACAAAAATAGCAAAAGACAGCTTTTGAAAAACCGACTTTTCAACTTCTGCGCAAACCTCTTTTCTAATAGGTGTTGAGCGCTTTAATGAAACTTTCATGCACCCAAAATGACCTTAAGCAATTAAATAATTTACAATTACACAAGACGCTTTTATCATCTTCCATTTTTGAAGAGCTGTTTCGGAATCCGTCAGAGTCGAGGCGGTGATGTAGCGGGCAAGATTGCACCAACCTTCTCTGTCCACGGCGGCGCTAGATGCCTCTCACGATGGTGATATCCAGTCTACCTCTGATGGTAATACCCCCACAACCCAATTGAACTAACAAAATCCCATATGGAATTACCAACACTCCGAAGCTCGAACACTCACCTTCCATGCCGAGACTAGATATTTTTTTGAGGTCGTTCAAGATCGTGAGGCCGTACTTCAAGACCTTGGAGTGGCGGACCTTGAGCTTTTGGACCAAGCAAAGCTATCCAGGCCCCTCCTTCATTATCGACCTGGTTTTTGAACCTGCAATCTGACCCGCCAACGAACCATCCAGCACCGAGGAAATTTTTTTAGGATTTCAATTGAGAAAGAAAGATATCGCACGGAGAGAGGAAGATTAAGAACGAAAATGTGAAATGGGTTGGAGCGGCGGAAAGGACAAGAACGTGAAAGAAAAGAGAGCCACGTGAGAGAAAGAGGGTTTGAGAGGAGCTTCTAGAAAAATGTGGACTGATTTTAATTATGGTAATAACACAAAAAAAAATAGGGATTTAAATAATAAACTAGTTTAATTTTTTTATAAAATAACCATTAGTGTTGGAGATGCTTACGATAAAGAGTAATAGTTGTATAGTAAATATATATTATAAATGTTGGATTATATGTTGAATATTGGATTATGATTTCTTGTTAAATGTTGGATTATATGTTTAAGATAAAGTTTATAAATATTTTTCTTTTAAAAATAAAGTATATTTAGTAATTCACCTTTATTTGTTAAGAAAATTGAATTAATGTCACATCTAGTTTTATACCCTTTTTGGTCATTTCACACAGTCACAACTGTTTTACATAAAAGTTTACCAAACACTATAATATTTTTTTTTTTTTTTTTTCAAAAACACTTTTACAAAAAAGTTTACCAAACACTCTGCTGTTTTATTTCACAGCTGCTTATTGTTACAGCACAGCAG
This sequence comes from Pyrus communis, assembly GCF_041283825.1. Taxonomy (NCBI): domain Eukaryota; kingdom Viridiplantae; phylum Streptophyta; class Magnoliopsida; order Rosales; family Rosaceae; genus Pyrus; species Pyrus communis. Next base: position 17,049,406 of record NC_142566.1, read on the forward strand.
AAACAATTTTTTTTCAAAACACAGCAATACCAAACTAATCCTTTCGGCTTTAAAGATTTGAATTCAAACATTACTAGCATTGACTATGTCAAAGATGAATTTTTTTCCATTACATGTCACTGGTTACTCATATTTTGTCATGTCAGTGGTGAGAAGTTTCATGCCAATGAAGTTACACATTATTTTACTCGTTTTGTATTTTAAATTCACCAAGTTACGATAATAAGAATTCAAAATTGAGTGCAGAGTACATAATACAAAAATCAACTCGACTAAATTCACGTATGCACCCTAGTTTTCTTCAAGGAAAGGGTTGGATCCCTTTCGTCAAATCTACCCAATCAATCAATCCTAAAGGTGCCCCCTAACTTTTAAAGGGATCCTCTATTTACAGACGTTGACTCAAATTTCAAGGATCCGAATTAGGTGAATGAGTGGATTAGTGGAAGAGATCCAAAGAAATCCTTTCCTTTCTCTAAACGGGGTAAAGTTGTCTTTGAATGAAACATGCGGCAAACCGGGGGAAAGCCGATTTCTTCCCAAAAGTTGCAGCGAACCGGTCTAAATTAAACCCTCAAAAGCAAGGAGCTGAAAACCCCTGAATTTTGGCAAGCATACAAATTGCAACAAGAACCAGAGTGTTTTGTACAGAAAATGTTTCGAAGACGATTCCTCTCGTTTCCTTTGGTAATTGGAGCAGCCGTGTAAGTCCCTTTCTTTACAATTCAAGTCGAGTTTGTTGATTATCAAAATGGAGTAATACCCTTTATGTCATACTGTGTTCATCGGCGGTCCTGCACTTTCTTTATCTCTCAGAACGCTCCATTTGGTGTTTGGGTCTTGGCCCAGATTGATTTGCAGATGCATACATGATTTTTTTGTTGATTCATTGCTGAAGGATCCATGGCAGTTTGTGCTGTTTTTGTTTAAAAGCGTTTGGGTGTGATTTGGTGAAGAAGTTAAGTACTTACTTGGGTCTCTATATTACCTGCCTGAAGTTCTGATATTGTTAATTTTGTGATCGATTGACATAGCCAACTCGATATGTGAAGTGGTAGGAAACGGCAATGTGGAAGTTTGGAATGTGCAGTAGTTGCAGATAAATCGATAAAAAGGGAAAACAAACCTTTATGTGGTGTTTCTTATTGTTTATCATGGTCTGTGTATTGGTATAAGATGAGACATTTGTATTTAGAGAGCCAAGACATGAGTAGTTCCTTCTATGTAGCGCTTCGTAGGCAATACATAACGTGGCTTTCAATGCTGTGCTCGTAGGACAGCTATGTGCAGTTCATGAGTAGTTTCTACAATGACAATGATTGTTTACAGGAACATTTTTTTCTCATGTGTAGATTGTTTTGCTTTATTTATTTATAAGTTTTAGTTTGTTTCGTCATTTGCCTTTCCTTTACATTTTGTAACGGTAATCCCTGCATGAAATTGATAGCCGAGATCCTAACAGGGTAACATGATGAGTTATTTTTGATCCCTGCATGAAATTGATGTATTCGAACGTGCAACTGTCTGTTTATTCCTATGGAAAAATTCTGGCCATTAGCAACTTCTTGCAGGTTCCACTGTCTTATTTCCATTCATGAGGCATATAAAGTATTTGATATTATGGAACCACTAGGTCCACAACGAAGTAATGATAGTCTGTAGCCTTTCTTTCATTCTGGCATCTATTTACTGGATTAGTGAGGCTACTCTCTCGTGACAGAAGTACTTCAATCTCTGTGTTTGTGATTGTGATTGTGCTGGGGTTTTTTAAGTTCTTAACTGCAAGCATAGTCTTGTAGCCTGTTTTCGTTCTCCTATCTCTTCACTGGATTGGTGAGGTTACTGAATCCTTGAGATAGGGATAGGGAGATCTTGAAGCATTCAGGTACACAAAAAGTGCAGTGACTTTCATAGAAGCAATTGAATTACCAAAAACAACTGCATCTTATTTACACTTATTTCCAGATTGTGTATATTGTTCGTTTTACTGCAGATATATACGAATGAAGAATCTGTATTTTGTGTTGACATTCCTTGACAACCCAATATTTGCATTACATCCCATTGGTTCTTTTTGTGTAATTTGTTGATCTTGTTACTGTGTTATCTGTCCTTTGTGTGTAGAGAAAATGATCTGACATTAAGGCTAGGAGACCTTCAATCATCTAGTTGATTGTTAATGAGAGAATCATTAAAAGAATTGCATTTCGTATCAGATAGCAATTTGAGCTTAGTTTATTTTCTTGCCTGAATTTCAGCTATGAATGGCCTAACAAAGTTTTAAGATTTACCCTTTTTCATTTAATATAGCGCCCCGAGAGCCATGGTACTTGGTATCCTGTTCGTGTACCTTAATATTTTCCCCTCCATTTTTCAGTCAGCTATAGAAACTTGTATGCATATTTGTGATCTGATTTTGAGTGACATTCAAGCTAACCCGATGATTGTACATGAAATTTGCAGGATTGGAGTTGTTTCAGGCAAGGCAATATTTGGACCCCCACTTGATGAGTACTGGAAAAAGAAGCAGCAGGAAGATGCAGCGGCAAAGGAGACTGATGCAAACTCAAGTTAACCAATGTATACTGAAACTTCTCATGTTTGGTCGTTTCATAGAGTAAAGCGATGGGATGGGAATTGTTAATTCATTTGTTTGCATTTAAACAGTAGGATCATGGCAAACAGCTAATTTTTTTGAACATGTTATGCGTGGGATCCCGTACGTTTTGTTGGGATGGAAAACGGGATACTAACATGACCAGAAACCGATGTTGTTGGACTATCGATCACAATCGTGTGTGTGGATATGTCTCAGAGAAGGGATGGAATGATTAAGCGTTTGAATGAATTTCCTCTGACAATGCCATCAGTCTTATATAGACTTGTACGGAAGAGGCATGAAGATGTCTACATAAAACTGATGCCATTGTCAGAGAAAATTCATTCCAACGCTTAACCATTCCATCCCTTCTTTAAGACATTCACACACACCATTATGATCGATAATTCAACATCGGTTTTTGATCCTGTTTGTATTCCGTTTTTCAACAAGATTTTTCAGTGTCAGTACACCAAGTGTCATAATACAAGTGATTGGATACTTGAAAGAAAAAAAAAATTCAACCACTTATGTCACAATTGGAGTATCGGGCTGTGTTTCCAATATGCTGAAATTTTTATCCATTTTCCATCATGTTGAGACTGTCATAGTGAGGGTGCTCAAAATCTTTTAATTCAAACAGAGGGTGGCCAAAGTTGAATTCTTGTTGTGGATTGTGACGAAGCAAGTGATCGACGACTACAACTCTTGCAAACCTTGACTGTGTATTTGGTTGGACAATTTCTTGGAAATCTATCGATTAAATCCGGGATGATGATCCAAAATGCCAAGGCAAAACTATCCATAACACGTAATGTAACGACATCACTCTGAGAAAAGATGACATTTATGGATTAGGATTTGGAAATAATATAAGTTTTGTTGACCTGCATGTATTCTAACCTCTCAACCGAATTCGATTTCTTTTCTGTTGTTTCTTCTTACCAACAAGGCAAGCAAGTTCCCTTGCATCAGACATTCAGGTTAAGAACCAAGTTCAAGAGCAAGACTCATTAGAGTTGAGTGATTTTTCTATTGAGAGGATTAGGGATTAGATATTGAAGGAAACTCATCCCTTCTCATCTTCCCATTTTCCGGGATTGCAAGGGGTAAGTTTCCTTCAAAAGTAATCTATCGTCGACCTTAAGTTAGACAAAAAATTTTCATTTCTACCTTCAACGTACCTAAAATATATCAAGTTATCCTATCCACTTTAATTCCAAGCACCAAACAAATGTACAATAAATCAACAACAGTACTAATCTACAAGAATTAAATGGTTGAATATATTTGCAAACAGTCGGAACAAATGAGATGCACAATCATATAAACATGTAATACATAGCAGCAATCATATAACATAAAATTATTATTATGTTCTATAAGTAAGTATACTGTTTATAATTCATCTAAACAACAATGAAGTTTCTTTCTTTTGCAAATTCTGAAACTTTTGATCTCACCAACATTGACCGGTGCAGAGCAGCATGCCATCAAATTTGAATCCACCCAAACATAAATTCTCCTCCGTCGTAAGCAGCAGACTCTAATCAGTTCTTCAATCGAATCAATCCAAATGAAATTTACGGCCTTACACGGAATATGTACAAGCAATTTCCAAATGAGAACATTCATAACAAGCTAAGATGGAACCAATGCCCATGGACTGTCAAGTATGTGCAAACACAGAGACAGAGATATAGTAGCAATAACAGAGGATTTTGCGGCAGCATATCTCGCTACCTCAAGACCCCTTTCCACGGTTTCCTCACGAACAGAATTAACGCATTTTTTCATCCCATTGTTTAGTCTGTCCAACAAAAACTCCAAGAATGATCTGACTGTTTCAGATGTAACCCTCCCGGTGACATCAAGAACAAATCTCCGGTTGCTTGGCACTGCCAAAGTATTGGACACTTTACCAACCCAATCGCTATTGTTCCTCTCATCGTCCACATTTCTTGCCTTTGAACGCATCGATAATGCCTGTTGCCTCAAGACCTCGTCTCTAGCTGGAGTTGAGCCTTCATCGATTGCCAAATAGGAACTCGAATTTGATTTCGAAGGGTTCGCATTTGAAGTTGAATCTGTTAATACTTGGTGAGATGTTCTGATAAGAGCTTCCACCGCGCCATTGCAGACAGACGACAACATGTCTCTCACTTTTGTTTCATGCTTCGGGTTGGTTAACCCAGAAAATATGTCATCATAGGTGTTGATACTCATAGTCTTGTCAAGATAAACAGCAACAGCTGTGCTTACAAATAACTGGATACAATCACCAATCAAATCTCTGAACTTTTCGCTCGAAACCACATCCACCCATCTCGGAACATCATTCATTTCCGACACATAATCGTCCATACTCGACGAATTGTTTGAGTTAGATCCTCCACCAGACTTCCCATCTGAAAAGAAAGCTAATACCAAATTCCTAGCAAAGCTTCCAACAACGACAGAAGCAAAACCCGACCCGGCCTTGGTAAAAAGCTTATCCATAACCTGGTCTGTAAAGCTTGAATCTCCACCATCGCCATCACTCGTTGTTTTTAATCCATAACCCCGCAATACCCCCAAAGTTACAGCCTGTGTGACCGTAACAACAGACTCCGAAAACTCATCACACCTAGCGATTTTCGATAATTGCTTTAAACTGTTTGGAATTTTATCAGAATCAGACTTCAGAAAGTCCTTCAAATCCTTAGACACAACTCCAATTGACTCTGCAGAGTCAGAAACTACTTCAGCTACAGAAACTAATGCCCCTAAAAGCTTTAAAATTCTCTTTCTCTTCTGAGCTACTGAAGGCAAGTGATATATCCTATGCACACCATAACCGGAGAAACCTAAAGCGGCCGCTACAACGAGCCACTTCTTCCTTTTCCGGGCAAAATCGACACCCTTTATCGCCAATTGCAGGTCCATCAAGAATTCAAAATCTCGAGGACCCAGTTTTGATATTTGCTTCAAACTTTCACCAGCTATTTGGTTCCTGCTAAAAGTGTGCAAGGCTTGCGTCTCACGGTGTTGGATTTAAAGAGATAAAGACGAAGTAATTACCTCAGAAAATTTCTATTATTTTCTGGATACCAAACACAAAGGGTCATTGGCTTTTTCAACAAACAGTTGGGGGTCTTTTATCCCAAATTTGAAGACTACGTTGCAGAGAGAGAGAGAGAGAGAGAGAGAGAGTATGCGTGTACTAGTTTCTCTGGTTCTGATTTCTGAAAGGGTTAGAGGTGAGAACGCAAACAATCTTCAGCGTCATTTTCTTTCTTCAGCCACCACCATAAGCAATTTATTTATTGGCCCTTTTATTTTCACACCTAAACTTTACATTATTGCCAAGGATTATTACATTTTTTAATAAAAAAATAAAAAAATTAAAAAGGTCAATTCGTTTTTCTCCTTCAAATGGAGAGAAACTCTCATGTAAGAAGAGATACTTTGTGTTAAACATTTATTGGATAGGTGAAGTACTTTTTGAGCACATTAAAAATATTTATTGGACGACTAATGTTATTACGATTAGCTAAGAGAATTTCTCTCGTTCAGAAGGGGTGCTATGCACACTTTATGATGAATGGGACATCGACATATTTCTTAACACGGCTACCTAGAACGGAATGACGAGAAGTTTGTGTATGCAAGTTTTATGTGACTATTTGACCAAAAAGAAAATAGATTTCCTTTGTGCAGGCCCTTTAAGGGAATAAGTCCTCATTTTATTCAAAAAACGGGGATTAGTTGTGGGACGCACTCAACATCGAACTTCAACGATTCAAACGTCTATTTTTTAAGTCTCAATTCATGGATCATCCTTACAAAAATTCCATTCAATCTGCAACCATTTGCCTATTCAATTATCACGATGAAATTTTAATGTTTTTCTTAGAATAAAGTGTTCGTCAATTTCTTTGAACTCAATTAAATGCCTCAAATATTTCCAATTTCGCTAATATTTTGTAAGGATAATCTATGAAGTTCAACTTGAAAAATGGACGGTTCGGATCCTTCAAGTTCAATGTGATGTGGGCCACAACTAATCCCCTTTAAAAAAAAAAAAAAATTAAATTAAATAAATGGGAATCCCTTCCTTAAGGGCTTCCTCCTTTGTGACTATAAAACCAACTCATGTTTTTTAAAGGTCTAGGTTAGAGTCCTAATGCATGCAATTCCTTTTGGTGGGGGATCTGTAAAAACTAAAAAAGGGGCTAAGACCCCATCTGTAAGTCCTCAAAGAGGCTTGTGTCTGGCCTTATGATGGGGTAACCTTCCCTCCCCCCTAAACCTTTTGTCAGTGGCGGAGCCAGCATGGGGTCATTGGTTGTCCTAGACCCCAACAACTTCAAAAATCTCATGTATATTTGTTAGTGTATTGTATTTACCCCTATAAACAATTAAGACAAACTAAATTACAACCTCCTCCTTCTACTTCTTCTATTTTCTTCTATTATATTTTTATTTCTTTTCTCTCTTCTTGTTTGCAACTCTATTTTGCGCATCATGTGCTCGGTAAAATACTCTAGTTGAAAAGCCTTGACAGGCTTCAACATTACTTTACAGTATCCTGCATCTACCCTCGATAAGTCTCCACAAATAATATTAGTTCTTAACATATGTTGCATAAACTTTCGACATATGTTGACAGGAACTGGCACATGCCTACTAGCTGCTTGACCTAATGAAGCTTTTTTTGTTTATATTATGACCCCATTATTTAAAAATCCTAGCTACACCACTGTTTTTTTTTTTTTTTAATCAAACAATTAGCTAGGTATCATTTTTAGGGTTAGGGTTGAAAATTTTATGAAATTACACAATAAACAAAGAAGAAATTAAGAGGAGGGGGGGGGGGGATCCAAGAACCTTTCTTGACTTGTTTATTAATTCTTAACCGAAAATTTGATTTAGAAGAAATTGAGTTGATAAGAATCAAAATATGAATTTCCATTAGAGTTGTTTATTGAAATTTTCTGAAATTGGAGTAGAAACATTGATTCCATATAAGTTGTTTCACTAATTACCAAAAGAAGAAAGAAAAAAAAAATCATATAAGCTAATTCTATATAAGTTGTTTTTCAGAATGAGAGTAGAAAACCCTACATGACATTGAAAACGTGAAAGTAGCAGCTGAACCAATCTACTATCTATTACTAGGAGCCTCAAAACAATAAGATTCATGACACACATATCCAATTGGAGTACCTTTCTTTCAAGCATTTCTTATAGTTGAGACAATCTTTTGTCATGTCTCCCTCCTTATTGTAGAACATGCATTTGCACTTATCGGTATTTTTCCTTCCTTGTGTACTTAAGAAACACCATTGCCTTTCTTGGCCTTTCCCTTCGCATGTGTCAATCTCTAAGGATAAGCTGAGCTTCAATGTCCCCTCCTGTCCATAATGTGCTCACACACTCTTAGGATTGTCGTGCTTCATGCTGGAAAGCTAATGCATCACGAACGATGCTAGCAAGTCCCTTATTAAGGGACAGTTTGATAACCATTTCATTTTCTATTTTTGGTTTTTACTTTTCATTATTTTGAAAACTAAAAACTGAAATCATTTTTTTACAACTACCTTCAGTTTTTTTTTTTTTTTTTTTTTTTTTCAAATGAAAACTGAAAATCAAAAAAGTAAAAACTCAAGATCAAATTTTGAAAACTCAAGAAAGTAGTTTTCAATTTTCAAAACAGTGAAAACAAAAACTGAAAATTAAATGGCCCTAAGCTCCTCATCTTTTTGCAGTCTTGGGATTGAACCTCCATTGCTATAAGCATTAAATCTCTTCCGCTGCTTCATACAAGCCTTCTTCATGTGTACGATCAGTGGCAGAGCCACCCTAAGACTAGGGTAGGCTCGGGCCTATCCTCAAATTTTATTTTCCTAACAACCTCTACTATCATTAATTAATTTTACCACTATCAACTTGAATTTTTAATTGTATTGGTTAGTGCAATTAACTTCAATCCAACAAATACAAAGCCGTAAATTTTTTACATTAAAGGTTTGAAACTACAGTTCTATACTAAGCCCCAGTTTGGGGTTGAGGTGATTTTTTAAAAAGCTGCCATGAAAAAAAGCTGATAAAGATTTTGGTGTTTGGTAAACATCCCAAAACAGCTTTATTTCAAAGTTTCACATGAAAAAAAGCCAAAAAGTGGAAGCTGCATTTTGCAGCTTCCAGAAGCCGCTTATTTTTCCAAAACGCGGAGCTACAGTACCCAATTAATGAATTTTTTCAATTTACCAAAACTGCCCCCTCCTTTCTCCTTTCTCCTTCTCCCGATCCTACACTCTGCACTCTCTCCTTCTCTGTTGCAAAAAACTCCCGCCGCTGCACTCTACACCCCTCTTCCCTCCCGCCGCTGCACCTCTTCCTCCTCCTCCTTTTCGTTTCTCTCCGTCACTCTCAACGCCACACTGCCGTCGCCTTCCAGGTACCAACTACTCGACTTGCTTTCAATTTTTGCTATAATTAATTAATTAAATTTTTAGGTTAGGGTTTGGCTGCTCTTTTCTTTTGCTGCGTTGCAATTCTTCTTATCCCAGATTTTGTTTCTCATAAAATTTCATACCCTTATTTTGGTTTCCCCAGTTAAACACTACGCTTCGTCACTGAGCTCCGAGTTCGGGGCTCTGTCCCTCTACGGCGGCTGAAATGGAGTCTCCACCTCCTCGGCGATGGCCACGGAGGCTCAGATCTCGACCCAAGACGACAAATTGAAGGATGCTCAGATGGAGGTAGCTGATAAGCCTGAGAAAGTCGTGCTTCCAACCAACGAGTCCTCCGAAAGCCTCATCACAATTCGACACATGGTATTTATTGAAATTTCATTGCTTTGGATTGGATTTATAATTGTGTTATGTTAAATTGAGGTAGGAGTGCTTTCCTGTTGAACTTTAAGACTCTTAGGAGCTTCCCGTTTTTGAAAGTTTGATGCTTTTAATCAACTATTTTCAATTCTACGTTACTAATTGTCACCTGATTCTATTGTGAAGAATGAGGAAGTGAGGATGAAGAAAATAAGAACATAACTTTTCGGTAATTTGAAATTTGATCGAATAGCACATGGAAAAATGGGTGTACAGCAGTACATAAGCTGCGAAAATTTTCATCCTGTTTTTGGGAATGTGAGAAGATACATGGATTTCTATATTTTGATAAAGTGTTGAGGTCGAGCTATGTTCATTTTTTTCTGAATTTCCTTGTAGTTTGGTATTAATGGTGCCTTTTCCGCTGTTATGGTGATGAACTATTTATATGTGTTTGACTGCAGTGTGCACACGTGATGGCCATGACTGTATTTGTGATCAATGAAGCTCTCTGGATCAATTCAATCCACACTTTATCTGTTGTTTTCAGGTGAAGCTCTCTGGATCAATTAGTAGTCAGTACTTGACAGTTAGAAGTGAGGATGAATATTTTCTTGACAGTTAGACAAGTAACAAATCAATCTCGTGGTTAATGGATCCATGCTAAAAATCCTTTTCTTAACAGTTAGAAGTGAGGATGAATATTTTCCGGGTTGAGGCCTTTGCTGATACATTTATCATTCAAGATTAATCTTTTTGCGTATCTGAGCAGAATGCTTATGGTTTTAAAAGTAGTTCATATTATTCAAAAATAACATGTGAAAACAATCACAAAGGCCTGCTTTGACTTCTTGAGTTCTTATCATCAGTGGCAAGTTGGAGAGTGAAGGAGACAGAAAGGATGATCGCCATATGCACTGAACTAAGAAAGGTTCGTTTTAGTTGGCTGCCCTCACACTTGATAGTCCCACACCTTCATATGCTTATTACTTCTCTAACATTTTTCAGACCTAAATTTCAGCTGGGAGCAACTGTTGAAGAGGGACCAGATTACTGCATAATCACACCGCCAGAAAAATTAAACGTGACAGCAATAGACACGTATGATGACCACCGAATGGCCATGGCTTTCTCTCTTGATGCCTGTGGAGACGTTCCAGTTACTATCAAGGATCCCGGTTGTACCAGAAAAACATTCCCCGATTACTTTGAAGTCCTCAGGAAGTTTACCAAGCATTGAACAACGGTTATAAGATATATTTATCTGTAGATAGGGAGAAAGAGGGATCGTCCTTGTGCCTCTACAGCCAAAGCAGTGCAGATGGAAGCCACACTTGTTTCAGTTTCTCTTTATTCCCCTGTAATTTTGGATGATTTGTATTTACGAGTTGAGCTCGTTATTGTTTCTAATATTTGTGATCCGATTCTACACAATAATAGTGATTCATGATTTGATTCATGATTTGGCACTGCACATGATACAAGGGTTTTTCTATCCGTGCTACGGAATCCAAATTTAAACTTTTCTAAGCCTCCAAATGGTAATCTTCATACTTGCTTTGTATTATTATAACATTTTACATGCTTTGTATCATTGCTACAATGGCTCTTCATAACTACATACGGAGGTATACTGAACGTGATCGTCATTTTGATGACCCTAGGGACTATTGTGAAGAGAGCGATAGTAGTGATGATGATGATGAAGAATACCAAAATTATGAAGTTGAAGGATCACATGAGATAGAAGCATTAAGAAATAGAATAGCGGCAAGTTTGATGAATGCATCTAATTAGATTACTTTTAAGTACATTAACAATATTGTACTAATGAATTCTAACTATTCAGTCTAAAATATTTCAATTGAAGTAGTTTGTCATACTAATTAATATTTAAGATAAAGTTTATAAATATGTTTGTTTTACAAATAAAGTATATTTAGTAATTCACCTTTATTGGTTAAGAAAATTAAATTAATGGCACATCTAGTATTATACCCTTTTTGGTCATTTTACACAGTCACAGCTGTTTTACATAAAAGTTTACCAAACACTATCATACTGCTTTTTTTTCCAAAAGCACTTTCACAAAAAAGTTTACCAAACACTCTGCTGGCTTTTTTTCACAGCCGTTTTTTTTCACAGCACAACAAAAGCAGCTTTTTTTCAAAGCACAGCAATACCAAACCAGCCCTAATATTAGTTGATCATATTTTTTATTTCTTGCCTATATACAATTTTTCCATTTGCTTGCAAACTATTATTTTGGTTAATTTCTTATTTCCGTCTATTATATTATCTAGGGTAAATTACAGTTTACCACCTCAGGTTTGAGGTCTATTGCAACCTCATACAACATCTTCAAAACATTTCACTTTCATACCTCATGTACTATTTTATTTCAAAATAATACTTTCGTTAGATCTTCCATCCATTGGTCCGTTAAGAGCTGACATGGTTGCCACATTTATGCCACATGGCTGCTACATTTGTGCCACGTGGCTAACCACTTAATAAAAAAGTTTAAAATAATTAATTAAAAAAAATAAAAAACAGAACCCAGAAACCCATTTCCCCCGACCTCTCTGCTACTCCCACCCTTTCTTCCTCTATCTCCACCTCTCTCCCATGGCCAATTCACCCCAACCCAACCACTGACCCAAAATCATATCAACATAAAATCCATACCTCCCCTTCCATTTCCTCCCATTCATCCACCCACCACCACCATAAACCTCAAAAAACACCACCATGTCAATGTCGGCGTCCAAAGATTCCTCCAATTAAGCAACCTAAAGAATTTTTCTTCACCAAAACCCCAGAAGGACCAACAGATCTCACAGCTTCGTCCATCTACATCAACCGCCCGAAACCGAAAAACCATAATTTTTCAAAACCCCGCGCCTAATTTTTCAGAACCCATCGTCCAATTGAAAAGGCAAAGGAAGATTTCACAAAAATCTTACCTCGCCGGAGAGTCTGAGGGTGGGGGAGAGGGAGAAGAAGAAAGTGGAGGAAAGGGAGAAGTTGGGATGGGGGGTTGCGGGGGAGGTTGGGGTAGGGGGTGGAGAAGAGGGGGTGGGTCGGGGGGGGGGGGGGATGGTTTCTAGGTTTGATTGTTTTTTTTTTATTTTTTAAATAGGATAAATATTATAACATTTAAAAAGCATAAAATTTTTTTTTTTGCCAGGTGACACAAATTTGGTAGTCGCGTCAACACAAATGTGGATCACATATTTGCCACGTCATCACTTAACGGTTTACTTAATAGATTTTTTAACTGATGTATGAAATTGAAATAAAATGATAACTAAATGTATGAAATTGAAATGTTTTAAAGATGTTGTAAGAAATTGATATCGACCCCAAACCTGAGGGTGTAAAATGTAATTTACCCTATTCTCTATGAAATCAAGAAGAGAAAATTTTTGGGAACTTAACGAAAAGCTCTTGGTACTGTTCACTTTAACAAAAAACCACATTTTTACATTAAAAAGTCAATCCTGGTACTATTCACTTTATCCTTTATTTTGTCCTTATCGTTAAAACTCAAAGTTTTAAAGTCATTTCATTAGTTTTCCTAAATTTTTTTCCTTTTTCCAAATTAGCTCAAAAAACCCTTCAAATGGTCTCATGCCTTAATGTTTTTAGAAAAATGTTCTCTTGGTCACTAAGAGAAAATGAATGCATGATTAGTTACCTTTGAATTTGATATCAAGAATGAAGAATAAATGGATGTGCTTTTAATAATGTTTTATTTTCAACTCTTGATATAGTTGACCATGTATAATGAAGAATAAATGCATGGTCACTCTCACCTTAGAATTTGATACCAAGGCGACCAAAAGAACGAGATAGTTTATATATATATATATATATATATATATATATATATATATATTATGTCCATTTTAATTTAAAGTGTGCCCCTCTTAACATGAATTTCTAGCTCCATCATTGGGTACGAGATTTGGGTGGTTTCCTCACGGAGTACAAGTTCTCATCAAACCTCCCTACTTTTCTTTCATTTTTTTTTCATCACTCTCTCCTTTTCGAAACTAACACACCTTTTAATCTATTAAAATACAAATTCTTAGAAAACAAAATTTACGTTCACAAAAAATTGTTCATAGATAATGGAAAAAGAAAACCTTATTAACACCTGCGTGAGTGAGAAGCTACTTAATTACTTCTTGTCAAGCTTAATTATTAGTAATGTATATTTTTTTTTAATTTTTTTATATTCTCCTTTTGATTTGTAATGCATTCGAGCTCCACCAACTATTATAAACACTTGAAAATGAGGGACTACAAAACTTACTTGAAGTGGAACTTTATTCCCGAAACTAAAGGATTAATATTCAAAAAAAAAAAAAAAAAAATTGTCATTATGGGTCCCTGAATTTATCACAATGTTAAACAATGATCATTTTGAGTAACTACATTAAAACTTATGTCCCATACTTGCCCCTCTAAGCTCATTATATTGGATAAAAGTTCTAAAATGGTATTACATTGACCATTTATCCACATGTTAACAAGTTTAGGACTAATATAAACGAAATTTTAGTTTAGGAGTAAAAGCTCTAATTGAACCAAAGTTTGAGTAGGGCTTCAAATTTCACTTAATGACGATCTTGTCGTATCCTATTACTAAATTTATCAAAATTCAATTTAAAATTATTGCAGGAAAATTAAACCAAATGCACGTTGTGTCCTAAAGTATCAATTGGCCCAAAATGAGAAGAAAAAAAATATTTGCTTTGGATCTAGAGTTGGGTGTCAGCCTATTCTTGTGTTGTGATGTTTTGGACTTGTATATGATGGGACTAGCCAGAGTCGGCCCTGAGGGTAGTCGGAGTAGGCGACTGCCTAAGGCCCCCACTTCGGAAAGGCCCCCAATTTTTAGGCGAAACTAGGCAGGTCTGGACGGAGATAGGCGGGAGCTATGCGGGCTTATATGTAAACGCTAGAATCTGGAAATCTTTTGTTGCAGGGCCGGCCTCGCGAAGGGAAGAAGACAACCATATTCCCAACATCATTTTAAATGCACAATTTGACTTAAGATGATCCCACCATCTTTTTTTATAACTGCACGTCTTCTCTCTTTTAAATAGTCTCCACCATCTTCGTTTTACTTTTTTTCTTCTCTCTTAAATATCACCTTTATGTTTACTTTTATGAGGTTTTATTACCCTATTTTAAGATCACACCACATATATCTTTATTATGTACCTAAAAGGTTAAAACTCTCACCTTTTTGAAAAATGACATTATTTAATATTCAAATTAATTAGTTCATATAATATATAATAAATTATTCAAATCCACCTCATTCGTCTAGGTTTGTATACGAAAATAACTATCCTCTGCACTCTAGTATTTTTCCTAGGTGTAAGATGTTGTCTCTGTAATCTAACCATTCATTCATTTATTGAATGTAATAAGTAACATTGTAACAATAGAAAAATGATTGGAATTTGGCATATTGGGTATGGACTTCTCTTTCGGTTTGAATTGGTTGAAAAATTAGATTATGTAAACTTAATAAGTGCATTTGCATCTAAAAATGCGAGACAGATAATATTTGAGTAATGTTTGTATATCTTTTTTATTTTTTTTATATTAATTTTTAATGATATTTGATGTAATAGACTTTTCATGTATGTATTTAATGAATTTTTTTTACACATGTCAATGTATAAAGGGTCGGGAGTCAGAGAACTCTAGGGCCCCACTTCAAAGGCTAGCCTAGGGCCCCCAAATTCTTAAGGCCAGCCTTGGGACTAACGCAGGTCACGTGATGTAGTACCAGAATGTAAAACCTACACACAGCCTGTTCCATTGTATGAATATCTCTACAATGGACTTGTGTACAATGGACTTGTGTGCCTACATAAATTAATGAGCATCGATTTCTTGTGATAACGAATTGACATTTGATGTTGAAATACCTTATTGTAGTACCCTACATCCTTAGACTCACTTGTGTTACAGGGTACCTATTACATGCTATTATTATAATATTTTCGAAAATTATATACTTGTTTTACGGTGATGGGAACATCATATGCTTCCATGTTAGCTTCTCAATGTTGTGAGTATAAATCTCACATCGGACAAAGAAGGAACTTTTATGCGATTATAAGTTGTTGCAGGGCTACTATTGCCAATTAGCTTTATGATGAAACCTCAACTTTCTCCATAGTATCAGGACAGGTTGTCTAATGTGAAAAGTCCAACAGTTACATGTGCCCCACGTTAGCTAATATGTGTTGTTCACTTGTTAACTTCAAAACTCGCCACACGTATTTTGTATCAATTGATCAATTTTTTTAATGTGATTGAAACACCATAATGTGAGTTCACTTGTATGTGTTCATTTACTAATGTTGTATCCTTGAATCTAAATTGTCATCTGCATAATTATACGTAACGTAATATAACATAAATCATTTAAGTAGGAGAAATTTTTTAAAGTACTGGTATTCAAATGGGTACTTCATTTATTATAACTAATACAAGTGAAGGAAAACGCAAAAGTATATTATTTTCTCTACTTATATTATAACATGTAGAGTACAACTTAAATACCCTCCACTTGAAAATATCTCTACGCAAGAAATTTTTTTCAAAGTATAAACACATAAACCGGGGGAGGTGTCGACTGCTGCACTGCAAGTGGCATTAGATCGAAGAATCGAAAAGACTCAACCAGGTCCATTGTACCATGATCTTGCCACATCATCATCCGGTGTCCATTTGAATGGCTTGATGGTTACTCTAATTGGAGAGAAAGAGCCACGCACAAAGGCTGAGGAGTCTTGGCTGACCAAGTAAAACCCTAAGATGACCAAACCAGTCGTCGACAGAAAATATGTTTGTCTCTCTAATAATAGCTGTAATCCCGAAACAGATTCTAAACCAGAGTCTGGAAATTTGAATGTGGACTTTCACAAACATTGATACAACGAGCCGCCGCACTTGCAGAAAACATCGATCATGTAAAATTGAGGAGTCGGTGCCCTGCCACGTGGCGGCACGGTTCGTACGTGGCTCATTGGCAGCCAAACTCTGAGTCGTCCTAGAAAACCCCAATCACACCTATGAGCCCGTGAACAACACGTTTGTTAAAGTAAAACCCCAACAAATACACTAAGATAATATTGCGAATATGAAAACTAAAATTAAGAGAAATTGAAAACAGAAAAAGAAAAAAAAAGGAAAACTAATGAAAATGACGTAAAAACTTTGAGTTTCAACTATAAGGATAAAATGAAGGGTAAAGTGAATAGTACTAGGATTGACTTTTTATATAAAAATATGATTTTTGTTTAAGTAAATAGTACCGACAGTTTTTCGTTAAAATTCCTAAAATGAAGCTGAGAGTTGGATGGGTTATACAATTGTTGTCTTCATAGCCCATCTGTTCGGTTCTGTGTTTTGTGACCAACAAAAACTTTCTAAACTTAGAATATATACAAGAACAAACCCTTATGAGCTGCCTCTCTCTCTCTCTCTCTCTCTCTCTCTCTCTCTCTCTTCAGCTCTCTGTGAATTTCGCTTCTGTACAATCAAGCAGCAGTGTCTGTATATGTGAGTGTTTATCTTGTTGATTCATATTGTTAATTTTTCCGTTATCTTTCTCCGAGCTAGAAAGTATATTTTGATCAATGTCGATGAATTCTAGTGTTTATTCAAAGATTTGACCTGGGATTTATTCTTGGTTTTCTAGATTTTCCACAATTAAATACTCTCTTTACAACAGAATTTAATTCTCTTTACCATACAATTTCTTAAAATTAGGTAATTTTTACTTCTTTTTTTTTTTTGATACGATATTGGGAAGGGGATCCAAACTCAGGGCCTCCGGTGCAAGGAATTTTTTATGTCTTTCTTGGTTGAATAAAAGATCCGCCTGGTTTTATTTTATTCCTTCTTCTTCTTTTCTTGATTTCCTCCATTCTTCGTTCTTCCTTGATTTCTTAATTTCCACAGTTTTTCCAGGTCAACCAATCCTTTTCGAGTAGATTTCCTCCACCATTAGGAAAATCTTAGTCTTTCCCTAGACCAAAGCTATGTATCTCAAGGATTTGTGATGTAACTTCGAACACTGGATAATATTTTAATCGTATAAGATAATCATTAGGTGCCGTAATTCATCTCTATATGTTTATTAGTTGACTTAACAAACAAGCTAATGGCTACAGACGACGCCGCTCTTTTATCACCTCTACAAGTTATTTTGTGTCTACGCGTTGTTTCCAGCATGTGTTTTGAATGGTCTCAAACACCTTCTTATATATACATGCATATCTGTACAGATAGGAATTAATAACCTCCAGCAAATGCTGCTATCTCCTTATTGTAACAAAGCTGCTTCAAATTGTTCATACATCTTCTGAGCAGAAGAGGAAGAAGAAGATATGGAAATAATTTACCAGCCCTATTTTGATCCGGAGTTCGAATACCTCATTGAAAGAATCTATCCTCCATGGTACGTATATGAACATAAGTTTATTAATTTTGTGTTGGAAATTGCTGGAGAATCATATAATTGGGTTGGTTTGGAATCCGCAGGGTTTGCATCGATAATGACTCATACAAAGATTGCACGCTTGTGAAGGTTAGATCATTGTTCATATTATTTAATAAATTCAATCATTTTTTTAGCCAATTAATTAGTATATCTTTTATCTTGTTGGTGGGTGATGGACATGGTTTATGGAACTTCTTTGTCCATTTATTTTGTTTGTTGGGTTTTATTTTCTAGTGGCAAAGTTTGACACCCATAGATTTAAAAACAAAGGTCGTTGCTAGTATTGAATACGAATTTGCAATACTTGATAGGCCGAAGTTATCGACAAATAAATACTTATAGATACATGTCATGATCATTAGAAACTAAAGACTAATTAAACAATTTAATCTAATTTAAAGCAATTAGCAACTAATCTAATATTAAGTAATTAGCAACCCACAATCCCACTCCTCTAATCCCAACTTGACCTGCATATAATAAAGAAGGAGGAGAGCTACAGAATATAAAGTAAGGAAAACTAATGAAAAATACTTGAAAACTTTAAGTTTTAATCAAAATGACAAAAAGATGTTGTAAGTGAATAATATCAGAAGTGACTTTTTAGTAAAAATATTTTTTTCATTAAAAATGAACAACACCTTAAGTATTTCGTTAAAATTCCCTATAAAATATACGGGAGACTATTCTGTGATGTCCACCGAGTGGAGGGCCACTAGAAAAGTAAGTATCAAATATTATTTGTTTCTAGAGAAAGGAGGTGGTAAGCTTTTGTTGTCGTCGTCATTCATTTGCCGTTTTGCTTTTCAGTTTCCACGTCAGAGTTAACAGTTCCATGCATGATTATCATCTTTGTTATAACTTTGTCTATCCATATGCAACTAAGTTCCTGGCATGCACTGGCAGAACCCTAACCAGATGACGTCATCCAGTTGCATAAAAACCATGTATAGAAAGTTAGAAACCCTTGAAATTTACAGGTTCAGTGAACTTTAAATCTGAGAAAATGACAGACGCATGCAGGAAGAGATGAAATTAGAGTTTTATGCATAATGTTGTTTTTAACTGATATTTTGCAGGTTGACAGTGCAAACAAGCATGGGATTTTACTGGAGATGGTCCAAGTTTTGACTGATCTTGATCTTCTTATTTCTAAGTCGTACATATCATCCGATGGTGGATGGTTTATGGACGGTAATTACACTCCCTAATCCCCTTTATCATTCTTCAAAATCATACATGCAGTCCTTTTGTTATATTCTAATAACATCATCGGATTTTATTATATAAAAAACTATGTTTCTGAATATTTCTATTGAGGATCGGAGAATTTTGTACATAATTCTGATAACTTTCTGAGATATGTATGTCATCAACGAGTACTATCTGCCGGATTTTCATGTCGGTCTGTTTTGATTGCATGGTTGTTGCAGTGTTCCACGTGACGGACCAACTCGGAAACAAAATCACTGACGAAAGCCTCATACTCTATATTCAGCAGGTTTCATCCCTCCCTCTCTCTCCCTCTCTCCCAATCAGAGAAATTTTTGTATGTGACGTTAGCACAACGCGGCGTGTGCCATACATATTCATCTAAATTATATGCATAAAACTCAATGGGTTGTAGTAGTTTCGTAACACCATGTTGATAATCACATGGTAAAGTATAATACAACTTTTACTATATCTGTTATGTACTGATTTTTAGAGTAGTGATTCATTTTGGTTTCTTAATCTATCTATTTAAATTGAGCCTAACAAGTCGAAAGATTTTTCAGTGTATTGGAAACATGGTCAGTTACACAACAAGTGTCAATATTTTTCTTATTCAAGTGTCAACTTGGATAAACAGTTGATGTACTGGACCTTGTTCTTGATATACTGAAAATTTATCCAACAAGACTAGGTCTAGATAGAATCAGGTTTGTTTCCTTGGGAGACATCCAACAAAATTGTAACGATGCACAGTATATAAAGCCAGGCAGCAAGTGCCAAACAAAACCCATACTCCCTAACATTTACTGTTCTAACAAATTTTATCATTTCACATCTCAACCTCATACTCTTCGTTCTGTTCTTTCCCTTGGTGTTAATTATAATTAACAAAATTCTTCAGGCACTGTGTGCAAGGAGAGGTGAGATTTCAAAACAGGCGAGAGTATGCCTACGAAGAGAAGTGACACCGGAACTGAAGGACTTGGCCATAGAGATGACTAGCAAGGACCGACCGGGACTCATGTCCGAAATATCAGCGGTCCTTGTGGAGTTGGGCTGCCACATTACTGCTGCCATGGCTTGGACCCACAGTGCCCGGGCAGCCGTCATTTTCTACATCGAAGACGGGCTGAAAGGAGGGCCAATTACGGACCCAGTAAGACTTGCGCATGTAGAGGAGCAGCTGGAGAATGTGATTGAGGCCCATCATGAGGAGGGTGAGAAGAGGAGCGTAAAGCTGACCACCCCGGCAGGCGGCCACACCCACACGGAGCGGCGGCTACACCAGTTGATGTATGCTGATGACGACTACGAAAGCTGTCGTGGTTGCGACGGAGGTGGTAGTAGTGTACACAAGAGGGGTTGCGATCGGACACATGTGAACATCGAGAGTTGTAAGGAGAAAGGGTATTGGGTTGTGAACGTGAGAAGCCGAGACCGTCCTAAGCTACTGTTTGACACGGTGTGCGCCCTAACCGACTTGCAGTACGTGGTGTTCCATGCGGTGGTTTCCTCCAGGGGCACCATGGCTGATCAGGTACACACTTTTCATTGACCTTGTACATGGCAACTGAAATCTGTCACGTTGTATGGTGTTTGATGTTTAAATACGAATGCTGGAATGTCGCGTCACAGGAGTATTTTGTACGGCACAAGGACGGATGCACTTTGAACACAGAGAATGAAAGACACAAGCTTACCCTATGCTTGATTGCTGCTATAGAGAGGAGGATCTCACAGGTATGTCAATTTATCCAACCGTTGGATCTTATGAATCTTACGATTAAAAAATTGCATCTTTCTAGCGTTACTGGATTAAATTGTGAATAAAACATTTTGCAGGGATTAAGGCTAGACCTCTGTGCCAAAAACCGAATGGGGCTGTTATCTGACATCACTAGGGTTTTGAGAGAGTACGGGTTATCAATATCAAGAATCTCACTTGGAATACACGGTGAGAAAGCTGTAGGGTCAATCTATGTCACAGATGCTTCAGGACACGATATAAGTCAGAACACGGTGGAGATAGTGACAAAAGAGATTGGAGAATCCGTAATCGCAGTTCACAAATCACAGAAGTGGGCTCTTCAGGGTTCCTCGTCGAGGACGAGCCAGAAGGCAGCCGAAAGAAGAGAAGAAGAAGAAGAAAGACCAAGATTTTCACTTGGAAGCTTGGTTTGGTCTCATCTGGAGCGTCTTTCCAGCAGTTTTGGACCCATAAGGTCATAAGTTGCTGTTAATTTCGTGGTACTTTAATGTGTTGTATGTGTGGTTGTGCCTGTAAATAAGTCTGTAATCAGGGTCTGCATCGCCGCTCTCCTCTTCGTAGCTTTAGCTTAGTTGATGTTTCATTGTAAGGCTTTGTCTTATTCTTTGTTGTGTATTTACTAGGAAAAAAATGAACCCCAATCTCCACCCACGGGGCATTTATTGTACAGGTAAGTTTTCGTAATCGGATCTTCTCCACAGGTTTTTTTAACATCCACGTATGGGTAGCTACCATCATCACCACCGCAGCCACCACCATCAGTACGGGTACCAACTGGACATAATGAAAACCTGCCGAACCATCGTACTTTTTCCTTAACGTTTTCTTTTCCCTGTGGACATAATCTATGATATGAAACAAATACGAAAGAGCATTGTTTAGCTCCTTACACTAAAACAGCCATTTCTCTGACTGCAAATCGCAACATGTTGTGAAGTGAGTTGTAGCCAAACGCACGAATTTATGCGCCTCTCTGAATGAAAAGTTATAAACACGGAGATGCGCTCAATAACAGTAAACCTCCATAACAGAAGAAAAACATGAGCAAATCACAGTAAAAGCTTCAGAGAACTCGAGCACCAAAAAGGAATAAAACTCACGACTGTACATTAAACGGATTTGAACCTCACCCTATATAAGGTGCAAGGAAATCGTTATTCTGGAATACAAATTCGCTCAGTGAGGGCCGTGGCATTATGCCCCGATTAAGACATCTACTCATTAACATTTTACCATATTATCAGAATGATTAATGGAGGTTTATTCATGCGAAACTAATGCAAAACTAAGACAATATCAGAACACACCACATAAATCTTGGAAATGAAAATAACATTCGACCAAACATGAGAGATTAGTCCTTTCTCGGTATGCTTAGCATATGTCAGGTCACAAGCTATTATGATAACGAACTGCTTTAAACAATTAAACAGTGAGCTAATTTCATATGAATATATGTGATCACTCTTAGTCGATATACTTAACATCTCTCAGGATCCAGCAATTAACTTCATCAAGCAATTAAAGGCACATGCATCTCTAAGTTTCTTTCAACAAATGAGGAAACATTCATTACTATCTTAGTCTTATAAAAATCTTCAACTTTGGCCATCAACGAATTCTCAAAAAATCTAACGTCCTGGAGGGAACTATCAAGGATTAGAAGTAAAACCTCGGCAATTAAGGGTTCCAGCATTGACCAGAATGAGCTTAACAAAATATAATTTCAAATGAAATAAATCAAGATTATTGCATGTTGTTGTATCTCACTACATTTATAGACACATTCTTCATCAGAAACAGTAATGCAGTATCAGGCTTTATGTACAATAATACAGTTTCCATAGCCAACACAATTTCATCATCTATTCACAATAATTAGGGATGAATGGAAAGAACAGGCCATATTGACCTAAAAGGGTTATTATGAAGTCATCATATAACATCAATGTCTTCAATGTCAAGCCAGTCATTAGATTCTTTGGTCTCCGATTTACGAGCACTTACCTGGCCAGACCCAGAATGTCTAATCTCAACAGAGTTGCTGTCCCTATTCAAATCGGCAGAGGCTCTGCTAAGCTGAACCCAATCTCTTGAGTCTTTTGCCGAGGAATCAGAGCCAGATGTAACCTTCTTGTAACTTGATGGCGCATCTCCATCATCATCCTCAAGATCACTGAATGATACATCCTCATCATTCTCTATAGGGATGGAGGTTCCACCAACACCATCCATTTCTGAGGCTTCCTCTTTCAACCAATCATCACCATCATCCTCATATTTCTCATCCACGAATTTAGAGGAAGAATTAGAGAGTGGCAGCTGATATTTGGTCTTCTTCACAGGTCCTTCCTCAATAACAGGCTTGTCAATAATTTGGATTTCACTACTCTGGACCGGGTGCTTGTCTGTCTCGACATCAACTGCCTGTGGGAGAGGAGCTGATCTGGTGGTAGATGTATTGGGAGGTGCTAAGTCAGATTCAGCACTAGGTGGCACAGAAAGATGGTGTTCTTTTGGGGAATCAGAAACTCCTTTCACATAAATAGCGTCACTTCCTGAAATGTATGTCTCTGGCTTATCACTAGTTCCCTTCTTCAGCTGATGAGACAACATGCCTCTAGCTTCCACTATCTGCAGACATATAATCAAGTCAAGCAAACCATAGGTGCTCAGACAAAAAATAACTAAGCAAACAATGGCAATGAAAAAGAACAACGAAACAGGAGTGTTTGATCAATACTGCAATGAATCAACTCACCTTGGGTGTAGACAAAAGCTCAGCATCATGTTTACTGAGTCTAGGATGCAAGAGCACGAAGTAAATCATCCAAAAGTGAGCCTCACTCATATGCTCAGGGCACAGTTCAATTCTGAGAGCAGCCAACGATGGCGCAAGCCGTTCAACAGCCAGCGCATGCTCTTGTTGAACATCAGACAATTCAAAATCTGGAAAACCAAAACCCACAATGTTCTTATTTCGGCTCCATACAAGTTCTCAATTATTGATCAAACACATGAAGAAAAAGACGCACTCGGATTTTCGATATTCACCCAAAAATTTATAGTTTTAAGCCCTTAAATCATAACCTGAACTGAGATTTACCTCGCTATACAATGCATTAAATTCAAAGCTACAATTGAAACAAAAACGAATTGGAAACTCCACATGGGCAACACAAATACCTCAAATTGAACATTTACGAACACTCCATTGACCGCAAATTTACACTAATTTACAACAAGATAGCTAAATGATTCATGAAAACAAAGCACATTGAATTGAATTACCCAAAAAAAGGTAAAATCGAAGCAGAACATACCATCTGAATCTTCGTCGTCATCGGAGAGGGGGAAATCGAGCCAAGTCTCCGGATGCAAAGAGATATTCCTGACGAACGCAAGAGCTTCCTGGGTCACACCAAGAGCAGCACCAGCTGCCTTCGCTTCCTCTTCGGATCCAAACTGCAGCAAATTCGACGCGATCTTAGTGAACTCCGAAACCCCTATGTTACTCGACAGCTTCGAGATCCCGGTCTTGAACTTCCCGCCGATCTCCGCGAAGTCGCTGCGGATTCCGGCGATCACGTCCTCGTCGGAGGGTTCCAGATCGGAGGGATGGGCCGGGTCGGACGGGTTGGGAGCAGGAGGGGTGGTGGGATCAGGAGGCGGGGCAAGGAAGGACGCGACGCCCCAGAACTGGCGGGTTAGGGTATTGGTGAGCTCGGAGATGTCACCTTTGACGGTGGGAGCTGATGGTGAACCTGATTCGGGTCGGGTTGAATTTGGGTCTGTGTCATTGTTGGAGCTAGGGTTTGGGCCGTGGTAATCGCCGTCGTCGTCGTCGAGCTTGAGCGAGTTGGCGATGGATTTTGCCAGCCATGACATTGTGGACGGAAGAGATGATCGGCGATTCGGAAGTTGTGTGAGCCCAAAGGCTAATGATGGTGTTCCTTCTGACTTGCAGAGTCGGCCTTCTATAACTGGGATATGAAGTCTCTTTTACGTCGTCGTTTTAATTCATCTTAATAAGTAATCTTTGTTTTTATTTATTTTAGGGTATATTTTAATTATTGTAGTTCGTCTCTTAAATTTTAAATTTAGTTTTTTCTACATATAAGTTAAACGTCTTAAATTCATTTTATTGTGTTGAAAAATAAAATTACATTAACAAACTTTCAACATAACCTGGCCCAATTATATAGTCACGAAAAATCATGAATTCTACTAAAGGAATAAAATGATTCAAGATCATCGATTTTAGCTTTAGAATATTCTAAATAAGCAAACGCATCAACTACAAAAAAAGAATTAAATGAATCAAGATCACCAACTTTAGCTTTAGAATCTCCGTCAAGCATAAAACTGAACTTTGTAAAAGATGAAATTGAGTGATGGATATCTTTGCAAATAGTGGATTGTCATGGTGGCTAAAACTTTCATTTTTAACTCATTGCGTTTCGAATTCAAATCCTTTGTCATCCCAAACTACAACATCATCGCACAACATTGCAAATTCAGCTAGCTCATGAGCAATTTGATTACAACTCCTAGGAACATAAGAAGTTGACCCTCTTTATCTTGTTGGTTTCTCTCTCTCTTTCCATACAAAAGTCAAGCGCTTAGGGAGGCTTATTTTGTGACCAATGTCATAACTTCCCTTAATAATTCAGCTCAATCTCCATCTTTGTAGTTCAAATTCGATTATTAAAATATTAAACTAATAGAAAAACAAACAAAATTATATGTGTAATAATGATACTAATAATTAAGCTCAACTTTGAAAGAGAAAATTAATTAAAGATCCTTAAACTCAAACTCAGCAAATATCCAACCTTTGTAACCAAATGGCCTTATTAGACAGATTGCCTTTTCTATAACCTTACAAAACTAAAAAACCTTTTTTTTAATTCTTATTTTTTTATGAACAAACAATATTATCTACATGGAGAGAGGGTGGGGTTAGCCTTACAATGGATTAGCAATAATGTGGTTCAAATTTGTTTTTGTGAGAATCGAACCTAAAACCTCTCACTTACAAGTAATTTCATTAACAATATACAGTAATTGAATAAAATATCTTTGCCTTCTCTTCTTTTTTTTTTTTTCTTATGTCCAGTGATTTTCTTTGTTTGTAGGTTTGCTAAAGCTCCAGAAACTGCTCGAATGGATTGGTCTGCATTCACCAAAGGTTTCTTTTGGAACAGACATACTCTTGTTACCGTCCTGCTCCTTGTTGATGCTAGTGTTCCGCCTCAGAAAACCGTCCTAGATTACGCTAATTTGCTTGGACGTAACAAGGTACACTGCTCTCCGATATGAAATACCTTTCTGTTAGCCCTCATCATAAATTGCTCATAATTCGTGTGCTCTTTCTGCTTTTAGATACCAATGACTTTTATCTTCACCAAGTGTGACAAAATGAGGGCCGGCAAAGGTAAAAGGGCAGATGAGAACCTCAGGGATTTTCAGCAGTTTATCAAAGAAAACTACCGCGTACGCACCTCCCCGTGGATCATGACTAGCAGTGTAACTGGCTTCGGTAGGGATGAACTTTTGCTCCATATGTCACAACTTAGAGACTACTGGGATCAATAGCTCTGCATGACCATAACACTGGCTGATTTCTCCTCAACTTCAGGAGGGACACGAAGAACAAGGAACTTCTACTCGTCTGCGATAGTTTTTCACCTTTTTGTGCTAACAGTTTCTGTTACTCGTTACCGTAAACTTTCGGGAAGAAGTCCTCGGCTAAAAAGTAATTCAGATTTGTAATTTTGGCTGTGAAAAGATGTACTATTCTTTGTGTATATATAGATGAATGATGTTTTTAGATTATGCAGAACATATTCAGTTTCATCTGTGCTCTTATCTATATGGAATTGATAAGCATCTTATACACCTCTGTTTAATTTTAACAGTTGTTTTTGTTTGATTTATTCAATTTGATGATCAGAAATAAAAGATGAGTGTGAAATTCAATTCCAATTTATCTAATCAAATTCAGGCTTTTTGTCCTTCCCAATGAGGTTGAGTTGCTGAAAGTTTTGAGTTTCTTTTCAGAAGTGTTTTTGAATTCATCATCTAAGGCCATCTCCAACCGAGGGCTGGCCAGATGGCTCGTTTTAGCCCTCTGGCCCTTTAAGAAATTAATATTTTAATGAACAATACAGGATCATATTTGCCTCCATCTCCAACCGAGGGCCAAGGGGTCATAGGGCTCGTTTTAGCCCTGTCACAAAAAATCATCGGGCCATAGGATCTTGTTACACTTCTTTGGGCCAAAAGAAGCATGAAGTAGGCGTTTATGTTGTTAAATGTTTTTAAAAATATTGTTTAAGTTTCATGTTGTTAAATGTTTTTTTTTTATGTTGTATAATTTGTATGTTGGTTAATGTTATTTAATGTTGTTTCATATTGTTTAATGTTGTTTCATGTTACTTAATTTAATTTAATGTTGTATAATGGCTTAGGAGTTATAGGAAAAAAATATAATTTAAAAAAAATATGAAACAAATTTTGTGAAATAGAAGTTATAGGAAAAAAAAAATAGAATTTAATATAAAATGAAACAAATTTTGTGAAATAGAAGTTATAGGAAAAATTTTGTAAATAAAAAATAATAATAAAACTGTAAAAAAAAAAAAAAAAAAAAATCGAATGCAATCAGCTAGCCATTGCATTTGAATTTTAGCTTAAGGATTCCTATCGGTTATAACTGACATGAATAATGATTTTTTTGGCTAGCCCTTTCAAATTTTGTGGGGCCCTCTCAGATTCCACGAGCCCTTTGGCCTAGTCCTCGGTTGGAGACGATTTTCGGGTTATTTTCGACCATTTGGCCCTCTGAACCCTTCGGTTGGAGATGACCTAATATCCTGATAGCATCTCAAGTGAGAGATGTAAGTTGGGATACTATTGATTTTTCTCTCTTTGAATGGTGCAGTCCACCTTCAAAAGATGTAAAAAATATGTAATCTACATTTTTTCTTTTTACATCTTTCAGGCAAGATAGGTTGTTTACATTTTTCTCATTGGAAAAATTTCCGGCCTACCAGTGTAAAATGTCCGAACATTTTGCATCTTTGTAACAAAAATACACACAAAACACAGACCAAAAAAACCAAAAGACTTTTCAGTGACCGTGTAGGACAGACTCACATCCACTTGTTTGCAGCGCCTGGTCCTTTGAAAAAGTCATGGTTACCGATCTGCAAGACAGCGACTGTATTGTACATCTGCACCCCGCCGGCCAAGGTGGTAATAGCAAGGTGAATGGTGACCATAATACTGCGTTTTAATAAATAATGGAGTCAAGATTTTGTAATAGTGGGGTCATGATGAATAAGTTTTCACCAATAATAAAAAAATACACGTGGTCGGTGATTATGAGTCTTAAAAGAGGAAGATGATAACCTTAGGTAGAAACCTAAAAGAATTTCAAAAGGTTCACATAGACATGTGAACGAGAGACTTTAAAGCTTTATAAAAGTTAAGGGTTTAGTTAAGTTAGAATTTAGAAGGATTAATTGGTCAGGGATGCATTACAAAAAGTTGAATAGAGAGACTCGAAAATGACTAGAAGTAAGAAATTTAGGAGAACTTTCAAACAACAAATTGAAAAGCTGTCATTTGAAAGTCCTTTGCTTAGAATTCATTTGGCGTCTAAGATTTGAATGAATTCAATAACTCATAAAATTCAAGGTTTATTGAAAGTAGATGTGATTTATTTATTTTTTTTACTTATTTTTTGAGGAAATTAGACAGGATTTGAATGAATTCAGTAACTTATAAAATTCAAAGTTTATCCCTTATAACCTTACTATGGCAGGGATTTGGATAATAACTTTCTTTAATGGGTAATCCATCTTCTACCTTCAAGTTAGATCTATTTTTCATTTCTCATTCTCCTTTCGGTATGTCTTAAATATAGTGGGTTGTCTAATTTCAATTCAATTTTAGACACCAAACAAGACATTAGTTTTATGCATTTATAATTGTTTTAGTACTAGCTTTTAAGTGCTTGAGTAATTATCAATAAGGGTTGGCTCCGTTGGTAAGGTCTCAGTCTTATATGTCACTCCACCAAGGTTTGATTTCCGTTGCCAGCAGTCTTCATTGGTGCGCAATCTGTAAATTCTCATGAAAATTCATACCAGTGATAGCTACCATTTAGTACGTGTGATGGGATAAAATGGAGTGGGACAAGGTGTTTCGTCCCACGTTTGGTGTGCCTAAAACGGGTCGAACATGTTGTTTCACGGGACAAGTTTTGGGTGAATTTTCGTTTCACCTTAACCCCTAAAATGACTCGTTTCATATCCGTGGAACACAAAATTATAACATTTTAAGATGAAAATGCCCCTCTCTCATTGTCTCTTTCCTCAGATCTCAACCTTTCCGTCTCCTTCTTCTTCCTCCTCCCTTCCATCCGAGCCCTAGTTTTCCACGGCATCTCTCAATATTCAGAAAATGGGGAAGCCATCCAAAGGCAAGAAATCTGAGAATTTAGGGAAGGCAATGGTCACCCCCATCCAAATCGCCTCCTCTGCGACAACAACTATTTGGTAACCTACTCTCTTTTCAGAACCGAAGCTTCGTCTCTCATCGCCAAATCGCCAATTCGAGAGGTACCCACTTGGTTTTTCCCGATGATTTGTTCGAAATCGGTTTGAAAGATTTCTTATTTGTCTGATTTATGATTTGGGTTTTTCTGTTTTTTGCAGGCGTCGAAGAATTTGTTGAGTATGATGAACACTTACAATGTCGATGGCAGACCCACAATCTCTGCACCTCCGGCTGTGGCTCCGAAGTCGATGCTTATGGCTACTCCGTCTCACCCGTCTAATGGATCTGCTGGAGATACAATCCTAAGCTTCCCCATTTGGTTGTTTGCTTTGTGTTTGAAAAATTGCCTGAATGAATTGAGAAATCTTATGGAAGTTGCATGTTTAGTGAGCTTATATGCTTCAACTTGAACTCGTCGACTATACTTTTTTTTTGCCTTAACTAGTTATTTGAACCATTGATGGCTACAATATACAATTGCAGGTAATATCTTATTGTTTTTGTTTGTGTTTGAGAAATTTGTTGCATTCATTGAGAATATGGTGAAAGTTGTATGTGACTTTTGAGAGCTTAGATGCTTCAATTATCTGACTGTTTCTAGGAATGACTATTAGGCTGACATGGTACTGGAATTCCTGTAGAACATTTCTAATCGTGTTAACAACTCAACAACTTAAGAGTTGCTGTATCATTAGATAACACATGGTGCACTGCTATTTTATTAGCTCGAATTATAGGAATTGTATTCTTTAGCATTACACAATAGGTTTAGTATGGATGTTGAAGTGATTGATGTCGAAGGAATGGTTCATCGTGGAATGGCAGAGAAATGATTGGCTTTAATCATTATACAATGCTCGCGCTCAATAGGTACTGTGTATTTCCGGGATTCCTTTTTTGCTGCTATATCTCCCAATCAAGAGTACGATGGTTCCTTTTTTGAAGGCTATGTGAATTAACAAACCACATTACCATTGTTCTTTAATCAATATGAAAGAGCTTTAGAGAACTGGTTTGAAAGCGAAATGGAAGCAGACTTTTCTGATTGTGATTTGTGTAGTTTTTCTGTTTTACTATTACTTACCAATGCTCTTTGCTTTTCGTTTTATAGGTTTCCATATATGTTGTTGCAGCACATTAGGTATGTTGGGATTGTAGGGATATAAGTTAGTTGGTTAGTAGCTTATGAGTGAAGAATACTTGTATAAATAACAAAAACCTCTCTCTCTGTAATTCATTCATTATTCAAGGAATACAATCTTTAGTCATTCAGTTTCTCTCTCTAAATTTTCTACCATTATTTTTCGTTTTGCTTTTTCTGCAATCTCCAAAAGCTAATCATGGTATTGTTATGTGTTCAAAAAAAAAAAAAAAAAAAAAAATGTCCCATCCCGTCCCACGCATAAACATTGTACCGAACAACATACATAACAGGGGTAAGTTAGTCATTCAATCTTTTGGTTCTGTTTCGTCCAAAGCGTACTAAACACAAAACGGAACAACCGTCCTGTTCCGTCCTGCATGTACCAAACATAACACAAAACCTCTATTCCGTCCCATCTTGTCCCGTCCCTTCTGCGTACCAAACGGTAACTTAGGTGACACGCGAAACCCTTTCAGCTCGACACTAGTAGAAAAACATGTTTGCGCGACGGAATCTTGCGCGACGCAGCAAATTTCGTCGCGCAAAGTAGTTTTGCGCGACACAAAACACAAAACGTCGCGCAAAAGGCCTTTGCGCGACTATTCTTTGCGCGACGTTATACTGCGTCGCGCAAAACAGCTTTGCGCGACGTACAAGTTTCTACGTCGCGTAAAACATCTTTGCGCGACGAAAGCTAACGTCGCGCAAAGAATTGTTGCGCAAAGGCCTTTTGCACAACACACAAACGTTGCGCAAGATCTTGGCGCCAAATAAAAAATACTTTACCATTTTTCTTCCAACTTTGCGCGACGTACGTGATTTTTCATATAGGATCAAGGAGTGTAGCTTTAAAAAATCATCAAATTCGGAGTTAAAATAACCGTTAAATCGTGATTTTTCATTTATAGCCGTCGAAAAGGTTTGTCCCGTTACTTGATCTCTGCATGTTTGTTTTTTGCAATTTTTGGCGTATGTGATCTTGAAGCATATGCAAACAAGTTTGACGGTTGGATCATTGAAACTAGTTTCGTACAATGTGTATCCGATCAAAACATTATATTCACTAACACTTGGAGTTTATTTATACTTTCATTAAGTATAACATAAGATTTTGTAGTATTCACTTGTGTAAATATTTTAAATTGACGATCGAATTAGTTTATTGTATTCATATAGGATCAAGGAGTGTAGCTGTAAAAAAATCATCAAAATCGGAGTTAAAATAACCGTTAAATCATGATTTTTCATTTATAGCCGTCGAAAAGGTTTGTCCCGTTACTTGATCTCTGCATGTTTGTTTTTTGTGATTTTTGGTGTATGCGATCTCGATCCATATACAAACAAGTTTGACGGTTGGATCGTTGAAACTAGTTTCGTATAATGCGTATCCCATCAAAACATTAGATTCACTAACACTTGGAGTTTATTTATACTTTCATTAAGTATAACATAAGATTTTGTGGTATCCACTTGTGTAAATATTTTAAATTGGCAATCGAATTAGTTTATTGTATTCATATAGGATCAAAGAGTGTAGCTGTAAAAAATCATCAAAATCGGAGTTAAAATAACCGTTAAATCATGCTTTTTCGTTTATAACCGTCGAAAAGTTTTGTCCCGTTACTTGATCTCTGCATGTTTGTTTTTTGCGATTTTTGGTGTTTGCGATCTCGAAGTATATACAAATAAGTTTGACGGTTGGATCTTTGAAACTAGTTTCGTACAATGCGTTTCCCATCAAGTTCAATGGTATATATATTTACTAAGTGGATTTTAATTTATTTATTTTGTACTTATAGCACTTAAGAAATTGAATGATATATATGTAAAAAAAATTATTGTGAGTTTTTGTTAGAAAAATATATTATTGTTTGAAAAGAAGAAAGTCACATTTTTAGTAATTTTTATAATAATTTAAAAAAAATACTTTGCGCGACGCCTTAATGTGGTCGTCGCGCAAAACAACTTTGCGCGACGTCAAATTATACACCTACGTCGCGCCAGTTGTGATAATTTTGGCGGTGCAATAGTAAAAAATTGGCGGTTTTTTTTCAATTTTCCAAATTTGGACAAAATCTTGAACCCTCCTCCCTCTTTCTTTCCCATGAACCCAGAATCTAGACAAAGTTACGAGGCACTGAGCTTATACCTTCTATTCGACGCCAACCTTGGCCGTACAATTTCAAGGCTACAAGGAACTTCTGATGCTCTTCCTCTAAATCTTGAACCCTCCCTCTTTCTTTCCCCTTAGACCCCAAATCTCCCTCTCACTCATATCTTCCTCTCTTTTTCCCGTGAACCCTAAAATCAAGGTAAGGGTTTCTGATTTTGGAGGTTGGTTCTGATTCGATAGGGTTTCAGATTTGTGAAGGTTTGATGTTATGTAGGTCTGTTGATTTTGTTCAGTTGATAGGGTTTGAGGTTCTGATTTTATTTTTTTTTATTTTTTTTCATTTAAAGAGTGTAGCTGTAAAAAATCATCAAAATCAGTTTGACGGTTAGATCGTTGAAACTAGTTTTGTACAATGAGTTTCCTATCAAAACGATAGATTCACTAATACTTAGAGTTTATTTATACTTTCATACATACAAATACTTACATACATACATACTACAATATGACGTTGTTCAGAACGATCGAAGAGTTTAGGGACGCAAATCTGGTTATGGAGTGTAAATTCCCTCTTCTCCTTGGTGATTGCATTGAGGCTTTGATCTTTGTGATTCCACAGGCTTACTCTTGAACTGGTTTCCGCCCATCGATGATTTTCCTTTGTGCTACTCTTGAACTGGGCAGCAGGATTCTTTTGGTCTCCCCCGAAGGTCTGAGCTTACTCCTTTGGTCTGTTTCTTTGTTCAATCTTTCCAATTCGTATTGAAAAGGGTTGGAGGATAACTCAGCCTACGTTTGTCTCCACATGCTTCAATGTATCATTTTCACTTGCCTTGCTTGCTCCCCTTGCAGAAGTGTGTCAACCGTTGAAGATGACTACTCGAGAGCAACTCTAGGTAAGCAATCAGGAATGGATTCCAGGCAGTCGGTTCCAGAACAGAAGACTGACTCCAAGTGCCTCTGATTGCTTTCGTTTACTTTGCCATGCGAGTAATAACAAGGGCAAAGGAAAAGATAGGGAATGAGCATGATATGAGATACTTTTGCTTTAGACCTTGATGATATGAGATACCTTTGCTTTTGAAGAAACGGCGAATGAAGCAGCACATGCTGGTATCTTCTTTGGGGGAGAAAAAATTGAGTATTTCAAGAGGCTTCGCTGGGAGTGCGCCCTCAGAGGTGAGGAAGAGTTGGGCATTTTCTTCAAGTTTGCCTTGCCATAAGAGACGAAGGTCGACATATATAGAGATAGTGGCGCCTCTTCGATTTCTGAACGACGCCCCTTCGATTTCTGAGCAGGCGGCCCTTCGATTTCTGAACGAAGCCCCTTCGCTTTCTGAACGACACGTAGTCGTGCGGATGCGGCTCCTTTTTGAAAAAGCTGCACGCGTTTTCTGAAAAGCAGAGAAAGCGTCGCCAAAATTACGCCGGAAATTCCGGCTTTTTTTTTGAATCGGTGGACGCGTCGCCTTGGCTTCTTATAGAGCTATCGATCACCACAACAAACACACTCTGAAGATTTCCCATTCTTGAAAGTCGTCTCCGGCCCTTTGAAATTTACTCCATCCTTTCCTTTTCTTTGAACACTTTTGAAAAATGGCAAACTCATCGAACCTTAGCTTAGAATTGAGCCTTAGCAGTGATACGGCCGCGCCGCGTCAAGGTAACGTATGGCGCCCTTCTTTCTTATCTTCTAACGGTCCTCTTTCAGGTGAAGACTCTGTGATGCAGGACGCCACAACAGCTACAATAGTAGCTAGGAACCTCCTTACTCCAAAAGATAGTAGGCTGCTGTCAGGACGGTCCGATGAGTTGGCCGTTCAAGAGTCCCTCGCACTTAGTGTTCAGTGTGCGAGTTCTGTGTCCAACATGGGCCAACGCCTGCTTGCCCGCTCCCGTCAGGTGGAATCATTGATGGCGGAGGTGGAAAGTCTTAAGCAAGAGATCAAACTGCTTAAATACGAGAATAGAAGTTTGCATGTGCTTGCAAATAACTATTCATCGGGCATGAAGAGGAAGCTTGATGAGCTGCAAGAATCCAATGGTCGAATGCAAAGTGACCGTCAAGGTGACCGTCAAAGGCTTGCAGCTTTCTTCCAGAGGCATATTTTTCCTGGGTCATCCAGCGCTTGGCCAAGTATTGAGGCCTGGAATGCTCTAGCTCCGATGCCTTCCGCTCCGATGGCTTCCGCTCCGATGCCTCCCGCTTCTATGCCTCCCGCTTCTATGCCTTCCGTTTCGACGCCTTCCGCTTCGACGCCTCGTAGTGGGGCTTCATATAAACAACCTTTGTAATTTCGTTCATGTAAGACAATTTTTTATATTATATTATCAAAAGCTGTAATATCTTCATGTTCGTTCATGTAATTTCGCGAAATAGACAGTGGGTAATATTTGGTTAATTTGTTTTGACAATGATACCCTAAGCAAACAAAATAGGAAAGAGAAACAAGAAAATAAAATAAAATAAAACAGAAAACAAGAAAGAAAAGAAAAGGAAAAAGAAAACAAGAAAGAAAATAAAATAAGAAAGAAAATAAAATAAAACCCAATAAAACAGAAAACAAAAACACTACTGGACACTTCGGGGATTCGAAAGCAGGACCCGGTAGTTGGGACTAGTGAAGGCGCGCTGACCAACACGTACATGTACACACTTGTGTCAAAACCTAACAACAGCTAGAATATAACCTGGTGTAGCAGCTGCATCTGTCATTTGAAAAAACCCTAGCTATTCTTGAACACGCGCGCTTTGGATTCCCTTGCAGTCGCCTCAAGCCCAGGTAAAACAGCAGAGAATAAAATATGAACCCGCCAAATGTTATAAAATGATTACTTGGCCTAACCCTCGACCATGAACTTAATGTGCCCACCAAAATATCGAACACTACAACTTAAAAACATTTTATATAATGTCTATACTTATGAAGAAACAAGCAGGGTACAACTACAATTAGATTAGACAAAAGCGAGAGTCACGAGGCTTTAATTATAACGCAGGGCTCCTGCTCATTATAATCATTGTTCTTACCCTTTAATTATAATCATTGTTCTTACCCTTTAATTATAAGCATTTTCCTGTGCTCACTGTTTTTGAAGCATTAAACTTTCTTTTGTATCACATTAAAATAAAAAACTTTCCATGTCAATCTGCTGTGGGATTCCTATCTATGTTTTGCAGTTGCAACATGGTTGAACAATGGACTGGATTCGAACTTCTGCAGAAAGCGCTTTCTGTATTTAACTTTTCCAAAGCCGGCAACAATTGAACTCAACTTCTGCTGCCTTTCAAATTTCTTTAATTCTAAAGGAGGTACTTTTCTATGCTATGCTTTGAAAATTTTGCCTCTGCACCCAATTTGTCTAGTGCGAGGTTGTCGGTATGCCTTGGCGCTAGCAGTAAGAATAACCAATCCTCTCCTAAACTTTTGTTACAAAAAAAAAAATAATAATAATAAATAAAAAAATGCTTGAGTAATTCATCAGTAGTGATCTTATAGTGCATTTTCAACAGTTGGATCTAAAGTTCGTCATCTAACTATTGTATAAAAGTTAGGACAACATAAGAATTTACACATATTAATTTCTCAACTAAAATGGTATCATGTGATACACTCCTAATACACTTAACACATGAACAGATCTTGTTTAAGTGAAATGTGAGTTAAGCATTTGCGTGGAAGTTCATCAAATTCTGCATAAAGAATTCAGAAATGTACGCTCAATTAATAATTTCCTTGATTTCATAATTAATTTTACATTAACAATAACAGGAATTTGGCCAAGCTTGTCTGCAATAATGCAAAGCCACTCACATTATCACATACAGCCTACAGCTATGTTCTTATTATACTGGGAGGCTAGGATGCCAAAAACGAGAACAAAAATTAATTAAAAATGCTACAATTTTAAGAAATTGGGCTCGCATAATAATACAGTTTGGGATTTTAAACTAGTCTTAGAGCACAGTGCTATCTTCCAGGCTGGACGATTCCCAAGAAACCCAATGATTGGAAGACGGCGACCGCAAATTCAGTCTCAGACAACTCGAGTCCACCGTGCTATCTTGCACCTTCTCATGACGAGGCATCGGACTCAGCTCCAATGTATCCGATAGTTCCTTGTATATCACGGAAAATGATGAACTGATTTCAGGTGCAGCTGAAGAACAAGAAGAAGAAGAAACATGGTTTGGTGCAGTGGACACTTTTTCGATCTGCGAAGAAGGGACGTTATTTGGTAGAGAGGACACATTGGTATCGATAGGTGGAGGCGCAACGCTTTGGAGAGACCGAGGCTCTAAAAACTCTGGCGCGGTGGTGAGGCTGTGGACAAGCTCCCTGAAGTTAATGGGGTCGACTTTGTAGACACTTGGTAGGGTTGGTGGAAGTGGTGCAACTGCAGGCTTCTTCCATGGCTTCGATGAAGATTTTCGGACAGAGTGGAGTGGATCCTTTGTGGGTTGCGTGGTTTGGGACAAGTATGTGGTGGTGGAGGAGGTTGTGGAGGAAGAGGAATAGGATTCCATGGGACTTGGAATTGGAAGTGTGGGGTTTGGAGGAACTGGAGAATGGGATTGTTATGTGGGATTTGGAAAGTGAAAGGAATGGAAGTGGTGGTTTGGTTATATTTAGGATTGGGAAGTGAGTAAAAAAGGGAAACGACCTAGAAGTGAAGCCGTTTGAGAAGAAGAAGAAGAAGAAGAAGAAGAAGAAGAAGAAGAATTATTTGTCTTTGAGCCGTCGGCCGTGACGATCGAATGAAATTGACCCCTTAAATTATATTTTTTTAAATTATGTTTTTAGTAAACTATCGTGGTCCCAAAAATTATGTTACAATTATTAAACTGCCCCCATGAATAACTACTCAGTTGAAATTGACCCTCTAAATTATGTTTCTAGTAAATTAACTCGCATGAACTATTTGAAATCAGCTAGTTAACCTTTCATCGTCTGATTTGATGAAATTTCATCCACTTTACGTACCATTAAATACTGACACGTGTTTACCCTTAAAATTGAATTATCTGCTGATCGCGTGTCAATATTTGATATCAAATAGATGAAATTTTATTGAATCTTACAATGATGGGTTAATTAACCAATTTCAAATAATTCAAAGTATTAATTTACTAAAAAAGAAGTTAAGAATCAATTTGAACTAGAGTAACAATTCAAATGATATGTAAGTGTACTATATTTTATTATTCTCCTGGTAAGTGTACTATATTTTATTATTCTCCATCATTGGTGTTTGTCTCTGTTCTGTGATTCTTTTTATATATGTTTTGGTAATTGTATGTGGAAAGGGATCCTCTCCGGATCCCTTTCTTCTAATTCATCAAATCAGGAAATATGTGCCATTAAAATTTAATCAAATGGTTATAAATAGGGGGCACTTTAAAGTTATAATAATTTCAGCCGTTGGATTAAATTTCAATGGCATGGATTCTTTGATATGGTGGATTAGGAGGAAGGAATCTGTAGAGGATTCCTTTCCATTGTATGTATGTAAGATGGTGAGTGGTGTGAATTAATAAATAAAATATGATGGTTGGGTGGTCCAATCACCAAGCCATATGCGCTGCGGATCCCTTTCTCATAATCCATCAAATCAGGAAATCTGTGCCATTAAAATTTGATCAAATAGTTATAAATAGGGGTCACTTTAAAGTTATAATAATTTCAGCCGTTTGATCAAATTTCAATGACATGGATTCCCTGATTTGGTGGATTAGGAGGAAGGAATCTGTAGATGATTCCTTTCCATTGTATGTATGTAAGATGGTGAGTGGTGTGAATTAATAAACAAAATATGATGGTTGGGTGGTCCAATCACCAAGCCATATGCGCTGCATTGCTGGTGGTCATCGCCTGAACATTGGCCTTGGCCTTCTATTGGCTTGTTTTCCAACATATTAGGTTGGATGCTTACCCATGAACTGTGTTTAAGGAATCGAAATCAATGAAAATATCGATATATAAATTTGTGAAAAGAATGACGAATATGTCAAATATTGATATTGACCACTTTCAATGGAAATGATCAGAACCCGTTTTGAGATTTTTGATGCGTGGGGCGACGACAAAAAAAAAGTACCCTAACTTCATATAAGAAAAATTATTTTTTTTCTACATAAGACTTCGATAAAATTGTACTTTAAAAAAAACTTCAAACTCAATAATTACAAACACGGAAAAACTAATTTATTTTTTGTTGAGAGAAGGGAACCATTTACAATTAGATAGATGATGGTTTTGTTTCAATTATATCTAAAATTTAAAGTTTTTATATAAATCGTGATGTGTTTTTTCTTATTTACTAATCTTGTCAATATGGAACTTAATCATATTTTTGAGTCTTAATTGCATTAAATTAAACCTATTGGTGACACGTCATATGATTTGCAAATTTGGTCTAAATTTTTTGTCCACATATTACCCTTTGTTGAAGATTAGACTTAAATTGGAATGAATGTTTAAAAACTGCAACCCACATAACTATTAACTAGTAATTAAAAGAAATTAACAACCAAACAGAAATTCAAAAAATTGAAAAAAATAAACATGCACATAGAATTTCGAACTCAAGACCTCTCATTATTTTAAGCAGCAAAAATCATTGATTCTGATTAATCTTCTTAATTATTTAACCAAATTTTATAAATTAAACTCTTATAAAATGAAATTTGTAAAAATTGAAAAGTAAAAAAAGCACACATAGTGTTTTGAACCCGAACTTCCTCATTAATTTTAAACAACATAAAGCACTACTTATGGTTAAACTTTTTTATCATTTAAAGAAATTTATAAATTTATACTCTTATGAAAATAAATTCATAAAAATTGAAAAGTAAATAAACATACATGAAAACACTAGTTCTAGTTAAACATTTTAATCCTTTAGCCAAATTTTATAAATTTATACTCTTATGAAAACATATGTAAATATATCACCCTCATAATTTTGATGCACCCAATTTTTTGCCTAGATGGTGGCCCAACCTACACTGGGCCAAGGTTGGCTCTGGAAATGATGAAAATTTAAAATGAAGCTTTAGGGATTATCCAACATTGATTTGAATGAAATATAAGAGTTTCTCTGATATTTAGCATATGTGTCTATGTCGATTTTAGCCTAAATTTGTTTCTCCGATATGAGGTGAAGTCTAAGTTTAGACTTCACCCTTAGTTTCATATCTTTATCTAGTTTTTTGGATATTTCCATACAAAATATCGACCATGTCGAAGAAATTTTAAACACTGCACATAAGAGCAGTTCTACTCATTCGGATAATAATTGCCCAAACAATTGGGCAATAGACAATTACTAGCTTAGTCAATAGTAATTGTCCGAGTGTATTTAATTGATGATAATGGGTGGGAAAGACTATTAAGAGATTAATTCCTGTTAAATAAATTGCCCGATGAATTGGTATTAATTTTTTTCTAGATAAATGAATAAAGAATAAAAAATAAAAAAACAATATCATTTTATTATTAATTTTCTTTTTTACTTTGTTTAGAAACATCTTCATCTCTCTTTTTCTCCTCATGCCCCACTCTCTTCATATCCCTCTAAAATCCAGAAGATCTCTCCCTCTTGAAACTCGGATTCGATCCCCCCACCACCACTGCACCCTTCTAGTCCGGCTTTATGAGACCGATCTCCATAGCTTTGGGTTCGAGTAAATTTGTTTGTCTCCTCTCTCTCTCTCTCTCTCTCTAAATTCTATTTCTGCTATTGTTTCTATTTAATTGATGATAATGGGTGGGAAAGACTATTAAGAGATTAACATAACAATGAAAAGAACTGAAGAAAATGGTAAAGGCAATGCTCAATAGATCTAATATGATATGTCTCTAAAGTAGTGGTATATATACAATCTTACATTGAGAGAGGTAATTATATATACTTTAATCTTAATCAAACTTTAGGATATAAGTACAATTTTAAATATGAAGGAAACTTGCACCACCAACAATCATCTTCAACTTGGTGCAAAATTATCACGCATATCCAACTTGTCAAGCGAGATATAAAACACTCTACTTGAGGCTGTCTTAGCACATCATCCATTTGCTCTCAAGTCTTCAAAAAAGAAAAGCCAATTCAGCTTGCAATCATGTTAAATCAGATTCATTGCACTATCAATTATAACCTTATTGTCACCATACAAACTGGCTTTGTAAGCTTCA
This sequence comes from Pyrus communis, assembly GCF_041283825.1. NCBI lineage: Eukaryota > Viridiplantae > Streptophyta > Magnoliopsida > Rosales > Rosaceae > Pyrus > Pyrus communis. The sequence continues at coordinate 17,090,368 of NC_142566.1, forward strand.
AATCCGATATATGACAATACAAACTATGTCAATAATTGATATTGCATCACGTGTATACGTTGCCATATAAATGATTAGAAAACATCAATCTTTTACCAGGACCAGACTTCAACTACCTCAACACATTCAAAGCATGCATAAACCGACTCGCTGCATTAACTCCATAAACTGTGGTGTTGCATATGAGACAAATACATCAATCATTCCAAAAGCCTAGGATCTCTCCGTATTGGCAGAGACTCGATTTGGATACAAGTGGAACTTGCCATATGAGAGTGTCAATACTCAATAGAATACAATCCAAAGTACATAGCATATTATTCAGTCATGATACCCAAATTTTTTTTTTTTTTTTTTCCTTTTTGAGATAGAAAGAAGGCATGCTTTAATCTAGCAACTTAGAGCTCGTTTGGATGTGTTTTTGAAATGACTGAAACCACTTTTGATGAAAATGTTTTTAGAACCAATCATTAGTAAAGATGCAAGTAAATCCTGTAAAAGCACTTAAAGTGCTTCCTGAAAGAAGCACATAACTGCTGCTTCTTGCAGAAAGCACTTTAAGTACTTTTGAAATCCAAAAATATTTTCTCTAAAAGCGCTTTCAGTCATTTTAAAAGCACATCCAAACAAGCCCTTATATTCCAAGAAAATACTTCCCAACTCTTTCATTTCAAACTTAGTTGTAAGGTATTATTGAAAACCTTTTAATACCTCGTGACCATGATGACCCCATGTAACCACCATATCACAAACATAAATAATTAAAGTAGCAATTCTTTGAAGTTTCAAAGATGGTTGAATGAACCATTATTAATCAATATCGATAATGCCCCTAAATTTACTATAGTGTGAGGTTTTATATAAAGGCCTTAGTGCCCTCAATAGGGGAATCATTCAATGTAAGGGGGATTTAACTTCATGAGGTTTTCTACGTGTAACATATGCTTCAATGCGCCCCTTACCTGAGATCACTTTTTAATTAGTGAGCCACATGTGAAGGCAACATCATATCATGTAAACTTTAAATATTTTGGGGACACAACTTAGGACTTCGAACTTTGGGGTTGCGGTTGTCCTTAACTCATGATTTGACTTTGGGGTTTTCCATTCGTGGTCCTAATTCAAGTTATACTAATTTAAGTGTAAAAGATGTGAAATTGGGTACTAGGCGGAATATCCTGTAAAGAAAAATTAACTTTGCACGGTAAACTAGTCAAATGAGCTAGTCAACTAATTACAAGTTGGTCAGTGATATAAAGCGTAGTTGTAAGAACAAAACCTAACTAACCAATACATTCAACTAATCAGAGTTGCCAGATTAGTTTCACAACAATACTTCCTAAGCTTGAACACATTTACATACTAGTGCATTATGCAAACAACAATGACAAAGCAATTATGGATTAAAGTATGATGGATTAACTAGTCAAGCTCACCAGTCAACTAAGTACATATTCGTTAGTTAATCAAACGCAAATTTATGAATTAAACTTAGTTCACTACAAGTTATCCTAGTCAACAACAATTCAGTTCATTGCTCATACTATGCAGTGTAAACTTAATCTCTAACACATATCAATAACAATTCATAGGATGCATGAAACATATGAAAGTAAATAAGACATGTGAACAAACTTAAGTGACAAAGAACGCAAGAAGTTTTTGGCCGAAAAAATCCACATATGGGTTAAAAACTGGGGACTCTCCACTGAATCCAATTCACTAATGTAAACAAGATTCTTACAAAGTACCAACATAGCTCAATTGCTAGACCTAGTCTACGGAGTAGCTTTACCTTTGTGCAACATTGCCTTACACGAGACAGATTTCGGTCTTCATGAAGTGACATCTTCTCCTAAGCTCTTCACTTTGTGGCACCAAAATGATGTCGTCTCCAGTCTTCACAAGATGACAACTCCTCCTGAACTTTTCACCTTGTGGCATCGAGACCAACACACAAATTATGCATATGATGATATGAAAATGTTATGCAGATCTGGATTCAAATGTCTAGTCAGTTTCACCAGTCGAACACTTGAAAGATGTAGCTGACGCAAATCCAAAAAAAGGCCAGTTTAAAACTTGAAAAACTTGACCACAAACTTAAAACAAAATCACAATGACAATGCTACCCTAATATGCAACGATTTAGGTGTTTAGTGCATGAGTGTGATTTTGTGGCTCGTGTTTCTGATGAGGAACTCAAAGAGGCAACTCAAAGCTAAAACAACTCTTTTCTGAAAATGTAAAACTCCTAGCCAAAACAAATGAGCATATAAAACAAATTTAAGTAAGCAATTTCAAAGATAGATTTAGAAATATTCGATGAAGAACATTAACCATAAAATATGCTTGGTGCTCCTAGGAGATCTGAAATGGAGATGAAAAATAAAGCTCTAAAAAACTTTTCCAATCTTAGCCCCCCAAAAACCAAATGAACCCTAGCTGCCCTTTTAAAGAGAGGCCTGGATATTTTAGATAAAGGGAGCAAGGAGACACATGTCAAAGCCAAAGAAATTGTGTTTAGATCAAGGGTGAGAAAACCACAATCAAGAAAAAGATGTCAATCAGCCCATGTGGGTTATCTTAAAGTGCGTGCTCAGCAAACTAGAAAGCAGTGAGAAGTTTTGACAAGACAGAACTACTAGATAGAGTGAAATGGAAATATAAGCATGGAATGCATATGCATGACTAAATCTTTGATATGAGAAGTCAAAACCTTGAATGAATATTTCCAACAATGGCGGCCCTTAGTGCAGAGTATGTTCTAATACTAAGTTGAGCATGTGTGGTACATATTACATTATTGACAAGGAAAGTCAAACCTAAAACTCTAGACTTCACAATCTCTCCCTTTGGCTTTCCTTAACAAAATACCCCAAGCCTAAAACTAAATTTTACTTACCCACACTCAAGAGATGAACAAAGGAATGGATCCTGCAAAACAACAAATCTTGACAAGAACAAGTGAAATCTATCATGGGTAAAAAGCTTGCAAGGTATGAACACACCTAAAATTTTTCTTCCCCATTTTATCATGGTAAGACAAAGTTAAGGCGAAATATCACATTCAATTTCCAAATAAGCATCCAGACCTTAACGTCACATCTGTTGAGCTTGTATGCGGTTAAGTTATGATAGTATCAGTGCTTAGACCCATTATTAGGCCGCCCCCTCTCTGAAACTTTCTAATCATCATCGCAAAAATGCCAGTCGAGAATGATACGCCCAATTTTTGTACATAATTACTTATACCGACGTCAATCTCGTTTTCAGCCACCTGATTTTGATGGTAAATCTCTGGCTATTGTTATTATCAATCTGCAGTGGTAAAATTCGGTGAGGACCCGATCAGCCAATATTGTAATATTTAGAGTTATTAAAATATCACTTTATCTGCCAGTATTCCATTGATTCATAACTTCACGTGCATATTAAAAGACTTCTGAACTAGCTAGCTAGCTAGCATCGCAGTCAAACTTGTGTACATGATTCTATGCATTGCTGCTTACATTATTACATACAACCTATAGCTGTGTTCTTAAAAAACTAGAATGCTAAAATTTAAAACAAAATTAGGATTTATAAGTTATTAAAAAAAAACCACAATTTTAAGAAATTGGGCTCACATAAATATAGCATTTGTGATTGAAGTAGTCCTAAAGAACTTCGGGTCGTTCGATACTGGACAAAGTCCCTGGGCTGAGCATAGGGAAAGAAAAGCAATGATGGGAAGACGGGGACTGCAAATTCAGTCTCAGGTAACTCGAGTCCACCGTGCTATCATGCACCTTCTGTTGTCGAGGCATCGGACTCAGCTCCAATGTGTCCGACAATTCCTTGTACATAACCGAAAATGGTGAGCTAATTTTTGGTGAAGAAGAAGGGGCATGGTTTGGTACAGAAGACACACGGATATCGATCGGTGGAGGAGCTACGCTCTGGAGAGACCGAGTCTCCATAAACTCTGGCTCGCTGGTTAGGCTCTGGACAAGCTCCCTGAAGTTAATGGGGTCAACTTTGTAGATTCTTGGTGGGGTTGGTGGAAGTGGTGCAACAGCAGGTTTCTTCCATGGCTTCGACGAAGATTTTCGAGCCGAGTGGAGTGCTGACTGGTGATTGGGAAGCTGCTTTGAGGTTGAAATTGAACCCTTTGTTGGTTGTTTGGTTTGGGACAAGTATGTGGTGGTGGAGGAGGCTGAAGAGGAAGAGGCGTAAGATTCCATTGCGAGTGAAACTTTGAACTTCTAGGGTTCTTGAGGACTTAAAAGAGTGAGATTATTTTTCGGATTTGGTTATTGTGTGTGATGAAAACATTAGAAGCATTATATATAGATTGGAAATAAGTAAAGAAAGGCAACGACCTGGAAGTGCAGCTATTGGGGAACGTAAGATGAAGAAAGAAGAAGCAAAGAATTTCAATGCTGCTTGTCTTGAACCGTCGGCAGTGACGATTGTATGCATTTATAATGTACAAAATTGAAATGTGGTCAAACCAATATGTTTGACCAATATATATATATATATATATAAGCAATTTTAATTGTGCTCCTCCATTATTGTCTCTTCGATCTCTTTCAGGGTTTTAATAAATTTTTTGGGATGGTAATCTGCAGGTGACGGTGGTGATATGTGGACCAAGCCGCCAATATACTATACATAATGGGCCCTTTATTTAATACACGTGCAGATATAAGTTTGTTCTACCTTTGACCAATGGGAAACCCTAAAAGTAATGGACAATTATGCATCCATGATTGTGATCGCAAAACATCCAATTTGACTTAGTCTTAGTTAAAGTTCTAGAAGACGTTAAACGCAAAGCAGCTGGACAAGGCTTTGGCGGACTAGAAGGATATAAGTAAACTTATTAATATTTTATAAATAAGTACATGTTTATACTTAAAAAATATATAATTGTATTAAAATACAAAAAATGAAAAATAGAATGACATACAAATTATAACGTGTTAGAACATATTGAAAATATGGAAAATCATAATATAATGAGTGTTCATCCAAATATTTAACAAGTCTAGTACAATTTATTAAAAAAAATGCAAATGAAAGTTATCTATTTTTTATCTAAGTGAGAGTCACGATCTAAGTAGGTACCTAGGTGAACTAGGTGGGCTCCTAGATAGGCTACGTGGGCAAAGCATGTCTAGGCGGTATTTCTTAATTTTCAGATGCCTAAGAGTTAATCAGAGTAATGACCAGCAGTGCTAGACGGGAATTTTTAGAACAGTGGTCTTAATATTGCATTTATTATGATTTTCATTTGTGTATAATAGATAAACAATCTAACGTAACCTTTTTTAAAAAAATAAAAATTACTATTATTAAGGGAGCCGGGGGGGGGGGGGGGAAGTTTACTATTATTGTGATAATACAATCTAACATAATGTTCATAAAAAAAATTATGCAGGAAGATTATTAATTTAAATCATATTTTGTAAATCATATGACATGGTTGTTGATGATTGGATTATTAATTAAATGTTGATTAATGCACTTATTTCCTATTAGTAATACATTACATGATTTGCAAATGTTATTTAACAAATTAGTATACCTAACATTACTCTGAAAAAAAAGATTAGAAAATTAAGGGAAAGTCCCTCACAAATTTTTTTTTTTATTAAAAAAGTCTGAGACAACATTCTTTATTATTAAGGGCATTTTTTTTTATATTATTAATTGCAATTTTTTTTTATTAAGGACATGCTTTTTTTTTCTTTTTTTTTTTATTAATTCATAAGTGTGACTACTTTTTGGTTGTTTAAGTATTTTTCAATTAAAAATATTCTGTTAGGGACTTTTTATTAGCTCTACCTAAAAACATATCATCTCGTCCTTTTTCAATAGGAGAAATATTGCTTCTATGCATATCATGCGTAAGTTTTTGTTTTACTTTATTTTTTATTGTATATCAGAATTTTTAGCTGTTGACTTTCTATTTAGTAGATCATTAATTAAACATTTAACTATTCATTGTTTTGATGTACGTCATATATTAGAACATAATCATGTAATACGCTACTATTTTTTTAACATTGATACTAATTATGAGTATTCTCGAGGTATCATTAACCCAAAAACTAATTACGTTACTATTTTCATAAAGGTCAAATTTTAACTTATACCATATTACAGAAGGAAAATCATTAACCCAAAATCAAATACATCATATAAAAGTGCTAGGCAAGCTAAGCCATCAAAAACCATATATATTTCCTTCCCAAAAGATATGTCAGATTGAGAGTGATGATGAAAATTTATAGGAAATAAGTCAAGAAAGTTGAGGTTTCATTATAAAACCAATTGGTAATATGCAAAGTAGCACAATTTACTTATAAGACCATTCAAGGTTCCTCCTCCTATAATGTAGGGTTCATTCTCAGCATGTTCACTCATATGTGGCGAATTTTCAAGCCTAAAACATGGAGAATACAAATCAGGTGACATGGTCTCCTTTGGACTTCACACGTGGGACAACCTTTGATACCATGAAGGAAGTTGAGATTTAACCATAAAACCAAATAGCAATATAGAGATTAGGCCAATTTACTTATAAGCCCATGCAAGATCTCTTCATTCCGAACAATTAGATTGCCTAATTACAAATCAATAGGTGTGTCACCATTGGAATAGCCCAATCCATCAAAATTAACATAATAATTTTTTGAGGACTCAATCCATAAGATTTAATTAGTCTTGCTAAAAATTATTCAAAACTATTTAATATGAATGATGGCTTCAATCAAATTAGGAGATTCATATAAAAAAACTTTTTTTTTATATATTTTATTCTGTTCATTCCAAACTTTCCAACAAGTTGTAACAAGTTTTTTGAAAAATAAAAGTTAGATTATGTTCCATATTGAAGTAATTCAATAATTAAATCGATAAATATAGTGGTTTCAAAAGTTTTTTTACAATAGGCAAGTAAATATTTGAAGTTTAGGAATTTAAAAAGGGCAAAAATAATTTGGGTTCCAAAAATATTTTAGTCAACGTCCGTCATTGCACCAAATACTTTATCATTTTATCCTGCTTAATTCATGTGAAGGTAGTTCATCTCAGTCTCTAAATCTAGTCTAGTTAGAGACAACGAGGACGGGGCCAAAGAGAAATGCAAGAGATGGAATGAATCGAGCAGATGGCTGCGTTGGATTTTTTTTACGTAGACTGTTTGAGTTTTACTGTAGAACTGCAAATGGAATTTAGAAATGCATCACCTTTTAAACAGGCTCAATAATTGATTTGCCTCCTGAAAGTTTCATCTAGTCTCATGTTACTCTCTAAAGCTGGTTTTGTCTCACTTTCCCAATTAAACGGTCATTTTGGTTTCATCAAGTCTCAGTTCACTTTATTTTCATCAATTCCGTCAAATAAACGTTAATAAAGGGTAGTACTCTTATTTTTGACATAATTATGTGCCTCCAACTTGCCTGCGAAACAATCTCAATTACATTTTCGATAACTCTAATTCAAACTCCCATCTATCTATCTTGCGTATTGGTGTTAAGATGTAATAGTACGAATATTACTACATCATAGTACTATGGAACATTGTTACTTGATTATCAATTATTTTGAGGCTGCTCAATGGTGGACATCACCACCACTACTAACTTTTTCATGTACGCAAAGCTAGAAAAAGCTTCCAACTCATTATTTATACATCAAACAGGTCCCATCCACCCAATTGCAACCACCCAAATTTTCTATGGATTTTAGAAAATCTTTTATGGATCTTATTATAAAAATAATGTTATTTAGTTTCTGTAAGCACTGACGATAGGAGTAACATTGTAATAATTAAATCTTAATTAATTGGTAATTTGTTATCATATACTCTTGCTTTTCTGCATTTTCTTTGGTCATAATCGTGCTGTATCGAGTGCTCCAAAATGAAGGGAGCATTATTTTATATCCTTCAATGAATAAGGAAATGAAGTTGACTATGTCAATTTTGTGCAACAGTTGGAATAATGAAATGTCTAAAAAAACATGTGATTCATTCAAAACCAAAGCATAATGTACTAGCGATCTTAAAAAATGGACGACTCCCTTTTCTTAGGAGCATATACAAGATTAGTCACTACAAAAATGATAGTGGTAACCTTACCGTTAATTACTTCATTTATGAATTTCATAGTAATAGAAATACATGTTCTATCGAGACAGAGCTTGTAACTTGTTATTCTCTTACCTAGCAGACAAATATTTACTTACGTAAAAAGGATAATTCATTAGAATCGATATAGAGTCCAACTACATTGCATTACTAAAATTCATGTTATATTTTTGAAAGAAGTTGACCCCCTTGCTTCTCTCACGTTACAAACTCATGTATCTCGTTTTTATATTCTATAACTAAAATATGTGAATAAACGAGTAAGCCAACTCACGGGCCACAACCTGGAACCTGCCATATCCGACACAGGGATCTAGAATGGTTGTTAAAGAACAAAAAACAGTACGTTCTATCAATTAAGTTCTATTATCTTAAATCTTATGCCAAATTTGCAATCGCATCTTCTATATATAAAATTAACTTCTCCCACATATAATATACACACGCGCGCGCGCAAAATGCAATGGTGGATATCCAACCCATACTTTGGCTTTAGTTCTCTAGAAATACTCTTGTAACTTTTATTTTTTAAACATAAATCCGTCTATCTTTAAATTAGGAGTTGGCACAGTTTGATTTGGTATGGTTTTGGGTGAAGTCAAAATCAAAACCGAATTTTTTTTGCAATGCCATTCAGTGTGGTTTTGAAGCTTGAACTAAAATAGAACTAAACCATTTGATAGTGGTTAGGTTCAGTTTCAAACGGTTTTGCTTTTGATTTCAAACCATTTGCAAAATAAATGCTTTATGCCATTAGTACAACCCAATTGAAAAAAAATAATGAAAAAAAAATAATAAAAAAAAATTCATGGTCACCACACTAAAATTCAACATTAAAATGCCTTATGACATTACTTTAGTACATTCAAACGAAAAAGTTAAGTTTACCATACTAAAACTAAAGTTCAAACAAACTTGAACATCAAAATGCCCAACCCGAAAAAATAACTTGTTCATGCAATTCAACAAAAAGGTTTCGGTGTTTTAACTTTCAAGCCACTACTTTGCATTGTTCAACCCTTTCTCTTTCCGTTTTCTTTTGGACACTTACTCTTCGAAGGTTGATGAGGCCCTTGAGTTTGTGAACGGACTTGAGAAGGCGATACTTGGAAAGACCTTGACCTATTGTGAAAGTGAAATCGATGGATGAGAAGCCACTGAACAATATATATTACATTAGTTGTTATAAACTTTAAAAAGCCTACAAAAGTAACAAAACACATAGAAAAACAAAACAAAGAAAGCCTACAATATAAATTACCTAATATATTGGTATTGCATAAATTTTTTTTTGTTTAACTTTTGCAATGCGGTTTGGTTTCGGTGTAGTTGTAGATGTTCAAAATTGAAACTAAACCATTTTTCCACATTGGGTTCAGTTTCAAATCGAACGATATCAAAACTGCAAAAACTGAACCATTTGATGCGGTTTGGTTTGGTTTGTGTTTCAATTTTGATTTTCTTTCCAAGTGCCCACCCCTATTTTAAACATCCAAACAAAACCAGAAATTCAAATTTATTGACATATCGGCAAGGAAGTAAACTATTGTTACAAATTATTTACAACTACAATACCCTAATTATTATGCTAATGAATCGTATTATTACATACAATAATGATGAATTTCGTTGAGTTTTAATAGGCATGATTTCAAGGTTTTTTTTTTATTCTCCCGTGAAATCCTTATTTCCATCTAGCTTTTGTTTAAGCAATCTAACATTTTGAAATTCAAATAGTAGGTGCACTATTTATGAGACTGAAAGATTGGCTTTGTGCCACTTAGTACTATGATTTAGTGGGATTCTTCTTCACTTGTAAGTGAGAGGTCTTGAGTTCGATTCTTACCAAAGGTGAATTTGAACCACACCCACACTCACACCCCTTTAGTGTAAAAATATTGTTTGTTAAAAAAAATAATAATAATAAGACTGTAGCTTCATTCAAAAGTTGACTAAGATAATTATAAACTTACTAGCCTTCATGCACATTGTTTGAATCACGACGTACTACACGACTTACACGTTTTAAATGCATTTATATGCGTGAATTGACAAAAAGAAAGTTAAATATTTAAAGTAAATGAATAATTTTAGATCATGCTAGAAACCAATCAAAGCAGCTAAATTCACATAATAAAATCGGTCTTTCAATTTCCATCTACATTCTATTGAATTTACATTAAGAATAGAGAATAATATTTAATAAACAATTGATTGAATCACATTATTGCTAGCACATTGTGAGGCTAAGCCCACCCCCTCCTCCTTAGTGTAGATAATATCATTTGTTAAAAAAAAAAAAAAAAAACAATCATTTGACAACTAATTTAATCACATTATTATGCACGTGCGAAAGACCTTTTTATAAGCGACATTACATGCCTCTTAAGATGTTTTGAACGTGTTTAAAATATAGAAAATAATATTTAATGAACAACTGATTGAATCACATTATTAATAGCCTATTGTGAGGTATTAATTAAAAAAAAAAAAAAAAAACTGTACAAAAAATTAATTATTAAAAAACACTATTAAAATGATGAAAATACCCCTACATTATTTGGTGCATTATTTTGGGTTGCTTTTGAATTTTTCTTTTTTTGGGGGCATTTTTGTTCAAAATTTTTTGGTGAAACTTGTGACCCCAAAAGGGGTTGTTGGCTTTATATAAAAAAATGATATGCGCATAATTTACCTATATTTTTATGTAAAGTTTGGGTAAATCAGTTTTGAATCAAATAACATATCTATATTTTTGTACCAATTACCTATATATTATGATTAGCACATTATTTATTGGCTAAAGCACAAAAACTACCTCAACTATTGGTGTCACGACACTTTCATACCTCATCTTTTAAAATTGACAATGTCATACCTCATCTTACGAATTTGTGCCAATGTTATACCTTCCGTTAGCTTGGCGTGAAATTTTCAATTAAATGCTTACGTGGCTTGATTCGGGACCCACTTTCTATTAAAAAATTAATAAAAAATTATTAAAAACTAAAAAAAAGTATTTAATAATTTTTAAATATTAAAATAATAAAGAAAATTAAAAATTAAAAAAATAATTGTAAAAAACCCCTCAATTCATCCCTTTTCTCCCTTCTCTCTCTTCTTCCCCATCTTCATCTTCTTTTCCCCCCACCCCCCCCCCCCCCCCCCAAAAAAAAAATACCCCCTCTTCTTCCACACTTGAGCCCAACCAGCAACCCAGAAAAACAAAAAATAAATTAAAAAAATGGTGTCGTGATTTCCCCGAGCCCCTATTCCTTTCTTCCCACTTCCCGTCTTCCCTAAACCCGCACCCACTACCTGCAACCCAAAAAAATAAAAAACAAGGAAAAAACCCATCAGGAAACCTTTGTGATAGGGTGGGAGTGGTGGATTTGGGGTTAGCAAGGGGGGAGGAACTGGGTTTGGTTTTTTTTTTTTTTCTGGGTTGCGGGTTGGGGGATGGATTTTTTGGGGGGTAGAATTGGTTTGTTTTTTATTTTTATTTATTTATTTTTCTTCTTCTTCTTCTTCTTTTGGGTTGCGGGGACGAACGACGAACTGGACTGTTTATTTTTTTTTATTTTTTTATTTTTTTATTTTTTTCCGCTTCTTCTTCTTCTTCTAGGTTGTGGGGACGAACTGGACAGTTTTTTTTTTTTTTGGTTGAAGATTAAGAAGGGAATAAGATGAAGATGGGGGAAAAGAGAAAGAGAGAGAGAGGGAATGGACAAACTTAGGAGTTTTTTTTGTTTTTGTTTTTTTTTTTTAACTTTTCTTTTAATATTTAAATAAACTTTATTTTAGTTTTTAATAATATTTTATTAATTTTTTAATAGAAAGTGGGTCCCGAATCAAGCCACGTCAGCATTTAACTGAAAAATTCATGGCCAAGAAACGGAAGGTATGACATTGGACCAAATTCTAAAGATTAGATATGACATTGTCAATTTTAAACGATGAGGTATGAAAGTGTCATGACACCAATAGTTGAGGTAGTTTTTTGTACTTTACCCTTATTTATTTTTGGGATTTTTAGCCAAAATGGTCCATTAGATTTACATAACTCCTTACTTTGGTCCCTGAGATTTGAAATCGATAGAATTGGTCCCTGAGTTTGGTCACAATCAATCATTTTGATCATTCTGTGAAAAATCTCCATAAAAAAAGGGTAAAATGACAAAATACCCTCAATTTTTCTCAAATCATTTTGGCCTATTGTTTATTATATTGAGGGTAGTTTTGTTATTTGGATCCTTATTTACCATAATTTTTTACCGAATGACCAAAATGATTGATGGTGGACAATTTTAGGGACCACTTCTATTGATTTCAAATCTTAGGGACCAAAGTGAGGAGTTATGCAAATCTCAAGGACCATTTTGGCTAAAAAGCCTTTATTTTTGTAAGTAAATTATTTTGCATGTGTTATTATTTTATGTGCAAATAATTAAGCTATATTTTTATGTAAAATATAGGTAAATTAAATTTATTTTGAGCAAACGATAGTATCTCCACTAAGGCTTTCTCCAATCCTTGGAGTAAAACTCAAATTTTAGGTTCTAAACCTACCCCAACTTGCTTCAACCCTTGGGCCAAATATGACTTTTAACCCAAAACTCATTTCTGGGACAAATATTTATGAATTCATTGAATCCAACGGTTAAGATCTTATATGATAAAATACGACGGTTAAAAAAAAGAGTGTTTCATACTTTTTTTATAGTGTTCCACGAGTTTCATGGTGTCAGTTTAGTGATTTTTCAATTTTTATTGGAATCTAATTATTTTTAGGTTAAAATGTTCATAAAATTAAATTAGGATAGTCTACATAATTTTTTTTTTCTTAAAAAAAGTTACTTTAAGGAAAAAAAAAATCATCTTGAATTCATTCTTTAATAATTTTAGGCTAAAAATTTAACCCTGAAGGGTTGGAGTGGAAAAATTGTTTATGGGTTAAAACCTAAATTTTCTAGGTTAAAAACTATTTAAACCCAATGGTTGGAGATAGTCTTAAGCCACTCTGGTTCGGCTGGAAACTGGAAAACATGCTGGTTGTTTTTGTTCGTCCATACTATTGTGCTGCGCTGCGCGCATCGGTCGTAAAAAGAAATTAATTTGTAAAGTTAAATGGCAACGTTTTATTTGTTCTTTGAAAAAAGAAAAATATAATTACCGGGGGGAGGGACCACTGGTCGCCGTTCGGCTGGAAACTGGAAAACATGCTGGTTGTTTTTGTTCGTCCATACTATTGTGCTGCGCTGCGCGCATCGGTCGTAAAAAGAAATTAATTTGTAAAGTTAAATGGCAACGTTTTATTTGTTCTTTGAAAAAAGATAAATATAATTACCGGGGGGGGGGGGGGACCACTGGTCGCCGTTCGGCTGGAAACTGGAAAACATGCTGGTTGTTTTTGTTCGTCCATACTATTGTGCTGCGCTGCGCGCATCGGTCGTAAAAAGAAATTAATTTGTAAAGTTAAATGGCAACGTTTTATTTGTTCTTTGAAAAAAGAAAAATATAATTACCGCGGGGGGGGGGGGGGGGGGGACCACTGGTCGCCATTCGTATCCAACCCATTCAGTTTCCATTCATCCCCTCTCTCTCTTCCCAAATGACAAATCCCTTTCACTTTTCAAAAGTTTCAAAAGTGTGCCCCAACCCCAGCGAAGCACCAAAAGGCCATGGTAGCTACCCAACCCCATTCTGTTGGCCTTCCATTCCAGCAGCCATGCCGGCAACCCCTTTCCAATTTTGAGGTAAATTTTTTATCTTTTGAATTTATATTATGCCAAACGTGATTGATTATTTTTATTTAATTGATATAGAGTTATAGGATAATACACTAATATGGTTACTGATTATTGATAATTGATATGAATTCTATAATGATTGATGAATATAATTGTTGTTTAGAGTGGAAATTGAATTCTTGATTATTGATTGAGTAATTGAATTATTGAATAATGTATATGATAATTCATATTGATTAGTAGAATTGAATTTTTGTTTATTGAATAATTTGTATTTTGGTATTGATTAATTGAATTGTTAGTTTGATTAGTTATATATTATTAATATTAGTATATCTACTCTAGGATTAAGAGTCTAAGACCCTGTAAATAGACGTCGAATGCTTGATTATCCATCCAATTATCCTGAAGCAATTCATACACACTAGCTCCAAAATGAACCTTGCCAACCTAAATCCCACACCATGTTGGTTTACTATTTTTAACCTTGCACTCCTTTAAGTTTTCCCTCAGATCGACAATTTCTAGTTTCGCCACTGGTGGTAGTAAACTAAGTCTCACAATGGGCGAGCAATAGGTAAATTAATTTTAAATCAAATAAAATTTCTTTATTTTGTAGGTAAATTATTTTTTCATGAATTTTTACATATATTAGGCATCTTTTATATTTTTATTAACATATGTGTATGTATTTTGTCACATCCCGGCCCCGGCGGGACCACTTCCCGGGCCCGCTCCACCACCGTAGCACGATATTGTCCGCTTTGGGCCCCGACCACGCCCTCACGGTTTTGTTTTTGGGAACTCACGAGCAACTTCCCAGTGGGTCACCCATCATGGGATTGCTCTAGCCCCCTTCTCGCTTAACTTCGGAGTTCCTATGGAACCCGAAGCCAGTGAGCTCCCAAAAGGCCTCGTGCTAGGTAGGGATGAGAATATACATTTAAGGATCACACCCCTGGGCGATGTGGGATGTCACAATCCACCCCCCTTAGGGGCCCGACGTCCTCGTCGGCACACACGCGGCCAGGGTTAGGCTTTGATACCAAATTGTCACATCCCCGCCCGGGCGGGACCACTTCCCGGGCCCGCTCCATCACCGTAGCACGATATTGTCTGCTTTGGGCCCCGACCACGCCCTCACGGTTTTGTTTTTGGGAACTCACGAGCAACTTCCTAGTGGGTCACCCATCATGGGATTGCTCTAGCCCCCTTCTCGCTTAACTTCGGAGTTCTTATGGAACCCGAAGCCAGTGAGCTCCCAAAAGGCCTCGTGCTAGGTAGGGATGAGAATATACATTTAAGGATCACTCCCCTGGGCAATGTGGGATGTCACATATTTAGCATAATTTACCCACATTTATATGTAAAATATAATTTTTGTAAAATTAACTATGCATGTATTATTTTATAGAGTAAGCATTTTTTTTAAAATTAGTTTATTTTGTAGGTAAACTTATTTTGCATGGATTATTACATATATTAGGCATAATTTAGTTTACTGAAAATATGACTTTAACCCCTTAAATTCAATTTTTTCCATATAAAACCCGACATAATTTTTTACTTAAAAAAAAACCCAGTGACTAGGATCTACCAAAGTGAATTCATTAATTACATATTATTTTACACATTTTACATTTTTAGATGCCCAAAATACCCCTATTTCATATTTGATGTGCACAATTAATTCTATGCAGATTATAAGGAGAGAGTTAATGACTTTGCAAAAAGAAAAATAGGACATTAATGTTAAAAAATTCATTGCATATTAATATCAAATATGAGAATTGTTGGCTTAATTCTATGTATCTAGCATTATAAGTTCATATATATATATATATATATTTACAAAAAAATAAAAAATAAAACCTAATATAAGTAATAATACATAAAAAATAAAAAAAAGAAAAAAGTAACCTACCTACCATGTTGTGAACACGAAAAATTCTTGAAAACAAGAAACAAGAATACGTGTACAAAAATAATATTTTTGTGTTTAATGATTTTGGGGTTACGATCTCTCTCAAATTTGGTCCTCTGATTCTATCTTCGTAGGGTGTAGGTTTGTGGATGAGTTGTTGATCCAAAGGGCCGTCGGGGCTTGATCTAAGGATGAACAGTTGATTTTCTTCAAGGGCTTTTGGGCTTGATCTTGAAGAATAGATGTGTATGGGTTTGTTGAGGTTGTTGATCCAAAGGGCCGTTGGGGCTTGATCTTAGGATGAACGGATGATGAATGATGTACACTTTCTTCAAGGGGCCGTCGGGGCTTGATCTTGAGTTGGTGGGAGTTCTTCAAGGGCCGTTAGGGCTTGATCTTGAAGGAGGATTTGACGAAGAACGAATAGTGCTTTCTTGATCCTTCGGGATTTTCTTGAGAGCTTTAGAACTTTAAGGCTTCAAGGTTTTGGTACCCCCCCTTGGGGAGTATTCTCTTCCATTTTGGGAGTAGAGAAATGTATTTGTGAATTGGTTTTTTTTTTGTCATTCCTCTTGATGGAGAAGCCTATTTATAGGTTTTGAGAATGAATCACCACCATTCATTTTTTTGGTGAAGTGAATGGAGGTTGTAGGTGAAGTGAGTGGAGGTTGTAGGTGAAGTAAGTGGATGTTGTAGGTGAAGTAAGTGTGTGAGGTTGGTGAAGTAAATAAATGTTGTAATTTTAATACATTGGTTAACATTTATTTTACTGAAATTTCGATGTCTACAAATGCCCCCACTTCAAGGCGCGTCGTAGACATGTGCTTGTCACGTGTAGAAGATGCGTTTTGAAGTCCCTTAATGTAGATGTCAACCCAAGGGCCGTCGAGGCTTGATCTTGAATTGGGCTGGAAATTTCTTCAAGGGCCATCGAGGCTTGATCTTGAGTTTGACTGGAAGATTTTCTGGTTTCCTCCAATCGTTGATTTTCCATAGGCTTAATCTTGAACTGGGCTGGAGGATTCTTTTGGTCTCCCCCGAAGGTCTGAACTTACTCCTTTTATCTGGAGTTGAATTTGATTCAAGGGTGGTGAACACTTGATTTTGAATCGGACTTGTGATTTCTTCAAGGGCCATCGAGGCTTGATCTTGAGTTCGACTGGAAGATTTTCTGGTTTCCTCCAATCGTTGATTTTCCATAGGCTTAATCTTGAACTGGGCTGGAGGATTCTTTTGGTCTCCCCCGAAGGTCTGAACTTACTCCTTTTATCTGGAGTTGAATTTGATTCAAGGGTGGTGAACACTTGATTTTGAATCGGACTTGTGATTTCTTCAAGGGCCATCGAGGCTTGATCTTGAGTTCGACTGGAAGATTTTCTGGTTTCCTCCAATCGTTGATTTTCCACAGGCTTAATCTTGAACTGGGCTGGAGGATTCTTTTGGTCTCCCCCGAAGGTTTGAACTTACTCCTTTTATCTGGAGTTGAATTTGATTCAAAGGTGGTGAACACTTGATTTTGAATCGGACTTGTGATTTCTTCAAGGGCCATCGAGGCTTGATCTTGAGTGAAAATAGGACCATGAGCGGTTTCAGGATTCAGACACATGGCAGGCAAGCACGAGGTGGAGGTGATGACCTATTTCTTTGTTCAATCTTTCCAATTCATATTTGAAGAGGGTTAGAGGATGACTCAGCATATGCAGTTGTTGCGTTTGCTGACGATCCACAAGATTGATGTTTCATTGTCACTCGTCTTAGCTGTTCTCCAAGCAGATGTGGTCCCTTCTCTAGAAGTGTATCAACCGTTGAAGATGACTACTCGAGAGCAACGCTAGGTAAGCAACCAGGGAATAGATTCCAGGTAGTCGGTTCCAGATCGGAAGATTGACTCCAAGTGCCAGCTGATTGCTCTCTTTCTTTTTGCCCTGCGAGTAAGAACAAGGACAAAGGGAAGGACATGGAGAAAGCATGATATGAGATACTTTTGCTTTTTGAAGAAGTGTTGACGATTTAACGGCGTCGCGCGGCGAGGCTTTGCTCTTTGGTGACGGCGCCAGCGGAGGGTGGAAAATCTTGAATTTGCTCTTTATTCTCCAAAGTGTTTGTGTTTTTGTTGATGATGTGACTGTACTTGAAGTTTTGAAGTTTCAAGTTGCCTACGTACCCTTGGTTGAGGAGGGATCAAGTCATGACGTAGTTCAAATGAGTGATGGTTTTTTTTTTTTTTTTTTAGATTTTAATGGTGATTTTGGTGATGATTTTGCCGTACACAGTTTATGCTCTTGCGGGCCAGGAGCGTTGGTTGTCACTTTTTAGGCTCGTGCGAACGAGGAGCTTTTGGTGTCGTTTGCAGTTTCAACTCGTGCAGACAAGGAGCTTTTGGTGCCGTTTGCAGTTTCAGCTCATGCAGGCAAAGAGCGTTTGTTGTTGCCTTTTAGGCTCGTGCGAACGAGGAGCTTTTGGTGCCATTTGCAGTTTCAGCTCTTGCATGCAAGGAGCTTTTGGTGCCATTTGCAGTTTCAACTCGTGCAGGCAAGGAGCTTTTGGTGCCGTTTGCAGTTTCAGCTCGTGCAGGCAAGGAGCTTTTGTTGTCGCCTTTTAGGCTCGTGCGAGCGAGGAGCTTTTGGTGTCGTTTGTAGTTTCAACTCGTGCAGACAAAGAGCTTTTGGTGCCGTTTGCAGTTTCAGCTCATGCAGGCAAGGAGCGTTGGTTGTCACCTTTTAGGCTCGTGCGAGCGAGGAGCTTTTAGTGTCGTTTGCAGTTTCAACTCGTGCAAGCAAGGAGCTTTTGGTGCCGTTTGCAGTTTCAACTCATGCAGGCAAGGAGCTTTTGTTGTTGCCTTTTAGGCTCGTGCAAGCGAGGAGCTTTTGGTGTCGTTTGCAGTTTCAACTCGTGCAGACAAGGAGCTTTTGGTGCCGTTTGCAGTTTCAGCTCATGCAGGCAAGGAGCGTTGGTTGTCACCTTTTAGGCTCGTGCGAACGAGGAGCTTTTGGTGTCGTTTGCAGTTTCAACTCGTGCAGACAAGGAGCTTTTGGTGCCGTTTGCAGTTTCAGCTCATGCAGGCAAGGAGCGTTGGTTGTCACCTTTTAGGCTCGTACGAACGAGGAGCTTTTGGTGTCATTTGCAGTTTCAACTCGTGCAGACAAGGAGCTTTTGGTGCCGTTTGCAGTTTCAGCTCCAACTCGTGCAGACAAGGAGCTTTTGGTGCCGTTTGCAGTTTCAGCTCATGCAGGCAAGGAGCGTTGGTTGTCACCTTTTAGGCTCGTGCGAACGAGGAGCTTTCGGTGCCGTTTGCAGTTTCAACTCGTGCAGGCAAGGAGCTTTTGGTGCCGTTTGTAGTTTCAGCTCGTGCAGGCAAGGAGCTTTTGTTGTCGCCTTTTAGGCTCGTGCGAGCGAGAAGCTTTTGGTTGTTGTTGTGGATTTGTCAAGCGATCTGGGAGAGGCGTTCCTCGCAATCTTCATAGGAAGGAGCCTTGACCGAGTAATTGAAGAAGTCTTCTGGGAAGAGGTCGCACATTGTGATGGGGATGGACGATCTTTGTGTCGAAATTTCATTATCTCCAACACTTTCACATTGTTCTGGAGGTTGACAAGAGTTGTTTTGCCCCCTTTTCGACTGATAAACTTGTGGACAAGATGGTTGCTGCTTGTCTAATTTCTTCGAAGCGATCTTCGAAATGCATTCCTCACAATCTTCATAGCAAGGAGCCTTGATCGAGAAATTGAATAAGTCTTCGAGGAAGAAAAGATGAACGATCTTTGTGTTGAAATTTTCTTATCTTCAACATTTTCACATTGCTTTGGAGGTTGGCGAAAGCTGCTTTCCCTCCTTTCTGATTGGTGCACTTGTGCAGAAGACATATGTTTCTCGTGCAGTTTCTTCGGAGTGACATGAGTCCATCCTTCAATTTCACTTGACTTGGAGCATGCCCCCAACAGTCGAGGTGAAGACTTTGAGTCAAAAGAGCCAGAAGTGACATCTTTCTTAGGGATTTCATCTTCAGTGCCGTTCTCTTGGGTTTGTTGGCATGAAGATTTGCCAGTGTGGACGATGATGCGCCTCCTTACCTTCAGTGGTCCTTTTGTGTCGACCTCTAGGATTGCTTGGCGCTTCATCCTTGAAGGAATCAAGCTTCGAACGTTGCCTTTTTCTGCTAACCCATCGAACTTTTCTTCCTTTGGTGTTGTCTTCCTCTTTCCAAAAGGCTTCTCATTATCTTCAAATCTTTCCGAAGCTGATCGTTGCAGAGGAGAGATAGCTGTGTTGCTTTGTTTCTTAGGCTTTAACAACCTTTCAAAAACAGAGCTTTGGGATGTTGGCGCGTTAAGCCTCTTGAAGACAGAGGTTCGATCTTGACTACCAATGCGATTAAGCACTGAAATTTTGGAGCTTGAATGGCTCATCCTATCGAAGACCAACGTCTGAGGGGCGGGTTTAGGCTCTTTTTGGTCTTGTTCAATGCTCACGCTGATGTGTTGAGCGCTAGCTTTCTTCACTTTGCTTGAAATCTTCACGGGTGCATTTGGTGTGAAGCCAAGTCCGGCTTTGTTGTTGTCAACTCCGTAATCATGCTCCTTCAACTTCTTTTGAGTCTCGGTGAGGTCACGATCTTTGTCGTTGACGGTGTTTGAAACCTTCTTTCCAAGATTTGAAGAGGAAGTAAAGTCATGCCTAGCCTTTGACATGAGTTCGTAGGCATTTGGGTTAAAGCCTTCTTCGGTCTTTTTAGTTGGAAGAGAGCTTGGTTTCACTTTGACGCCATGCTGTGCCTCCAGACGGTTGATGAGTCCGGCGGTTTGCAAATTTTTCTCCTCTGCAGTCTTTATCAGCCTTGCCATTGTTTCCTTCATCTGAACCAGCTGTTTTTCAATGGAGGTAGTGCCGATAGTCATGACTTGTTCTTTGTTTGAAGCCATGGACTGTGCTTGAATATCTTGAACGGAGACAGAGATGAGAGGTAGAGATGGTCCCACTGGGCATGCCAAATTTGTGAACACGAAAAATTCCTGAAAACAAGAAACAAGAATACGTGTACAAAAATAATATTTTTGTGTTTAATGATTTTGGGGTTACGATCTCTCTCAAATTTGGTCCTCTGATTCTATCTTCGTAGGGTGTAGGTTTGTGGATGAGTTGTTGATCCAAAGGGCCGTCGGGGCTTGATCTAAGGATGAACAGTTGATTTTCTTCAAGGGCTTTTGGGCTTGATCTTGAAGAATAGATGTGTATGGGTTTGTTGAGGTTGTTGATCCAAATGGCCGTTGGGGCTTGATCTTAGGATGAACGGATGATGAATGATGAACACTTTATTCAAGGGGCCGTCGGGGCTTGATCTTGAGTTGGTGGGAGTTCTTCAAGGGCCGTTGGGGCTTGATCTTGAAGGAGGATTTGACGAAGAACGAAGAGTGCTTTCTTGATCCTTCGGGATTTTCTTGAGAGCTTTAGAACTTTAAGGCTTCAAGGTTTTGGTCCCCCCCCTTGGGGAGTATTCTCTTCCATTTTGGGAGTAGAGAAATGTATTTGTGAATTGGTTTTTTTTTTGTCATTCCTCTTGATGGAGAAGCCTATTTATAGGTTTTGAGAATGAATCACCACCATTCATTTTTTTGGTGAAGTGAGTGGAGGTTGTAGGTGAAGTGAGTGGAGGTTGTAGGTGAAGTAAGTGGATGTTGTAGGTGAAGTAAGTGTGTGAGGTTGGTGAAGTAAATAAATGTTGTAATTTTAATACATTGGTTAACATTTATTTTACTGAAATTTCGATGTCTACACATGTACACAAATGTTATTTGATTCAAAATGTGTATAAATATATATGTGTGTGTGTGTGTGTGTGTTTATATAATTAGACCATATTAATTTACCTACCTACTGTTTGAAATGTTCATTTCCAATTATGCAAAATATTGTATACCAACAACAAAATATTGCATAAACTTAGGAATTGGATCATGTTTTTGATTTTATCTTTTACCTACAAACAATCATATACATATTACTTTATATATTTTTAACAAAAAACGTCCATAATAGGCTAATATATGTAATAATACATGAAAAATAAATTACCTACCATGTATACAAAAATGTTATTTGATTCAAAATATATAATCTAGGTTTTCTCAAAAAAGAAAAAAAAAAAAATATATATATATATATATATATATATATAAAATCTAGGTGTAGTGTGTGTATATATATATTTATATAATTGGAACAAATTAATTTACCTACAAAAAATTATACCCCGTGTGTAATATAATTTTTTTTCACTAGTACATGGAGAATAATTTACCCATAACAAGAAGAAATATAATTTCATGTATTATATTGAGAATTATTATGTCATACCTATATTTATACAAAAATAAAATGTGCCTAATATATGTAACAATACATGAAAAATAATTTACCTACACGTTAGAGAAATGTTATTTGATTCAAAATATACAATCCGGATTTAGTATAATTTTTTTTAATAATTGAAACAAATTAATTTACTTCCCAATTAATGCAATATATATATATATATATATATATATATATATCACAAAAAAGGTAAATTTTTGGTATGATATGGATACAATTAAGGCAATAGAACAGTTTACATATTTTATTTCACTTTTTCTACAACTTTTAATTTGGAATAAATTTAGGGATTTGGAAAAGTGACATGGGTGTAAATAAATTGTATTAGTAGGTCAATAGTGTTCCTATGTGGTTGCATATTTTAAATTTGGGCTTTTATCGGACCTTTATACCTAGATGAGTTTTTATCTAGGAATAATGAATTGTAAGGGCCAAAATCTAAAGCACCCTTGATATTTTCTGTCCGTTGATCTTCTTCCATTCATCCGATCCGACGGCCGAAAGTTAAAAATGTGTATGAGAAGTAAAATAGGGTGTGTGGATATCACACCCCTAAATTTATAATATTAATTATTTTTTATTATTATTTTGTAAAATCATTAATCCTACAATCCACATGAAACTAATTATGTACATCAAACATTCAAATAGAGGTATTTTATGTAACATCCCGTCCCGGGATTTTTAAAACGTACACTGAAATTACGATTTTACCCCTAGTTGTTATTTTTACGTGTAGTTTTGTGTTGTGTGGTGTGTAGGACCACACACACACACACACACACACACACACTCCTACACCTCGTCTCACTCCCCCGGGATTCCCTCATTCTCTGTCTCTTCTCTGTCTCTTCCCTGTCTCTCTCTCACTCTCCCCGAGTTCTTCTTCTTCTTCCTTCTGCAAACACACAAACACACTCAAACCTTCACCAATCAAGAAACCAAGACCACCACCGTGCTCGTGAGGTTGAGAGGAGTCCAGTGGTGCCATTTTCAGGTAAGGATATCGTTGTTTTCACGTCGTTTCGACGAGGTCCGATTTGAACACTGTTCATGCAAGATTAATCTAGCTTGTTTTAGGAGATTCTAAGCTTGTAGTGGTGTTTGTGAGGTTCCCAGGAGCTTGGGAGTAGTTCGTTGGACGAGTTTGGACGTCGGGAAGGCTAGGTTCGAAAGTTGGCCGAGTTTTGACCTTGAAAACAGGTATGATCTAGCAATTTTTAGGCCTTGAAACTAGTCTATCGTGATTCTACTAGTCCTAAGCTTCATTTTGGCTTTTGAATCGTGAAAAATGGTTGAAAAACGAAGGAGAAAACAAGGTTTGAAATTTTCCCAGTTTTCCGGCGACGGCGGCGGCGCCGGCGACGGCGACTGGCCGGAGAAGGAAGGGGAATATTCCGTTAAGTTTAACGGAATATTCCTAACGGCAGTGACGGCGTCAGTTAGGGAATATTCCGTCAGGTTAACGGAATATTCCTGACGGCGTCAGTTGACGCCGTCAGTGTGCAGTGCACGTGACTGCGCGTGGGGGGCGCGTGGGTCAGTGACTGTTCAGGCGCGTGGGGGCGCGTGCGTGGTCCAAAAATTATTTTAAAAATATGGGTGTGATCCTGAGGTTGTGTAGATCACGTTGGTATATTCAATTGTCCAATTTGAGCAATGTATGAGAAGTTATTACGAGAAGTTGCTTAGGTGCTTTTAAATTAATGTTTTCGTAACTTTGTTGCGTATAGGTGATTCGTTTCCCGAGGACGAACGTTCACATTCGAGGCAGGGGGGCTACGACCCTTCTAATTACCAGTGAGTGGGCTTTTGTTTTCCGTATATACCTATATACATATTAATTCCCAGAAATTAAATGGAAAAAGGGTTTGTTTTATGCCATGCATCATATGAATGTTGTTTACGCATCATCGCATGTATTAGTAGTGGCATACATATATATATATAAATGTGTATTTGCTGCTGTGGACGCACAGGTGAGTGCCAGGTAAGCGGTGTTCACGTTATCATGCATTCCTGTTTATTATGCAATAGTAGTTTGAGATGCTTAGAGAGCTCATAATCTGCACCCCGGTGTTAGTGCTCCCGCCCAGGGCCAGGGCATAGTCCTTCACGTGATGTTCACCCGCACCACACGCTCGTCTTGGATCCAAGTTAGGTGCAAGCCTTGTCGTACAGACCACATTAGGTGGTTCCGACTCGTAGGTGACCGCGATTCTTCGCATAGTCTTCACGTGATCGTAGCACTAGAGCGTATATATATTACACCCAGTCTTGTCGTACAGACCACGTTAGGTGGTTCCGACTCGTGTGCAGATTCAGATGTTGAGTTGAGCGTGGAGCTCTATCTACAGCCGTACAGGTCACGTTAGGTGACTCCCGGCTGCTAGATTATATGATATTGATGTGATTTACGTTTGAGCATTTATATTTGATTATGAGTTTCAGAATGGCATATTATGGAGCATGAATGACATATCATGGAGCATGATTGACATATCTATACATACGTATATATGTTCATTTTCTGGGAAGTATACAGATTTTACGGCGAGGGGTTAGAATGTATTTTGCTAAAGAGTTTTCAAAGAACTTTGTTTTTGCCCACTCACGCTTTTGTTTTTGCGCCCCTCCAGGTTCTAGTGGTCTAGCAAGTTCAGTGGTTTATCCCAGAGGGCGTCCCGGCATTTCTGACAGACACTCACCATTGTAGGGTCACCTTCGGGTGTAAATACATCGTATCTTTTCCTTTTGGACTGTTGTAGACTTGCTCTGAATTGTGTCTCACATACACTAGTACTTTGTATGCTTTTAGGTTTTTAATTATTCGTACTTTTATATTACTTTCTTATTAGCTTCCGCACGCGCACATGGTTACGTCACCTTCGTGTGACGGCCAGCACGCCCTGATCTCGGTCGGGGTGTGTCAGCTTGGTATCAGAGCCTAGGTTTGGCAGTCCTGTGTCTTTGTGAGTATTCTAATAGTTGGTGTCTTCTGTCAGAATCATGCCGCCTCGTCGGGAACCACGTCGCTCAGATGAGCCTAATTTCCCTGATCTTACTCAGTTGGGGGAAGTGATTGCTACAGCCCTTCAAACAGTGATGCGCCCTCCCCAGAGGACTCCTCTGGAGACTATGTATAACCTGAAGTTGGATAAGTTTAAAGGTAACGAGGGTCATGAAGGCGCATAACGTTGGTTGGAACACATAGAGAAGACTTTTCGTGTGTTACATAACCAGGGGAACCTTCCTATGGAAAGGTGGGTCGAGACAACGTCATGGTTTCTGGAGATGGAGTCTGCAGCTTGGTGGGAGCAAGAACTTCGTATGTTGACTCCAGCCCAGAGGACCGATTGGAATGTTTTCAAGGATGTGTTTCAGAGGAGATTTGTACCCCCTGAGTATATCGACCGTAAGAAACAGGAATTCACTGAGTTGAAACAGCGAAAGATGACGGCTAACGAGTATTATCGTAAGTTCACTGATTTGTCTCGTTACTATCCTGATGTCGCTGGTAATCCGGCGGAGATGCTTCGTCGTTTTCGCTTGGGCACTAAAAAGAAATGGCGTTCTATGGTGACTACTACTCACTGTGAGTCCTACCAGGAGTTCTATGAAATACTATTGAGGGTTGAGGACTCAGAGAATATGTCAAGTGATAGTGACGAAGAGAAAAACGGCAATCAGAAGAAAGACGACAAAGGAAAAGGTCAAACATCGCTTGGGCCTCGCCAAACTCAGAACTTTAAAAGGGGTGGTGCAAGTTCAAGTTCGTCTAGTGGTGGTTTCAGTGCCTCTGGACAAGGACGTGGAGGTAGGTTTTATGGAGGTGCTCGAGGCCAGAGACAAGGTGATGGTGGCCGAAACCGAGTTCCATTTTGCCATAGATGTAATAACCGACATTTCGGCGAGTGCAGACGTGGCAGCGGTGGTTGTTTCACGTGTGGACAGATGGGACATCGAGCGGTGAATTGTCCCCAGGGTCAGCAGCAGAAGCCGCAGCAGACCTTTATGCCGCCACCTGCACCGATTCGGCAAATCCAGGGTCCGAGTAATTATGGTCAAGCAGGTAGAGGTGGTGCCTATCACTATCAGGGTGATGCTGTTCCCTATGCCCCGGGACCGTATCAGTACCCCCAGGACCCGTATTCACAAGGTAGTTATCCCCCGTATCCCAGCAACTACATGCCGTATCCTCCAGCTCCTACAGGTGGTTCTCAGTGGTACCAAGGAGGACAGTATCAGCAGAGTGAGAATGCCACTAGTAGTGCAGGGTCTTCAAGACAGATGGGTCAGCCCAGTCAGGGGCGTGGAGCTCAAGGTCGCGGTGTTCATGCGAGCAGAGGTCGCGGCGGACGACAGCAGGGCCAGGGGCGTATTCACAATATTTCCCTGCAGGATGCTCAGAACAACCCGGATCTAATTATGGGTACGTTAAATATTCTTGGTTATTTTGCTAGAGTCTTAATTGATTGTGGAGCTACACATTCCGTTGTTTCTCATACATTTGCTCAATTGACGCAACCTCGCCCCACACCTCTAGGGTACGATTTAGAATTCGCTATGCCTAGAGGAGAGAGATGTGTTGTAGATTGTATGTACCCAGGATGTCCAGTGATAGTAGAGGGTGTTGTTATGCCCGCTGATCTTATCCCGTTAGATATTGTCGATTTTGATGTGATATTGGGCACAGATTGGTTGCACTTCTATCGTGCCAACATTGATTGTTACGGGAAAGTAGTTACGTTTCACCGTCCTGGATTACCTGAGGTTACTTTTGTGGGTGAGCAGAGTGGGGTAAGACACGGTGTTATTTCGGCTTTGCGAGCGAAGAAGTTGTTGTCTAAAGGTTGTCAGGGGTATCTAGCTCATGTGGTGCTAGAGGAGGCCGTTCCTAGCAGAATTGAGGATGTGAGAGTGGTTAGACACTTCCCTGATGTTTTTCCTGAGGATTTACCTGGTTTACCCCCAGATCGAGATGTGGAGTTCAATGTTGAGTTGCTTCCAGGTACCAATCCTATTTCTTTAACTCCTTATCGTATGGCTCCTGCTGAGTTAAGGGAATTGAAAGTGCAGTTGCAGGAATTAGTGGATAAGGGATTCATTCAGCCTAGTACTTCACCTTGGGGCGCTCCAGTGTTGTTTGTGAGAAAGAAAGATGGGACTTTGAGGCTGTGTATCGACTACAGGCAATTGAATCGGGTGACGATTAAAAACCGTTATCCATTGCCTCGTATCGACGATTTGTTTGATCAACTGAGAGGTGCTTGTGTATTTTCTAAGATAGACTTGAGGTCTGGGTACTATCAGCTGAAGATTAGTAGGAATGATGTTCCTAAAACGGCGTTCAGGACTCGTTACGGTCATTATGAGTTTCTGGTTATGCCGTTTGGGTTGACGAATGCACCAGCAGCTTTTATGGATTTGATGAACCGGGTATTCCAGTCTTACCTGGATAGATTTGTCATTGTCTTCATTGACGATATTCTGGTGTATTCTAAGTCCAAAGCGGAGCATGTTCGACATCTTACTTTGGTGTTGAAGAGGTTGAGGGAACACCAATTGTATGCTAAGTTTAGCAAGTGCCAGTTCTGGTTAGATCAAGTTGCGTTTTTGGGGCACATCATTTCTGCTCAAGGTATTCTTGTTGATCCTCAAAAGGTTGCAGCTGTGGAGAGTTGGGAGCAACCACGAACCGTCACTGAGGTGAGAAGTTTCATTGGTTTGGCGGGATATTATCGGAGATTCGTTAAGGATTTTTCGGTAATTGCCTTGCCACTGACGAGGTTAACAAGGAAAGACGTTAAGTTTGAGTGGAATGATAAGTGTGAGCAAAGTTTCCAGCAGTTGAAGCATTGTCTTACTAATGCACCTGTTTTGACACTTCCGGACGATAGTGGTGATTTCGAGGTTTATAGTGATGCTTCCTTGAATGGTCTGGGATGTGTATTGATGCAGCATGGTAGGGTGATTGCTTATGCTTCGCGGCAGTTGAAAACCCATGAGACGAATTACCCTACACATGATTTGGAGTTGGCTGCTATCATCTTTGCGTTGAAGTTGTGGAGACACTATCTTTACGGAGAGAAGTGTAGGATCTTCACAGACCACAAGAGTCTTCAGTATCTCTTCACCCAGAAGGAACTTAATCTTCGTCAACGGAGGTGGTTGGAGTTGCTCAGCGATTACGATTGCACGATTGATTATCACCCAGGTCGTGCGAACGTAGTAGCCGACGCACTTAGCAGGAAGTCACATGGCCGTATCAATGCGTTGTACGCTAGTCGTATTCCTCTTTTGGTGGACTTGCGTGCTACGGGAGTAAGGTTAGAAGCAGAAGATCGAGAAATGGCATTACTTGCTAATTTTCAAGTTAGGCCAATCTTAGTTGATCGGGTGCTTGAAGCTCAAGTAGCTGATGAACAGACTCAAGAACTAATTCGAGCTCGAGATCAAGGAAGGAGGCGAGACCTCAGAGTTCGTGATTCTGATGGCATGTTGATGTTAGAGGGTAGAATGTTCGTGCCTAGTAATGCAGATTTGAAGAAGGAAATTCTCGATGAAGCACATATCTCGGCTTATGCCATGCACCCAGGGGCAACTAAAATGTATCATACTATTCGACCATTTTACTATTGGCCGGGTATAAAAAGAGAGATAGCTGAGTATGTGAGCAGTTGTGCTGTTTGTCAGCAGGTTAAAGCAGAAAGAAAGAAGCCATTTGGATTGTCGCAACCGCTTCCCGTTCCAGAGTGGAAATGGGAAAATATCACTATGGATTTTGTGTACAAGTTGCCGCGTACACATAATGGCTTTGATGGCATTTGGGTGATCGTTGATCGGCTCACTAAGTCAGCACATTTCATTCCCGTGAGAGAGAAGTATTCTTTGAGCCGGTTAGCAGAATTGTTTATCTCAAGGGTTGTAAAATACCATGGTGTCCCTGTAAGTATTGTCTCGGATCGTGATCCACGATTCACATCGAAGTTTTGGGTGGCTTTTCAGGAAGCTTTGGGTACGAGACTACTTTACAGTACGGCGTATCATCCACAGACGGACGGACAGTCCGAGAGAACTATTCAGACTTTGGAAGATATGCTGCGAGCATCAGTGTTACAGTTCAGTGATGCTTGGCACCATCGATTGGATTTGATGGAATTTGCCTACAACAACAGTTTCCATTCGAGCATTGGCATGGCGCCATTTGAAGCCTTGTATGGTAGATCTTGTCGCACTCCGTTATGTTGGTCAGAGGTTGGAGAAAGAGTTTTAGTGGGTCCGGAGATTGGTGAGGAGACTACTCAAAATGTTCAGGTAATTAGGTCTAACCTGAAGACAGCTCAGGACAGACAGAAAAGTTTAGCAGATAGACATGCTACGGACAGAAAGTATAAGGTCGGAGATTGGGTGTTTTTGAAGCTTTCACCGTGGAGAGGTGTTGTGCGGTTTGGAAAGAAAGGGAAGTTGAGTCCCAGGTACATTGGACCGTACACGGTCACAGAACGAGTTGGTGAGGTAGCTTACAGGTTGGAGTTGCCTCCGGAGTTGGCTAAAGTGCATAACGTTTTTCACGTGTCTATGCTCCGACATTATGTTGCCGATCCGTTGCATGTGATACCTCCTCAACCGTTAGAGATAAATCCAGATTTGACGTATGACGAGGAACCGTTAACGATCTTGGATTGGAAAGAGAAGGTTCTGAGGAACAAAACGGTAAATTTGGTGAAAGTCTTGTGGAGGAATCACTCGGTTGAAGAAGCGACATGGGAGACGGAAAATAGGATGAGGGATTTATATCCTAGATTGTTCTTTGACCGTTAGGGGTGTAATTAGTTGTTTTGAATTTCGGGACGAAATTCTATTAAGGTGGGTAGGTTGTAACATCCCGTCCCGGGATTTTTAAAACGTACACTGAAATTACGATTTTACCCCTAGTTGTTATTTTTACGTGTAGTTTTGTGTTGTGTGGTGTGTAGGACCACACACACACACACACACACACACACACACTCCTACACCTCGTCTCACTCCCCCGGGATTCCCTCATTCCCTGTCTCTTCTCTGTCTCTTCCCTGTCTCTCTCTCACTCTCCCCGAGTTCTTCTTCTTCTTCCTTCTGCAAACACACAAACACACTCAAACCTTCACCAATCAAGAAACCAAGACCACCACCGTGCTCGTGAGGTTGAGAGGAGTCCAGTGGTGCCATTTTCAGGTAAGGATATCGTTGTTTTCACGTCGTTTCGACGAGGTCCGATTTGAACACTGTTCATGCAAGATTAATCTAGCTTGTTTTAGGAGATTCTAAGCTTGTAGTGGTGTTTGTGAGGTTCCCAGGAGCTTGGGAGTAGTTCGTTGGACGAGTTTGGACGTCGGGAAGGCTAGGTTCGAAAGTTGGCCGAGTTTTGACCTTGAAAACAGGTATGATCTAGCAATTTTTAGGCCTTGAAACTAGTCTATCGTGATTCTACTAGTCCTAAGCTTCATTTTGGCTTTTGAATCGTGAAAAATGGTTGAAAAACGAAGGAGAAAACAAGGTTTGAAATTTTCCCAGTTTTCCGGCGACGGCGGCGGCGCCGGCGACGGCGACTGGCCGGAGAAGGAAGGGGAATATTCCGTTAAGTTTAACGGAATATTCCTAACGGCAGTGACGGCGTCAGTTAGGGAATATTCCGTCAGGTTAACGGAATATTCCTGACGGCGTCAGTTGACGCCGTCAGTGTGCAGTGCACGTGACTGCGCGTGGGGGGCGCGTGGGTCAGTGACTGTTCAGGCGCGTGGGGGCGCGTGCGTGGTCCAAAAATTATTTTAAAAATATGGGTGTGATCCTGAGGTTGTGTAGATCACGTTGGTATATTCAATTGTCCAATTTGAGCAATGTATGAGAAGTTATTACGAGAAGTTGCTTAGGTGCTTTTAAATTAATGTTTTCGTAACTTTGTTGCGTATAGGTGATTCGTTTCCCGAGGACGAACGTTCACATTCGAGGCAGGGGGGCTACGACCCTTCTAATTACCAGTGAGTGGGCTTTTGTTTTCCGTATATACCTATATACATATTAATTCCCAGAAATTAAATGGAAAAAGGGTTTGTTTTATGCCATGCATCATATGAATGTTGTTTACGCATCATCGCATGTATTAGTAGTGGCATACATATATATATATAAATGTGTATTTGCTGCTGTGGACGCACAGGTGAGTGCCAGGTAAGCGGTGTTCACGTTATCATGCATTCCTGTTTATTATGCAATAGTAGTTTGAGATGCTTAGAGAGCTCATAATCTGCACCCCGGTGTTAGTGCTCCCGCCCAGGGCCAGGGCATAGTCCTTCACGTGATGTTCACCCGCACCACACGCTCGTCTTGGATCCAAGTTAGGTGCAAGCCTTGTCGTACAGACCACATTAGGTGGTTCCGACTCGTAGGTGACCGCAATTCTTCGCATAGTCTTCACGTGATCGTAGCACTAGAGCGTATATATATTACACCCAGTCTTGTCGTACAGACCACGTTAGGTGGTTCCGACTCGTGTGCAGATTCAGATGTTGAGTTGAGCGTGGAGCTCTATCTACAGCCGTACAGGTCACGTTAGGTGACTCCCGGCTGCTAGATTATATGATATTGATGTGATTTACGTTTGAGCATTTATATTTGATTATGAGTTTCAGAATGGCATATTATGGAGCATGAATGACATATCATGGAGCATGATTGACATATCTATACATACGTATATATGTTCATTTTCTGGGAAGTATACAGGTTTTACGGCGAGGGGTTAGAATGTATTTTGCTAAAGAGTTTTCAAAGAACTTTGTTTTTGCCCACTCACGCTTTTGTTTTTGCGCCCCTCCAGGTTCTAGTGGTCTAGCAAGTTCAGTGGTTTATCCCAGAGGGCGTCCCGGCATTTCTGACAGACACTCACCATTGTAGGGTCACCTTCGGGTGTAAATACATCGTATCTTTTCCTTTTGGACTGTTGTAGACTTGCTCTGAATTGTGTCTCACATACACTAGTACTTTGTATGCTTTTAGGTTTTTAATTATTCGTACTTTTATATTACTTTCTTATTAGCTTCCGCACGCGCACATGGTTACGTCACCTTCGTGTGACGGCCAGCACGCCCTGATCTCGGTCGGGGTGTGTCATTTTAGGCATCCAAAAGATGTATAATGTGTGAAGTCAAACATAATTAATGAATTTACTTATGTGGTGTCTAGTCACTGAGTTTTATTCAAGTCAAAAGTTATATCGAGTTTTATACAAAGAAATTAAGTTTCCATTACTAAAATCACATTTTAATTTTTTCTTCTTCCATTCTATCTTTACAAGTTAATATAACTAAGGACAAGAAGTTAAGGAGGTGTTTTGTTAGGAAGAAAAGCTAAAAAAAGAAGGTTCGATTTAAGAAGTAGGGGCAGAAAATGGTTAAAGATGGAAACTCGTGTTGACGTAATACAAGCAAGAGAGAACTTACGACGGTTGGTTGAATTCATATAGGGTTGGTTCATTCCATCTCCACTACACTACACATGCATGGTTAATTTATCTTTGTTATTGATAGTCAAAGTTTATTGTTTCAGCTTAAGTTTATGTTCGTACTAAATAAGGAACGTGGATTGATATATTTGTAAAGACCTACATATGAAGCAAATAGGACAGCAATAAACAAACAGGAAGTAATCTTACAGCCCAGAAGATTATAGGAAAGATCACATATAAAATCTTAATTCTTGTCCTTCTGAAAAATCTTAATACGTAAAATACTGAAGTGCCCTAACATAAGAGAGAAATTATACGGTAAGAGTATCTTTTTATTTTAGTAACAACGTCTATCGTTTTTGGTGTGTCGTATAGTTCACAAATAAAAACAAAGTACTATTACGCTTGATATTACTGCTGCAGCATGCAAGGCTGAACTTATTTTTTTTAATGATTAATTCCATAGCCCTCATATATGGATGATGTGATTGACTGTAGTGTATTAATGGATTCACCTATGAGTATGGAAGTGGGGCTGTTTCTAATGAGAGCTTAGACAAGTTCTCTAAAGCATTCATAGATATCTAGGTGGGCACATGGCCTATATATTCACGCCAACCCGCTGGAATATGCTTTGATTTTGAGGATTAGTCTTATGATTCACATAAAAAAATCTTAGTTCATAAAAAAAATTATTTTTCACCAAATTTCTGTGAGTTATGGCTAACTCATATGACTGGTTTATAGTTTTGGAAGACACCAATTCTAATGCATTGGTTTCTCACTTTCCCTCGGCAGTTCCTCTGTTCTCACTATCCTTATATTTCTCGAATTATCTTCTTGTGAATTGACTTGTATTTTGAAATATGTGAATATGTGGGGGATTTCAAAATACAACTCTTTATTGGTCACCTTAATCCTAATTTCAATTTTGCTTTGAAATCAAAACTGATGCATTAACTAGTTTATAACCACATTATTGCTAGCTCATTGTGAGGTTTAACTTATTTTTCACTCATTAGTGTAGATAATATTATTTGTTAAAAAAATAAAAAAAATAAAAAACTAGTTTATAACATTGGTATTCTACACTAAGGGGAAGGGGTATGTTTAGCCTCACAATAAACTAGCAATAACGTGGCTCAAATTCGCCTTTGGCGATAACCGAATTTAAGACCTCTCACTTACACGTGAAGAAGAATACCACTAAACCATAATACTAAATGACTCATATTGTTAATTAGCTAATTGATCTTGTGCAGCTTAACATGTCATGATATCGGTTTTCTTTCTAAAGCAAAAATTGATATTTTCATTATATCCTAACGTTGGAGGTAATAATGTTAGACTTTTATTGTATAATAATACATGCTTTTTGAATAAATCTCATTTATTGGCCAACATCTCTTTGTAATAGTTCTATTATAAACTTGGTAATCTCTCTAGTGAAAAGATGACAATGCTTTCTTCTCTTTTCTATCTCCTATAAAATCATCATTCTTGAAAGTTATATTATATTGTTCACATATTTCATATCAAGGGAAAGAATGAGGTTGTTTATCCGATCCAAGTATCGCGAGTGTGAGCTTACAAGGATCATAGTGGTATCTTGAAGGATAGGGTGCCATAATCTACTACCCTGAGACATTGTCTACAAGAGGTGAAATATACTCTTGAGGTCAATGAACTTAATTACATGCCTCAACCTAAAACCTCGCTCTAATTAAGCATCAATGAAGAACTGTTTCTACCCTACAAAATATAAATATTTTGTTGTTGTTTTAGTATTTTATATGATTTACCATGTCAATGGAAATTGCCATTTACTAATATTTATCATGTATAAATTCTTGTAGGAGAAGTAACATCCACATCGTCATATTTTTCCAACAAAAAAAATCCTCATCAACAATGACGTTATTGTCCAAAAAATATTTTTCAATTGTTCGAAAAGTGCAACAGTACTCATGCAATAAACGCAAGGACGAAACTATAAATATTTATACAGGTGGGCTACTATTTCATTATTACCTACAAAGCTCTAAGAAAATTTCCTTATTTCCTTATTAACTAAAAGCTTCAAATGCGTTAGTCATGGAGGGGTGGCTGAGTGACTTCAATTTGGGGAGAATCTTGAGTAGTGGGGTGACTAATTTCTTCTTGGTAGGCTGAGCTAATTTATGTAAAATTGTTTGGGAGGTCTCGAAATTAGTATTAGTTTCTTAATATTTCAAACTTCGGCCTAGACCAGCCCACCTTAGCCTAACTATAGGTCCACTACTGAACAAACAATTACAACGTAGTGAATTGGTTACATGAGATCTTCACAAGTAGGGGTTGTCCCCGATGGCTAGTTTTTAAGTTTTTCAAATTTTTAGTCAGTGCATACTGGGTAACAGTGGAAAGTTGTGAAAATTGTTTGAATGCTGATGAGTGCAGTGATCAAAGTGTAGGGTGCACTTAGAAGTGCCTAAACCATTTTGTTCGTTTGTTGTGTGAGTTAAAGACATAAGATGGGGGCGTCTTTGCAGAGCTAATACTAGATTCAGGTGTTATAATTCACGTCGTATAAAAAGGGGCGCTTAAAAATCTAACGGAAGATTAAATTAATGTACGATAGTCAATTTTAAAGACGACATAAATTCATTCAAATTTTAAATGGATTAAAATAACGAATTGATCAATTTCATAGATCATTCATGATAAAAAATTCTTAATAGAAACAACTTTTTGTCAATTTTCCATTTTTAAAGTTGAAAACAAACGTGGCATGCACTATCATGACCTGCTGATCCATGCTGATCCATTTGTTAGAAATGGATACATAGCGACTCAGGCTTCTTTCTTGCGTTGTTCTTTTTTTTTTTTTTTTTTTTTTTTTTTTTTTTTTCGGGTTTTGGTTAAGATTTTATAACAATTGTCTATCTTTGCAATTGCAGACTTTTATTCAAACCAATTGATTTAAAAAACACACTACTCTTTTGAATCACATCCTCCCGGCCTCGGCCGAGCCATCCCAAGAAATATAAATCTAAGGTATGCCACATATCATATCCCATTTAAGTAGTGTCACTGTCGACTGAGATTTTGAGGGTTGTATCAAAACTAAGTTGAGGTCTTTAAGATGATTTCCCTAACGTTAGAGAGACCATGATTTAAATAATATTTTATAAATTATAAGGTTGTTGTGGCCTATATTTAACTGACTGGGGATAGGGGCCTGGCGGCACAGAGAGAACATAGAGAGAGATATGTTTGTAGGGTTGTGTAAAGGAATGTGTGTTATTCCCTCTGTGCAATGCCTTTATTTATAGGAATACAACTCCATAAAGGAAAGAATAACGAGAATCAAATATAATCTAAGATTTACACAATCACATTTAAACTAGAAGTTTACAACACTCCCCTTTGAGTGTGTAAATACTCAAGTAGATTCGGCATCATGTAGAGGTTGAGGAAGTCGACTCGTCGGCATTGATTCTAGGAACACGCTATTCTCAATAAGGTAGGAACTTGCATAAGAAAGTAAGTCTCACAAAAAGCCCCTATGGCTTTCGTAAAAACCCAAGAAGGGACAAAACTCATAGTCTAAGGAAAAATGCATGAGTAATGCAAAGTCAAATGAAACGTCTACGAGACGTCATCAGGGATATGATCAACACAAGGTGGGTGCCTCGTCAAAACCTAGTTAGGTAGAAAAACCCAGTGGGAAAAATGCTCCTAATCGTAGGCAAAAGAGTACATTAAGATCAATCAAGTATACTTCAGGATGCTTCCCTTGAGTTTGACACAATTCCAAAGAGAACTTAGTAATGTTACAACTCAGAAAGTTTACGCATACCAATTCCTTGAACAAGCTTCTGAAATGTTGTCTTCGGTAGTGATTTGGTGAAGAGGTTGGCCAGATTGTTTTGTGAATGGATTTGCGTGACTTCAATCTTCTTTCTTGTTGTTGATGTGAGAAGAAGAACTTTGGCGCAATGTGCTTGGTGTTGTTTACTTTGATGTAACCCTTCTTGAGTTGTTCAACGCATGTTGCGTTGTCTTCATAAATCATCATCGGGACATTAAGGACTAGGTAAAGATTGCATGAGCTTTGAAAATGGCCCACAACTGCTCTCAACCAAAAGCATTCCCGAATTGCTTTAAGTAAGGCAAGAATTTCATGGTTAGACAAAGTGGCAACTAAGGTTTGTTTAGTTGAACTCCAAGAGATTGCGGTGCCTTTAACGGGTTAGATAAGTATGTTGCGTCGACATAACCAACAAGGTGAGAATCGACTCGAGCTAAGAGGGTGCGGCATCACTTGAGGATCCGTAGGGATAGAACAAGCCTAGATCCGTAGTACCCTTAAGGTAGCGGAAGATTTCCTTAACACCAGTCCAGTGTCTGAGTGTTAGTGCATTACTGTATCTAGCCAAAAGATTAATAGCAAAGGAAATGTCGGGTCTAGTGTATTGAGCTAAGTACAATAAAGCGTCTATCGCACTTAGATAAGGAACATCGGGCTCCAAAATCTCTTCATCATCCTCATTCGGACGGAAGGGGTCTCATTTTGCATCTAGCTATCGAACGACCATAGGAGTACTTGAAGGCTTCACTTTATCCTCGTTAAAGTGGCGCAACACCTTCTGGGTGTAGTTTGTTTGATGTACTAAGATTCCATCCAAATAGTGCTCTATCTCGAGACTGAGATAATATTGAGTCTTTCCTAGATCTTTCATCTCAAATTCCGACTTCAGGTGCGCGATAGTTCTCGTGAGCTCTTCAAGAGTTCTGATGAGGTTTATGTCATCTGCATATATTGCAACAATCATAAAACCAGAATGTGACTTCTTAATGAACACATAAGGGCATAGTTCGTTGTTCGTATATTCTTGACTAGTCAAATACTTACTCAGATGGTTATACCACATTCTTTTGGATTGCTTTAAACTGTAGAGTGAACACCTTAGCTGAATTGAGAAAGTGTTTTGGTGTTTAGATATTATTGATCCAGTCAATGTAAGTTTTCGAGAACTTTCATGTAAATTTCCATATCAAGATCGCCACAGAGATACGTAGTTACTACGTCCATCAGCTTTATACTCAGTTTTTCGAAAACTACCAAACTAATAAGGTAACAAAAAGTAATCATATCCATAACGGGTGAATAAGTTTCATCATAGTCAATCCCGGGGCGTTGTGAGAAGCCTTGTGTAACAAGACGAGCTTTGTAACGCACAATTTCGTTCTTCTCATCCCGCTTCCGAACGAAAACCCACTTATAGCCAACAGGCTTCACATGTGGAAAAGTATGAGCTACAGGTCCAAACACCTTTTGTTTTGCAAGTGAATTGAATTCAACTTGGATTGCTTGTTTCTAATTTAACCAATCGGTTCTACGTCAACATTCATCAATGGAACAAGGGTCAATGTCATTGCTCAACATGATCTCAGTAGCTAATGCATATACTAATGCATCGTCGACGATCATCTTATTTCTACACCAAACATCATCTAAGCTAGCATCATAGAATGAAATTTCACGATTCTCGAGAGGTGGATTCGTCTCTTTAAGGATGCTTCTGTAATTTAGAATTTCCTCATGAGTTGGATAAAATAAGTAGGTGACAGTCGGATTCACGGTAAGCTTTTTAGGTGCCTATACCGTGGGTTTCCTCTTCTCGGGGTGTGAATCCTTTGAACCAAGTGGTCTGCCATGCTTATGTGCAGGGGCAGATGATTGGCTAGCTGTTAATGCACCTTGATTGGCCAAAGTGGCATCCCAGCCTCCAGGAGGAAAGTCCATCTTATATTTGGTACATCCATCTTTGCACGAACATTCGCAACTGGAATATGTGATCTTGTCACTCGTGCTAGATCGATGAAAGCATCTGGCATCCTCTAAGCTATGCTCTGAAGATCTAATATGCGCTACACTTCAGTTTCAGATTGAGCGGTGCGAGGATCTAAATGCCATTATAATTCGCGTCATTCTTCAAGAACGTTGACGTTCTTATCTCCCCCTAACGACGGGATGACTATCTCATAGAAGTGACAATTCGCAAAACAAGTGGCAAACAAATCACATGTCAAAGGTTCTAAGTAACGAATAATTGAAAGAGAATCAAATCCGACATAGATTCCCATCTTTTGCTGAAGCCTCATTTTTTAACGTAAGGGTGGCGAAATCGGCACATAGACCACACAACCAAGAATGCGCAGATGCGATATGTCGAGTTCGTATCTGGTAATCAACTGAAGGGCGCTATATGGTTGGGTCGCAACAGGTCTCAAGTGAACCAATATGGCTGAGTGCAATATTGCATGGCCCTAAGCAGCGATCAAGAACTTGGTACGTATGACTAATGATCGAGCAATCATTTGAAAATGCTTAATGAATGCCTTTACCAGGCCGTTCTGGGTGTGAACATGGGGTACATGATGTTCAACATCAACCCCAACCGATATGTAATAGTCATCAAAAGTTTTAGATGTGAATTCTCCAACATTATCCAATTGAATAGATTTGATCGAATAATCAGGGAGGTGAGCCTTAAGCTTGATAAGTTGGGCCAACAATTTGGAAAATGCAATGTTCCTTGTGGACAACAAGCACATGTGTAACCAACGTTCCTTGGAGAATGCAACATTCCTTGTCGCTTATATTTAAATGACAGGGGAATGGGATCGGCGACACAGAGAGAATATAGAGAGAGATGTATTTGTAGGGTTGTGTAGAGAAATGTGTGTTATTCCTCCTACGCAATGCCTTTATAGAGTGATAAGAAATCCTTCTTCTCCAAGGAATACAAGTCCATATAGGAAAGAATAACTAGAATAAAATCTAATCTAGAATTTACACAATCTCACTTAAACTAGAAATTTACAACAAAGGCGTAGTTGTTGATGTTTGGATTATTATTTAAGTGTTGACTAACTTGCTTATTTCCCTATTAGTGAAACGTTATATTGTTTGCAAATGCGATCTAAAAAATTAGTCTACCTAGCACTACTGAATGAATTAATTAACATAACAATATATTCATGCCATAAATCAAACGTCCAAAATTCAACATCGATATTAAAAGAAATAATATCAAGTAATAGAGAAATTTTTCAAAGTGTTTTGTATTTAAATATTTACTCTATGTGTTATAAAATCAGTGTAGGGAAACAATAAATATATTATTTCCTGCACTTGTGGTATGACATGTGGAGTACCGGGTTTAGGGGTTAAGTGAGACATATGCTATAGACACTTAGGGGGTTAAGTGAGATATTTAAAATTTCATAAAGCAAAGTGAGACAAAGATTGAGTTTCAGAAGGTATAAGTGTAAAATGAGTGCATGTTTTCTCACCACCCTCAAGTGGTGGTATTGCTTACCACAATACTTAATTATCGTTGAATAAATTTAAATTTTGAAGTTTGTGTTTATTCATTGTACAAATCTCAAATTTAAATTTTGTAGTTTAAATTTTGAGATTTGTGATTAGAAAATGGGGTGGCATGCCGTTCAAAATTTGTAGTGTTTGTACAGACTGATAAATCAATTAATAAAAATTGAGATACCAAATTGTTTATTTTATAGATTGTGCAAGTATAATCATAAAGGTTTTTATTTATGAATACCCAATGGAATTTTAACATTGGTAAGGCAGTTTGTTGCGGGTATGTCGTTGTAGGCATAGAAAACTCAACGAACCTTATTCCCCAGGTATGCTTCAAGTTATTATTATTTTTTCGTAATGTTCTGTTTTTAATTTTATTTTAAGGTATCTATTAATCAAATCAAGTACTATTTCGTGTATGGCTTCAATTTGAGAAAGTCCACGATCCCTCCAATTTGTTCAGTCCTGCCGCCCTGCCGTCCTGCCGTCACTTACTCTCTTGAAAAAATGTTAATATGTGTGGATAGCATCACCCTATATTTATATATTTCTTACATGATTTGTGTGTGAATTTGTTGATTCTAAAAATTAAAAAACTTACATGGACGTGCAGGTCGAGTAACAATTAAGCTACCTATATCCTTATTGTGAATACAGGTGTGCCAACTCACGATCAAATTATGTTGGGCGAGTAGAATAGATGGGGTGGTGGTGATGTTGAATGAGCTGCTAACTTTTGTACTTAAACGACTACAGTTCGAGGAAGGAACACCTCTCAGCTTAGGGTTCTACAACCTGAAGACAATGTTGCTTAATTCACTGCAAAGTTCAGGATCTTGTGCACAGGTTTTGGGCCGCTTCAACTATATTCGTAAGAGTATAAGTACATGAATCTGTATCAGGCAGTAGAGAAAAAGGTACTCAAAGGAGATGAGTGTCTTTATAATGAACATAGTTCGGCCTATAGACATCAAAATTTCAGTGAAACAAATGTTCACCAATTATGACTTGCTAAGGCTTATGTGGCGTGCATAGTGGGTCTTTCAAATTGTACACACGGCATAGTATGTGGCTCATCAAAGTTGGACGAGTCACTGACGAGTCATTGAGAGCGACACGTCTCGATATCTGGTAGAAGCAAAATAATCACCAAATTAAACTATGGTTGAAAACATAATTAAGGAGTTTTTTCTTTGATTACTTTGAGTAAAATCAAATATATTAAAGATAATTTGCTTGATTAATTTTTTTTTTTTTAAACAATATTATCTTCACTAAGAAGGATGGGGTGGACTTAAGGGCTAGTAATAATGTGGTTCAAAAGAAGATTCATGCCAAGTGTTCTCGACACCAAATGCTCTCCGCTTGCACAAGCCTAAAAGGCGACGTCAAACATTTGCTACATGCACGAGCTAAAATTACACAAGGCACCAAGTGCTCCTTGCCTGCACAAGCTGAAACTACAGACGACATCAAACACTTCTGGCTCGCACGAGCCTAAAGGCGACTTCAAACGATCCTTGACTGCACAAGCTGAAACTACACCCGACATCAAAAATCTCAATCCACCTTATTATGTTAGTTGTCCAGGTTTATAATTGAGTTTTTTTTTGTTCAACTTCCACACCCTTTCAAGTTTACCCCAAAATTTTTTTTAACACCTTAAGTTCTAATTTTACCCTAATTACTAACACAACACCCTCCACAAAAACTAAAAAGGATAAAGATAGGAAAAAAACCCACCTTACAAACCCAACCCCACCCCCATCGACCACCATTCTCTCTTGGTCCCTCCCGCACCAACTTGACAAACAGCTTCTCTAGGCTTTTTCCTTGGGCATGTATCAGGGCAAAAGCTACCAAGGAACAATAACAATAAAGATCATATGCGGTATCAGGGCACAGGATAATTAAGTTGAGATTATACCTTTCCTACTAGGTTTACACCATTTATAGTGAGGGGCCTAAGTAGAATCAATCCCAGCCAAGCCAAACCAATCCCTGTATCCAGTCCAAGTCAAATCAATTCTACGTATCAAACGATGCCTTGTATAATTAAATGTGATGATACAATAATTTTTCCAACCTCTCTATCGATATATGTTGCCCTACAACTATATCCATTATAAACCCCTTCCAATGAAAAAATACCCCAAGAATATAAAGACGGGCCTACTAGACTAACTCACATTTCTTATTTTCCCACCTATCTTGTTTTTCTACTCACTGATAAAATTTAAAAAGTGAAAACACTATTTTTCTACCAACTATTTTTCCCAAAATGACCTCCACATTTTTTAATTCTTTTTACTTTCCCTTACTATATAAAAAT
The DNA here is from genome assembly GCF_041283825.1 of Pyrus communis. Taxonomy (NCBI): domain Eukaryota; kingdom Viridiplantae; phylum Streptophyta; class Magnoliopsida; order Rosales; family Rosaceae; genus Pyrus; species Pyrus communis. The sequence continues at coordinate 17,132,745 of NC_142566.1, forward strand.
AAAATATATAAATAAGTAAAAACAATTAACAAATTATTTGTTCTTGGGGACCAACATCCCCCCAAACGGTAGAAACCTAGCCTCAAAACCGTCCCCCAAAATGCACCACAACGAGAAAGAGAGTAGACGTTGGCGGACATGGCGATTGGCAACCCATAGCGAGCTGACATCGACACCGCTGTGGGGGAGGACCGAGAACGTGCGGTGGGTGTGGACTTGATGGGGTTTACATGGGGGAGGGCATTCTGATTGTTCTTTACAAGCCTTCGAACCCAAAGTCATGAGGAATTGAGGATCAATACTATATAGCACTTTACCACCAAGGCTGGGTTGCGATTCTAAATGTTCTATTTTTTGTTGGTCAACCATAACAAATATTACGTGGTGAAACTTGATTGGATGATTTTTTTTATATTTTTTTTTATTTTAAACAAAGGATAGAATCTAGCTGAGGGGATGGGGTGGGGTGGGAGTGGGTTTTATTTTAAACAAAGGATAGAATCTAGAGGGGGTGGGGTGGGAGTGGGAAAGGGGGCTAAGCCTCACATTGGGTTAGCAATAATAACGTGTCGAGAATCGAACTTAAGGATTTTCAGGAATATCATTAAACTGTAGTACTAATGGTCAGGTCTTTAGAAGTCATTCTGCATAAGGATAAATATGTAAATCACATTTTCATCTTAAAGTGGTTGGGATTTAAGACTTTTTTTTTTTAAACAAAGGATAGAATCTAGCTGAGGGGGTGGGGTGGGAGTGGGGAAGGAGGCTAAGCCTCACACTGGGTCAGTAATAATAACTCGTCGAGAATCGAACTTAAGGATTTTCAGGAATTTCACTAAACTGTAGTACTAATAGTCAAGACTTAAGAAGTCATTCTGCATAAGGATAAATTTGTAAATCACATTTTCATCTTAAAGTGGTTGGGATTTAAGACTTTTTTTTTTTTTTAAACAAAGGATAGAATCTAGCTGAGGGGGTGGGGTGGGAGTAGGGAAGGGGACTAAGCCTCACACTGGGCTAGCAATAATAACGTGTCGAAAATCGAACTTAAGGATTTTCAAGAATATCACTAAAATGTAGTACTAATGGTCAAGTCTTTAGAAGTCATTTTGCATAATCGAACTTAAGGATTTTTAGGAATATCACTAAAACGTAGTACTAATGGTCAGGTCTTTAGAAGTCATTCTGCATAAGGATAAATTTGTAAATCACATTTTCATCTTAAAGTGGTTGGGATTTAAGACTTTTTTTTTAAACAAAGGATAGAATCTAGCTGAGGGGGTGGGGTGGGAGTGGGGAATGGGGCTAAGCCTCACACTGGACCAGCAATAATAACATGTCGAGAATCGAACTTAAAGATTTTCAGGAATATCACTAAACCGTAGTACTAATGGTCAAGTCTTTAAAAGTCATTCTGCATAAGGATAAATTTGTAAATCACATTTTCATCTTAAAGTGGTTGGGATTTAAGACACTGCTGTACCAATAACAGCTAATATGTAATCTCCACAATTCTATATATATTATTGCTCACTTTCCCACTTTTCCTTGATATATTCGTACGCACTTGTTTCATGCGTTGGGGAGAGATCACAAAAGCCAAAACTATTCGGTATACAAATTTCCAAGACTAGCTACAGTTCCATGCTCGATCATGGCAAACATGAAGAAACCTAGCAAGGAAAGCAGACTAACAAAGTTCATGAAGACCCCCCTAAGGGTTTTAATCAAGGCCAGGGATTTCTACATCATGAGCATGACCGAGTGCTCCGGTCAATTCGATTACGGCACGGCCATGGGATGCCCCGGTGCCCAGGTCCCAAGTTCTTTGCCTAGAAGCTTCAGCACAAGCTCTACCAATTCAAGCACTGCCGATAACGAAGATAACAGAGAGCTTACGAGGGCCGCTTCTGCTAGGAGCTTAAGGAATAAAATTGAACTCGATCTTGCTCGAAAAGCGCAGCTTCCTAGGCAGCCTCCGGTGGCTGGAGTGCCCAACGCCATGCCTCGCAGTCGAAGTGTTGGAATCGGAAGGATTGACGAAGACAAGGCGTGTGAATTTGAAGAAGAAGTCCAGGTCAAGAGAGATGTGTACCCGAGAAGTAGGAGCTATGCTGTTTCTAGGAGAACAAATTAGAAGGGGTGGCTTCTATAATTATCTTGCATTATTAAATTATATCAAAGTCACATGTATCATATTGATCTTAATATCCTTTTTAATTTCAAGTGTTTTAGCTAGTTGATTGTCGAATGGGGGTTGTTATATAAGATTTTAGTTATGCAGATTTGAACCAGTATTTCTATGTAAAACACTGTGTGAAATGAGAGATGTATATTATTGGGTACGTAATGCGTTCATCTGTCACATCCCGGCCTGAGGCGGATCACTTCCCGGGCCCGCTCCACCACCATAGCACGATATTGTCCGCTTTGGGCTTACCATTCCCTCACTGTTTTGTTTTTGAGAACTCACAAGCAACTTCCCAGTGGGTCACCCATCATGAGATTGCTCTAGCCCCCTTCTCGCTTAACTTTGGAGTTCCTACGGAACCGGAAGCCAGTGAGCTCCCAAAAGGCATCGTGCTAGGTAGGGATGAAAATATACATTTAAGGATCACACCCCTGGGCGATGTGGGATGTCACAATCCACCCCCCTTAGGGGCCCGACGTCCTCGTCGGCACACCATGGCTAGGGTTAGGCTCTGATACCAAATTGTCCCATCATGGGATTGCTCTAGCCCCCTTTTCGCTTAACTTCGGAGTTCTTACGGAACCCGAAGCCAGTGAGCTCCCAAAAGGTCTCGTGCTAGGTAGGGATGAGAATATATATCTAAGGATCACACCCATGGGCGATGTGGGATGTCACATCATCGGTATCGGAACCGTCAATGTGTTCATCATTTGGATCCATGAGAAGAGGACTGCAAAACCAAATGCATGATAGTTCTAACAATTCTTTAGTTATCAATTATTTTCGTTGGTCTTTACTTATTTCCAAAGAAAAATTATCCTTTTTTTTTTTAATAAAAGTTCAAATGAAGAGATTAAATTAATGTTTTATTGGTCACTTGATGATAAGGAATGCACAAATGGTGAATAAATAGATATTAAAATTTAAAATTTTGGTGATCTTATGAAATTTGACATGTGTATATACTGAAAAAAGAGTTTTGTTGCTGGGAGTTTATCTTGCAATTTGAGTCTAGTATTTTTAAGCAAGTTCCTTCATCTTGTCGACGCTTCCTAATTGTTAATATAGTAGAGGTCACTTGGCGCCGTAACATTTTATTGTGGTTTCTGTTTTTTTTTTTCTTTAAAAAAAAATTCAAAAGTGAGTGACCACAGTGAGAAGTCAAAATAAATAAATAAATAAATACCATTAACTTCAGAGTTATTTGGTTTCTAAATAAATTTATTAAATACAGTCTAGTTGCTGTTGGATTGCATAAAGTTAGAGAGGAAAATATACGATAACAGCTAGTGTTGAAGCCACTAACGAAGGTTATGCAGTATACGCACGCGCGATACGTATGGTCCCAATCAATGTATTGCTAATTGCTACATCATTCAATCACGCGTTGCACTTCCAATGTGGTGGAGCAAAGTTTGGATGAAGGTTGGTGAATTGCCAGGTGGTTAGTTCCTTTATTTTCAACTAATTACGTTTTATTTATAAATTATATTTCTATCATTTAATGTAGCTTATAATAATAATATTGTGAAAATAGTTGCATTTTCTTTTTTTGGGATGAGCTCATTTTTCCAGTTGCAAATAACATATATTCACTGTAGAAATTTCATAATCGAAACAACACAATTGCTTAAACTTTCATTTGAAGATCATCCTTACAAAAAATCATTCAAATCGGAGATCGTTTATTCATTTAAGTGTATCAATAAATCAAAGGTGTATGTACCAAGTAATTTATTAATGATGAAATATTTATTTGATACATTTGGATGGCTAAACGATTTCCAATTCAATATGAATTTTTGTAAGAATGATCTTTAAATGAAGATTATGAAATTGAACAGTTCTGATATGAAATTTTTACGTGCAAGATATGTTATTTGGAAATGGAGGAACAAGCTCATCTCCAAAAGGATAATGGAAGCATTATTCAGAAACCCCTTTTCTTGTGAGCAAGGTAAACATTTTTTAGTGAAGAAGTTGAGGTTTCACCATAAACCAATTGTTTATAGGGAATAGTCTAACTTTATAAATCATTGCAAGGCTTCTCCTTTCACTCTTTTACCTTCATATTTCACATGCCCCTTCACGTGTAGTGAATTTTCAAGTTAAACACATGGGCAACACGAATTGGAAGACGTGGAGCACGTGTGGCCGTCGGGCTTCACACATGAGCCAATCTGCTTTGATAACATGAAAAAATTGAGGTTTCACCATAAAACCAATTGATTATGGAGAATAGTACGACTTCTTATAAACCCTTGTAAAGTTTTCCTTTTCACTGATATGAGATTTTTTTTTACATTCACATCTGACATTTAGTCGTCAATATTGGACTTGAGAGGCCATAAGAATCCCCGATTTAATAGGACATATTATCTCCTTGAGATAACGTAATCTGAACAAAAAGATCCCATCACTTTGGACGGTGGTGGCAACTTACTGGGTGGCAACTTACTGGCATTGGATATATTCTTACGTGCTGAGTCGTCTTTCAACTTGATTAATAAGGCTAATTTATACGAGAGAGCATACAAGTGTGCGTTAAGTTTAAGTTCAACGATTCGGAGCTTGGATGATATATATATGACTCATTCACAATATAACCACAACTTATCCAGGTGACGTCCTCCGTGAAAAACTAAACCAGAAAAAAAATAAAAAATAAAAAATAAAAAAAAATAAAAAGACAAAAAACCCCTAAACTGATGATTAGTCACCATGTAACGAAGTGATATACAAACATAATTACCGATGAAGTAGATAAGCATCTAACATTTTTCCTTATAAAAACAGGGATGACTCCACACTTTTTTAAAAGATAAAATAACCTTGTGAAACAAGATCCTGCCATGCCAATTGAGGGAAGGAACTATTTTCGGATGAAAATTACAAATCAATTGAGTCCTGCTGTTTCTATGTCTTTGAGAAACTATAAGGACCAAATGCATATTGGTCACAAGATTATAGTTGTTTATATCCAAAGGTTTAAAATATTTGACAAATTAATAAAGAAAAACAAGAAATTGGTTCTCTAATGGTTCATGGATTTTAAGTTAGTTTTGTTGCAATTATATTTAGAATATGAATGTGATTGTGTAAATCCTAATAGATATGAGAATGTATCTTATATTCCTATTAGGAGTTGATTACCTATTAAATGTTGTAATCCTAAAGGGAAAGGTTTCTACCTATCCTACTATTATAAATAAAGGCATAATGGGGTGAATCATATTTGAAACGTCCACGAAACATGAAAACATTCCCTATGATGCATGAACCCCTCAATGTTTATATTTTCCTTTCGATATATATATATATATATATATATTGTATATGTTCATATATTTGTCAATATATATATATATATATATATATATATATATATATGTTTCATGCATCGTACAATTAAATTGTTATGTGGAATATGTGAGTCAATGTATGGAATTAAATTAGAAGCATATTTAGGACTTCCACAACCCTAAGGGATTTCGAAAAAAAGGGACATTAGACATAGTGCAGCACACCCACCGCACCATCATTGTGCACACAGATGGGCCTGAAGCCCTTTGCCCGTTTGCACCATGGCCGCGCCATTCAACCAGCCCAAATTGGCTAGGTTTTTCCCCCTGCACGCAGCAACATTTATGGTTGCTAGGATTTGTGTTGCCCAGGCCAGCGTCAAGGCCGTGTCCTCCACCCCAGCCCACAAGGTTGGGCTTGGTCCTTGCAGACCACTCCACGCATCACCTGCAACCAGCCCATATGGCTGGGCTTCTCGCGTCAAACCCACTGGCCAGCTTTCGTTGGGCCTTATGCCGTGCCCTCCCCTAGGCCAAAATTGAAACCCAGCTACTGCTGCTACTGCTAGGGTTTCTCCCGCTGCCCCCACTTGTGGCCTACATCCTACTTTCGTGGCCCTTTTGGGCCTTGCCTTTTACTCAAGGCACCCAACCCGAGCCCAAATATTTTTGGGGCTATATTTTTGATCCAATAATATTATTTTAATATTATTTAGCTTCTACAATTGACCCCGTATGGCCTGAATTATTGAATTAATTAAAAGTGACATGCAATCCATTAATCTGATAATGAATCCAAAATTATTAACCTAAAGATCACATTTGGACATTAACGATTCAATAATTTATTTTTATATTTTGAACCGTGACATACTTTCATAGTAACGAAGCTCTCACACTTGAGTTCCCAAAGAACCTCAAATACACTATATTTAAATTAGTATATTGTATTCTGTGTTTCTTGCGGGAACCTTTCATTATGAACTAAATGTTCATAAAAACTAAATTGAACTTGTAGTTTTTAAAATTTAGTGCCTTTGAAACCTGAAGTTTTCATTCAAAACATACCACAAGAAACTTGTAGTTTTCATGCATAAATTAAACCGATACATGTCTATAGAATCTGCATGTTCTACAATATATGTCTATGGCTTACCATATGACTAATCACGTTTTTCCCTTTGTTTTAGGGACATGTTGAACTTGAACAAGCTCGATTTCTCTGCTCTAGAAGTCTCTGGAAGAAACTATCTGAAGTGGGTTCAAGACCTGAAACTTCATCTGACTGCAAAGGGTATTAGAGCCACCATCGAGACACCTATCGCCGACAAACCTGTTGACGAAGCTCAGAAGGCTACTGTAATGATCTTTATTCGAAGACACATCCATGATGCACTTCAGACTGAGTATCTCGCTAAGGAGGACGCACGTACCCTCTGGCTTGCTCTAGCCGACTTTTTCGATCACCAGAATGACATATACTTGTCTGAAATAAGACACGACTAGCAACATCTTCGCTTTCAGGAATTTAATCCGTGAATGAATACAACTCTGAAGTTTGTAGAATCTGTTCACTATTGAAATTCTGCAAAATGGAAGTAACCGAATCAGATTTCCTACAGAAAACATGTTCGAGCTTCCATGCCATCAATATTGTCATGCAACAACAATATAGGGCACATAAATTCACCAAGTTTTTGGATTTGATATCTGTTTTACTTCTCGCTAAAAGAAGAACCAACTTTTGATGAAGAATCTTCAAGCTTGACCAATTAGCTCGAACGCTGCACTTGAAGCACATGCGATTAATTCTAGCAGCCATAAACGACGAAATAATCGTCGTAGTCGTGGCAATGGGCGGCAAGCCCCACCATGGGCCTAAGGTCAATAGAGTACCGCACCTAAGGGAAGCAATGTGACCCAGTAACGTCCACCACTTGCCCCTAACGCCCTAAACTTCAAGAACAAAGGCAAAGCTCCCGTTCAGCCTGCTTCTACTAAACTGGACATGTGTTATCACTGTGGATCAAAGGATCATTAGTCACGGGTATGCCGAGATTCCCCTGAGGCTATTGCTAAGTATCATTCCCGTCTTGGGTCTAACTTTGCATATGTGGATCATCCGGAAGATGCAACTACATCAATGAAGATATCAGATTTTTAGGAGGCGTCATCTCCTATGGATCAATAAATTAGACATGTTTTTAGGGTGTTTACCCCTAGTGGCCGAACCCACTAGGAGTGGCCAGCCCTAACCCCCTATTTTTCTAGGTTTATGGTTTAATTTTGCATAATTTTTCTAAGTATTTGGAATAATTTGTTTGATTTTGGTTTGTTTTGAATTATGGATTGTTATTTGAATGGATATTATTTTCTCGAATTGCTTAATTGAATGAATGGAATTATATTTATACATGTGACCAATTCAATCAATTTATTTCTAGGTATGTCTAGTGGGGAAGTTAGTTGTCTGGCAGATAGTGCAACCACGCACACCATCTTGCATGAACGACATTATTTTACTAACTTAATACCCAAGAAAGCTCATTTGAAAACTCTCTCAAGCTCATCCAACCTGATTGAAGGATACGAGAAGACACGTATCATGTTGTTTAATGGTACAATCTTGACCATTAAAGAGCCACTCTATTCTCCACATTCTGAAAGAACATGGCTGAGTTTTAGAGATATTCGAGATAATCAATATCATACTGAAACCACTGAAGATAATGGTTTTGAATTTCTGTGTATCACTTCATACGAATATGGCTAGAAACGTATTCACAAGAAGTTGGAACGTCTGCTGAGGTGGGTTGTATATCATAACCATTCGCAGCATAGAAGCCCACAATATGGCCGACCCTATGCTTGAGTTCTAGGACACTTTGTTGCTTTCGCATGACTGTTTCAGACATCCTGGATGTGACATGATGTGCCGTATCCTTAAATCTTCACACGGGCATAAGTTACATCCCTATGTTGGACTCCCGCCATGCAAAACGTGTTCTTTAAGGAAGTTGAATACTCAACCCTCATATACAAAGATTATTCATGATCCCCTTAAGTTTCTTTCGAGGATTCAATAGGACATTTGTGGACCTATCCAACAAACCTGCATACAATTTAGATACTTTATGGTGTTGGTTATTGCATCGACAAGATGGTCACATGTTTGCCTATTGTCCACACACAACACTGCGTTTGCTAAACTCCTAACTCAAATCATTAAGCTTAGGGTTCACCGCCCTGATTGTTCGATTAAGTCGATTTGACTGGATAATGCTAGAGAGTTTGCGTCACAGACTTTTGACAATTATTAGATATTAGTAAGGATTTATATGGAACATCCTGTACCCCATATTCACACTCAAAACAGCCTGGCAGAAGCTTTCATAAAGTGTCTTTATTTGATAGTTCATACTTTGGTTATGAGAACCAAACTGCCGGTATCTGCCTGGGGTTATGCAATATTGCATGCAGCTATATTGGTCCGCTTAAGGCCCACAACTACTCAACCACATTCACCGTTATAGTTGGTCACTGGATACGAGCATGATGTCTAGTATTTACAGGTATTTGGGTGCGCCATTTATGTGCCAATAGAGCCGCTTCTACGTACCAAAATGGGTCATCAGAAAAAAATGGGAATCAATGTCGATTATGATTCGCCATCAATAGTTCGCTACTTAAAACCCTTGATAGAAGATCTCTTTACCGCATGTTTTGTTGATTGTCACTTTGATGAGATAGTCTTCTCGTTGTTAGGGAGAGATAAGCATGCTAACGTTCCCATAAAACGCCACGAATTGTCATGGTATGCTCCCATTATGTATTATTTAGATCCCTGCACTGTCCAGTTTGAAACTGAGGTGCGACAAATTATAGATCTTCAAAGCATTACTCAAAGCATGCCGTATGCTTTTAATGATCTAGCAAAGGTGACAAGATCACATATACCCGCTGCAAATGCCTACAAGGATAGATGTACCCCGCGTATATCCACAACCTGCCTGGGAAGGCTGGACTATCCCCGAAGGTGGGCAGGCCGCACATTCCACGTGATAAGGTACATTGGCAGCTAGCCAATCATATGCTCCGACAGTGAAGCGTGGCAAACCCCTTGGTTTAAAGAATTCATAACCTTGGAAAAGGAAGATGGTTATTCCAGATTACGGTGATGCTTCAGAAGAAACATGTCGGCCTACTAAGAATCGTGAGATTTCGGTCCACTATGCAGTATTGGATGACGTTTAGAATAGGAATGACGATGCATTCGCGTACTCAGTAGCTACTGACATTATGCTTAGCGATGACATTTACCACATTCCATCGATGAATGCCGACGTAGAACCGATTGGTCAAACTGGAACCAAGTAATCTAGGTCGAACTCGATTCACTCGCAAAACGTAAAATGTTTGGACCTATTGTTCCTACACCACCACGCGTGAAGCCCGTTGGCCACATGTGGGTTTTCGTGAGGAAGCATAATGAGAAGAATGAAATAATGCGATACAAAGCACGCCTCGTAGCACAAGGTTTCTCTCAGCGCCCTGGGATTAATTACGAGGAGACGTATTTCCCCATAATAAACGTTATAATGTTCCGCTACCTAATCAATTTGGTAGTTTCTTAAAAATTGAATATGCAACTTATGGACGTGGTAACCGCGTATCTCTATGGTGATCTAAATACGAAAATTTACATGCAAGTTCCAGAATGACTTCCATTAATTGGTTCAAATAGTTCTGAACCACGGAACACTCTCTCAATAAGGTTGAGGAGGTCACTCTACGAATTGTAACAATTCGAGAGGATGTGGTATAACCGTCTGAGTGAATATTTGACAAGTTAGGGTTATGTGAACAACAAATTATGCCCATGCTTGTTCATAAAGAAGTCACATTCCGGATTTGCAATCATTGTAGTTAATGTCGATGACATGAGTCTCATCGGGACTCCCGCAGAGTTTGACGAAATTGTTGCACACTTGAAATCAAAATTTGAGATGAAGGATCTTGGGAAAACACGATATTGTCTCACCCTGGAGATTGAGCATTTTTCAAATAGAATCTTAGTACATCAATCGAACTACAGTCAAAAGGTGTTGTGTCTTTTTAATGAGGATAAAACGAAGCCTTCGAGTACACCCATGGTCGTTCGGACTTTAGATGCTAAACATGACCCTTTCTGTCCAAATGAGGATGAGGAAGAGATTTTAGAACCTAAAGTTCCTTACCTAAGTGCAATTGGGGTTTTATTATACTTGGCTCAGTGCACTAGACCTGACATCTCCTTCGCTGTGAATCTTTTGGCAAGATACAGCAATGCGCCCACACGCAGACACTGGAATGATGTTAAAGACATTTTTCGCTACCTCAAGGGAACTACGGATTTAGGCTTGTTTTATACCCATGAATCTTTGAGTGTTGCTGCCCCCTATGATCCTATGATTGATTCTCGCCTTATTGGTTACGCAGATGCTAAATATCTGTCTGACCCATATATGGCATGTTCTCAAACGAGTTATGTTTTTACCGTTGGAGACAGCGCTATATCTTGGAGGTCTGCCAAGAAAACGCTAATTGCGACTTCGTCGAACCATGCTAAGATTCTCACCCTGCATGAAGCATCCTATGAGTGCTTTTGGCTAAAAGAAGTTATGGGACATATTCGAAGCATTAGTGGTCTTACGTCAGTCATTGACCTTCCTACGATGATCTTTGAAGACAATGTAGCATGCATCGAGCAATTGAAGAAATGATACATCAAGGGAGACAACACCAAGCACATAGCGCTGAAGTTCTTTTGCTCACATTAATAGCAACAGCATCAAAACATTGAAGTCAAGCAAATCCGTTCCCAGGATAACCTGGCCGATCTCTTCACCAAGTCTACTTTTCAGAAGCTCTTCCAAGGAATCGGTATGTGTAAATTATCTGAGTTGAATTGCTTGTAGTTCTCTTATTTAGAAGTTATGCCTAACTTAGGGGGTGTATCTACAAGCACTCACATGTTCTTAATGTACTATTTTCCCTATAATTAGGAACATTTTTCCCACTGGGTTTTTGCTACCTAACGAGGTTTTAATGAGGCACCCATCCTAGGATGATCATACTCAATTGAGTTCATTACTTTTGTCCTGTTTGACGTTTATTTTAAGACATTATGCATACTTTTCACTTTTCTCCTTAGTCTATGGGTTTTTCCCATGCCTTGGGTTTTACCATAGCGAGGTTTTGTGAGTTTTACTACAAATGCATACTTCAAATAAATTTGAGACTCACGATTACCAGTTGTGTCGATGACTTTATCAACTATTCTACCTTATCTGCTGAAGATCTAATTCGATGGTTTGTTAAGTATTTACACACTTAAGGGGGAGTGTTGCAGTCATATTTAAAATAGGAATGTGATTGTGTAAATCCTAGTAGGGAATGTATCTTACATTCCTATTAGGAGTTGATTACCTATTAAATGTTGTAATCCTAAATGGAAAGGTTTTTACCTATTTTACTACTATAAATAAAGGCATAATGGGGGTGAATCAAACATACTTCACAATTAAATCACTCTATCTCTCTCTCTAAACCCTAGATCGTTCAATCAAATAGGCATACAACAAGTTTTTCCTTATTAAGTTGTCAAACATTTTAAGTCTTTGGATCAAAACTAATATAATTTTGTGCTAATATGCATTTGGTCCTCATAGGTCCTCAAAAAAAGGACCTTAGGAAAGCGAAATGTACAAACCAAATGCATGACTGACTATAATTATTGGGGGGTGCAATTTGGGTTGGGTCAACCCGAATTCGCCCATGTTCAATCCAGTTTCAAACCTAATCAAACGTGTTAAAATGAAGTAAAAATCTGCCAAACCTAACCCAACCTCAATCCGGTCGTTTATTAGATTGGGTTGGTTTGAGTTGGGTTGGGTTGATTATTTGCTAGCCCATGTCAACCCAAACCCAACTCGATTTCTAGCCCGAATTCCCTTATACATATATTACCCACCCCGCTTCATATTGTTGAAGCATTAAGGGATGACTTTGTTGTTGATTTATGGTTGTACAATAAATGATAATGTTGTCTTTGCATTTCTTTTGGTTGCAACTTGAGTATTCTCTTGTAATTTTGTTTCAACTTCGCTTGGTTGAAACATTAGAAGTGGTCTCCGTACTATCTGGTTTAACTTTTCTGTGGATGATGATGTGTAAAATTGGAATTTTAATTAATAGTATCCTATACATTGCCGTTGTTTGGGCAAACCCAAATCCAACCCACCCAAGTAAGCCTGAACACAATTTAAACCCAAACTCAAATTCGAATTGTAAAAGTTTGGGTTTGGATTGTGTTGACCATTTAATCCACCCAAACCACTCGAATTGCACCCCTAATAATTGTGCGCTAAATTAGCAAAGTTATCAGTGGTTATATTTCTTTCCATGTAAATGTAATTAATCATATAATTGGAGATATGGTCCAACCAGTACCATTATCTTTGATGAGTAAGGAAATTTGTCATGAAATTTGATTCTCTTTCTTAAGTGCTTGTATTAATACTTTAAAATCATATTAACTTCATCAAAATCATTTGAATGACTCCAAGCGCACCTGCCACAAATGTTGTACATCCTGAAGAAATTTGAAAACTTGTAGCATAAGTACAAAGTTATTGTACTTTAATCGCTTACAAGAAATGGATTTGTACGGGAAGAGTTTGATCTTTGAAACCGTAGCAAAATTTCATCCGTTTTGGCTCTTTCCATCTTTTGGATTGAGAATTAAAAACAAAACCTACAAAAAAAAACTGATGAGATAGGTCACACAAAAAATGTTTGACACTTGCAACATGTTTGTCCACGTTTAGCAGATACACAGCACAAATAATAGACATGGCAGAAACCATGCAAACTAGATTATGCATTTGAGCTAAAAAAAAGTTATAAGGGGTGCAAATTTGCAAGACTGCAATTACATGATCATAATTCATGAACAAATCTAAGAAATATCGAAGAAAACTCAGCAAGTTGATCAAGCTTCCCACAAGGCTTTCGGTAAAGACAAGGGACTTTTATGTCCAGAGCATTATAGACTGCTCTGAACACACTACAAGAAAAATGGTCAATGCACACAAAAAATTAAATGTGCCCTATGAGGCTAAGGACACCAACATATATGCTTATAGACCAATAGCAACAGTATGGCAACTAAAATATTATATGTGCCCTCTATGGACGTGCCCTTTGATGATAAGGCACCATATTACATTTGTGTCATAGAGTTCAGTCTATTTGTGCCTTAATTCTGACAACCATGTCAGATGTCCTTTTCCAGCCATCAAAGTTAAACTAATATTAATCAACCATAAGCATGTCAATATAGAAATAAATTGAGTTACTTTAAATAATTGCACGTACATCATCACAATGAGATGCAGAAGACAGAAGGGAAAAAGAATTAAAAAGCAAACGCCAAATATAACCGATGAGGACTGCAAAATAATGCCAAAATTTAACCATAGTGCTTTACAAATTAAGAACCCTAGGGTATTTAAGTGGCCAACTAAAAAGACTGCAGAGACTTGCGCATGTGTGACCACTTTGGCTTGAATATCCTTCCGCAAGAACTGTGGCTAGGGTAACAAAGTGCATGTCGGCCTATGTATTTGTACTACAATCTACTAGATTAGCCTGATTACCTCAATAAGTGGAACACTAACAACTTACTTCTTCACCAAGTATTACAATTGCCCACACTCAAATTAATACTTCAATCGTTCAACCTTTTATCAAACTTCAATCAGATAAATCAATTATTGCCAAACCATTCGAATTTCTGTTTCTCCTCCATAGTTAATTCTTTCCACCCCTTTGACCGTCAACGGAGCTCTACTAAGAGTCTTCAACCCACTCTCTGTGCTGATCATCCTCTGGACCTCCACTGTTTTTGCTAACTTTTGGGTTGGATCAATTTGGATTGGAATTAGTGACACGGATTTATTCACGACATTCCATGTTGCTAGCCCCACAGTTGGTCCACGAATCTTCTTTGCTTTTAAAGGACTAGAACAGGCACCTTCATCTTTATATATACATATATATTATGGATATATAAAAATTATGGATATATAAAAATACAGAGTTTTAAATCACTTGCCTCATGCATGTGAAACCTCATATGAGGCCTGACAAGGCCCTTTGTGGTTGCAGTGATTGGTGTGGTTGTTCTTGTGGTTCCTGTGGTTGTTGAGTTGAAACTTCCTTGTTTGCCTAAACTCATTGATTGGCCACGACACTTTCTTTCCATTTAAACAACCAGAGCAATCTCCTTGATCTTTAATTATAAGGAAAACTAACCACTTAAATTTAATATCCATAATCAACATCATCTTTATCATCCACCATTGCAGGAGTATAGTCAAAGGTAAATAACTACCGTCGGGTCATAATTTTTTTTTTTCCCCTATCAAAATAGGCCTTACTCATTGGAGTGCAATTCGAAGTGTTCCTTTCCATTCCATATTTTTATCATCCATCTCTTCTTGTATTTGTTTGGCCCGTAATTCATGCCTACGGTCCCTTTCTTACGCCTCAAGGGCAGTGTACTCCACTATTAAGCACAATGAGACCGCCACTTCATGTTGAGCGGCGTAATCATCATTTGCCTTACCCTTTTCCTTCAACCTTCGTGCCTTGTTTCGTCCCATAGCCCTAGGTATGGAACCTTCACCTGAAGACAGATTTTCTACCCTTGTTTGTTGAATGGTAGGAGATCCATCTTCATCCATATCTACAGTTGAGGATGCAATTCTGAACACCAATGTAGGACCTACTCTATGTTGAGGTGGATCTTCAAATAACACCCACCCTTTATAAGTTTCCCAACAACTGTGAAACTGAAAGGGCTTCGAGCTGCCCTCCATATACAATTCCTCCACTTGGCGTACCTAGAAAATATAATTACAAAAATTAAAGGAAATTAATTTATGAAATTAAATGTAATATAATTAAATGTATTTACAAAAATTAAAGGAAAGTAATTCATGAAATTAAATGTAATATAATTAAATATTTAAAATAAATTGTGAAAACACTTACTTCGTCGTAGTAGTTAACGCCACTTTCATGTCTACTTGCGGCTGTTAACAGTGCTTGATGTCATTTGTTCAAACTTGGGTGAAAATGTTTCTTCCATCTTGAAGAACAACTCTCATGGTATCGAACATTCAGTGGAGCGGTGCCTTCGTAGAACTCTAAGTATTTTTTGGACACACGAGTCCAAACACCTTCACTTGTTTGAGAACTCCCCCTCACACTATCTTCTGACACCTATCTATAAGCCCTGCAAAGAACTTATCTTCTTTTCGGGTCCAAGCCCTACCTTTTATTGCAGACGAAGCCATTTGAAAATTATTTAAATAATTGAAGGAAATATTTTTGAAAAAGGTAAGAAAATATGAGAATTGAAATGGTGAAAAATTTTGACGAATGGTGAATGAATGGTTTAGGTATTTATAGGAAAAAATTTAAAAATTTTAAGAATTAAAAAAAAAAAGGCCAAAAAAATCGAAAAATAAATAAAAATTTGAATCCAATGATAATTGGCCCCAACTAGCAACGGCTAGTTGACGTCAACTAGCCGTTGGATTCAAATTTTTGTTTTTAAATTTCTATCCGATAGAACAGACACTATTAGAAGAATTGTTGTCGATTACATAGAACAGACACTATTAGAAGCATTGTTGTTGGTTATAACCGACAGCAAAACCGACACCATTAAAAAATTCCAACCAGTCCGGGGCTGGTTGCATATGGCCAACCCTTTAGCCCTTTGACCCTTTCAAATTTTGTGGGGTCCACGAGCCCTCTGGTCTGGCCCTTCGTTTTAGACGACTTTCGGGCTATTTTTGACCCTCTGGCCCTCTGGACCCTTCGGTTGGAGATGACCTAATAATTGTAGTCATTGGATCAAAATCCAACGGCCCGTGTTGTGTGGTCATGAGGATCCCCACCATTTGCTCAGGAGGGGATCCAATTCCTTGTTTTTATACTTTAATCTAAAGGACTTTTTTCCCCAACAAAAGGTATCTTCATATTGATCAATGCAACTAGGGTATTTCTTCAAATTAACATAGAAAAATATTGAATCTGAACAGTGGCGAAGCTAGGAACTGGAGAGAGAGAGAGAGGGGGGGTAAAATTTAAAAGGGTGCAAGGTAAATTTGGGTAAGGGTCTCTTTGGTAGCACTATCGTGTTTTGTTCATAAATTTGGATAAGAAAATCATTTCACTCCTTAACATTTTTCTCCATTTACTTACACGTAAGGAATTGAAAAAATGCAAAATTTCAATTAAAATCCATAATCAAATGCCTAAAGAACTGCAAGATTACTCTTGCGCTACGTTTAGGAGAAATAAGGAAGTAAAATAATGAACAGGTTTTTCAAGCTAAAGATACAAAAAAAGTAAATATCATGCTTAACCATCACCAACCCTGTTTTCCACTTCATCTTCTTTATCTAGAACTGATTCATCAAAAAATTTTGCTCGTCACCACTTCATCTTCTTACTTAGAAACAAAACGCACCGTTTCAATTAAAAAAAAAAATTTACCCAGGTCCTGGGCGTTTAATAAAAAAGATAAACGCAGTATTGCTACTGTAGAGCACCAAAATGTTGCACTGGCGAAGTAGAGCAGCATTAGCTAGCAGAGGGGCAGAAATTAAGGTCTTAGGAGCCGTTGGAAATTTTAATAATAATATTATTATATTAAATTTATTAATTGAATGGAAATTAGAAGTTGAGCTTTTTAGCAGAAAAACGTGTCTACTCAAATGAAAGTTGCAATTTTTTACTCTTTATAAATAATTACATGTTTTCCAAAGATGTATAAAATCTATAAATAGGAAAGCTCCTAGAAACATAAAATAACTTTTATCATTTACATAATTATACATAGATTGCACTAAATATTAGAGTCTCATTGAATCCATATGAGAGAGTTTTCAACACGATTATTGTGGAGCCAAAAATAATCAAGAGACGACACGTGGATTTTTAGGTGAAGAGGACAAAATTACCCTCGAAACACACCGGGTTTACTACACGCAAGCAGTGGAGAATCATCTATCAACCGAGTCAAGAGTACCCAAAATAGGTAACAAGTTCAAATTTATCTCATCCATCTTTACTCCATATCCTCTACAAGGAAACCATTCCATAACCTTCAAAACCTTCCATATAAATTAAATTAATTAGGCTAATTAATGGATTAATTCCTAATTAATCCATTAATCACCCATTATACCAATTAATCACCCATTACACAAAAAGACCCCAAAGGGCCGGCCACCTTTTCTCCAAAGGGGACCGGCCATGCTTTATATATTGAACCCCATTTTTCTCTAAAAAGCTAGTTCCACACTCTTGCAAAACTCCAAAAAAACTCTCCAAACACTTTTCTCTCTAAATTCTAACTTTGGCATCGGAGGTTCTTCGGCCAAAGCCCAAGAACAAGTAGGAAGAAATTTGCATCCACAAATTGGTGCTTTCATTGAGAGTTGAAATTCACACTTGTAGAAGACTCTCGCATAAAAATGTTTTTTCTCTAATTTCTAGTCCACTTATATTTTTCGTACAGTCTTATTATTAGAATTTTTTTATTTGCAAAGATTCTTTGATAAAACGAAATAGAGAAATACAATGGCTAGAAATTTAGAAAACTTCATGAGTGAAAATTCCAATATTCAAGAAATGGGACCATGGGGATCCACGAGTCTAAATGTGATCCTAGGGGGAGCGGCACCACCACCACAAGGTTCCACCATGGGAACCATCGTGGTGGCCACCCGCGGCGAGGTCCATGGCACCACTACCACGACCTGAGCCGTGCCATCCAAGGCTCATGGCACCAAGGCCATGACCCAACCCATGTCACTCCAAGCCCAACGCGTTGCCAAGTAGAGCCTTAGTCTCGCACCCACGTGTGCCACACACCGAGCAACCTACTTCTGTGGTCCAACCTGATCCTGCCGAGCAGCCTGCTCTGGTGGCCCAGCCTGTTTTCGTGGCCTAGCTTGTTCCCACCGAGCAGCCTGCTCCTGCAGCTCAATCTGTTCTCGTGGCCTTCCAAGCAGCCCAAATTGGTTTAAGACCAGTTTAACCGTCCCAGCTCCAAATTTCCAGACCGATGATCAAACTGGAAGCATTTTCACCATATTTTTCTGCCGATTTGACATTTCCCAGCTCAAATCTCGCGCCCGGAGTCTATCACACTTCCACTGCTCAAGGAGAAACATTTGTTCCAACCTAAATGGAGAACAACACTTGTCTTGACAAGTCATAGAGTTGATGAGTGCCTTCACACAGCAAACGACCTTGGTGAACCAGCTCTTACAGCACACTGAGATGCAACGTGCCCCAAACGAGGTGTCTCAATGTAGGACAAAGTTAGACAAAAAACCCCTCCAGCAATGTCCTGGCAAGCAGCCACTCGACCAGTCACAAACCAAGCGTTTGGGCAGTGTACATTCCTGATTGGGCCCCCGAGATAGCGTATACTCCCGTCTTAACACGCGGAAGAGCGTGCACTCTCAGCTAGGCCCACGGACGAGCATACATTCACGATTGGGGTCACACTCCGATAGTCAACATGAGCAACTTTCCAAGCGAAATGTTCATTCGCGACTAAGCCCGCAAAGAGCATCTTCCACCTCACATCGGAGTAGGCAGCACGACGAATGGAAAGAAACAGTCACTCAATCTGGCTCAAGTTCAACCGGCAGCCTAGAACAGCAAGTCACGATTAAGAGCAGCTGAGAGCTCTGCTACCCCAACAAAGGTAAATTCAGGAAGAAGTAGAGAGACTCTTGACTAAACGATTATGTGATTTCCAATGTAACTAGGTCACCGACAAGGCACTATGACAGAACATGACCAACATAAGTAGGTCACCTTTCACGGATGAGATCGAGCAGGCAGAGCCTCCATGCGAGTTCAGTATGCCACATTTCACATCTTTCAAATGGGATGAAGACCCAAAGAGACACTTCAAGCACTACCAAAGTGCAATGATCCTCTATCGAAATAACGACGATCTCATGTGCAAGATATTTGCCATCACTCTACAAGGCGAGGCACAAGATTGGTTCTACACCCTGCCACCACAATCTATCCGAAGTTTCGACGAACTTTCTTTGGTTTTTACCAAAGAATATTCATCATATCACTCGCTCAAAAAGAAGTTCGACCATTTGTTCAACGTCAAGAAGAACCCAAAAAAGTCGCTTCATGACTATGTGAAGAGGTTCAAAGCAGAAAAGGCAAGGATAGTCGAATGCAACAACTCGATAGCTAAAGCAGCCTTCCAAAAATGACTTTTAGCAGACCACCCACTATTCAAAAAATTGATCATGAGGGAAGATCTAACTCTAGCAGACTTTTTCGCTTTGGCAGAGAAGTGTGCACTTTGAGACGAGGCATGTCAATGCATATTCAAAGACTTGAAGAAGTACCCGACATCACCTCCCTACTATCCAAACCAGAAGCAGAGGACTGATTCACATGTTTGACGGTATCTGAAGCAGCAATAAGCTCTACCATCATACGAGAATAGCTGGGGGCCCGACTACCTTATTCCATAATTCAAAAGCTCTTCTCGATGCTATCAGAAATTCAAAAGCTAACTTTGGCGATAGTTGTTGCAACCCGAAAGCTTAAGTTTTACCTTCAAACGCACTCAGTCATCCTTACGACGCATTATTCCGCCCAATTCAAACACACGACGATAAAGGCGTAGACCCTAACGGATGCAAAGTTTTCTGATGAAAGCAACAACTCGGCCCAAAAGACACGCCAATGGCAGATGAACACTGGAAGAACACACTCGGAAGCAAGTTTCGTCCTCATCGCCCCAAAAGATTCTACATAGGAGCAACATGTATCAGCAGTTGAGCATTACCTCCTGCTGCACGTCACACGACCCTAGCCGACCCTTGCTCCATAATTTAGCTCTAGAATAGTCCAATACCGGCAGTTGAGCATCTTTTGCTACGTGTAACATAGCCCCAGCTCTACGACTCCCTACCATGCACCAATATGCTAAGAAATGAGTACAAAAACGCGACCATTGCCAACGCTACAAGCCGATACCAGCACTGTCTGCCAGCGAGCTATACCCGCATACGAGTCATTGGCCATTCATGCAGTGGGTTATCGACCTAGTAGGATTTATGTCGCCTGCTACTGGGGGCAAATGCATGATGATCGTGGCAACCGACTACTTCACCAAATGGGTAAAAGCAGAGCCCAAGACGACCACGACTCAAACGGGCATAAAACACTTCATATAAAGGGACATCATTTGTCGATTTGGCATCCCACAATCTAGCGTCACTGACAACGGCCCGCAATTCGTGGGTATAGGTATGGCGAAGTTCTGCCAAAAGTGTGGCATCAAGCAGCACATATCCACGCCAAGACATCATCAAGGCAATAGGCGGGCTGAAGCATCCAACAAGATGATCCTCGACTACCTCAAGAAATCCCTCACCAACAAAAAGGGAAAATGGCCAGACGAACTCCTCGGATGTCTATGGGCATATTGCACCACCAAAAGACGAGCAGCCAGTGAGACTTATTTTTCTTTGGTATTTGGCTCAGAAGCAATCATTCATCCCAATGTTATCAAGTCAAGTATCACCACTCTACTACCAAGCATTGAGCAGAACAGTAAGGAGATGGCCACAAGCTTAAATCTGGCAGAGGAGAAACGCGAGCAGACTATCACCCACATCATAGCTTACCAGCAGCAGTTCCTCTCCAGCTACAACAAAAGGCCAAGATCCGGCAGTTCCAGCCCGAATATCTAATCCTAAGAAAAGCCTTTATCCTTGCCCACAGAAAAGGCTCTAAAAAGATGGATCCTATCTGGGAAAGTTCATACAAGATCAGCAGAGTAGACAGCAAGAGTAATTACACCCTCGCCACCATGAAACAACAAAAGGATCGAAAAGCAATGGAGCGCCTACAATCTAAGGAAGTACCATATGTGACCTCCCACTACATCAAAGCCTGAAAACTCAAGCAGCTCGACGGGAACCACCTCATAAGCCAAAGACTATCCAATTGTTATGCAGTTCCTACCTTACAACTAAGTTCTCATACGTTTCACTTGTTTTTCAATGAGGAATTCAGAAGTAATCACAACTTGGCTCGGTTGCATGTTACAACAACTGATCACTCATGCACTTCAAAAGAAGACCGCGCCCTTCTTAGGGACTCATCGCAGGAATTGTGCCCCATGAGGGACCAACCATGCTCTTCAGTGGAAGAGGGTAAACCAAGACGGGAGGATAAACTCTACACTCCGAATATCCAGACGTGGATGAGCCTGGCTGCCCTAGTATAACTAGATGCACGATGGTTTGTACTAGGATTCCTAGAAGTAGCCACAATGATCTTTTTAAAGGCTTAGCTAACTGAACGATTTTGGGTCTCATAGCCTAATCCGTAAGGAACCAGGCCCTAGAGACGGAGGGGGCACATTACGCAGTAGGCCCTGTGAACGGCTGCCCCTGGAACCCTAAAGCTGCTACCAAGTGCACTAAGGTAGCCTACGGTTTCCGGAAGACTGTCTACGGCTTGCCCTTCAAGCAGTAAAGCCACACTAGACTTATACAACTGCACATTCTTGTGAAAGGTTAAACTAGCTAGCGTGCATATACAAAGCTTTATCCACTGCCGACATGCTACGTAGTCGATAAGCTTCACCTCTATCAAGCGCGAAACAACTTACACCAAGTCCTAAAGTGTTGTGATATTTGCTACGCAACCTACGGAATTGGAAAAAGCCAAGGTTAACAGTCTAGTGGTTACGCGGACTTGTCTGCTTCTGTAAGTAAGGCATCCAGCTGCCAACCCTATGGCTAATAACTTTGCAAAGTTCTACACTAACACCTACAGCTGCATAGGCTACGTGGGCCTGTCTGCTTATAGAAAAGTAGCATGCCTGACACTGATCTATAAAGTTTAAAGGTTAAGGCATGAACAAAAAAAGTGAAGATAAAGAAAAGTGAAGGAAACATGTTTATAAACAACCAGCAAAGGCCGAATGAGTTCAAGCAAAACAAGAACTACAAGGAAAAACAAAGAAAATCCTAAAGGCTACCTAGAATACTACATTTCAGCAGCTTGGACATCCCACAACTACTCGGTCGCCACACCTTCAGCAACTGCGACGTATTTAGCAGCGGCATCATTCAGCGTTTCACCTCCGGCTACTCCAGCCTAGGCACTAGCATCTCCGGCTACTTCACCAATGAAGGTCTCAAAAGTAAAGGCAAGCAAGTCTTCCGGAGAAATAGAGAATGTCTCGAAACCTCAAGCCCATCCTTCTCACTCTTCAGTTGCTCATTCTCATCAAACAGACCAACATGGACGCGCTACAGCTCATCCATTTCTTTCTTCAAACTTTCATTGATCTTCAGTGCACCTTGGAGTTCCAACACTTGGGGTTCAAGCCTATCAACAACCTTCTTGAAGTGGATCACTTGGTTATATGCAGCAATCAACTCTTCATCCTTTGCATAAACAGGGGAACGACGCTTAGAAATGGCACAATCAAAATCTTGAACATGAGAAGAATAAGCTTCAGCTGCCACAACCTTTGCCTCATCCTTGGCAGCCTTGGTATCCTCTTTTTCAATGAGCATAGACTCAATTGCCAGAATAGCCATCTTTCTGCATCATTGCAAATAGAGCAGTCTTCCTATACTCGACCGTATGCTTCACAAAGGAACTTTGGCAAACAACATTTCTAACATCGTCAACAAACTTAGCACAAGAATTCAGATCTTCAAGCAGATCTGGTTTCAAAAGCACACAGATCTCAGCAGCCTCCCCAGAAGTAGGTTTAGTAGATTTCTCACAGATGCCCACGCAAACAGTCTCCTCCTTCCCAGTAGGCGCCACAGGCTCAGATCTAGCAGCCTTATTTTTCTTCCCATTGGAAGAAGTCATGTTAATCACAAGCCTCTCGACAGTAGGTGGACCCTCACGAGCAACAGAGGAAGTCTTCAGTTTTTTCTTAACCAGCATCTCTTGAGCAAAAGGGGAAAATCTCTTATTTCCACCTTCATTCACAATAAGCTCCATGATAGCAATCAGACGAGCCAAAGTATTCACCTTGATCATCTTTACCGTTTCTCTCGAAAGCAACCCATATTTCTCCCGGCGAAGAGAAATAAGCAACCAACGCTATTCACGGTACTCAACAGGGGAACTCAACCCATATTGGCTTTTCCTCATTTTTTCTCTTAGACCAACAGGCAGGAGGCCTGCATGCCCAGCATTCCAGCAGCCCATAAGGCCCTCGACCTCCTCATCTCTCTCAATTGTCGGCCTGGCCCCCATCAGGTCCAAGAAGCCAGAAGACATGAGCCATGCGACTCGCCTAGCATTGCGCTTCAGCGCCTCAATCCGCGGCCCCAGCCGCACAAGTTGCCCTTGGCTCTAGCCAAGCCAAGCAGCCCAAGTAGTGGTCCCTGCTACAACACCTCCTCAGCCCATGCCAAGCCGACTCTTGGCCCTTACCAATCGACATGCAGCACTACCCCAACGGCTGCCCCATGACAGCACTATCTAAGAAGAAGACAAGAAAAATTAATTTTTTCTTACATCAGTGCGGCACAGAGAAGACGAAGAAAACAACGAAAAACGGTCCTTTGCACGGGCAAGATGTAGAAGATTGCTAGAGGAGAGGGAACAAATATCTTCTAAGCTCTTTCTACCTTGTAGGGTAGAATAAATTGCTCTTCAAAGTTGATTTAATAACCCACTTAAGGTGGACTTAAATAGGCTTTGAGAGAAATTTATTTCCCTTTCCTAGAAGGATCTAATTTCCTATTAAAAAGGGAATCTACATCAAAATAGGAAGCAGTCTTAAGTTTCCTAAAGCAAGAAGATCTTTACACCTGTTGCCCTTTCTTGCAAGCAGTCCAACAGGTGTGGGGGCATTTGTGGAGCCAAAAATAATCAAAATGCGACACGTGGATTTTTAGGTGAAGAGGACAAAATTACCCTCGAGACACACTGGGTTTCCTACACGCAAGCAGTGGAGAATCATCCATCAACCAAGTCAAGAGTGCCCAAAATAGGTAACAAGTTCAAATTTATCTCATCCATTTTTACTCCATATCCTCTACAAGGAAATCATTATGTTGATGCACAAAAGGTGAGGACTTTGGTACAACAGAAAGTGTCAAGTTTGTGACCTTCGCTAGATTGCTCTGGTCATTAGTATGGATAAGTATGTAAATGAATAGAGACAGGGAAGCAATCAACACAAGATGTACGTGGTTCACCCAGATTGACTACGTCCACGGAGTATAGGAGTTCTCATTAGTTATGAAGGATTTACATAAATACATAGGTTCAAGCTCTCTTTTAGTGAGTTCTAGTGAATAGTTTAGTACAAATGACATTAGGGATTATTGTGGGAGAATGATCCCCTTTTATAGAAGAGATTTTCTAGCTTTGTTCTGACATTGCCCCGTGTCATGTTGTGATTGGCCTCTAATATCGACACGTGTTGCGCTGTGATTGGCCTCTGATACCGACACATGTCGCGTTGTGATTGGCCTCCTGGTTGGAGGAAACGTCTTGTGGGTCCTTGATGGTATATTGTTGACCAGTAATCAGTAGTTTCGGGATTGGTCAAGTATGGTACAAACACATTCCATAACCTTCAAAACCTTCCATATAAATTAAATTAATTAGGCCAATTAATGGATTAATTCCTAATTAATCCATTAATCACCCAATTAATCACCCATTGTACCAATTAATCACCCATTACACAAATTATCACACATTACACACCAAAAAGACCCCAAAGGGCCGGCCACCTTTTCTCCAAAGGGGACCGGCCATGCTCTATATATTGAACCCCATTTTTCTATAAAAAGTTAGTTCCACACTCTTGTGAAACTCCCAAAAACTCTCCAAACACTTTTCTCTCTAAATTCTAACTTTGGCATCGGAGGTTCTTCAGCCAAAGCCCCCCCATTCATCGTGGGCGCGTGAGGCTCTTGGCCTTGACCCTAAGGTGTTAATTGTTTTGTAGGTGCAATTTTGTCCAAGAACAAGGAGGAAGAAATTTGCATCCACAATTATGGTTAATGAAACCTTGTGATTTGGAATACTACTATTACAAGGACGTGGTCGTTCTATCTTGGAAGACAAGCACCGATCAACCATGAGCACCGTAGTGGGGCGTAAACTTATCTTAAAGACAAAGTGTCTAACACTTGCCTCAACCGTATTTTTAGGTTTTACTAATCCATTATGTCATGTTCATTTAACATTGGTTACTCATGTGCATGCATTAATTTTGATATATAATTGGATAAATTATTTTTTAATTTTCTAAGTGATTTAATATAGTAATTAGACCATATTTTTCCAACAATCTTAATACAAGTTTATGGTTTAGTTGCTATTGAAGTTGATCAATTAAAAATTGACTTGTGAGAAAATCATGGACAAAAAAATATAGTATTCGATTATATGTTTTTGTCATTCTGGTAAGTATATTCGTGTGTCATTGAAAATATGAATAATATGTAATAAATCAGTATATGGTTGTGGTTTGCATGTTTATTACAAAGCATGACTCAATGTATATCAAATCCTGGTTTACGATTGGATGCTTTGGATACATCTTGTTGTATCATA
The DNA here is from genome assembly GCF_041283825.1 of Pyrus communis. Taxonomy (NCBI): domain Eukaryota; kingdom Viridiplantae; phylum Streptophyta; class Magnoliopsida; order Rosales; family Rosaceae; genus Pyrus; species Pyrus communis. The sequence goes on from NC_142566.1 coordinate 17,158,971, forward strand.
TTTGACACTTTGACACTTCGACTGCTTGAACCCTTGTGAATATATGCTTTACATTTAAGTTCTGTCTACAATCTATGTATATATATACTTGGAAGTTTCTCTTACACTTGTTGACTTATAAATTTGCAGTTTTCTTTAATTTCATTTAAAAGTCTGGAGAATTAGATTGGTTGGTTACGGTTGACCAATTGAAGTCTGAAAGTGTCTTTTGAAACTAATGCAAGCCTAGTAAGGGTTACATTGTTTGACCAAAGGACACAATTAGGGTCTTGGGTAGTATACGGAACTAGTACTTAAAAGACCTAAAAATGATTGGTGTGTCTTTACAATTGTCTTATTTTCAGGTCTTTTATGTACTAGTTCCGTATACTACCCAAGACCCCAATTGTGTCCAACCAATTAATTGAGACTGACAATAGCCTGAACGACGATTTTTCCCATATGTATGTTGGAAATTATATATTATAATTAATATTATAATATTTAATTTTTATATGAATGAAAAATAAAAGTCATGTGTCATAGTTGAATTTAAATTCATGAGTTGTGTTTGTTCGTTGGAACTTTAGGCAACAGTCACAATGTTTCAAAAGTGGGTGGCTTCAGTTCTATATAAACTTAAACATCCCACATGTCTAGAGATTTAAGAGAAGAGTTTTTCTCTAAGGTCTTTTAGTCTTGGTTAGTCAAATTTCGAGTTGTGTCTTGAGAGTATGGAATATATGAAGTTCGCCGAAGTCCGATGATTTAAGTGCTTTGACTTCGGATTATAGATTGTTAAATCCTGGGAGACGGACGCCTACCGAACTACAAGCACAAGAGTAGGAGCGAAATTCTGTCTTTATGACATTGCATTTATGCAAGCCTCAATCTCCAAGTTTGTCAGTTTTTCTAACTTTCTCTTTAGTTGTTTATATTAATCGCATGTATAAATGATGTTGTGAATTTCTTTATGATTATTATCATTGGAATTATATTGTTATTTTTCATATTTTCTAATATTGCTCCAACAATCTAAAGATAGAATTTTTATATGCAATTGTTAGAAAATATATTTTGAAAGATTGTGGGATGTAAGACGTATATGTATTATACGTAAAACAATGAAGAAAAAAAATCATTAAACAAGTTGGTGATGATCTTTAGATCATTGCACATGATGATCGTTATGGAAGTATGACTTGCGTCTAATATCATTATCCATATTGATTACAACGGTGCTGGATATATTATCATATATTAATTGACTACTCAAAGACATTACATGTTTAATTGCATGACTATGTTTTGTTTTTTCTCAAGATTGACATAGTATACTAGTAATCTGTCATATTCGAAGCGGTGCATTTGCTTGTCTAATGAATCGTATTCTTACCATAGTACTGATTGGTATTTCCGTTTTCATATGAATCACGATTCATGATTATGATATTAATCTTGGTGCATGCTGACAATTAATTATTTAGTTATCTCTTTGTTTGGCAAACCAATTTCAGATGTTATATAATTTACCAAAGAATGCGCACATAGATTTGAAGGAATGTATCTAGAACAATTGATTGTAATTTTCATGTTAAACCTTTTGAGTGTAGATTGGTTTCTGGAATAAAACAAAGTGGTACAACCGTGATTCATATGTTTAAATCATAACGTTTGCTCAGATTGGTTACTGATTGGCGAAAGAATGTAGTAGGCTGGAAATTACGTTCTTCCGGCCAAGCCTAAAAGGGAACAGCTATGACTGTTCAAATCCGAACAAATGCATGAAAAACTAAGTAGATGCCATTTTCCAAAAATGTTGAAAGGGCATGATGACTTATGGGTCTTTTGTTAGTAACTATATTGAGTTACAAAGATGTGGTTATGACTTGATCTTTTTCAGTCTAACGAAAGAGATCAATGGTGTCTATGTCTATGAATGGCATCAATTTGCAGTTGGCAATCACGTCTTCCTTCTAAAGACGTAAATGGTGTATCTTTTGCATTTAAAATGAAAAGATATGTTAATTGGTAAAACAGCCAAACACATATGTTGGATTACATGAATTGTACCATAAGTCACAACTAATTGAGAGGCTTTGCCATGTGTATGTGTGTGTGTGTGTGTGTGTGTGTGTGTGATTTCATGTGAAGTATGATTTTTGTGTTCGCAAGAAAATTTACTTCACACGAACAACTTGCATTTCTAATTAATAGAATACATTCTCAAACCTGATCCATTGGAATGAGTTGTATTCAAATGAAAGGGTATATAACCCTAAGAGAACTGGACACACACCCTTTGATGTTGTCAGAACCCATTATTACGCTGTAACAGAAATGCATGTCAAACTCATTTTGCATGAGTTATTCAACTCTAGAAGATGATGATTGGACTGTAGTGGGCAAGGTCTATTTGAAAGACTTAAAGCACTCTATAGACGACTCTTTAACAATGGGAACTTTGAAAGTTGTCAAGACCTCCTTACAAGTGAAGATAGATATGATATAGAAAGTCTATTTTCATCGGCTTTCTTCTCAAGTATGATGTATGATGAAAGAGTTATTAATAACATTAAAAGCAACCACAATGCGTGCAAATTGTGGGGGAGTGACTTGGCTATCCTTGAGATTATATGTCAACTTAAGAAGTCTAAAAAAATAAAAATAAAAAAAATAAAAAAAATAAAAATGCTTCTAGAAAGAGAGAAAAATACCCCATTTTCGAAAGTAGGGACTGAAAAAAATCCATTGAGCCGAGTTTCAGACAAAGAAGATAGAAAAGACTGGACACTGTTGCTATCTCTCTTACAATGGTATAGGCAAATTAAGGCCTATATTCAAAGGGAGTTGACATTCCTTGGCAGGGATTCTAGTGAAGCGTGAATGCCTAAAAAGATAGATAGAGTTTATCTTAGTTGTTCCTTACTTCTTAAAGTGGAAAATGTGACGGATTTAATGATAGCACTAAAAGAAACTACAATTATGAAAGAATTGTGAGGGTTGGTTAAAAGTAGTTTGCTAATTGAACGATATTTAAGATGTCATCTCTTGTAATGAGTAATTGTTTAAGGTATGGCAAGGTTAGAGATCTTCTTAGAAATACCTTAAATGTGGGGGAGTTTACCCAAGTGCTTATTGTTAGCAAATTGCTTAGTAATTAAGTCCTAATACAATTTTGAGGACTTGACATTTCAAACAACATCAAACAACTACTCTTGTATGAAATATAATTTCATATATGGATTGTGCACACCATTAATGATAGTCAACCTAGTGGTGAATCCAATTATTAAAAGTTAGACTAGAGAGTGAGTTGATCATCGAGGGGAATGAGGCTAAAGCCAACATAATTAATAAATCAACCTGATAGAAACCTAACTTAGTTGATTGGAGATCTCATGGTCTAAGTTTAATAGGCAAACTGGTTAGGCATGATTCAAAGAACTTAATACACTATATACCTCATTCCTATGGTGGAAGAAATGTGTTGTCTGCAGACGTTTTAGGTTGTATATTTATACTTAATGACAGTGATATCTTATAAATAAGAGGAATAGAGCAGATTATTCTTAATCAGTGGTCACCTATGTGAGAGTAGAAGCGGGTTGCTTCTATGAGTCTAAGATGGCTAAATTCTCTAAAGCTCTCACGAATTTAGGATTTATTCAGGACCAAAATGAACACAGCCGTATGAACCGAAATATATTAGGATTAGTGATGTGTGTTGCTTATTGTCTCGGTTTACTACTACAGTGAACAGTTCAAGATTCTATATTCACTGCGTTACCAAGTAAATCCGATAAGTATTCCCTAGGGTAGGTTCAAGTCCAAAAGACACATCTCCTGATGCATGTCTTGTCTACCTGTACTCTCAAATTCTCCCTAATTTTTCATTCATGTGGGGGATTGTTGGAAATTATATATTATAATTAATATTATAATATTTAATTTTTATATGAATGAAAAATAAAATTCATGTGTCATAGTTGAATTCAAATTCATGAGTTGTTCTGTTCGCTGGAATTTTAGGCAACAGTCACAATGTTTCAAAAGGGGGTGGCTTCAGTTCTATATAAACTTAAACATCCCACATGTCTAGAGACTTAAGAGAAGAGTTTTTCTCTAAGGTCTTTTAGTCTTGGTTAGTAAAATTCCGAGTCGTGTCTTGAGAGTATAGAATATATGAAGTTCGTCCGAGTCCGATGATTTAAGTGCTTTGACTTCGGATTATAGATTGTTGAATCCTGGGAGACGGACACCTACCGAACTACCAGCACAAGAGTAGGAGCGAAATTATGTCTTTAGGACATTGCATTTATGCAAGCCTCAATCTCCAAGTTTGTCAGTTTTTCTAACTTTCTCTTTAATTGTTTATATTAATCTCATGTATAATTGATGTTGTGAATTTCCTTATGATTATTATCATTAGAATTATATTGTTATTTTTCATATTTTCTAATATTGCTCTAACAATATATTTATGGAGAAATGCAGAATGTTTGGTTGTGCCCATTATTTCCCGAAGAAATATTAGTGGATTAAAATGATATGCTTTGTGAGTGTTAGTAATGTATTTGAATGCAGCCGTGATGGATATGTATATGAGGTATTATGAAGGAACATGAGTTGGTTAGATTTGATATATTAAATGGATATTTCTTGCCTCTTGGCATTATAGAGGTGATAAGAAAATATAAGAAAAGGTGAAATATCTTTTCATGAAAAGATGTTTTTTTTTTTTTTTTTTTTTTTTTTTTTTCACTTGGAAAGTTTACGCATGGTGTGCGTTGATACAAAAAGACTGAAGGTTTGAGATATCGTGTATGTGGTATAACTAATATTTCATATCTTGTGAATCTTAAACATGGCGTCCTACTGAACGCATATAATGCATAATGTGACATACATACATATATATATGTGTGTGTGTGTGTGTAGGTATATATATTTGTGATGAGACATAATTATTATACCGTGCTGCCATTTGCTTTGATTGAAAAGTTACACTGATGCTTACATTTGTTGGGTCCTGCATACTGTTGAATATACGTATATCTTACAGTAGTTTGGATTGGTGTTTCAACGTAGTTTTGAACGGATCAATATTTATGAAAAAAAAAAAAAAAAAAAATTGATGCCACACGTCAATATATGAACCAAATTTCTATGTGTGAGATATCCGATTGTTTAGTATGAAAGTTGGGACATCATTCATGTTGGTTTTATTTTGGTGATTTGCATATATGTTTATATTGACTCACATATTCCTAGATGACTTATATAGTGTGTATAAACTCGTCTAGTTGTTTTAAATATTTAATTTTATGCATATGTAACTAACTCATGCATTCATATTTGGGCCATGGCTGACAGTAAGTGATATGCATGATGTCTGTGAGTTCTTATACAAAATTAGGAAATGTTGGTTTCAATTGGTATATATCCCAGGCGCGATGCACATAGTGTTGCATCCGTCTGGTGTAGACTCCCTTTGAAGTGTCAGACATACTGCAGTTATACTAATTAACTGTGTTTTTACGCGAGGCATCTGCATATATTACAGTTGCATAAATATATGTGTTTAACAGACATAACTAAAATTTACAGTGATATCATGAGTATGATCATATTCTATAGAATTTGACAAAAGGGCATGATCGCTTCGATCGTGGGGTCATTAATTTGGTCTGTCTCAAACTGTAACCTTCGGTTGCAGTGATGGTGCTGTTTGAATGGCAATAGTTGGTTTTGTTATACTTGAAAAGTCACCATATGAAAGTTTCATGTAAATTCTCTTAATTGTAAAAACAGAGGTACAGAGGTTTCAATATCATATTTATGCCAAAAGATGTAAACGGTGGTGCATCACTTATACCTGTTCGTGAAATGCCAAGTTAGTTTCTACAAATTCATAGCCGAATTCTTAATTTCAGATCTAATAAACGGTGACCGCGGGGTTTCCGGCCCAGTTCCGGCAAAACCTGCCGGAATTGGACCTTGACCCAAAAGGTAAAAATGATCCTTTCCTCGACGGCTATCCTCCAATGTAAGTGCTTTTCCAAAATAAAAGGTTTTAGTTATGGGATCAATTCTAGATTTCAAATTTTAATTACATTATCAGTATGCATGTCAAAGATTAGGTTCGAGGAAGGTGAATTAAAGTTGTTTCCAACCTAAGCCGACCCTCCCAAGCGTCCTTCACTTCCAAATCCATGGATCCACTCTCTGTTTGGGTAAAATTCTTTTTTTTTTTTTTTTAATTTTTTTATTCTGGGTAATTGTTGAAATTATTCAACAGATGGATTTATACATGTGTAGGTATTTTAATTATTTGGAAATTAAAGTGGAACTTTGGAAATTAAATCTCAGCAGTTCCTCGTTGGTGCCATTTTCAAAAACCCAATCAGAGAATTATGGAAACGAAACTTGAAGCCCTGCCGGACGACGGAGATGGGCCGTGTACGGTTTTGCTCCGCCGTGTTGAACTTTTTTTACTGCAAAATCACCCCTGTACGTTTTTACTTTCTCGTTAATTATTAATTACTTTCCTTAATCTCCTTTGTGTTAATATTTCCGGATTTGATGCGTTTAACTGAGTTTAACTTCAAGATTAATAAATTAATTAAATTTCCGGATTGTTGTACTAGGTTGCTTAGCTATGAATTTTGCTGTAATTAGAATTCGGCTCAGCTGATGAGTGGTGTAAACAAAGCCAGTGAGCTACTGTGTGAAAACTGAGACTAATTTGACTCACAAAGCATGTTTTAAGTTAATTAATTTATCGTTTCAGCCTTGCAGGGTTGTTTGATGGTTGCTTCACTAATGAAGCTGTAGAATCAGCCGATTTTCGTGCATGTGGAACACCCTCTGCTTGCTAGAATTAAACATGTATCTTTGTGACTGTGGGATCAGAGTAACTTGAGTAATATGGGGTCTCCAATACGCATGTACGAATCTTTTAAATTTTGTTTTGTTCATTCTGCAATCTTTACATTCGTTGATGTTAGAACGGAACTCAAAAGTTTTCATCATTTGTGTAATGTGAACTTCTTTTGAGATGCAGCTGAAATTTAAGAAACCCCAATGAGACAATGAGGCTTGTGGTGACAATCTTTGTTGGAGCTGTAGTCGGGTTTTTTTTAGGAGTATCGTTTTCAACAATTTCGTTGACTAAGGTGCACAAATTATTATTACGTATTTTTTTCTGTATGGTTGTGTTTCAGATGAATTTGGTTCTAAATCATATGATTGTATGAAGAGTAACATGGACTTCTTGATTGTGTTTGAATATGGTAGATGAATCTTCCGTCCACCCTTTTTCCTTCTATTGATCTTTCGTACATAGAGGAAAAGTACTTCGGGTTTTCAACCCAAGCATTGTTGAGTGCCTTGTCTTCTTTGAAGGGAAACAAGCAGCGCATTGAAAAATATGTATCTCAGGAAACAAAGGTATGCTTAAATTATACTTGTGCAGCATGAAAGGATTTTAGGCCTTCTCCTAGGCTAATTACCGTAACAATAATGAGCAGAAATTGCTTGCTTGCTCGTATAGTGGTTCTAGAGGCAAAGTTATAGGGTTCAGTGAAAGGTTATACTTTTCTTCTGGATGTTTTGATGTTGTAATTGTTCCAGGAAATTTGGTGATATCTACTGTTCTGATGTTTATGTGCTGGCACTGACTTGTATTCATTTTGATTGCAAAGCAGATTTGGGTTCCAACTAATCCTCGAGGGACTGAAAGCCTAGCGCCTGGTATCATTGCATCTAAGTCGGATTTCTATCTTCACCGACTATGGGGTCTGCCCAGTGAGGTGTGCACCTGCTACTCTTAACTTTAGTATTCATATATGCCCGTGAAGGCATCTTTTTTTTCTTAATATTATTTCGCAACTTTGCCACCAATGTGAATTAGGGCATTGTTTGCAGATGACACCAATGCAATATTGGTAGCCATTGTTACAGTAAAGTCCTCTACATAGGACATGTTCTCTAGTTTAGTGGCCGCTTGGTGGCCACTGAGGTTTGCCACCAATGAGAGTGTCCACACTTGACAATAGACACTAATGAAAAGGGTGGCTTTTAGCCAAAATTCTAGTAGTGTGGTGACATTTTGGAATTAACTTCCGTAGTGGACACATCTTTAGTTGTAGCCTTAACCATTATAATAATGTTGTGATTAATTTTATGAATGTGGTTAATTTTATGAGTGTGGTTCTTGTTTAATTTCAAGAAACAAAAGGTCTGGATACCTAGTTGAATGTAAAAGGAGTGTTTCTCATAAAAAGGACTTGTGAGGCTTGAAAGCTAGAAGTGAAGATAGATAATGAGACAATACCTTCATTGGTACTTACTTCTTAAGTATGATGAATGAGTAATTGATAGCATTAAAAAGCAACCACAATGTGAGGGAATTGTGGGGGCTACGCTTAGCTATTTTTCAGAAATGAAATATACTTAAAAAGAAGGTAAAAGTAATTTGCTTCTAGAAAGAGATGGTGACCATCTCTTGTAATTGACGTTTTAAGGTATTGAAAGGTTGGAGATCTTCTAGCAAATGCCTTAAATGTGGGGGAGTTTACTCAAGTGTTAGCAAATTACTTATCAAGTTCGAACACATGTTTGGAGGAATTACGTTGGAAAACAACTACTCTCGAATGAAATATAATTTTATAACTGGAAGTGTGCACCATACGAGATAGTCATCAACCTAGTGGATCCAAATTAATTAAAGGTTTGACTAGAAAGTAAGTTGCATCATCGAAGGGAATGAGTTAAAAGCCTACATCTTGAGAGCCATAAAACCCAACCTAGCTGACTAGAGATCTAGGTTCAAAGGGACAACCGAATTGTGGATGATTCAATGGGAGCACTGTGGAGATAATCTCCTACCCATATCCTATGATGCAATAGTGTTATCTACAACGTGTTTAGGATAAGCTTTGCTTTTAATGATTCCTATACTTGGAAATAACAAGTGGGGTATTGCAGGATACTCTTAATGGGAAGTCACCTATCTTAAGTGAGGAATATGGCCGTTTCTATGAGAATTTTCTGAATGGCTTAATTCTCTAAAAGCACTCATGAGAAACTGAGAATTGTTCAAGGCCAAAATCAACACAACCGAGCAACCACAGGGTGTCTGGAAGGGTATTGTGTGATTACTATTATCTTGGTTTACACAAACGGCTGAGCAGTTTAAGACATCGTGTTCACTAATTAGCCAAGTAAATCCGATAGTAATTCACTACGGAAGGTTCAAAGCTAAAAACTACCTATTCCGATGCGGTACTTTTCCTAATGAATTTCTCTCTAGTGTCTACATTGCCATTTGCATAGTGTGGAGTCAATTTCCATTTATGTGGGGGATTGTTGGAAAATTTAATAATAATATTATTATATTAAATTTATTAATTGAATGGAAATTAGAAGTGGAGCCTTTTGGTAAAAAGATGCCTCTACTCAAATGAAGAGTTGCAACTTTTCACTCTTTATGAATAGTCACATGCTTTCCAATAAGGTATCTCAAAATCTATACATAAGGAAGCCCCTATAAGCATAAAATAACTTTTTTCATTTACATAATTGTACATATATTGAACTAAATATTAAAGTTTCATTGAGTTCGTATGAGAGAGTTATCAACACAATTGTGGCTCATGGAGCCTTGTGATTTGGACTACTACTATTACAAGGACATGGTTGTTGTATCTTGGAGACAAACACTGATCAACCATGAGCATCATAGTGGGGCGTAAACTTGCCTTAAGGACAAAGTGTCTTAACACTTACCTCGACCATATTTTCAGGTTTTCCTAATCCATTATGTCATGTTCATTTAACATTGATTACTCATGTGCATGCATTAATTTTGATATATAATTAGGTGAACTATTTCTTAATATTCTATGTGATTTAATATAGCAATTAGACCCTATTTTTCCACCACGAACTCCGGCGGTCGGAGGTGCAGCCGCACCTCCTCGCCTCTTTGGGTTCGCCAATGAATTCAAAGTGTTGTATGAGCTTTGATACCACTTGTTGTGCAAAAGTTGGTGATCCAAGAGTTAGACAATTTTGGCATTAAGGATAGTTGGGTACACCAAATTCATGCATCAAAAAAGACTTTGCCCAACGAAAGACCATTCGTCGCGCAATGTCTTAGAGCTTGTTTGGATTTACTTTTGAAAGAGTCAAAATCACTTTCTAATGAGTAAAAGCACTTCGGTGTAAGAACAGGCCATTTCAAAAGTGATTTTAGTTGGACAAAAGCACTGTAAAGCATTTTATCAAGAAATACCTAGAAAATAAGGGATAAAGATGCTCTCCTTCCCTTTTCCCCTCCCCTCCTTTTACAGGTTTCTCTCTCTCTCTCTCTCTCTCTCTCTCTCTCTCTCTCTCTACAAAGATGAAAAAACAATATGAAATCTTGAGCATTCAAACAGGAGAGGGAGGAAAAAAAAAAAAGAAAAAAAAAAAAGAAAGAGAATCCCTATCCGAAAATAAGGGAATCACTTTTCTCCCTTTAATTAAACATTTTGAATTCCAAAATCAACCTTAACTTTTTAATTTGCAAAGTCTAAAATGTCATTCCATTTCAAAGAAGGGTAATGCTAGGTAGATAATTTGTAGACTAAATTTCCAAATAAAATGATGCGTCACTAATAAGAAATAATCATCAACTTCCATGCCATTTAGTTTACAAAATTTTGTCTACGAGCTTCCATTACCACTTTTTTCTAGTGTTCTATGTTGTCATATAAGAAAACCAAAAGAGTTTTTCTTTTCAGATTATTTTGGAGAGTGGAGCAGTCTTCTTGGTCTCGGTCTCTTCGTTTTAATCTTCTTCAAATCTCTCTGCATCTTCATCACTTGAATATTTGTTGAGGTATGTTCTCCTACTTCTTACTTAATTTTGTATGTTGTGTGTGAATTTTTTTGGTGATATGTTCTTTTTGCTGAAATTGTTGTCACGAAAAGAATTTCCCCACCAAACTGCAGCTGGGTAACTGGCATGGCGTGGAGGAGAGGTGGTTGCCCATGGCAAAGGCGCCTGGGGGAGCTTGAGGAAGAAGAAAATTCGAGGAGCATGAACTCCTTTGGTTCTCTATTACTACCTCTTTTTTTTTTTTTTTTTTTTTTTTTGAGGAGACGATAGGGAGAATTGGCTTAGGATTGGGTGGGCTGGGGCTGAAGAAGATTGAGAAGATGCATGAGGTGGCGATGGGTGTTGTTCGGGCTAGAATGTTTCTCGCATAACTCCCCTTGTCTTGCATGTCGGGTAAAAGTTCATTGCTTGATTTTCTACATCAGAATTTTAAACATAATTATGACGAAATGACCACATTGATTTGTAACACCTATTTTCTAGAATTAAATTAATTAATTTTTAATTTTAGGGACCAAGATCAATTTTAAAGATCATTTATGATAAAAACTTTTTTTTTTTGTCAAAAAATAAACTTTATTTATAATTTAATCGAAATGTTTATATGCAAGAATATTAAATGAAAACTCAGGGCTATTTCATCCCAAATAAATGGACTACTATTTTTGACGGTAAGCGAGGCAATCGTGTGAGCAGCCAGGTTGCTACCCGCGGCACAAACCCAATTTTGACATCTCCAATATACTTCACCAAAGAATCAATATCAAACAGAAGAAATTCTGAATCAGCATCTACTTCAACCTCCTTGTTAATCATTCGCAGCAGCACTTGGGCATCCGATTCAATCTCCAACTTCGTAAATCCTTCATTTTTGCAAAACACAAGTGCTGCACGAATAGCCTCCGCTTCCGCCAAGATTGCCGAATGAAAAGGCCTCTTCCCCCGCCCCTCCTGCTCTCCGCAAACACCTCGCAAAATCTCGAATCACCCACTCATAACTCCCCAGCCTTGTCTTCGAATTCCATGATCCATCACAATTTACTTTCAAAGTACGAACAGATGACTTAGAGGAAAGTGGGTCTTCAGCGACGAGCGGTGAAGACGACGGCAAAGGCGAAAGTGAGCCTCAGAGGCTTATGAGAGCTCAATGGAAAAGACTCCGCACAGAAGCTTCTCGTTGCAGGGGAATTATTGGGCCTCTTTTACCTTCAACAATGTATCAATTTGAAAATGAAGCACAAGGTGTTCGACATAATACCTCTAAGAAACCTGGCGCTGTTGACACTGAGAAACTGGGTTAGAAAACGTTGGGAAGTGATCTTCTCGCACAATCTTGTTTAAATTATAAAGTTTTAATTGAATAAATGAAAGGAGAATAAAAGGACTTAAATAAACACGAGAGTGCAGAAATCTTTTGGATTGTTTCGTAATTATGGTTTCTATTTTGGGTAATTTCATTTGAAATTTTGAAACATGGAGTGAAAATTAACGCGAGAGTGCGTTTGTTCAGGCAATGAGACACCTGCTTGCGGTAATCAGAACAAAGTGAAGCAAAGGGGGAAGGCAAAGAAGCAAGCTAAAGAAAGAGGGCAAGATTAAAACAAGGGCAAATAATGCCCTATGCAAAATGGTGTTGGTATGTCATATGAATAGTGTTTGTATGTCTTGCACAGAACGTTTTATTAAGATCAGCCTATTTGCCATTTCACGTTTATATACAATCAATCTAGTAGCATTCTAAATTACAATAAGAGGGATGCCCATAATTAGTAAAATCAATCATTTTTATTGTTCATAATATCCGGTTCCGTTTGGGTTGCCTTGGGTTGACATTGTTCAACCCAACCTTCCATCGAGCCTCTCGTTTCAAACCGCTCTAGCACGAAGTCTTGGTATTGCGAACTTAAAACTTATTTCAATATTGAAAAGAAAAATATCACTAGATTGTAAGTTGTGGGAGCTTCCAATGTTTGCCAACAAAACTTATTGCATAGTGAGATGTGAATTTACAAGAAGTACATCAAATGAAATGTGAGGAAGGGAGCGGAGAGATGCATTCATAACTTTTATATAAATCTCGAATATATATGTAAATAAGCAAGCATTACAAAATCTTCTTTTTATGTTGGTTATTGAAAAGACTCATTGCACTATTGCACCATTATTTGAAGAGATTTTTCTGTGTATCCGTAGCATAATATGGTACATTATGTGTTATAAAATGGAGAGATACTGAACAATATGCTCTAAAGTGAGACATATCAATCTTGATGTTTACTTATATTATAATACGTGGTGTATCATCTATGTGTCCCGAATACACATTAAAATTTATCCATCATTTATATCACTATCTTATGAATATATGTAAACTAATTATGAACTTGAAGTTTTCTTTATACACGTGGTATCGGAGGTGGCGAGAATCAGATACAAAACCCTCAAATGGAGGAATAAACTCTTTGACAATTTGCACTAGAACTAGAGATTATGTGACAATAATTTGCATTGGTGGGTTGCAACTTTATAAGCTTAAAATCTTATGTTTATCACTTGTTTGAATGTTGCCACCTGTCTGGGTAATTATCAATCAACATCATAACGAATTCAATTCCAGACTATGCCCACTCTATTTGCCAAACCAATTCCTGCCAAATAAAAGAAATCCTTTTGCAGAATTTTTTAAAAGTAAAACTCTGCGTTTACTCTTTGTCAGCTTATTTTTATACTAATATTTTAATATATTAGGTAAAAAATATAAGATGTTTAAGAATCCATAAAAAATCTCCAAAATATTTCTCTCCAAATAATATAAATTTTAGGCTTCCTTTTCATCCCAAGCAAGTCCATTATTAATATCACAATAAAGTGCACCTAAATGACCATAATACCTTCCTTCATTCCTTTCTTGTGAGCCGCACCCACACTGTAAAGTAACATGGTGTGGGTCATAAAAGTAAAAGCGACAAAATTCTAATTTCTACCCACGAAGGTGTCGGTTCACAAACACATACATACACGTGTCTGCTTGATCAAGGTGTAGGCTAGACAAAGGGACCCAACGAATGCCGTAGATCGTGGCGCACTTTAGCATCTTCAGCGCTACTAAACCGACTATGCACTGTACACTCCCCCCCACTTAAATCCTTCTGCTAAACATATCCAGAGGACCAGAATAGAAGCTGTACGAAACCCTTCATCCATGGCCGCAAAACGACACCGTTAATAACCCAACCCTGTCGCATTTTCCATTTCCAATGCTTTCCCCTGAGTTGCCTCAAATGTCGAAACCCTATGCCAGAACAAGGCCCTCTTCCTGGGTCGCCGACGGACTGCTTTTCTTCGGCGGCGCATTTATCGCTCTTCTCCTCCTCCTCACTCTCTGGACCTTCGTAACCCCTTCTTCTATCCCCAATTTCAACCGCACGGTCGCTCCGCCGCCAACCGCTGCTGAAACCGATCAATGCGCCGACGACTCTGACCTGCGCCGGGATCCCCGGAACCGGACCTTCTACGATGACCGGGAGGTCCGGTACACGCTCGGGCAGCCGGTTCGGGACTGGGACGAGAAGCGGCGGCAGTGGCTGCTGCACCACAAGTCGTTGGCGGCGGGAGCGGGCGAAAGGATTCTGATGGTGACGGGATCCCAGCCGTCCGCGTGTAAAAATCCTATCGGCGATCATCTCCTCCTGAGATTCTTCAAGAACAAGGTGGACTACTGTAGAATCCACGGCCACGAAATCTTCTACAACAACGCATTGCTGCACCCGCGGATGGGGAACTACTGGGCCAAGCTCCCCGTAATCCGGGCCGCCATGGTGGCCCACCCGGAGGCCGAGTGGATCTGGTGGGTCGACTCGGACGCGTTGTTCACCGATATGGAGTTCAAGCTCCCGCTGGACCGGTACAAAAACCACAACCTCATCGTCCACGGGTGGACCCACCTGGTAACGGAGACGCACAGCTGGACCGGGCTCAATGCAGGTGTGTTCTTAATCCGGAACTCCCAGTGGGCCATGGATTTCCTCGAGGTGTGGGCCAGCATGGGCCCGCAGACCCCGGAGTACGAGAAGTGGGGGGAGACCCTCCGGTCAACGTTCAAGGACAAGGCGTTCCCGGAGTCGGACGATCAGACGGGGCTGGCTTACTTGATCTACAAGGAGAAGGAGAAATGGGGGGACAAGATTTATCTGGAGAGCGAGTATTATTTCGAAGGGTACTGGGCGGATATCGTGGGGACGCTGGATAAGATCGAGGCCAGGTACGATGAGATAGAGAGAGGGGAGGAGGACAATGCGGTGCGTTTAAGGAGGAGGCACGCGGAAAAGGTGAGCGAGCAGTACGGTGCGTATAGGGAGGAGTACTTGCGTGAGGCGGGGTACGGGAAGGGGAGCTGGAGGCGGCCGTTCGTCACGCACTTTACGGGATGCCAGCCGTGCAGCGGAATGCACAACGAGATGTATGCCGGGGAGTCGTGCTGGGACGGGATGCGGAAGGCGTTGAATTTCGCGGATAACCAGGTGCTCCGTAAATATGGGTACGTGCACTCGAGCACGGGGGATAGTGCGGCCACTCCGGTGCCGTTTGATTACCCGGCCGAGTTTTGAAAAGGTTAAGATTGGCATATAGCTTTTGTTTGATTGCTTTTGTTTATTCGGCTTTTGTAAAAGCTGGATTTATTAGTCACTTACTTATGCTGTTGGATTCATTGGATGATGAAAGCTCTTGACTGATTTGTTGACTAAATGGTATACATGGCACCTTGGAAAGTGACTAAATTATTGGATCTGTTTTATGAGTGGGGAGGTGTTTGGCCATGCAAAAGGTATATATAGGGGGGAGTTGTTGATGATGATGACAATTTGGGAAAACCCTAATGATAGCTTAATCGTTGTTAGGAATAATGATAAATATACTTGTGTTTTTTAATGGGGAATTCAAGACTTGGAAGTTATATCAAACACGTATCTTAATTTCTCATCACTGTTTTATTAGGGGTTTGGTGTCGCATAGCTACCTTACCTACCCTCTTTTGCTTTGCATTGTGCTCAATTGATTCTTTAGCTTTCATATCTCCGTTGGCGGATCCACCTAGGGGCCGCCAAGCCTTCCAATTGCTCGACTGCCCACCGTTATTGCTACACATGATATCGTCCAAGTTCTTTTGATGTTCTCCTTGGGGCAAATGCTTGATAAAATGCCTCAAAGAGGTTGAGCCATGGTATGGTAGGGCACCACAGGCTACTACTTAAAGTGGCCTGATAGGAAAATTTCTTGAATCCTCCATTGTATAGTGTACACAACTTTCGTTGTTCACACATCACGTGGATTGGCGGATTTCTTAGACTCATAAGTTCAGATGCAAGAGAGTTGAGGACGACAGATGTGCTGTCTAGTTGGATAGGGTGAGGCGAAAAGTCGAATAGGTATCTTGTTCCACTTGTTGCGCGCCTGCTTTTGCATATCTGTTACACGTCTACTTAGTTAGCATCCCAAATTCAAACTCTTAGCGACAGCTAGCAGGGATCGCTAGACAAGCAATCAGACCAACAATAAATGTTTAATGATGGTGGAAAAAATAAAAAATAAAAACCCACCCCCAACTCAATTTTTTGACAACAATTTTTTTTCAACTTATAAATTGGTAAGCAAATGGTAAGCAGAAACGTAATAACTACAAGGAAAAAGCATCTTACTTGAAAATTGGCACAGAAAGTGTCCTACAATCCATATGGAGATAATGTTTTAAAATTACAAATTAATAATAATAATCTTCTCGGTCTTATTAATATTACTTACACGAAAAAACAACCAAAACCAAAAGTAAATAGTGGAGATTAACATTAACACTAACAGATACCAATGTCAGAAGATTCGCAACCTAATCACTTACATAAGTAGTTTTTTAACCTGTTTAATATTGTCTTAAGTGGGACCCTTCTTGCCTTTGTAATCCTTTACATTTTATAAAATTACACCACTACATTGTTGACAAGTATAATGAAATTCTTACCTTTGGGAAAGAAAAAAAAATTTTAAACGTAGTGTGATTGTTACACCAATCAAGAATGACACATTGTTTATAAACAGTGACCACGTACAAACCAGTAATCATGTGTTTTTTATCGACCAAAGTTTTCTAATTTGGCAGCATTTCCCATTTCATAATATATTGCAAACCTTCGATTCTACACTCCACGGAATCTAAGGATCATTTAGTTGAAATCAAATACATTGTTTTATCAAAATTTTTTTATTCTCAATAAAATATGATTACTTGTAGAGGACATATTTCATCAAATATAACATGTACAACCAACAAAAACACAACTACGCTTATTATCTTTCTATAATTTAAAACCTCACAATTTATTTAATCAATCAAACGTTACAACAAAACAGAAACAGTTGACGAACTCAAATCAGGGTGCACAAAACCATAATTTCGAAGCACTTGATTATCCGCGAAATTCAAAGCCCTATTCATCTCGTCCCAACACGAATCCCCGGTATACTGTGGATTGTGCTCTCCGCTGCACGGTTGACACCCGGTAAAATGCGTCACAAACGGTCTCCTCACGCGCCCCTTAATATACGTCTCTCTTTTCGCACCGTACCACTCGTTCACTTTCTCCGCATGTCTCCTCCTCAAACTGCTGTCGTTTCGCTCCGTCTCGGCGTAACTCTCGGTGAAGTTATCGTACTTCCCCACTACCCCTATCCAATAAGCTTCCAAGTAGTACTCCCACTCCAAATAAGTCTTTTTCCCCCACCTCTCCTCATCCGTGAAGAGCAAGTAAATCAGAGCGGATTGATCGTCTGGGAGTGGGAACGGCTTGTCCTTGAATACCGATGTCAATATTCGTCCCCAGTTTTCAAAATCCGGGGTCTGTGGGCCGATCGAGGCCCATTCATCAATTAAGTCCATGGACCATTGACAATTTCGAATTAACAACACCCCGGCATTGAGCCCGGTCCAACTTTTATTATATATGTCCCCATAAACCATATTGGGCCAACCATGGACTACAAGGTTGTGATTTTCGTACCGACCCAATGGAACCCTAAATTCCATGTCGGTAAAAACCGCATCCGAATCTATCCACCAGATCCATTCGGCTTCCGGGTGGGCCAGCATCGTGGCCCGAATAACCGGAAGCTTGGCCCAATAGGAGTCCATCTTGGGATGCAAGTACGCGTTGTTGTAGAAAATGTCGTGTCCGTGTAAACGACAGTAGTCCACCTTGTTCTTGAACAGCCTCAGAAGAAGATGATCGCCAATCGGGTTCTTACACTTGGACGGTTGCGATCCGGTGACGAGGAGGACCCGGTCCCGCGACCCGGAAGCGAGCGACGGATGTAGGTCCAGCCAAACGCGCCGCTTCTGGTCCCAGTTCTTGACCGGGCTTTCTATGAAGTAGCTCAGTTCCGGGTCGTCGTAGAAAGTTGTGTCGATGGGGTCGGGTTGTGGATTCGGGTCGTGGGCGGCGTATCCCGAGCCGGGTATAGGAAAGGGGAGGAATCCGAAATTGGGTTTGTGATGGTACAGGGCGATGAAGCACCAGAAGAACCAGACGAAGAAAAGGGCGAAGAATAGGCCGGCGAGGAAGGAAAACCCGTCGGTGCAGGGTCGGGATTGGTGGGTGGGTTTCGCCATTGGCAGGTGTTTGGGAGGTGGGAAGGTGGAGTAAGTGGGAGGAGTGGGATAGGATTAGGATGCATATTTGAAGAGAGATAGAGAAGGGGGGGGATTGGGATTCTGGGGATTGTGGGGATTTTTGTTAATGTGAGACAAATGCCTAAAATTGGAAGTGGGAATTGAATTTTGGGGAGACGTTTACGGGAGAAAGGGGATTTGTTTCCGAAAGGAAAGTAATCATTGCAGTGCCGGTTGTGATCTGGGATTTTATGAACAGAAATGAATGACCAGATGATAGAGAAAGGAGGAAGAAAGATGAAGTTTGGACTATGGCTGCTACTTTTGGATGAAGTTTGGACTATGGTTGTGATCTGGGATTTTATGAACAGAAATGAATAACCAAATTGATGATTGTGACGATTGTAGTTTGGCCGAAGTTATACTAATTTAATTTAGTTGGATTTTTCATGATTTTAAATAATTTACTAATTATGTTTATTTAATTTAGTACGTTCGGATCGCATGGGAGGCGTTTCTCAAACAATTTAGTTGACCTTGGGAAAAAATCTGTAAAATTAAAATAGAACCTTAACCAAACTACAATATCAAAATCAGTTAATTTACCAAAATAGGTTCATTTATCAAATATTGCTTGGATCTACTTAAATATACAAATTTTCTTCCCATTAATTTCCACGCTAATAAATGGATGAACGGGAAAAGGGGATGCATTGGAAAAGAAAATCGGAGGAAAATACGGTGTGAAAAATTTACCGTTTAGATACCGGTACAACCACAGGCATTATTTTTGTCAAAACTAATTCCAATGGAATACATAACAAGAAGCTTTCATAGCTCAGTTGGTTAGAGCACCCGTTTAGTAAGCGGGAGGTCTTGAGTTCAACTCTCAATGAAAGCAAAACCAATTTCTTTTTCTTCCTTTTTTGTTCGCGTACTGCACTGCAATTCTTTCATATAGAAAGCGTACAAGAAAAAACAGAAATACTCCAATACAATGTTTCCTTTTTTCGTTTTCCCGCGAACCAAACACGATTTTCTGTGCCCGATTCTAGTCACAAATCGGAAATCACATTATTGACACTAGAGAAACGTCATTGTTCACCTACGCATAAAATAACAACAAACAGAGACCTTACCAACTAATACTAGAGTCAATAGGCAATCTTCCTAATTCACTAAATCAGCAACCCGCTAAGTCGCGCCACTTGAGGTACACGAGCCCTGCACGGTAATGGGTGTATGCCCCCGCCACCACCAATACGTGAAACAGCTGGTGGCTGTGCCCTGCTATGTCGAACTTCCCAGGCATCCATCGTTCTGGAATCCTTGTGGCATAAACCAGGGCTCCCACCCCGTAGAGAAGCCCCATCAGAATCTCATACCCGGTTGTGTGGAGTGCCTCAGGTTGATCTGAAAACAAGATCAGCTTGTGCATGACGGGTAGAATCCCGGACAAGCCCATGCCAAGAAAAAGAGACACACGGACTATTCGGTATTCGGGATTTTGAAATACTGGGATGAGGGAAACCAAAACTGTGGCAATTCCCAAGAGGGTTATGCATCCCATGTAGAGGGCGCAGAAGAAAGGGTTGCACATGAAGGTGTAGTAGACGAGAGGGTAGAATGAGGTAGATATAAGGGCTGCAATTCCAGCATAGTCCATCCTGAGCATTATATACGACATGCGCTCAGAGTGGCAAGAGAGAAGATGGCATGCGCTGCTGGTCAGCAAGCAAAACATGGCTCCCCCCAAGAAAGCAAAAAATGGCCATCTCGTGATTGGTCTAATCATCAATGGTGCTATTATGTTTGCTACATCCTCCTTCATGCTACGCTGCATTAATCCAAACAACAAATTAAAGTATATTAGCGGATGCATATCCCAAAGTACAGTAACGTTGACAATGGAAAGTAGATTTATATGATTGGGGATTCTAACTGCTCATGCTTTTATATTATTTAATGCTCCAAGGGCTCACACAATTAGATTGTGCACGCGCCCGTGTGTGTGAAATAGTACACAACTGTCAGTCAACTTTCCTACATATCATCTTACATGGATAGCTATGCGATAATTTGAGTAGCCAAACTACTAAGGGAAACCATTTTGCAAAAATCACATTTATACTAAAAAAATCTCACATAAATGACACAATTCTAAGCACATTATGCTAGAAAATCAAAGCCTTATAAATGGCACGCTGCGGATGGGTGTGTAGATGTGAGGAACTAAATAATTAAATGCCAAAGGATCAAAATAAGTTAAACATATTTCAACAATACATAAACTATTTATTGTTCATGTTGAATTGGAGGAGAACGTCAAATAGCAAAATGTTCATTAAGGAAGAAAGAACCTATTGAACATAATGGAAGCATCTAAAAGCTTAAAAGGTATTACGAATGTATATAAATGGTCAGTGGATAAGTTAATATCATTGGATCTAGGGCTTTAAAGGTCGAGCATACCAGCATACAGACATCAGTTTGGTTGCCATGGGAGAATCGTTGCGGCAAACAGTTTTTCAGAAGTTCCATAACATGCCAACCAGAGAGTGACGGTAGCAGATCGATTGAAGTTAACGATGTCTTTAACTCTTCTCTAAGTCTGTTAAGATCTGGCATGTTGGGTAAGGAAGGGAGGCAGGTCATGAATTCTTCATGTAATTTGTGCAGATCAGCCTTTTTCAGCACATCAGGTAAATGCTGCAGAGCATGAAGATCAACGACCTCGGGAACCTTAATTGCAGTGTATATGGTCAAGGAAAGAAAAAGGAAGAATCCGATCAAATGCCTGGAAAGCAATAATTTGTTAGAAAAGATTGTCCAACGGTGAAGTTTATGCCGTTGTAGTTCTGACATATCAGTTACCAACAATGTATTTTTACACAAGTTAAAGAAACCAACTGCGCACCTCTACAACAAAAAAAAGCATACATAATTTCACATCAGAGAATTTCGTGGGTTTGACATAGAAATATGGACGTCAATACAGTTCTTGTGATCGAAGTAAATTGTCATATTCACAGTTTAATCCACTACAGTTAACTCAGAAGAAACAAGGAAAATTATGAACAGTTTTTGCTTTCTCATTAAATATTGCAAACTTCAAGAGGGGAAATATAGAAACTTACGTCCAAACGTTCAGCGTCTCGTTGTGGATGGTAAACATACTAAGCAAGACCTGCTTCAATGGCCATTCTGACCGGTAATGGCCTAAGATGAACTCATTGTCCCTCAAGTAATTTGGCAAAGTGTGGTACTCAACCAGCTGATACTTCACCTTCTCCCACAGCCGCTTTCCTTTGCTTTCCTTCGACGAAGATGCACGATTGTTCTCCAATGCTTCAGATGAAAGTTTTGGATCTTCAAATTCTTCGATTTCGCTGCCCATTTTCTGTTTAACCCCAAATCATACAATGTCACACTTAACACATTGAAAAAATTATCTCTTTCGTTGCCAAAGAACAATTATAAGGTACCAGGCAACGAACCCAGATCCTGAAGCATTGATCCTTATCAAATCCAACGTAAAAAAACGAAAATTGCATCAAATTTTTTATTTTTGAATTGAAATATGAACAATTGCAGAAAGAATGCAAACCCATTACAAAAAATGTAGTCTTAATCTAATTGTCCATTTTCTTGGAAACCAAAGCCAAATTAAAGGCATCCAAAATCCAGCATTAACAATCTAATCACAAATAGTAAGTAATGGTGGGAAATCAAAGCATGCCAAGCAAACCCCAGGTGAGAAAACGTACCGAAAAAGCGAAGACCCGCCAGCTGAGAACAATCAAAGCAGCCCCAGAAGGAGATTCGCCTTCTTTCCCAGATGGGGTCTTCAGAGTCGGTCCTTTATATATATATATTTGTATAAATAATGGAGCAGTGATAGTCAGAAAAAGGAGAATTGTCCTTGATAGAAAGGCCAAAAATAAAGAATTGGACTATGAGAAGAAGAATCCACCAGAGGAAATTGGACGTGGGTGATTAAAAATTAAAATACAGATTTGGGAATTGAGAGGAGAGACTCGATTGAGGAGATGCGGAGATGCCGGTGGAGGTCGATCGGGTGGGCCAGCAGACACATGTTAGTTGTGACGAAATTTGGCACGTCTTGTAGGAATGTCAAGATATTTTGCCGATTTTAGATTAAGGGCTGGTTTGGTATTGCTGTGCTTTGAAAAAAAACTGTTTTTGCTGTGCTGTGAGAATAAACAGCTGTGAAATAAAGCAGCAGAGTGTTTGGTAAACTTTTTTGTAAAAGTGCTTTTGAAAAAAAAAGCAGTATTATAGTGTTTGGTAAACTTTTATGTAAAACAGATGTGAAAAAAAAACCAATTTTTCAAAGCTGGGTTTTGCAGCTTCTTGTTTTTGGCTTTTTTCACCCAAAACTGTGAAAAAAAGTTGAAGCTGAATGTTTACCAAACACAAAAACAGCTTCCAGCGTTTTTTTATACCAATTTTTTTCAGAATCACCTCAGTACCGAACCAGGCCTAAGCAAGGCGATGTTCGAGAGGTAAAAGTTACGTGAAACAATGCAATCTTTTGTTGAGAGATGTGTCCCATAAAGCGCCATCAGGCTGACAAATTAATAGAAACAATTTTTAAATTCAAAATAATTTTTTTTCCTTTTACTTTTTTATTTACGTTTTACACATTTTTTTTTGTTTATTTATGTTCTTTGACTTTCTTTAATTTATTCGATCTGACAATAAAAACCTGAGATACGTATGTAGATAGCATCACCCTATCAGCAATAATAGGTCATATTCGTGTCAAGCAAATAATATTAACTGATTTGTTAATGAACTTTGGCAGTATAAAACAAAAAAATGAGCCATGAGTTGAGTTTCGAAGATTAAGTGAAAATATATGAATTTCAGAGAGTTATGTGATATTCGTGAAGTCTTTAGAAGTATTGTTGTAAATAAGTAAATATTATAGGATTATTTTTTACACACCCACAACTTTATGAAGACAATTTCAACTTTGTCCCTCATTCTTCTACGTTTAGGATCCTCTTTGTGAGGATCCCGCAAATCTTCCAATCACGTTCGTTCATCGTGCATCATGCGGTCAGAAATTATTGTAAATTTTTTATTTAAAATTGAATATAAACAGTACCTGACGGAAATTAGTCACACGATATACGTTGAACAAACGTGATTGGAGGATCTTCACAAAGAAAATCCGGAGAAGATCCTCATTCATTCTTCTAAAGCCACCCCACGTCTCCACCCCCAAAAACAAAAAGCACACCTAGCAACCCTAATTCGACGACCAAGTATATCTAATTACCTCCATAGGCATCGGGTGAAAACTCTCATTTCATTGGTTACAATCCAACACTTCAACTCACCAACCTGGATGCTCCTTTACCTCTATCACCTTCGTCGTGGAAGTCTATCCTCCCGCACAGGCCCGGCAAGGAAAAAGTTAGGTGGTGGGGTTTTCTCTTTGTTTACCAACTTAAATCAAATAGGGGTAAAAAAAAGACATTTAAGTGAGAAAATAAAGTACGGGGTTTCTTCATAAGATTGTAAGGTGTTAATAGAATTATGCATATTATAAACACAACTTCTTTTTTTATTTCCAAATATTTGTGACTCAGTTGTTACTTTGTAGTATTTTCCTTTCCACAATAATTGTTCGTATCCATGAGAAGAAAAAAATTTATTTCTTTTCAACACTTAAACACACAGAAAAATTAGAAATAAAATAAAATAAAGACGTTGTCATGTATCCATTTTATTCCTAACGAATACAATGGACAAATTTGAATGAACTTTAAAAGTAAAGACAAGACATAATTTGTAATTAATTTTATGGAGTAGTAGTATATTCTTTACTGAGAAATCTTTGTTTAATTCTTAATGATGGTGAAGAGCGAAAGATGATGGTGGTGGTTCTGGGACAAGAGGTTGATCGGCAGTGAAATTTCCGAATGCGATGGTGGGGAGTAGGGTGGGCCATAGCTACTTGCCCTTTGGGTCTTCCATTTGTTCTTTACAGACAAATAAGCCTTCTTTTTTTTTTTTTTTTTTTTTTTTTTTTTTTGCCCTTTCTTCTAATAGTACATTGTTATTATACTAAAGAGTTGGAAAATGAATTAAGGGTTAGTTTGGGAATGTGGTGTTTTCAAAATATAAAAAATAAAAATAAATTTAGGAAACTGTTGACAATGACAATAAAAAAGCATAAGCAAAGTCTACCATGCTTCTATAAAATGGCTAGTATACCCTTGTCTTACATAGTAATCACTAATCAGTGTCTATTTAATAAATTTTTTAAATGGCAAGTATACCACATATTTTACAAAATTACAATCATTGTCTTACATTTCTCTTTGACCATTATTATATTACATTAAGTCATTTCTATTTGTCACTTAGTACTACAGTCTACATGTATTCCTTTTCCCTTGTAAGTGAGAGGTCTTAGGTTTGATTCTCGCCAAATGCAAACTTGAACCACATTATTGCTAGTCTAGTGTGAGGTTTAACCCATGCCCTCACCTCTTTAGTGTAGATAATATCGTTTGAAAAAAATATCATGTATTTTTTAGTCATTTAACATATTCACACCAATTTATGTAAAAGTTTACCAAACACTTGTACACCTTTTTTCTTTCTTTTTTTTTTTTTTTGTTAAAAGCACTTTTACAAAAAATAAGTTTACCAAACACTCAACAACTATTTACTCTCACAACACAACATAAACATTGTTTTTTTTTTAATAGCACAACAACACCAAACTAGCCCTAAGATTCTAGCCATAATAATTTTACTCAAATTCGTTTTTAGCAAGAATCAAACTTAAAACCTTTCACTTATAAATGAATAAAAATATCACTAGATCTTTTACTATGAGGCCACAAATAAGTTAACTATACCATATTAACTTACTTTATTAAGTTTTTTCTTCTTAACGTTTCCTGAAGAATTGGTTGAGCTCTCACTTATAAATGAATCATATTCTAGTACATATTAGTGCAATCCTCGTGGGAATGATCTCGTACTTGCTTTCTACACTATGTGTTTGATCTTGTTCACTTGTGAGTTTAAAACGTGTAATTAGTAGCTTAATATTTAAGTTGCTAATTTCCTAACAACTTTCTGGCACTGTTGCTGGGGATCGAATTTGATTATATTACTTACTTAATTGGATTGTTACATCTTTTAGTTGGTTTAACTTTAAAGTTAATTGTTGCTTTTTTTATTTTTTTTATTTTTTATTTTTACAATAGTAAATTATTTCTTAAGTCACTTGTTTAGCTTATCCATTGTTTTTTGTTTTTGCAGAAAAGTGGAGCCACTTTAGCTTGTGCCGATACAAAAATTCAAGTTTAGGGGTGGTTTGCCATCTACATCTTCGCTTGCCCCTCTCCTTTAAACCCTCAACTCGAAGCCTAACCTACCCTAAACGACAAAAGAGGGCAATGTCTCTGGGGAATTCTCTAAAAGTGCCAAGAAAAGAAAGTCATTCAATAACTGTGATGGAAAAAGTGACAAGTGAGGGAATGGGCAAGAGAAGGCAGCTCCTGCAACATCTCAACAAACAAGTACATCTCTTTCCTTTACTATGTCCTTTCACATACGTCGTTGTGCTCGAATTTTAATTCTTGAAATGCTTGTCTTAGGTGGCAAGGAAAAGTGTTTCAATCAAAGGTTATGCAAGACGGTCCTTCATTACTACAAAAGTACCCAATAATGTCATTTTAAAAACGCCAAAAAAAGCCCATTTATGTCGGAAATTAGCAAAAAATTCGACAGAAATTCATGTAATGGCTAATAAAAGAACCGACAGCATTGCTTGTGTCATGAAAAGGCTTTTGTTATCAGATAGGACTCTTAATCCGCCAAGAAAAAGGAAAGTCCATTAAACAAGAAAAGCAAAAGGGTGTCGGATAGGAGACAATGCATCAGCTATAAGCGACATTAATCCTTCTGTCGGATTCAATCGACACTAAATTTTGAGAAATTCGGTGATACAAGGACAATTATATCGTCCATAACCGACAGAAAAAATATTAATAATAAAAAATATATATATAAATAACAATTTAAATAATCATAAACAAAACTAGTAATTGAATAAATAATAATAAACAAAACTAATAATAGTCCGTCATAATATATATTCATATATACATATAAGTTCGTTAATTATGTTTATAATCTTTTACTAATTATACAATTTGTAAGGAAAAAAAATATACCTACATTCAACTTCCTTAATCAAGCGTCAATCCTTCGTCAAAGGAATATTTTGAGGATTGTTAACATCAAAAGCAATAAACTTTGAAAAATGATCACTATTCGAACTTATGCATTTTCCGATGGAATCAAATTAATAGTTTTGATTTCCTATCCATTTTGGGATTCCACAGCTCCGAGTTCTTCGTTAAGGCATTGCTCCTTGTTAATAATGATAAAAAAAAACATTTCTGATGCATGTGGATTCAAATTTCTATCTTCCTTTGTTTGAAAAATCTACACCTACAAAATAATAACACCTAAGATTAAGGTCAAAAGCCTCACGCGTCCACAATGAATGGGGGCTTTGGCGGAATAATCTCTAATGCTAAAGTTAGAATTCTGAGAAGAATGTGTTTGAGTGTTTGTGGGAAGCAAAAAGCCTCTTTAGGGGTAGCTAAAGCTTACTGAATTTTGGAGATAGAAGTGGGAGGTCATGCATAGTACTTCCCCAGGTTATAGGCATTCCACCGCTGGTCGATCTCTTTGTCGTTCATGGTGCTTAGGGTGCAGCTATTTTTGCCACCTGATTTGCAGACTTTGTACAGATCTTCCTAGATATGATTCATCTTTTTGGAGCCTTCTCTTTAAGTAGTGATGAATGCTTTTCTTAAGACCAGATCTCCAAGCTGAAACTGCCTAATCTTTGCCATTTTGTTGTAACTAGAGAGGAGTTACTACTGCTAGGCTACAATGTGGGTGATAACCTTCTCGCGTTCCTCCTCTACCAGATCTAGATTTGCTAACATCTCATTTCTATTATGCTCCAAAGTTGGCAATATGGTGCTGATACTCGGCACGATAACATTGGAATAGATGATTACTTTTGAATCAAATGCCAATGAGAAAGGAGTTTCACCAGTTGCTCGTTGTTTGGTCGTGTGATATGCCCATATGACACCGAGAAGTTTGTCTGGCCACTTTCCCTGTTTGTCTGTGAGGGATTTCTTGAGGCTGTCTAGGATTGTCTTGTTGGATGCCTCCACCTACCTATTACCTTGGGGATATCTAGGCGTAAACATGTGTTGTTTGATGCCATATTTCTGGAAGAACTTTGCCAAGTCTTTTGCCCATGAATTGCAGGGCGTTATCGGTGACGATAGATTGAGGGATGCCGAGCCAGTAGATGATGTTCCTCCATATGAAGCACTCTATGTTTGATTGAGTAGTAATGGTCATGGGCTCGACTTCTACACACTTGGTGAAATAGCCGGTAACCACAATCACCATGCCTCTACCTTTAGTAGTGGGCAGCATGGGCCCTACCAGGTCAATTGCCCATTGCATGAATAGCCATGGGCTTGTCTGCGAGTGGAGCTCACTGGTAGGCAGTGCGGGTACAGGCTTGAAGCGTTGGCAGCTGTTGCATTTTTTAATGAATTTCTTAGCTTCTTGATGCACGGTGGGCCAATAGCAGTTGGCGTTAAAAACCTTATGTGCTAAGGATTGGTCTTCTGAGTGGTTTCCACAAACTCATTCGTGGATTGAGCTTATAACTTTTCAGTCGTCAGGAGGTGCTAGGTAGTGGAGATGTAGGCCTGAAAAAAACATTCAGACGAGAATGTTGTTCCATATGTAGTAACGTGCTGCCTTCATTTGGAGTTTCCTAACTTCCAATCTTTTTGCAGGGAGTGCCCCATTGACTAGGTAGTTGATGATGGGATCTTGCCAGCTTAGGGTTGTATTAACTTATAACACATTTGCTGTTGGTTCTTCTTCTATGCTCGGTTTTCCTAAATACTCAATCGGGGTGAAACGCCTAAACTGGCAGTCCAAAGCGGAGCCTAAGGCTGCCAAGGCATCTGCATGAGTGTTGTCTACTTCTGGCACCTGTGTGAGGGTGTAAGTCTGAAACGCCTCAAGCTGCTTTCGTACTTTCTCGAGGTATAATGCCATCCTTGGATGCTTTGCTGCATATTCCCCAGTAGTCTAGCTACTGATAAGCTGAAAATCGAAATAGATTGCGAGCTTATTGACTACCAGATTTTTTGCCATTCGGAAGCCTACCAATAAGGCCTCGTACTCTAATTTGTTGTTTGATGCCTTGAACCCTAGAGTGATTGTCTGCTTGAGCACCGAGCTGTCGAGGGTGATGAAAACCAAGCCTGCTCTAGAACCCTTGTAGTTGGATGAACTGTCGACGTGGAAGTGCCAAAAGTTTTTTCATAAAGGGTTGGTTCGGCCAAGGCATGCTTGAGGGCGTCTTTGGGATGTGCCATTACGTCTTCCAGGACAGCAATGAACTTTACCATGAAGTCTGCCAAGGCTTGAGCTTTTATCGCTGTGCGAGGTCGGTAAACCAAGTCGTATTGACTGAGTTTCAACGCCCACTTCATCACTTGTTGAGAAGTGTTTGGACCATGCAAGATAGATCATAGGGGATACTAAGTCAAAACGACGATCGTATGCGCTTGAAAGTATGGTTTGAGCTTCCCAGCTACAATAACTAACATTAAAATTAGCTTTTTGATCCTCGAATATCTTGTTTCCTCATAAATGAGAGCTTTAGAAGTGTAGAATACTGGCAGTTGAGCCATTAGCTCTTCTCGTATGAGGGTAGAGTTTACTGCTACGTCTGAGACTACCAAGTAAATGTATAATTCTTTGGTTGCTTCTAGCTTGGATAGTAGCGGAGAGGATGCCAAATATTTCTTCAAGTTTTGAAATGTCTTCTTGTACTCGTTGTCCTACTTGTCTCTTTCCGTTTTCTTGATGGCCTTCAAAAATGGCTTGGATCGATCAGTTGAGCGCGATAGGAAACGGTTAAGCAGGGTTGCTCGTCTGGTTAGACTTTGGATCTCCTTCATAGTGGTGGGGGATTTCATCTCCAACATTGCTTTGATCTACTTAGGATGTACCTCAATTCCTCGCCGAGTTACGACGTACCCTAAGAATGGCCCTGATGAGACTCCAAATGTACATTTGGCATGGTTGAGCTTCATCTTGTACTCCCTAAAGATATTATATGTCTCTACCAAGTTTCTAAGGTGGTCTGACCGCTGCTTTCCTTTTACCATGATGTCGTCGACGTAGACCTCTATGGTAACCTCAATCTACTTCTTGAACATCATGTTTACTAACCTTTGATATGTAGTTCCTGCATTCTTGAGGCCAAAAGGCATAACCTTGTAGCAGTAGGTGCTTCGCTCGATGACAAATGTAGTTTTCTCTTTGCCGAGCTCAAACATGGCAATTTGATTGCAGCTCAAATATGCATCCAAGAAGTTGAGCAGCTGGTTCCCTGCAGTTGAGTCCACCAGTAAGTCAATTTGAGGGACATGGAACAGATTTTTCGGGCAAGCCTTGTTAAGGTTGGTGTAATCTACGTATACTTTCCACTTACTCTTCTCTTTCTTCATTACCAGCATGACGTTAGCTAGCCATGCTGAATGCGCCACTTCCTCGATGAATCTGGCTTCCAGTAGCTTGTCTATTGATGCCTCAATGATCACTACTCGTTCTTAAGCGAAGTGTCTTCTTTTTTGGATTACCAGTTTGGCAGTGGGGTCAACATGTAGCTTGTGATAGGCTACATTGGGATCAGTGTCGGGCATGTCGGAGGGTGACCATGCAAAAACGTCATAGTTTTCCCTAAGGAAGGCTGTGAACTTTTCTTTTTCCTTTAGGCTCAGTCGTGAGCCGATTCTAGCCGTATTCTCTGGCTCAACATGTGTCCCCCTGAATACCATCATCTTGATCCACCTACTATATTTGCTATTTGGTAGCAGGCTCATCATTTTCAACCTCGGTAGCTCCTACGGGGGTAAATGACTTTTTCTTTGACTTATTCAACATTTGCACTGTGCATCGTCGGGATACGGCTTGGTCAGACTTAATCTCTTCGACTCCTTATTCTAGGATGCAGAATCAAATTTTTTGGTACTCGATAGAGGTTACAACGTTCAATTTCACTAGCCAGGGTCTTCCCAGAATCCTGTTATAGGGAGATAGGTCACTGACTATAATGAAAGTCTGCTTTGAGACTACTGGTGGTGTTCTTACATCGAGTGTTATGTTGCCAATAGCAATCGAGATGTATCCATTGAATTCGGTGAGTACCTCTGTTCAGAATGTTATCGTGTTTTCTAGGCCCATCTTTTGAATGACGGATAGCTGAAGTAACTTTACTGTGCGTTGTCCACCATCACTCTATCGGCTATAACGTGTCCTAGTTGAGCGAACATTACCATATCATCGTCATGTGGAAAGTCAACTCCCTTAGCATCCTGCTCGGTGAAACCAATAATGGGTCCAGATTTGGCGTAGGCTACTTGAACCTAGGAGATTGCTATAAATTGCTGGATCCTCCTCTTGCCAGAGACCGGTCTCTACGTTTGGCCCCCTGCCTTCTTCAGTCGTTGGACTACTTCTTGTTTACTTTTTTATTGGCTACCTTAAACTTTTTTTGAGGTTGCTCAGGTACCTTGATTGCTCATCAGGCCTTATCCCAAGACGTGTGCTTCTCAATTCAATTATCTA
This sequence comes from Pyrus communis, assembly GCF_041283825.1. NCBI lineage: Eukaryota > Viridiplantae > Streptophyta > Magnoliopsida > Rosales > Rosaceae > Pyrus > Pyrus communis. Next base: position 17,190,239 of record NC_142566.1, read on the forward strand.
AATAGAGGATGATCTGTTATGAGTCCATTTTGGAAGGCTGCACTAGCAATCGAGTCATTGCAACCGACTATCTTTGCCTTCTCCACCTTAAACCTCTTGACATAGTCGCAGAGCAACTCATTTGGATTCTTCTTGATGTTGAAGAGATGATCGAACTTCTTCTTGATCCAGCGGTATAATGAGTACTCCTTAGTGAAAACTCCGGAAAACTCATCGAAACTCCAGATGGATTGTGGAGGCAGGGTATAGAACCAATCATGCACCTCGTTTTGCAAAGTAGTGGTGAATATCCTGCACATTAAGGCATCATTGGCCCCGTAGAGGATTATCGCTGCGGTAGTGCTTCAAGTGCCTTTCTGGATCTCCATCTCCCTTGAATAGGGTGAAATGTGGCGTGTTGAACTTACGCGGAGGTTCCGTCTACTCGATCTCGTCCATAAAAGCTAATCTGGCCATGTGTGCCACGTCCCTACGAAGAGCTTCATATGTCGTCTCAATGCGATGGAATCCGCACAATTGCTTAGTTAGGAGCCTCTCTACTTTTTCCTGAATTTGCCTCTATCGGGGCAGCGGAGCTTTCTGCTGGCCCTAGAGACATGTTGGTCTCGGTTGCTCATCCCTATACTCGGCTAGTCAATATCATGCCTGATATGCATGTAGTCATTCCTGGATTACTCGTAGGCTACTAGTTGAACTTGAGCCAAATTGTGTGACTGCTTGTCCCCATCCACTGTGTTACCTACTTTGATGTGAGGTGAAAGATGCTCCTTACAGGCCTAACCGTATATGAACATTTTGCTTGGAAGGTTGTCTATGTTGATTATCGAAATATGGCCCCAACTGTGAATTTGTGCTCGTATGGGATCCTAACTGATAGTACACGCTCATCCACGCGCTAAGACGAGAGTATGCGCTATCTCGGAGGCCCAGGCAAGAGTGAACATTACCAAAACGCTCGGTTCATAGCTGGTTGATGGGTTCTTGCTGGGATGGCATTTGAAATAAACGTCATCGCCTGTCCTTGTCCTACTTTTGTACACTTCGTGCGAGCACACTGCATTTCGGTGCGCTGTAAGAGCTAGCTCCCTAAGGTAGTCTACTGTGTGAGGGTGTTTGTCAGTTCGGCGACCTATCGGGATAGGTCTTAATCGTCATTTGGAGTGGAAAAGCTATAACGGTAGACGTCTACTTGAGTTATGGAAGTGTAATGGACTCCGAGTGCAAGGCTTGAGCCAGGATAAGTCATATCTGCAGTAAGGTGGGGTGAAAATACCCTTGGTTCTTGGCTTTGGGATCTGGATCTGGGCTGGTTGAACTGGTTTGGGACTATGCTGGATCATCTAGAGGGTTGCAGGAGCAAGTCGGGCGCATGAGCGCTGGGCTACCTCAGTTGGCGTGGCTTGGGCTGCCTCAGTCTAGGAAACTCGCGTCCAAATGAAAGTGGTAGGCCCTAAAGGTTGCCGCCGAGGACGAGTAACTGCTTATGTCTGCACTTGCTAGCTGCTTATGTCGTGGGCCTCATGCCCTAGGGTTTCTTCACGTTAAGTAGAGGCTGCCCTGTGGGCCACTATAGTGGCGATTGCTGCTGCTGGCATGGCCACAGTACCTCATTGTAGCAAAGGTGCAGTCTTTGTCGTGGTAAGCCTCGGTGAGCGACGACATGGAGCCACATCGTGATCTTCATCGGTTGGTCCATGTCCTTCAACTTAGGGGGTTTCATTGGTTGTAGTTTCTAAATTTCCTACCATCATAGTTATGGATCTACAAACGAATGAAGTAAAAAACGAGAGTCTTCTTCGAGTCTTCAGATCATAACTCTCAATGAAAGCACCAATTTGTGGATACAAATTTCCACCTTCCTTTGATTGACGAACTTGCACCTGCAAAATAATAACATCTAAGATTAAGGCCAAAAGCCTTACGCACCCACGATGAATAAGGAGCTTTGGCCGAAGAATCTTCGATGCCAAAGTTAGAATTCTAAGAAGAATGTGTTTGAGTGTTTGTGGGAAGCAAAAAACCTCTTTAGGGGTAGCTAAAGCTTACTGAATTTTGGAGATGAATGGAGTATTTATATGAGAGGAGGAGTATGGGTCGGCCCTCTAGGGTTTAGGGGTGGCCAACCCTAGGTGGTATTTTTGGGTTGAATATTTTAAGATATTTGTGTAAATAAATATCTTAGAATAATTAGGTAAATATCCTAAATAAATGGAATTATGATAATTTACTTGAAAAAGGTATTTTCTGATTAGGAATGTACTTATGAAAAGAATAAGGAATTATTCTATCATAATTACCTTTGACTTTTCCTACGGGTAGAGCTGCCTTGGGCAATTGTTGATCTCTGCCTACTTTACTTGAGCTACGCATGGTGAAAGAGACTGCTCCTTGCTCATTTAATAGGGACATTCTTGTCTTTCTTGGGAAATAATCCACGTGTCAGCTCCATATTTTTTGGGATTATTTTTGGCTCGACAATGCATATTATAAAAACAAAACCTACATAAAAGCTCTAAACAAAGACCAATTTTCAATTTATGCATAATATTTGATAAGGTATCTCAAGTGAAGATTCAAAATACAGACTTGATTTAATAACATAATCAAATTTAAAACACAAAATGAACGTAATACAAATAATTTAAAACGTACTAGTTTTAGAATGTTGCTCCTCGAATTGTTCATCCATGGTGATTGAAGCGAGAAGGAGAAGGGGAAAAGAGAAGGAGAAGGAAAGAATGAGGAGATGAGAAGGAAAGGGGGAAGGAATGTAGCGAGAAGGAGAAGAAACTAAGGAAGGGAGAAGGCAGCGACACAAGGAAGAGAAAGGGGTTTTATCATGTAGAATCGGTTAAAACCAACAACAATCTTTTTCTGTAAAAAAAATATAAAAAATTTATCCAATACACTATTGTACTGCCATCGGATATAACCGACAACATGCTTTTTCATGTAAAGAATGGAGGGAAATATCCCGCCCAAAATTCCCTTCCAAAATTTCATCACGATTTAAAAAACAAAATAATTGTTTGGTTTAATAAATAATCTCTATTAATTAATAAAATTATCTTTGTCAACAAAAAGATGATGAAAAGACAACTTAGTCTTCTATCACACAAAAAAAATGATGGGCGATAATGTAATTTCACCGGTCCAAATTTTACTGTTTTTTATTGAAACCTCACTTACGGATGATGTTAAAATATCTCTAATATTTAAAATTAAAAAATAAAATTAAAAATAAAAAACCAAAAACAAAAACCTCCCACTCCTCCCCCCACGTTCTCTCTCTCTCTCTCTCTCCCTCTCTCCTCATTTTCTAAAAAAATATGTTCATACACACAAAGTGTGCAGGCAAATGCTAGTATGTATTAAATAGAATACGTTTTTAACAAAGAAATAAATAATTATTTGGTTTAATAGATAATACGTATTTAAATAGATATTAGCCCATGTAAATATGTGATAAAGAAATAAAAAGATAATTGTACAATGAAATGTCATCACACAACCGAAATATTGCCTAATCTCTACTTCAAAAACATAAATAAAAATTTACCACAAATTATTTTTCCCACTTCAAAATTTAGGCACAAATTTAATAGAGATATGCATTCTATGAAACTAGTTTCAAAGATTCAACCATCAAACTTGTTTTTATATACTACAAGATCACATACGTAAAATATTGAAAAAAAAATTAAAAATTTAGAGATTAGGTAGTGGAACAAAAAATCACAATTTAACAGTTATTTTAGCTCCGATTTTGATGATTTTTTATAACTACGCTCCTCGACCTTGTAAGAATACAATGAATCAATTCGATCTTCAATTTAAAATATTACACTAGTGGATACCACAAAATCTTATGTTGTACTTATTGGAAATATAAAATAAACTCTTAAGTGTTTGTTAAATCTACCAAAATGATAGGATATGCATTCTACGAAACTAGTTTCAACAATTCAACCGTCAAACATGTTTTTATATATTCCTAGATAGCATGCATAAAAAATCATACAAAAAAAAAAAAAAAAAAATTCAAAAATTATGTAACGGGACTCAAAAATCTCACCTGGACTTGCAAATATATCACCCACCTCATCAGTCGATCTCTTCAAGACAATGGCTACTTTTTGCTTCTGCAGCGAACTCCTCCTTTATAAACTTTCTCGGACTCAACATTCCATTCACAGGTCTACTTGCACTCGGCAGTTCCTATCTAGCATCCATAAACTTCTCAACACCCTCATTTGGATTCTCGCAGTTACTGGCATATACTTTCCCATCCCTAACCACTACATCCTGACCCCAAAGATTCATTAACAATAAATCATCATTTATCAACAATCTAAACAAATCATCAGATTGTACCCAATAGTTTAAATCAATCTCTAAAGCAGCATCCAAAACCTGGACATTATTATCAACTAGAGTAGGCTTATAACAATCAACATCTAAAGGCAAAGGAGATAAAGAATGAATCCGAGTTTCCCCAACAAGCAGTACTTATATTAGGAATAGAAAAGTTATCAAAAGGTTCACTTACACAGAGGCCTCAGAGTCCTTATCAGAAGTCACCCTCCACTTTTGCACGAGATCAGCTTTTGGTACCCATTGCTTGTGGCCTCTTACCACATCGTGATAGACACTTCCATTCCTAGGTTCCGATACACTTTTTTTTCTATTCACCTTCTGCTTCCACTTTGGAATCACCGCAGTCTAACCCTCCTGATTTTCACCCTCTACACCAGTCTCCAGAGCGTCCTCACCACCACCTCCAGCTTCCTCAAAACCCACCTCCTCCTCAACACTAACCGGTTGCAGAAAAACAAAGCATAGAATCTTCCTCAATATCGCCCAAAGTCTCCTTGTCAACATGGTTATTCTCAAACAAAACCCTTGGTTCATCATCAAATAATCTGGTTATGAGAAACCACCTCACATCAGCATTCAATTCAGGAGGTGGTACGTTTTTTGTACTAATATTTGGGTACGGAAAATTCAAGGGCATCCAAGTATGCACTGTACCAGTCACTAGATGAATGAGAAGGTTACAGACAATATATTTTATAAAAACTTTAGTATATGAATTTAAATTGAAGACTCCATGTCAAAAACATCGGTTTTATTTAATTCGGACTTACATTTTGATTTAAAAAGAGTACATAACAAACATTAGTTATGCTTCTATAGAAGGAGAAGAAGCTGGCGAGATATCAACACAAAACTCCCAAATTTGCGCACTCCTGATGACAAGAGGTCCCGCAAAAGATTTATGCACTAATGCTTTGTGGCATGGTTCACCGATTGATACAAGTTGAGAGCAACAACCCTCGGTGAGATGCCAATCCTCAGTTATAGCATAATATATTTCTCTTCCACACTCGACTGTAATTCTTTTTTCGCAATCTTCTGTATATTTATGAACTGCCGAGGTGGGTGATATATTTGCAAGTCCAGGTAAAACTAGCATAGCTGCAGCCACGAAAATCAAGATTGCAGCACAAGTTTGATAACTGTTCAACCTTGCCATATTTTCTTCAACTTTATGTTTTTTTTGGTTGCAAATGATGATGCCGAGGATGGTAAAGAACAAATAACAGGATTGTCCTTTTATAGGCCAAGTGTTATTAATGACATGAAACGTAATTACAATAGGGTAACATAACTTGCACCATAACACTAAACTGAACCTTAAATTAATTCGAATATGTATTTTCTTTTAAACTTAATGGTTGTGTAACTAGCGTTGTTGCATTCAGTCAATTTTATTAAGAGTAAGAGTTAAGTATTAAACGGTACATGCCTATACGGGTGTGTTTGAGAGAGGCTAGAACAAGTTTACTTTTATTTTGTTTTTTATTTTTAAATAAGACATGCTATGCTTAAATGGCTGTGAGGGTGGCGTAAATATATATTAGAAACATTTTAAATGCTTTTTCAGAATTCGTTGCATTTTTACTAAGAACTTGTTCCGAGATTATTTTCTTCAAAAGTGTTTTGTGTTATTATAAAAGAACGTGTCGTGTCTTAAGTTCAAATCTCGTAGATAGATGAAAATTAAGAAAATTCCTCTTACTCTTAGTGTAGTCATATTTTTGTACATATAAGGAAAAAAGTGAGCACAAAATTAGGCTAAAAATTCAAGCTTCTCAAGCATAAGGCATTCACAGATAATGTTTTACTGCAGTAATGAAAATCAACAATGCATGTGCATTTTGTGCGAGTTCGATCCCGATTGATCATCTTCTCTTTTTAACATTTAATAATTTAACCCAATAACACTATCATTTGTAAAAATAAAAAAATAAGGCATTCGCAAGTTGGAGCCCAATGACTGTGGACTCGTTTGTCAATGGAAAAGCTCAATCAGAATGGAGTCATTTGCCATAACAAATAATGGCCAATAATGAACATGGACCAAATAAAGCTTGAAAAACATGACCAAAACAAGTCCGATCATTTTAATAACACATTTTTTGAAAAGAGGATGAGGAGAATGTTCAAATTTGTGGTGCAATGGGTTGAAAAGTAACGCCCTATTCACCAAGGTAGTCCATTAGTGGATGGGCAACGATTATGTCGGACGGCTAACCGTGATTATTTATCCATGATCGTTTATGCTCATACCCACACAACCGTTTACTCGTTGGGTAATTGCCTAAACGGTTATATTTATAACCATTTATAAACGATTAACCATACTCATAACCGCATACCCATTTAACTGTAATTGTTTAATACTCGTTTACTCATTTACCTTTTTTAACCTGTCTATCTTTGTTTTTTTTTTTACCATTACACTTGAAAAATAAATAAATAAAATAAATCATAATTTTCTCTTCTTTTTTTTACAATTAAACACCGTTATAGGTACATTCATCATATATTTATGTATTTTAATTTTTTAAGTCCTTATATCATTCGAATAATTAAAATAATAGTTTATGGACGATATTTTTAACTGTAACCAATGAAGGTAATATAATATTTGCTAAGTATTCTTGGGTTACGTAACTCCTTTTGAAATAAATAAATGGGTAATTTAGACTATTAATAGATAATTTAGATTATGTAGATTATTAATTATTGATGGTTAATTGACCCAACTGAGCCACCTATCGTTGGCATAAGAAAAATAAATGTACTAATAGATAATTTAAATTATTTATTATTGATGGTTAACTTTGGGTATCTTGTGGGACACACGGCAGCACAGTTGGTAGGGAGTTTCGTACACCAAAATTTAAACCGGGTAGGAAAAATGTTCCCACACGAAAGCCTTCCCCAGTTCCCCTTCCTCACCAAATTTTACATATATAAAATAAATGGGTAAACAGTTACCTTTTTGTAACCGCAGTTAATACTTATAATCCCTCATTTTAATTTCAAGGATAAACGGTTATACCCATAACCGTTTATTTATCTAAACGGTTAGCTATAACCGTAATCGTGAAATTTAAATGGACGGGTAACCGCGGTTAGCCATAACTGCAGGTATTTTGCCCATCCCTATCCACCACTTGCAAAAGCGCAATATAATAATTTTTACTAAATAAAGTTATTAGTTAATTTATAAATTGTTAATCTTAATTATTGCTTAAAAGGGAGCTCCAATTGAGAGAGATTAGAGGGTTAACCTTGTGGACACGGATTGTCTACCCTCCCATTTCCGGTGCCCTCTTGTTTGTGTGGTCACAGTTAAGCTACGTCAACATTTTATATTACTATTCATTTTTGTCTTATTATCTCTATAAAAAAAACAATATAAAATGTTGACGTGAATTAACCGTGACCACACAAAATAGGAGGGCACGAGAAGGCACCTGAAGTGGAAGGGCAGACAATCCTTGTCCTAACCTTATATACCCCTTCATTAATATAATATAATCAGAATCATTTAATTCTTATGTCTTCCCACATCGGTCATTGCTACAATGACCTCTTCTTCTTTTTTTTCTTTTTTTTTTTTTGACAAAAAAAAAAAAAAAACAACGGTCATGGTAGAAAAAATGACAAAAAATTTGAAACCATTTAATCACCCAATTAAAATGGTTATTATTTTAATATTTTTGCAACAACTATATATCTTAGTGGTTTTCAATTTGACTATTTTTTTTTTCATGATTTTGAATGAAATTATTCTGATCATTGAGTCAAAACACAAAGCTAGTCTCACAAGGTGTCCCAAAACAAGGTTATTTGAACATTTATTTATTGGGGAGACTCTTCAAAAGGGGTAGTTCATATTAAAATAAGATAACATAATATGTAATATATTGAATACAACAATATTATATGCATTAAGGGGTCGAGATTTGGGTTATAACACACAATGGATCAATTACAATAATTTGGTATCACAAACTCAATTTACAAGACTTGGACCTAAAACCTCTTACTTATAAGTGAAAAAAATTATCACTAGACCGTGGTAACAAAGGACAAATGGTGATATAATATGTTACACTCAAATTATTTAACAAGATAACATTTCCCTTGATGGTGGAAGGAAGGTGATGTATGGTAGCAAGCCTATGGAAAGCAGGGAGCAGCTGCGCTAGCAGCCCAAGAGGCGACCCAAGCTACCCATGTCCCAAGGCAGCTGAGCTAGGCTCGTCACGAGCTAGCCCAAGCCGTTACCCTAGTAACGCAAGCCCAAGCCGCACCAACAATCTTCTAGACCCAAGCCGATGCCCCAACAGCGCAGATTCAACATGCTCTCAGTGCCACACCACACCTCACAATTGGCTCGGCCCACTTTCGCGGCCTGACCTATTTCCATGGCCCACTTGGCGATCCTAACCATTCCAAGATCGGTTTAACCATCCCGACTTCAGATTTCTGGACCAACGATTGAACTAAGGAATTTTCACCCCGAGTTTCTGCAAATTTGACCTATCCCGGCTCAAATTTTACACCCGAAGTCCACTACACTCCTACCATCTATAAAGAAACCTACCATCTAAGTCATTTCATCCCGCATAGCGAACAACACTTATCCCGACAAGTCATAGAGTTGATAAGCGCCCTCGTGCAGCAGACGACCTTGGTGGATCAGCTTTGGCAGCCTACCGATGCAGCGTGCCCTAGACAAGGTGTCCCGAAGTAGGACATGGGCAAACGAAGAACATTTCTAGCAGTGTCCCGGCAAGTAGTCCTTCAACCAGCCACAAACCGAGCGTTCTGGCAGTTTATACTCCCGCTTGGGTCCTTGGGATAACGTATACTCTCATCTTAAAGTGCGAAAAAGCATGCATTCCTAATCAAGCCCACGACGAGTATACGTTCACAGTTGAGGCCACACTCCGATTATCAACATGGATAACCTTTTAAGCGAAATGTTCATTCACAGCTAGGCCCGCAAGGAGCATTCTTCACCTTACATCGAAGTAGGTAGCACGACAGACGGAGAGAATCAGTTACTCAATCCGGCTCAAGTTCAACAGGCAGCCTATGAGCAGCCCATTCACTTGCCAGGAACATGCCATATGCACCACAGTTGTGGCATTGACGAGTCGAGCATATGGAAGAACGATCAACACTAACAGGTCACGATCATAGACAATCGAAAGTTCCACTGCCCCATCATAGGCAAATTCAAGAAGAAGTTGAGAGGTTCCTGACCAAACGATTATGTAATTTCCATTGCAACAAGGCTACTGACGATGTGCTTCGACAAGACATGACCAACATAACCATATCATCATTCACAGATGATTATCTTCAAGAAAGCGTCGATGCCCCATATAACAAATCTTACGACTCGCCAGCAAGTAAATATATTCTTTATTATGCATGCAATGTGGACAGGCTTTATAGCCATATGTACTTCATCCTGACAACATTCCATAAGCTGAAAAATCACTTATAGTCCATAACACGGCAGCCTTCATCGTAAAACTTTGGTTGGAATACGCATCATAAGTGGGAATGCCCACCTCTCACAACTCATTCAGCTCATCAATCAATGGACGTATGTATACATCAATTTCTTTACCAGGACTGCGCGGTCCTGGTATTAACAAAGACAACAACAAATTTGGTTGCTTCATGCACATCCAAGGTGGCAAATTATAAACAGAAAACACCACAGGCCATATGCTATGGTCATTCCTCATTTTCCCAAAAGGATTAAATCCATCACTGGCCAACCCTAATCGGACATTTCGAATTTTTGACGCAAAATCCAGATATAAATTATCTAAATGCTTCCATGCTGGAGAATCTGAAGGATGTCTCATAAACTCATCCTTAGGACATTCAGTTGCATGCCACCTCATATGTTCAGTCATATGCTTCGACATAAAAAATCGTTGCAATCGTCGTTTTATAGGAAAATACCACATAACCTTAGTTGCGATATTTTTCCTCGAGCTATCCTCTGCATTGGTAATTTTATATCTTGATTTACCACAAACCGAGCACACAGTCAAATCCGAAGTATCTTTCCAATAGATCATGCAATCATTGGGACATGGATTAATTTTCACATACGTCAGACCCAAGTCATTTATAAGTTTTTTTTGCCTTATAATAGGATTTAGGCAAACAATCCCCTTCAGGCAACATTCTTTTAATTAACTCCAGTAAAGTGGTGAAGATCTCATCAGGCATTCCCGCTAAACACTTGATCTGATACAGTCTTACAACTGTTTCCAATTTCTTGAACTCCTTATAACCTGGCTGCAAATCTTGATCTGCCTCTTCAAGCAACCTAAAAAAAGTCTCCACCTCTTCTGGATGCCCTTCCCCAATAAGGGGTTCAGTAGACGGCCCAACACTTTCTTCTGTTAATGGTTGGACAAATACATCATTAAGAAAATCATGCATGTCAATCACCTCATCTCCTGTTTCTTCTTCGCCAATTGCCACATTTTGCTCTCCAATGTTTTGCTCGCCATGATGTCGCCAGCAAGCGTTTTTATAATCTTTATCCATATCATACAATATGAGATGTTCAACAATAGTGTTCCTAACAAAAGTATATCGATTACAACATCTTTTGCAAGGACATCTAAACTTATCAGGACCAACACCATTTGTAATTGCTTGATCCAAAAACAAATTAATTCCAGTTGTATACGCTTCAAAATTTCAGGGTATCATCAACCAACTCTTGTCCATGTTTTACCACTTTACGAAGGCAAAATATTACGTTGGCACTAAGATGCCTACAATCTTTCAATCCCTATCATGTAGGCATAACTATTAGAATTTTCAATTTCTATCTTTCAACCCTCGAACTCTATCACGATTGCAATCTTTTAATTTTCAACACCTATTATAGTAAAAACAAATTAAAATAACAACAAAAAGTTATCAAAATTATGCTCATCTAATCCATTCTAGTAAATAACAACCAAAAGTTATCAAAGTTATCAAAATAACAACAAATTAAAATAACAATTAGAGTGCAAAAAAAAAAAAAAATTAATTTAACATAATATATTCTTCTATTCCTAAATATTATAAGTTTAGGTTATATTTAATATTGTTAATTTAACATAAATACTTATAAATATTATTCATTCCATTTTCTCATAACAATTCAAATTATGCTCATCTAATCCATACTAGTAAATAACAACCAAAAGTTATCAAAATAACAACAAATTAAAATAACAATTAGAGTGCAAAAAAAATTAATTTAACATAATATATTCTTATATTATTAAATATTATAAGTTTATGTTATATTTAATATTGTTAATTTAACATAAATGCTTATAAATATTATTCATTCCATTTTCTCAGAACAATTCAAATTATGCTCATCTAATCCATTCTAGTAAATAACAACAAAAAATTATCAAAATAACAACAAATTAAAATAAAAATTTTAATTTAACATAATATATTCTTATATTACTCAATATTATAAGTTTATGTTAGATTTAATACTGCTAATTTAACAAAATTCTTATAAATATTATTCATTCCATTTTCTCATAACAATTCAAGTGACAAAATTAATTAATTCGACTAAATTTTTATTAATTTAACAAAAATAGTAGAAATTTATCAAAGTACTTAAATTACAATTTTTAAATAAATAAACATGTGTATTATACAATTTAAAAATTAAAGAATTTAGTGATAGAAACCTGATTTGTGGAAGAATTCCGTCGTCGATCAATTCTTTATGTACTCAACCAACTCAAATAAATTCCCTACAAAAATAAATTGTAACTAAAAATTAAACATAAGAGGAGAAAATAAAAATATTACAAGCAAGAAAAACTTGCTGTTGTGATGAAGGAACAAATGAAGTTGGAAGAACAAATAAGAAAGGTGAAAGAGAGAGAACACGGGGAGGCTTTGTAAATTGGAAGAACGAATAAGAAAAATGCAAGAGAAGAAGAAGAAAACACCGGGGAGAATATGTGACAGCCCGTCTTGAATTATTCGTACCGTAGGTGTGAAATGACGATTTTGCCCTTGGTGAGTATTTGTCATTTTGGGGTGATTATTTTGTGGTTTTGTAGGTTGCATCTGGTCCATACACACACCCACATCCACATCATCTTCTCCCGTGTCTCTCTCTGTCTCGAACTCCCTCTTTTTCTCTCTCTCTCTCTCTCCCCTTCTCACTTGTATGGACAGGGTTCAAAACCCTTGCAAACGTTGTAAATCGAAGTGAAAAATGGTACCTTTGTGTTCGTGATGATCATATGAGTTCAACCATACCAATTTCAGGTAAGGAATCTTTCGATTTCACGTCGAACCAGGAATCTCCGATTTAGTCACTGTTCATGCACATGTGAATTATTTACTTTCAGGGAATTTGAAACTTTTAGGAAGCTTAGTGAGGTCCTTAGGAAGCTCGGGGTGGTTCGTTGGGTGGAATTGGACGTCGGGATCGTGAGTTGCGAGTTTGGCCGATTTTTCTTGAATTTCGCCGACAACATCTCATAATCTTTGAGGTTTCAAACAGGTATAGCGTTGTTCTACTCATCTCCAGCTTTCCATTGGTGCAAATTTCATAGAAATTGGTGAAGAAACGAGTGAGAACAAGGGGTTTAAAGTTTTTCCAGGTTTTCGGCGACCGACGTTTTGCCGGAGAAGAAGGCGGTATATACCGTCAGTTTTTGATGAAATATGTTGACACCGCTAGTCAATTTTAATAGAATTTGTTAAGGTTTAACGAAATATTCCTGACAGCGTCAGTGTGCTTGGCACGTGGCCACGTGTAGGGGGCTCGTAGGTCCGTGCACTCGTCGGCGCGTGGCGGCGCGTGGGGTCTCAGAAAATTATTTTAAAAATATAGGGATGTTCGTGAGGTTGAGTAGATCACGTTGGTATATCCAAACATCCCATTTGAGCATTGTATGAGAAGTTATTACCTAGTTTTGGTTATGTGCTTTAAATTGACATTTTTATAGTTGTTTTGCATATAGGTGAGGCCCATCCTGAAGACGAGCGCAGTCACTCGAGGCAAAGGGGTTACAACCCTTCCACATACCAGTAAGTGGGCTTTTGATTTTTCGTATATACCTATATACTTGTGGTTTTTCCCAAAAAATGAAATGGAATGTTTATATGTTTTAAATGTCATGCATAGTGTTTGCCTATTTATTTATGCATTAGTAGTTGCATATATGTATGTTTAGTGATGCAGACGCACAAGTAAGTGTCAGGTAAGTTTATGGTTTATGATTGTGAATTAGTGGTTATGTGAGATGCATAGAGAGCTCATAACCTACACCCCCGGTGTTAGTGCTCCCACCCAGCGTAGGGCACAGTCTTTCATGTGATGTTCACCTCCCGCACCACATGCTCATCTTGAATCCAAGTTAGGTGCACAGTCCTGTCGTACAGACCACTATAGGTGGTTCCGACTCGTAGGTGACCCGCAATTATTCGCTCAGTCTTCGCGTGATCGTAGCACTTGAGCGTATTTATTTACACCCAGTCCTGTTGTACAGACCACTTTAGGTGGTTCCGACTCGTGTGCAGGTATAGTTAGTGAGTTGGGGATTTGAGCTCTAGATTCAACCGTACAAGTCACGTTAGGTGACTCCGGCTGACATGTTACTTGCATTGATTGACAGTACCTGGGTTATTTACAGTTTATGTGGACGCATTCGACATGGCATATTTCTGAACATGTTTTCGATATATGTGTATATACTATTTTCTGGGAAACTATACAGGTTTTTACGGCGAGAGGTTAGAACTTTTGATAATGAATGATTTTGAAAAGCTTTGTTTTTGCCCACTCACACTTTCTGTTTTATGCCCCTCCAGGTTCTAGTTAGAAGCAGCTTTGGTGGTTCACGAGGACTTGGCGGTGGTTCTAATAGAACATCACAAATGAAGGATCACCTTTGGGTGTTGTGTAATTAGTATTCATTCTTTTGGACTACACTTAGGTTTTATGTGCTCTGATTATGTTTATCCCACTTAGTCTCACATTAGTGTGTTACCTTAACTAGTTTACTTAGTAGTTTGGTTTTTATTTATTCGTACTTTTATTATTATCTTTTGCTTCCGCACTATACACATGACTACATCACTCTCACGTGACGGCCAACACACCTTGATTCCGGTCGGGATGTGTTAGTTTGGTATCAGAGCATAGGTTTGGCAGTCCTGCATATTTTTTGAATGGTCTAATTGTTTTGGTGTCTTCTGTCAGAACTATGCCGCCTCATAGGGAACCACGTCACTTTACTGAGCATAGTTTTCCCGATGTAGCTCAACTGGGGGAAGCTATTACTATTGCTATTCAGTCGGCGCTCCACCCTCCCCAGATGACTCATCTGAAGACCATGTATAATTTAAAGCTGGATAAGTTTGAGGGCCACGAGGGTTTTGAGGGAGTTGAGCGGTGGTTTGAGCATATTGAAAAGACTTTTCAAGTGTTGCATAATCAAGGAAATCTTCATGTTGAAAGGTGGGTAGAGACGACTTCATGGTTCTTGGGTAAGGAATCGTCATCCTGGTGAGGACAAGAGGTTCGTCGTTTGACCCCAGAGGAAAGGGCTGATTGGGAAGTGTTTAAGTAGTTATTTAGGAAAAGGTTTATGCCCCCTGAGTACATTGATCGTAAGAAGCAAGAATTTACTGAATTGAGGCAAGGGAAGTTGACGGCGAATGAATATTATAGGAGGTTCACTGATTTATATCGTTATTATTCGGAGGTTGCTACTAATCTGGTAGAGATGCTTCGTTGTTTTCAATTGGGTACTAAGAAGAAGTGGCGTTCTATGGTGACCACTACTCCTTGCAACTCTTATCAGGAATTCTATGAGATTTTGTTGAGGATTGAGGATTCTGAGAATATGCTTAGCGAGAGTAAAAAGAGGAAAAGATGGTAATCAGAGGAAAGACGATAAAGGCAAAGGTCAAGCATCTCAAGGACCTCGCAAGACTCAGAGTTTTAAGCAGAGTAGAGCCAGTTCCAGTTCTTTCAGCGGAGGTTTTAGTGCCACTGGTCAAGGAAGAGGTGGTAGATTTTCTGGGGGTCCTAGAGGCCAAAGACAAGGTGATACTGGTAGAGGAAGAGCTCCATTGTGCCACAGGTGTAACAATCGACATTTTGGAGAGTGCAGGAGAGGCAGAGTGTATGTTTTACTTGTGGGCAAATGGGACATAGAGCTGCAAATTGTCCTCAGAATCAGCAGAGGCCCCAACAGTCTTTCTTACCATCACCTGCGTCGATCCAGCAAGTTCCAGGGCCTGGTAGTTATGGTCAGATGGGTCGTGATGGTGCCTACTATTATCAGGGTGATGTCATTCCTTATGCTCTAGGGCAATATCCGTATCCTGAAGATCCTTATTCTCAGAGTGGGTATCCTTAGTACTCTGGAGGTTATATGTTGTATCTTTCCATTTCTGCAGGTGGATCTCAGTGGTACAAGAGAGGACAGCCTCAGCAGGGAGAGATTGCAACCAGTAGTGCGGGATCTTCAAGGCAGTTTAGTCAGCCTAGTTAGAGGCGTAATGTGCAGGGTTGAGGTAGTCAGACTAGTAGAGGTTGTGGTGGACGACAGCAGACCCAGGGGCGCATCCACAATATTTTTCTGCAAGATGCTCAGAATAATCCTGACTTGATTATGGGTACGTTAAATATCCTTAGTTATTTTGCTAGAGTATTGATTGATTATGGTGCGACACATTCTGTTATTTCTCATACATTTGCTCAAGTGACGCAACCTCACCTTACACCTCTAGGGTATGATTTAGAGTTTGCTATGCCTAAAGGGGAGATATGTTATGTCGATTATGTGTATCCAGGATGTCCAGTGATGGTGGAGGATGTAGTTATGCCAGCTAACCTTATCCCGTTAAATATTGTTGATTTTGATGTGATTTTGGGCACATATTGGTTGCATTTTAATCGTGCCAATATTGATTGCTACGGGAAAACAGTTACCTTCCATCGTCTTGGATTACCTGTGGTTACTTTTGTGGGTGAGCAGAGTGGGGTGACACATGGTGTTATTTCTGCTGTGTGAGTAAAAAGGTTGTTATCAAAAGGGTGTCAGGGATACTTAGCTCATGTAGTGTTGAACGATGTTGCACCTAGTAGCGTGGATGACGTAAGGGTAGTCAGGCATTTTCCTGATGTCTTCCCTGACAATTTACCTGGATTGCCGCCAAATCGAGATGTGGAGTTTACCATTGATTTGCTTCCAGATACTAATCCTATATCCATAACTCCTTATCAAATGACTCCTGCTGAGTTGTGGGAATTGAAAATCCAGTTGCAAGAATTAGTGGATAAAGGTTTTATTCAGCCTAGTACTTCACCCTGGGGAGCTCCAGTGTTGTTTGTGAGGAATAAATACGGGACTTTGAGGCTATGCATTGATTACCGGCAATTGAATCGGGTAACAATTAAAAACCGTTATCCATTGCTGCGAATAGATGAGTTGTTTGATCAGCTTCGAGATGCCCGTGTATTCTCTAAGATTGATTTGAGGTTTGGTTATTATCAGTTGAAAATCAGTAGTGATGATGTCCCTAAGATAACTTTCAGGACTCGTTATGGTCATTACGAGTTTCTGGTAATGCCATTTGAATTGACGAATGCACCAGTAGCTTTTATGGATTTGATGAACCGAGTATTCCAGCCGTATTTGGATAGGTTTGTCATTGTCTTTATTGACGATATCCTGGTATACTCTAAGTCTAAATCTGAGCATGTTCGACATCTTACTTTGGTGTTGAAAAGGTTGAGGGAACACCAACTGTATGCTAAGTTTAGCAAGTGCCAATTTTGGTTTGATCAAGTGGCATTTTTGGGACACATCATATCTACTCAAGGTATTTTGGTGGATCCTCAAAAGGTAGTAGCAGTGGAGAATTGGGAGCAACCATGAACCGTCACTGAGGTGAGGAGTTTTCTTGGCTTAGCAGGATATTACCGACGGTTTGTAAAGGATTTTTCCGTGATTGCTTTACCACTAACGAGGCTAACTATGAATGATGTTAAATTTGAGTGAGATTATAATTGTGAGCAGAGTTTCCAGCAATTGAAGTATTATCTCACTCATGCATCTGTTTTGGCACTCCCGGATGATAGTGGTAATTTCAAAGTCTACAGTGATGCTTCCTTAAATGGTATGGGATGTGTGCTGATGCAACATGGTAGGGTGATTGCTTATGTTTCACGACAATTAAAGCCTCATAAGTTGAATTACCCTACACATGATTTGGAGTTAGCGGCCATTATCTTTGCTTTAAAGATGTGGAGACATTATCTTTATGGATAAAAATGTAAGATCTTTACGGATCATAAGAATCTTCAATATCTTTTCACTCAGAGAGACCTTAATCTTCGTCAATGGAGATGGTTGGAACTGTTTAGTGATTATGATTGCACGATTGATTATCACCCTAGTCGTGCGAATATGGTAGCTGATGCATTTAGCAGAAAATCTCAATGTCGTATTAACGCGTTGTACGCTAGTCGTGTTCCTCTTCTGGCAGACTTGAGATCAACTGGAGTGAGGTTAGAGGTAAAAGATTAGGAGGTAGCCGTACTTGCTAATTTTCAAGTTAGGCCGATTTTAATTGATCGTGTACTTGAAGCCCAGATGGTTGATGAAGAGACCTAGGAAAGAAATCAAGCAAGGAATCAGGGGAAAAAGAAAGACTTCAGAGTTCGAGAATCGGATGACATGCTTATGCAAGAGAGTAGAATGTTTATGCCAAATAATTTGGAATTAAAGAAAGCAATTCTTGATGAAGCGCATATCTCAGCTTATGCGATGCATTCATGAGGTACTAAAAAATATCATACCATTCGACCATTTTATTATTGGCTGGGTATGAAAAGAGAGATAACTGAGTATGTGAGTAGGTGTGCCATTTGTTAACAAGTTAAAGCTGAAAAGAAGAAGCCGTTTGGGTTGCTGCAGTCGCTTCCTGTTCCAGAGTGGAAATGGGTAAATATTACTATGGATTTTGTGTACAAGCTTCCACGTACACATAATAGTTTTGACGGCATTTGGGTGATAGTTGATCGGCTTACTAAGTCAGCACATTTTATTCTAGTGAGGGAAAAGTATTCTTTAAGTCGATTAGCTGAATTATTCATATCGAAGATTGTGAAGTGCCATGGTGTTCTAGTGAGTATTATTTCGGATCGTGACCCAAGATTTACTTCTAAATTTTGGGTGGCTTTTTAGGAAGCTTTGGGTACGAGATTACTCTACAGTACGACATATTATCCTCAAACAAACGAACAATCAGAGAGGACCATTCAAACGTTGGAGGATATGTTGAGATCTTCGGTATTGCAGTTTGGTGATGCTCGGCACAAGCGATTGGATTTAATAGAATTTGCCTATAACAACAGCTTTCATTCGAGTATCGGCATGTCACCATTTAAGGCACTGTATGGTAAATCTTGTCGTACACCCTTATGTTGGTCGAAGGTCGGAGAAAGAATTTTGGTGGGTCCAGAAATTGTAGATGAGACTACTTAGAATGTTCAGGTAATTAAGTCTAACCTAAATGCGACCCAGGATCGACAAAAGAGCTTAGCGGACAGGCATGCCACTGACAGGGTGTATAAAGTTGGTGATTGGGTGTTTCTGAAGCTTTCACTGTAGAGAAGTGTTGTACGGTTCGGAATGACGGGTAAGTTAAGTCCCAGGTATATCAGACCATATATGATCACCGAGCGAGTTGGTGAAGTGGCTTACAGGCTTGAGTTACCTTCTGAGCTGGCTCAAGTGCATAATGTTTTTCATGTGTCTTTGCTTCGTCATTACGTTGCGAATCCGTCACATGTGATACCTCTTCAACAATTGTAAATTAACCCGGATTTGACATATGATGAGGAACCAGTAACGATTTTGGATTGGAAGGAAAAGGTTCTAACGAACAAGACTATGAGTTTAGTGAAAGTTTTGTGGAGGAATCACTCCACGGAGGAGGCTACTTGGGAGACGGAAGACCGAATGAGAGATTTGTATCCTCGTTTGTTCATTGGTTACTAGTGGTTAGTTTGACTTGTTATGAATTTCGGGGCGAAATTTATTTTAAGGTGGGTAGGTTGTGACAACCCGTCCCCGAATTATTCGTACCGTAAGTGTGAAATGATGATTTTGCCCTTGGTGAGTATTTGTCATTTTGGGGTGATTGTTTTGTGGTTTTGTTGGTTGCATTTGGACCACACACACACACCCACATCCACATCATCTTCTCTCGTGTCTCTCTCTGTCTCGAACTCCCTCTCTCTCTCTCTCTTTTTCTTTCTCACTTGTACGGACGGGGTTCAAAACCCTTGCAAACGTTGCAAATCAAAGTGAAAAATGATACCCTTCTGTTTGTGAGGATTATACGAGTTCAACCATACCAATTTCAGGTAAGGAATCCTTCAATTTCATGTCGAACCAAGAATCTCCGATTTGGTCACTGTTCATGCACACGTGAATTATTGACTTTCAGGGAATTTGAAGCTTTTAGGAAGCTTAGTGAGGTCCTTAGGAAGCTCGGGGTGGTTCATTGGGTGGAATTGGACGTCGGGATCATGAGTTGCGAGTTTGGCCGATTTTTGTTGAATTTCTCCGATGACATCTCGTGATCTTTGAGGCTTCAAACAGGTATAACGTTGTTCTGAACGAGTTTATGTGGAGGCATTCGACATGGCATATTTCTGAACGTGTTTTCGATATATGTGTATATACTATTTTCTGGGAAGCTATATAGGTTTTTAAGGTGAGGGGTTAGAACTTTCGATAATGAATGATTTTGAAAAGCTTTGTTTTTGCCCACTCACACTTTCTGTTTTGCGCCTTTCCAGGTTCTAGTTAGAAGCAGCTTTGGTGGTTCACGAGGACTTGACGGTGGTTCTGACAAAACATCACAAATGAAGGATCACCTTTGGGTGTTGTGTAATTAGTATTCATTCTTCTGGACTACACTTAGGTTTTCTGTGCTCTGATCATGTTTATCCCACTTAGTCTCACATTAGTGTGTTACCTTAACTAGTTTACTTAGTAGTTTGGTTTTTATTTATTCGTACTTTTATTATTATCTTTTGCTTCCGCACTGTGCACATGGCTACATCACCCTCATGTGACGGCCAGCACACCTTGATTCCGGTCGGGGTGTGTCAGAGTGTCCATCAATTTGTCGCTTACAATCGACACCGGGTTTCAAAATATTTAAAAAAATATTAAAATCTATGTCGCTCAGAACCGACGCAGGCTTTAAAATATTTGAAAACAAGAATTAGTGTCGCCTATAAGCGACACCCATAATTTATGTCACTTAAAAGCGACACTATTTTATTTAAAGCGACGCCAGTATTTAAAAATTATTAAAATGTGTGTAGGTTATAAGCGACATTAAATTTTTACGTCGGTTTAAAAGCGACATAGACATTTTATCACGCTTATAAGCGACAGTAAATCCGACATCATGTTCAGTGGATGTCACAAGTCTCTTGTTCGCCACTATATTATATTAAACCGATACAACAACTGACACTATAAGGCCCTTTTGTAGTAGTGGGGCCCCGATTTACGATTTTATTTTACATGTATATAAAGCATATATATTTAAAGGCCGAATAACCAAATTAAGTTCTTAGTGTATGTGTTCTCTCGCTTCTTATCTTTATAGCTCCAACTGGGTTCGAATACATCTTTTTATGTTTTATTTTATTTTTTATTTTTTGTATTTAAAAGCAAGGAGTTTTGAGTCCAAAAACATAGAGAAAGCAAATAGATACCTAGCCACCACACTATGCATCATTTTTATTTATTTTCTTTTGCGTAGTATCACTGTATACACACCCAAAAAAATAAATATAAAAGAAAATAGAGTAACTAAAATTTCAGATTTTATAAGCATCTGTCTAAAGCCTTAAACAGGGCTTCCAAACTCTGAGGTCGGCTTGTTTATAGTACTTGGTATTATTGTTTGGGTTTAATGAAAAATCTTTCTTCTGTCCCTCTCAACATTTGCATTTTGTATCACGATGCACACGTGGGATCATGAAGAACGAATAAGGATAAGAATGACATTTTCTATGTCAATCTCTATACTAATACTTAAAGGTTTTGTGTATTGTGTATGGAATAAAACATATCGTACTTATTCTGCATACCAAAAGCAGAAAAAGAAGCCTTTAAATTTGATCAGAGAGATCACTAAGATCATTAAACCACAACGTAAAAGATCCCAACCCAGGTGGTTTTGCAGATCTAATACGTCTGCAGCTCCCATACTATTAATATAATTTTTGCTTTTCTTGCAGTTCGGCGTTCAACCATAATCCATGATAATAATAATAATATGCCTTTCACTTCCTAAAATCTGACATTATATAAGCCCACCCAACATCCATCTCCCTCTAATTTCCTTTGCACCGCCAAATCATTGGTTTTGAAATTTCCAGCTTCCTTTTCTTTTTCTTTTAGGGTTTCTTGGACCTTGGTACTGGACGTACGATCGTGGTGCTTTGTGTTTGTCAGTTTGTCACATCCCTTCTGAGTTTTGATTCTTGACGTGCTTGGGTTGGTGAACGTGAAATAGTCAGATTCCATTTATTATTAGCAACTGCTGAGTCTGCAGCTGGGTGTCCAGAGTAAAGGACGGACCTTCCCTAATAATAAGGACCCCAAATTAAACCCCATACTCCACTTTACCTTTCTGTCACTAAAACCCACCGCCTATTCGTATTTAGAGCTAAACCATCACAAGGGGTTCCAGCCAGTTAATATTGTCTTGACGAGTTCGATATCACCGCCATTGAAATGGGGAATTGTCAGGCGGCAGAGGCAGCGACGGTGGTGATTCAGCATCCGGGGAACAACAAGATCGAGAGGATTTACTGGTCTGTGGGCGCTCATGAGGTCATGACTTCCAACCCCGGCCACTACGTGGCTCTTGTCGTCAACTCTCCGACCAGGAAGTCTGTGACTGGTGCTCCAGTGATCAAGCAGCTCAAGCTTCTCAGGCCTGACGACACTTTGCTCATTGGACAGGTTTATCGCTTCATCAGTTTCGAAGGTCATGTTTCTAGCTTCGTTTTTCAGTTTTTTAGAAACGAGTTTTAATCAATTAGCTTTTCTTTTGTTTATGGAGAATGTTTCAGTTAGATTATGCAGTACAAGTTCATGTTTTCAGACACATCAAAACAAATGAAGGTAGATTAACTAGGGTTTACGTTTATATCCGATTCTCTGACAATATAAATGTTTTTCCAGCAAAGAAACTCACCGTATGACCATATAAACATTTGTCCGCCAAAATTGTATGTGGATTTTTGGTTAAGATTTTAATTTTAATATTTCATATTTCTTTATATATTTAAACAGATGTGTTGAAGGAGTTTGCTGCTAAAAAATCTGTGAAGCTGGGGAAGTTGCTGAAGCATAGAGGTGAGCTTGGAGTGGAAATGAAGATGAAGGACTTGGCAGGTCAGAATTTGAAGTCCGTCAATAACAATTCCATCAAGGTAAATATAAACTTTAAAGACCTACATAATCAAACCATCTTTGCATCAATCATTGTTGAATCACATGAAATTATCAGGGTAATTTGGTCATTCAAAATTGATGTGATAATGATAAGAAGTTCGGATATCAAGCACTTTGTAGACCTTGTGTTTTGTTCATCGGTAGTACGGGATATGTATGTGGATGTGTGGGCATCTTCATTTTGTTTTTCACTTCAACTCATTAGGGCATCTTTGCGATCCAAAAAGGGATACTTTCAAATTTCTGTACGGATTTTTAAAAATAGTAGTAAAAGAAAAGGTTAAATCTGTGCAGAGGAGATATGGTGATTTTACTGTGTCCTACTGAAATTAATTAAATTATCGTCTGCAATTCGAAGAATCTGATCTTCCTTTTAAATCCACAGATCTCGAGAATGTAGGTTTTTATGGTAACACGTTTTATTTGTCAGATACATCACTCAGGATAAAATATATGTAAGAATCTTACCCCGGTCAAAAGTTTCCATTAGGAAAAGAAAGATGTCGGAGTAGCATTTTATATTTAGGCATAAATATCAAAATGTTCATTATGTTACAGTACTATGGTCAATTTAGTGTTCGTATTTTTGATTTGGCTAATTTAGTCTTCATGTTTATCTCTGTTAGCCAATTAAAAACATTTTATTCAATCTCTTTTAAAAATTTATAAGAAAAATCATATAAGATATAATTACCGTTTTTCTTTACAGAAAAATGCAAATCAATAAAAAATAACATATATAAAAGATAAAACTTTCACTGATAAATTCAAGTACCATGTAAATAATTAACCTACTAATTAAATCAAGAATAAGTAAATAAAGAGATTAAGAACATATCAAAGGTGATATTCATTGAAAAATCGCAACGGAAAGTAATTAAGGAATTGCAGAAATAAGAGATTTTATTGTGGTTTCAAAAAGTTAATTTTCTTTCCTTGAAAGAAGCAAATAGGTTAAATCGCATAGAATAAATGATCACTTTGTTTTACGAATAGGATAAAAGGGGTAGAAGGGGTAGAGGATAGAACTAATTTGTCATTTTTTGCATAAAATGTATTATTTATTACCTATTGTCTACTAAATATACATTAAATAATAACCTCTATTGAATAGTGCTATTCACACAAAAGAATAGTACTATTCATACATCTATTTTTACCTCCAATATACCCTCTTATTAATTTTTTGTCATTGATCATCTTCCATTCATTCGATCCAACAGCCAAAAATTAAGAGAGGTGTGTGAAAAGTCAAATTGACTGCATGGATAGCACTATCCTAACAGAAAACCTCCCTGTTTGACAAAAACAAAATAAAATAAAAAAAAAGCTCCCTGGGTTCCAGCACACCTTAACCTTGTGGGTGACTACGTCATTGCGAGAGTGTGGGCTACAAAACATATCAAAGCTACACATGTTTACATGAAAATGGTTTCTGCACATGTTTGCTTAAGGTTTATGTTCAAGGGAAAATAATATTTGCACGTTCTTTTTTTTTTTTATATGCATACTTACGGTTATTTCTCACATTCGTAGTGAATAAATTTCTTTTCTTTACATGCATACTTAAACTTATTTTTCACATTCGTAGTGAATAATTAAAGAAAACTAGAAGAACATAAATATATAGAGATGTGCAGAAAAAGAAAAGAGCATGCAAAAATTATTTTTCTTGTTCAAAGTGTACAATAATTGGCATGGCTTATGTCATCATTCCATAAGTCTTCCATTGTAATGGTTCATGGGATGCATTTATGCCTTTATTGAAGGACTGGCAGATTTATGATGACAGAGGAAAGGTTCAACTGATCACTTTATGATTTGCTAAATGATATACTTCTTGACCAACAAATATTTGGTGGGGGTTGAGAATTCATTTTCCCCTTACCAATATTCGCACTGATAGAATTGGTTATCAACTCCTAACCATATGAAGATTAAGTTACGTTTTTCTTAGAAGAGCATGTTTAGTTAATGCATGACACTTAATCTGGTAAACAACTTTAGTTAGGTTTGCCTCAAACTTGCTTAATTAAATTTAGGGGTCTTTTGATTTAGAAAGATATTCATGCATGTTATTAAAATACTTATTTATTTATCTCTTCAGATGGAGAGTGTGGGAAGCAACGGTGGCAGCACAAGCACTAACAACGGCAGAACCTACAGAAGCGTGGGAAGAAATTATGGTGGTGGTGGTGGAGGTGGAGGTGGTGTGGGGCAGTGGAGGCCAGCCTTGCAGAGTATTGCAGAGGTTGGAACTTGAAATATTTTGCATGCAGTACAACTCTTCATTTCTCGCCCACCAATAAAAACAAGCAGAAGCAGCGACTCCTCCTTTCGCTTTTTCCAATATCTTCATATATCTCTTCTCTTTTAGACTGATAGTTATTAGTTTCCACTATTCCACGTCCTTGCAAGCTATCCATGGCCTATAGGGTTTCCAGAGTTTAGATGTCATGTATAACTCATTCAACTTGGACACGTATACCGCTCTTGCATATTTGTGTTAACCCTTTAGTTTGTTGTAATTAGGTGCAAACTATCTTGCCCAAAGTTGAACTTGATTCCATTTTATTAGACTAATCAACCTTCCTTTGTATTTATCAAGCAATGAATGGGTAGCTTAGTATCAATGCTACGAATCTGTTTGATAATCTTTTCATTTTTTTAGTTTTTAATTTTCATTTTTACGGTAGAGATTAGATGACAAATACATGAAAGAAATAAGGTATAAAATAGTAGAAGAGTTAGAAGGATACAGAAGAAATCTATAAAGAAAGATGAATAAAAATAAAATTAAAAACTCAAAATCAAAATCTAGTAAGTTATTGTTTTCATTTCAAAATTTTCTTTATAGGTAAAAGCTAGGGAGACTAAATATGTGGAATAAATTTTGTAAACTAAATGATATGGAAGTTGATGATTGGATTATTACTTAAGCGTTGATAAACGTGTTTATTTTTTATTGGTGACACATCATTAATTACATATTAAGTCTACAAATTTAGTCTACCTAGCAATTCTTTCTTTATATATGTTTTCTTTGTATTTCTTCCTGTCCTATCACCACCCTTCTTAATACTTCCTCTTCTTCAAACACCTTCGCATGTCTCAAACACAAAAAAATGAAAACTAAAAATAAAAAACAAAATGATTATGAAAAAGACTCATATATATTGGGAAGTGTTATTGGCATTCCAAAAATCTCATTCTACACTCTTCGCAAGTGTATTTTTCTTTTCAAATATAGAAAGTTTGGAGTGTAGAATGAGATTTTTAGAGTGCTAATAACAATTCTCTATATATTAATGCTGCTTAAAAGTAATTTTCTTGTAGTCCAAATTCTCAATGTAATCACATAAGCATTTATCTAGTAACGTAAATTAAACACAAAAGTTTATATATGCCTGAGAATTAAAATGTTTACAGTGGTTGTGGTCCTGATCTTAAAAGATAATAATTAAATGAATTTGATGGATTTAATAGGCTGCTTGAGTTTCTTAATAAAGTGTGTATATTAAGCAAGTATTAAAAACTTGCTTCAAAGAGATGCATTGACATTTACTTCTGCAGCATATACTGCTACATGCTTACTGTGGCTGAGGCCATATGCTGTAGAGCTTTAATTCTCCATTAATATGGCATTCGGTCCAATAATCCTGGCCACTGTCTCATACCAGAATTTCCCACAAATGCATCAAGTCATTTCACTCATTTTCTTACTAGTTACACACGGCAAACCTAATACATTGGTATTGAGGGTAGACCCTAATGGAGAAAGTTCTACTACACTCCGGTATATATTAGGATAGGAAATGGATGGAATGAGTGTTAAATGTGCGACCAAGAGTCCAGCAGTTAAGAATGGTCTTGTGGCCTCAAATATCGGTGTATGGTACACACCAATGTATACCAAAATTAAATTTCTGTAAAGCCATTCAAGTGGGGCAATTAGATAATATTTTAAGTCTTGATAAAAGAAAACATACTTCTTTACTATGTTTGTGGTTAAATTAGTCGAATCTACCTTTACACTGCACAGTAAGGTTTTTTTAGTGCTCGGTCCACTAACTTTCTCTTTCAAAAATGTTGAATTAACATGCATGTTCATGTTTCTTGATTGAATAATTGTCCTCATCTCCTGTTGTTGATAAGTACCCATCTTTAATCAAAATTCTCGCTTGGTGCTTTGCTTTGTCTGGGTGTTGAGGAGGCAATAGAAAGCTAGCAAGCACTGAAAAACAATATAAAATTATGTCAAATTACATTTTTGTTCTTTAAACTTAGATTATAACATGTGGGAGTCACATGAAAGGATAAATGTGAAAGTTTAGGCCTATGACACAAACTGTATAGGAAGCATATGCCTATTGAACTTATCAATCGTGCCTTACGTACCTGACTTGAAATGAGAATGAATTATAGTAAAAAGGAGTTGAAGTAGGAATGATTCAGTGAGACAACGAGAATGAATTATAGTAAAAAGGAGTTGAAGTAGGAATGATTCAGTGAGACGGCAAAATTGGATATTGTTATTGAAGTGGTTATTAACCATCTATCTTTGACAGAAAAAAACTATATGTAATCATAATGAAAATGAAATTGAGTTCAACGAAACTATTTACTAATTGTCAGGAATCAAAATCAAAATTGTTGTAATAATTGAAAGAATAATTGAATGCTCACATGGGAATAGCAGTGAATGGTAGGGAGTTTATTGTGTGGTACTTTTTCAAAAGAGAAAAATCACGGATATTGTTGGATTTGTCATGGGTGTGACTTTCCATTCACTATAAACCAACGATTGTGGCTCTATAAATAAATCACTCCATGGATGATCAACACAGCAACTGAAAGAGAAAATTACTGAAAGCAATAATATCAGTATCCCTCCCCTCCTCATTTTATCTGCAATTCTTTTGTGTTATAGCTACGGGAAAAAAACAGTGTGATATTTCGCACTCGCTTCGTTCCTATCTTTAGCAAAGGTTATCTCTCTAACTTTTGCCTATTTATTACACGTTATCAGCACGACTCTTTAACCCTAAACAGTTCACATTGGCGAAAAATGTTTCCTCCAAGGATTTTACTGTTCTTTTTCCTCCTTTGCCTCATCTGCTAGATGTACCCTCGTGAAGAACTGCTAGCACGATGTCTTCTTGTACTTGTCAATATAACAATTACTTATATCTTTGATTTCTTGTTCGGTGTAGCTCCTGATAATGTTTATTTGTTTTTGCTGCGATCGAAGATGGTGCGGTATCATTGCCCATCTTAAACTGCAGATTTAATTTTACTGCAATTTTAGGTGGTGCGGTATAATCGTCCACCTTGCTGTGCATATTTAAATTTTCCTGCTATATTGTTTCAATAAGAGTGGTGCGGTACAATCGTCCTACTCATTAATCATGTAAATCTCGAGTCTGAAGTTTCGAGTGCTTATCATTTTGGCCTTAAGATCAAAATGAAAAATTTGTACGAACCAGAAGTTCTAACACTATACTCCTCCAGAATGCATATTATTGTAAGCTCTTACACATCTCATTTTTCTTTCAGAAAAGAAAATGTGAACTTGGCAAAGCTTGATTTTGTTGCCCTGGATATTACTGGGAAGAATTACCTTACCTGCGTAGTGGATGCCAAGATTCATCTGGAGGTAGGGAATCTTAGAGAAACCATCAAGGATGAGAACAATGCATCCTCTTAAGATTGGGTGAAGGCCATGATCTTTATCCATCGCCAACTTGATGAAGGACTGAAAAGCGAGTACCTAATGGTTGAAGATCCATTAGCCTTCTGGAAGGCACTGAGAAACAGATACAATCACCAGAAAATGGTGATTCTTCCAAGGGCTTGTTATGAGTAAACTCACCTAAGGATCCATGATTTCAAGACGGTAGCCAAGTACAATAATGCAATGTTCAGAATCAACTCTCAGATGAAGCTCTGTGGGGAAACCATCACTGAGGAAGATATGCTGGAAAAGACTTTCAACACATTTCATTCCTCCAACGTGTTCATGCAACATCAGTATAGAAAGCAAGGCATTCCTGAGTACAACCAGCTGATATCTGTGCTCCTTGTAGCTGAACAAAACAATGAGCTTCTGATGAAGAATCATCAGTCTCAACCTACTGGATCGACACCATTCCCAGAAGTGAATGCTATTTCCCTCAAAGTGAACACCACATCCTCTCGTGGCAATAATTACAAACGAGAACGTGGCCACAAACGAGGTTAGTGGAACAGGAAAGGCAAAAACTATGGTGTCCAGTTTCATAACCAGGTTCCAAGGCATAATTTAGGCCCGAGCTTCAAGAATGCAAATCGCCAGAAAGGAAAAACTCATATGAATAACACTCCTAGAAATCCTGAAGGAGTTTGCCATAGGTGTGGTGGTAATGGACACTGGACGCGTACTTGTCATACCCCAAAACATCTGGTGGATCTGTATCAAGCCTCCCTCAAGGAGAAAGGTGTCGAAACCAATTTTTTTGACCAGGCTAAACCGATGGATATACATGATCCAGTGTTCGATTTACCAGGGCAATTGAACACAACTCACCTAGATGTCTCAGACTTCATTGTGGAAAGAGGAAATGAAGTGTATCTATCCGATTGAATCACTTCTGTTTGATGTACTCTTATTATTCTGAACTTGTAGTTTAAGGTGTCGAAACCAATTTTTTTGACCAGGCTAAACCGATGGATATACATGATCCAGTGTTCGATTTACCAGGGCAATTGAACACAACTCACCTAGATGTCTCAGACTTCATTGTGGAAAGAGGAAATGAAGTGTATCTATCCGATTGAATCACTTCTGTTTGATGTACTCTTATTATTCTGAACTTGTAGTTTAAAGCTCGCATTTCAATTTCCTTTTATTAGAAATAAACTGTTTTTTAACTGTGATTTCTTTACTCAGAAAGCATGGATAAAAACTATGATTATTATCAAAACAAGAGCAATGACGGAGATATTTGTCTTGCAAACAGGGTAACCATGTATACAATACTTCGAGATCGAATATATTTCTCAAGCTTGATGTTTACAAAAGTAAAGGTAACAACAACATCAGGCCAATCATATGTAATTAAAGGCTCAGGAAAAGCCCAGATCATGTTACCAAATGGAACAATATTGTCCATAGAAAATGCGTTGCACACTACTCGATCTATTCGAAATTTGTTGAGTTTTAAAGACATACATTTAAATGGATACCACATTGAAACGAAAAGTGCAAAAAAATGTGGAATATCTATGCATTACCTCCAACGATACCCAGAAGCGTATATTGGAGAAGTTGCGTGGTTTATCGAGTGGATTGTATTATACATACATAAAGACAATTGAAACACATACTATCATGAACCAAAAGTTCATTGATTTAAAAATTTATATGTTTTGGCATGACCGTCTGGATCATCCAAGATCCACCATGATGCGTAAGATCATTACCAACTCTAATGTACATCCATTATTAAGCAGACACGTTGCTATCCCAAATGATAACCCTTGCAAAGCTTGTTCTCAAGGGAAGTTGGTAACTAGACAATCACAACTAAAGATTGATGCTGAATCCTCATCATTTTTTCAAAGAATTCAAGGGGATATTTGTGGGCCTATTCAACCACCTTATGGACCATTTCTATATTTTATGGTTTTGGTTGATGCATCTACCCGGTGATTACATGTTTGCCTATTATCTACTCAAAATATAGCTTTTGCGAGACTTCTTGCTTAGATAATTAAGTTGCAAACACAGTTCCTAGATCACCCCATTAAGTCAAGCCAACTTGATAACGCTGGTGAATTTACGTCTCAAACCTTTGATGATTATTACATAACACTAGGCATTGATGTTGAACACCTTGTTTCTCATGTCCATACTCAAAATGGTTTAGCAAAAGCTTTTATCAAGCAACTTTAATTAATAGCTCGCATTCTACTTATGAAAACAAAATTGTCAATCTCTACATGAAGACATGTCATCTTACATGCTGCATAATTGCTTCAATTGAGACCCATAGCCAACCACCAATACTCATCAATACAACTCGTGTTTGGGCATCAGCCAAACATTTCAAATTTACGAGTTTTGGTTGTGCTATTTATGTGCCTATTACACCGCCACAACGCACTAAAATAGGACCTTAACGCAAACTGGGAATTTATGTGGGTTTTGATTCACCATCTATCATTAGATATTTGGAACCCTTGACAGGTGATATGTTTACAGATCATTTTCCTGATTGTCACTTTGATGAGATAGTCTTCCCGTCATTAGGGGGAGAAAATACCGTTCCAGAAGAATGGCAAGAGCTAACATGGGTTGTACCTACCTTATCTCATTTTGATCCACAAAGCACTCAATGTGAAAATGAAGTGAAAAGGATCGTCTGTCTTTAAAGTATTGCTAATCAAATGCCAGATGCATTTAATGATGCTTCAAAAGTGACAAAATTACATATACCAGCTGCAAATATGATAGGAGCATATTTATGTGACTTAGTTAGTTTAATTCCTTGCATTTAGTGAGTTAGTTTCTATTTATTATAGTGATTTAAGCTATTTTCGTATGTTTGTAGGTCCAATTGACTAAAGTGGCAAGAAAAGGCAATTTGGAGCATTTTGGCCTTGGAATGGATAGCACATGCTTGAAGTAAGGTGGATGGACGAATTGAAGTTCAAGAAAGGCTAAGAATCTGCTAAAGAGATGGAAGAAATTAATTCAAGACTTAGAAGAAAAGGAATCAGCTATAAAGAAGGAAACATGAGTCAAACTTCCTTATTTTGACTTAGTCAATCCTAATATTTTCCTACTTATGTTCCAGTTGCAAAGGGGGTTCCTAATTAATTTAGGACACTTAAATATAAGTTCTAGAAGCCCTAATCCTAGTCAAAGAGGGATGCCGCACCAATTCTCTCTTTCCGTTTCCTTGTCATGCAAGGAAGTCACTTTCCCTCTTTCCCTAGGTGTTGCCGCATATCCCTTTCCCTTTTCTCTCTTGGATTCTGATTTAATTACCCTTTTTCCTTGACGATTTAGAGTCTAAATCTTTCCTAAAACATTTAATTAATGCCATGCCTTTTTCCTAAACTATATACACATTATGCCGCACATATATTCATTGAACCATACAACCATTCATTCATCCATTTTTCACCACCAGAATTCACACCATCCATCCACCACAACCCAATTTCATACCCAAACACCCTTGTGCTGCAATTTTGCAAGGAAATAGGGGAGAAGACCCCTTGGAGCCGTGCCTGCCATTCAAGATTGGATTGTTGGAGCGTTTCTAGGTGTATTCAATCTTTTGTTTTCAATATTTAATTTAAGTTTTCTTTGTTTAATTGTGAACATGAGGAGCTAAACTTGTTTTAGTTACAGGAGACTTTGAAACCATGATTATATTTGCAATATAAATTGATTACCTCCAGTTGTGATTTCATAAATTATGAATGCAATTTACTTAACTGCTGGATTGATAACTTATTCTTGTATGTTGATTAAGGAGGCCTACTTAGTTTGCATGCATGAATTTGATGCTAGAATGTAAGGGAGTTTCACATAATCGTTATGAACTTATATTCACAAGTAGTGGAGGTTGCTAATCACAATCGTGTTAAGTAAATTCTTGGCAGGAGTATCATGCTGTTCATAGTTACGAATGTTTTGTCAATGCTTATGATTTTCATAAAGCTTAATGATCTTTGATTATATCTCTATTATGTTGTTCATGTAGGGAACTATTGAAGAATAATTTGGTTGCCAATGCGTATCTCATCCAATTCAATGACTTAAGGAAAATCAGAGGGTTAATTAGTGTTGTTCACGGTTAATTTGGGCGCTGAGGTTCATGGTTTATTGGAAAAGCAACTAGAAATCGATTTGTATGCAAGTGTGTCATGTGTAGAGAAGGACCCTCTAGCTAGCTTATCACCCATCAATTCACCCAATTTCGTGCCAAACTTGTTTTAAGTCTTTAATTTACTTGTCTTTACTTTAAATTCGTCAAAAACCCAATCCCTTTTACTTTGTTGTGCCAAATTAGTTAGAAGTTGTCCAATTTGTGTTTTTAAGTGTTTTGAGTTAAGTTAAAGTTAGAATTTGTCCAAATCACCCTTTAGTGTCTAGTTTGAGTCTATTTGATTGTTGTGTGCTGTTTTGAGTCATTCTAGTTTGTTTTGAGTTCTTTGAGTCTAGTTCAGTGTTTTCAAACCTATTTTTGTGTTTTTAAGTCAGTTTAGAGTAGATTAGCAATCCCTCTTAATCCCCAGCCTAGAACGATCCCTACTTGCATTTATACTACAATTGTCAACAAGAGAGTTTAATTTGAGTGCTAGTTTATATCACATCAAAATGCACCTGCAAGAATTGATGTCCCTGTGAGACAAAATAAAGTGGCAGCGAATGATTCATTCAGTGCACGCTTGAAGCGTGGTAGACCCCCAAGTTCAGAAGATGCAGCCCCTCGAAAGAGAAAGATGAGGGCATAACTGAACCCAAATGAAATCATTTAGGAAAAGAAAATGAATGATAAATCCACAATTCAAGATTTTGAACTTTCAGAAAAAGAAAATGTCCTTGATGAGACATATGTCCCTGAAGAGATAGAAGTACATGAAAGCAAAGAAATCTCCATAAATTATGCATGTACTAACGAATTATGGGATCGAAATGAAATAATCATCGACGACATGTTCGTATTTGCAGTAGCCATTGAAATCATATTAAGCGATGATATTGAGCCCCTCTCTGTTGATGAATGCAAACAGAGACAAGATTGGCCTAAGTGGAAAGATGCAATCCAAGCAGAATTAAATTCCTTGGAAAGGTGAAGTGTTTTTGGACCGATAGTCCAAACTCCACCTGGTGTAAACCCTGTGGGTTACAAATGGGTATTCACAAGAAAACGCAATGAGAAAAATGAGATTGCAAGATATAAAGCACTACTCGTTGCACAAGGTTTTTCATAATGACCTGGAATTGATTATGTAGAGACATACTCTCCTGTAATGGACGCAATTACGTTCCGTTACTTAATAAGTTTGGTAGTTTCAGAAAAACTTGACATGTGACTTATGGATGTCATCACTGTGTATCTATATGGAAAATTAGATACTGACATATATATGAAAGTGTCCTAGAAGGACTTAAGTTGCCTGAAACGACTAATAAACCACGAGGTATACTTTCAATCAAATTAAGGCGATCATTATATAGGCTGAAGCAATCTGGACAAATATGGTATAATCGTCTCAATGAGTATTTGATCAACGAATGATATACCAACAATGTCATTGGCCCTTGTGTGTTCATTAAGAAATCAAATTCTGGATTTGCTATAATGGCAATATATGTCGATAATATGAACCTAGTTGGAACCCCTGAAGAGCTCAATAAAACTGTTGAATATCTGAAAAAACGAATTGGAAATGAAATACCTTGGAAAAACAAAATATTGTCTCGGCCTTCAGATCAAACATTGTGCTAATGGAATTTTGGTCCATCAATCAGCTTACATTGAAAAAATCCTGAAGCAATTTGGCACGGATAAGGCTTATCCACTCAGCACACCAATGGTCGTTCGGTCTTTGGACACTAAGAAAGATCTATTCCTTTCAAAATAAGATGATGAAATGGTCCTTGGTCCAGAAGGACCATATTTAAGTGCAATATGTGCTTTATTGTATTTAGCACAATGTACTAGACCAGATATAGCTTTTTCAGTCAACTTATTAGCAAGATATAGCTCTGCTCCAACAATTCGTCATTGGAAAGGAGTTAAAGATGTATTGCGATACCTTCGTGGGATAACAGACGTGGGCATTTTCTACTTCGAAAAATCCACAAATGACCAAACCCTTGTTAGAAATGTAGACGCTGGTTTTCTCTCTGATCTGCATAAAGCCCGCTTACAAACTAGATATGTATTTACTAATGGAGATACAACAATTTCATGGCACTCAACAAAATAAACATTAGTTGTTACACCTTCCAATCACTTGGAATACTTGCTTTACATGAAGCAAGTCGTGAATATTCTTGGTTAAGATCAATGATCCATTATATCCCGAATTCATGTGGTTTACCTTCAAAGACAGACACCCCAACTATTATCCATGAAAATAATGCAGCTTGCGTTGCCCAAATGAAGGAAAGATTTATCAAGGGCGATAAGACTAAACACATATCTTCAAAGTTTTGCAGTGCACATAAGCTTCAGAAGGCTAAAGTTATTGAAGTCATACAAATCCGCTCCAATTAAAATCTACCAGACCTGTTCACCAAGTCTTTACCAAAGTGTAGGTCTCAGAAGCTAGTGTAGGGAATCGGATTACGTCGGCTTATCAATCAACTAAATTTGAAGAATGCGGAATCAGAGTGAGATACAATTCAGGGGGAGCATCCATCATACATGCTTGTTATACTCTTTTTCCTTCGACTAGGATTTTTCCCACTGCGTTTTTCCTATCAAGGTTTTAACGAGGCAACATAAGCATGCTTAACATTATATCAACAATCTGGGTAAAGTTGTACTCTTTTTCCTTTGCTATGGTTTTTTCCTACTGAGTTTTTCCAAGCAAGATTTTAACAAGGCAACTAATATTGATATGTGGGCATCCAAGAGAGAGTGTCGTAATAATTGTAAGAATAATTGAATGCCCACATGGGAATAGTAATGAATAGTAGGGAGTTTGTTGTGTGGTACTTTTTCAAAAGAGAAAAATCATGGATATTGTTGGCTTTGTCACAGGTGTGACTTTCCTTTCACTAATAAACCTACGGATGTAGCTCTATAAATAGATCACTTTGTGGGTGATCAACACAGCAACTGAAAGAGAAAATTATTGAAAGTAATAATATCAGTATCCCTCCATTCCTCTTTTTATCTGCAATTCTTTTGTATTATAGTTACGAAACAAAACAGTATGATATTTCGCACCCGTTTTGTTCATGTCTTTAACAAAGATTAGTAATCTCTCTAACTTTTGCCTATTTATAACAAAAATTAGTTTTGTTGGAGCATAATTCTTCACTTCTGGAATTAAATATTGTAACCTATACAAGATTACTGAACCTCGGGAATGTAGGGGCACTTGTGTAACGCTAGCCAAGAATCATCTAAGATCAAGCCATTAAACTTGGTACAGTCTAGGCTCTAACAGTATGCTTCAAGCTTAGCAATTGAATTTCACTTATGAGCAAGGAGAACAATACAAATCAGGGAAATGGAGTTGAAACATTAACCTTAAAAAAAAAAATAGAATGAGATTGTTTACACTAAAAATATTTTTGAGCTTTGGTTTTGCCCTAATAAGATGATTCACAAAGAAAATTGAGTTTGAGCTTTTAATTTAGTCTAAAATAAACATTTCATGGTCCACATTACTTTTGACTTGTGAAAGGCAGTCTCAGTTTTCTCTCTCGCTAGGAACATTGAATGCAAAGTATTTTGGTATTTTTGGAGGGAAGGTGATCAGACATAAACCGCCTTCTCGATTAAGCTTAAGATAGATTCCCTACCCAAATATCTTGGATTACTTTACTATTGGTGCATTACTTTTTGGAAAATAATCCCAAGTTAG
This sequence comes from Pyrus communis, assembly GCF_041283825.1. Classification (NCBI taxonomy): domain Eukaryota; kingdom Viridiplantae; phylum Streptophyta; class Magnoliopsida; order Rosales; family Rosaceae; genus Pyrus; species Pyrus communis. The sequence continues at coordinate 17,226,793 of NC_142566.1, forward strand.
CTTCAAGTGAAGACATAGGAAGCATTGAAGAAGGAAGTGAAATGTAATATACAAGCAAAGATCTCAGAGCGAATGACACTCAAATCATTCAACAAAACAAGACGCAAGCTTTAAAACGAAATCTCTTTCCCTTTACTTGCTTCATTCCTTTTGGCTTGTCAAAAGACCACTTGAAACCAAAACCTTAGAACTCTAAGATTCCTTCCTTTAGACCCTAAGACCAAATAGAATTGCTCTATTACCATCTCTTTGGATAGTATCATTTTATCAGCCATTAGATAAGTTTGTCTCTTGGTTGAAACACTTTACAAGGAAGCATCTTTAACCCAATCCAACAACCTTGAAACCAATCTGATAAAAGTTTTGTCGATTGTTTTAAGTTCATTTGTGTATGTACTTGTTTTGTGATATTCAATATTACTAATATCAATTTCAGTGTTGTATTTACTGCTCTTGTTACTTACTGTGCTTACTTTCCTGTCATAAATGACTGAAGTGGTGTGTTTATATATAACATGTTTATATACCCCATCTTAGTAGTTTATGGTCTGACATCGAGAAACAATTAAAGTCTTTAACAGGCAAGCATTAAAAAGAATCAAACTTGAGCTAGACAGTGGAACAATCATTTGATCAAGAAGTTTTACTTACTTGTACGCAAGTATCGCATATACATATAATCTATTCTAAACACAACATATCGTTTTGTTGATAGAAGTCAACGGTGGCATACCTTACAAACAACAAATTTAGGGATTTCTTAAGCCTCTTCGAACACCAAAGAATGAAGCTTACAAATACTAATAAACAAATTACTCAACGAGCCACTATGTTTGTTTTTACCCAAACATATATCCTTTTTTTTTTTTTTTTTTGACTGCCAATAGCAACTCTGAAAAAAAAAAAAAAATGCTCACCTATGTTGGGTTATGCCATGGTTTGCACATTTCCCATATTGAAGACACATTCCATCTTTTGGACAATATAATAATGTCAATACACTATACTATCAACATTATGAATACACGACCTCGTCGGATCATGTGCACAATTAAGGTGGGCGAAAATTGATTCCATTTAGAAACGACTCGAAAACCCAGCCCATAGAGACTTTTTTTTCAAAATAGCAAAAATACCCTTGATATCGTAACGCATTTTCTACGCGTGCCTATCCCCCTCTTTCTGACGGATCAGGATCCTCTCCTGAGCAAACCCATCGGACTGTTAAAACTTTACCCATCAGCTACAAACAGTTATAAAAGTTATAATAAGGGATGTGATATCCACACACTTCATTTTACTTCTTACACATCATTTTTTAATTTTTGGTCGTCGGATCGGTTGAATTGAAGAAGATTAACGGACAGAAATTATCAAAGCGTGTGTGAGAAGTAAAATGGGATGTGAATATCACACCACTATAATAATTGTAACCTCCAATGGCTTCTGCAAATGCCCAAGGGATTCTGCAAGTGCGGGTCAGATCTTCGCCTGCATTCTCTGGCTTCTCTTCCTCTCGCTCCCTTTTTCCTCCTCCGTCGAGCCCTCCAATGAGCTTTCTTTAGGTACTTTCTTTTCAATTCCCCATCAAGTTTTATTGCGCTTATCCAACTCAACGAAGTAATGAAATCTAGGGTTTTTAAGATAAACAGTCATATGAATCCCAAAACTGATTTTTTTGTTTATAATGTTGGCGTATTGGGTTTCTGAGAATACCGAGTGAAAAGAAGAAAGTTTAAAATTTGAACCCATATTGTACAGGTTTTTGAAGTAAATGGGAGTAGAATTATTCATTTGGTTTCTTAATTTTTCTGAAGAATTAAGATTGTGGAAAATTTCAAATTTTGATTAGGAGTTGGTTTCTCATTGATTATGTCAAATTATTTTTTTTCTGATACGACTGCTACATTATAGTTGTTGGGTGTTTAAAACATTTGGGAACCAAAATGTGCCTGCATACTAGATCACAGCTTTTTCGGGAACGTCTTTTGAAGGTTGAAAAAGGCTACTGAGATTAGTGGCTTTGAATTGTAGGCAGATAGAAATGACCTATTTGATGGTGGGTGTGAGAAGTTTTATACTTTTAACGAGTCATCCCTTTCTTATGCCTTTGATTTGCAGTTATTTCCGAGTCGGATGGGTTACAATTATCTCATGGGGTGCCAGTAAAAAAATTTCCTGGTTCCAAGCCCGGCATTTGGGTGCTGTGTGAACGTGTTCATGTCCGTGGACTTTCAAGTTTCATGGCTTAAAAATATTGGGAAGTTTGCCAACACGGTGAAGGTGAAGGTATCAGGAACAAATTCAAGCACTCGTATACCGACCTTCGAGGTTTGTGTCCACAGGTGAGTCGTGAATATTATGGGTCATGTGAGTTTTTAATACTACTTGCCTCTCAGACACTCTGCATACAGGACTTACTTAACTGAATGAGAAGAAATTCATTATCGTGCGATATGATAATGCCATTGTCTCTGAAATATGTTTTGTATTGCTGTAAAGTTATTTCTGTGTGGAATGATCTGTTTTTTCTTTCGTTGCAGAAGTACATCTCTTGGGATATGGATGTGTCCTCACAGCTCTCGGCAGAAGGTTCCCAAAGGCTCCTGGTCAAGGTCCATGTCACCTTTTGAGCACCAACTAATAGATGTACGGATTCATCCTTAGAGAGCTTGGAGGTGTCCATTGAAGAAGGTACCACTCCGGAGTCTAATGTGCACACGATTTTACCTCTTACTGTAATCCTTGCATTTGGTGACCAGTTCATTGAGCGTGTTCTTTGTTTTGCAGAATTTGTTAAATATCACGTAACATTTGTGATATAGGGCATAATCATGATGAGCTTGGCGTCCCTCCTGAGCAAGTCATTAGTATTTTATTACGGCAGTGGAATGGCAAATTGGGGTAGTCCTTGTAATATTGATGGTACTTTTTCAGGTATGTAGTTGCCGTACTGATGTGATCCTTTTTCTTGATAAGATTGCTGAACGTCCAATGAACTCCTTACACCATCCAAGATAATATAACTGGGTATGACGGTTTAATTTTTCTGGTTGTTTACAGGGGATGAAGCTTCTCCCAACTGGTCGGAAGAATTCTCTTGCAATTTTTGTGTACTCATCTGTGGTATGTACCAAACCTCTGTTATTTACGTTTCTACACTTTTCATTTACATGACAATGACCAATGTAATTCTCATAATTTATCAGGTTGGTTTGGGATCTTTTCTCCTCAGCTACCTACCTGGGTTATTGCGCACACTACTCACAGAGATTGGAGTTAGCGAAGACATGTATAATCCTGTAAGTTATCTTGAATTATTCTTTTAGTTGCCCTACTATCTTCACCATAAAGAAAAATGCCTTCCTCTTTTTCCATCCAGATTATTTGATTGCATATGATTGTCATGTTTGGCTTGAGACCTTTATTTTTTAAAATCAAATCATTCATGTTTTCCCGTTTTCTTGAATGTTTATATTTTGGTATTGTTGCTGAAGTATAGCTTTTTTACTCAGCCTTATATAGTGATAACCAATAAACACCTTTCTATTAGGGGGAACAAATTTCCTCACATCGCATTGACTTGGGCATATAGTTGCATGCTTTGATGAAATATGAACTGGTAAACAATTTTTGCAAAAAGTATTAATTCATTTCATCTTTTTCTTTTGGGTTTTGACGTACTCTGTATTCTTTTTCAGGTAAGATGTGCTTATAATTCTGCACTACTCCATTTCCGTTACCATCTTGGATTTTAGTTTTATTCAGGTGTGTACTAACTACTAATTGATGCACACTGTCGGTTTTTTATGCAAACCATCTGATAATAATTATTCTTGTTCTGGCCTCGGTCAATTATGATTTATTCTCAAGATACACGTGAAATCACACCATTATTCTGTAGGCGAGTTATTATATATAGATTTGACGTTTTATATGTTGGGACTAATGCTTCTCTTTTTTTGGGTGGAAATAATTTACAAGTAGACTACACATTCTTCATTCTCTAATAATTTAGGAAATTCTCTCATAATTTGCAGCTGGCTATATTTCTTCTGGTTTTTGTTTTTCTGGCTGGAGCATGGTTGGGCTTCTGGGCAGTCCGCAAATTGGTCCTGGCAGAAGATCGATCTATCAAGATGATTGACATCTCAGTCTGTTAATTGGTCCATCAAAATTCTGGGTGCTACTGTGATTTTTCAGGTACGTTAGATAAGTCTACACTCGAAGTTTTCTCTATCAAAATGTCAACTTTGTTTCAGAGTTCTGTCGATCACCTACTGGCAACAGAAGCTATTGTAGTTGGATTCGTAGTCTCCGCTATACTAAAGAAGATTTTTAGATGGAGATTCCTTCGTCTTGTGTGCAAATATCTGGCTTTCCAATTCTGGAGCTTAGTCATGGCCTTCCAATATGTGCCAACATTTCCTTCGTCAGTATCTACCGGGTAAGTTAACCACCTTCGTCGCAATCTAAGTAAACACCAAACAATCTTTAATTGAAGAATGTTACGTAGGGGTCATCTCCAAATGTCTATAATTGTGTATGCGTGCGAATAACATAAATGTTTACTCAGTTTCTTGGTATTCTGGTAACCAAAGGGACAATTTGTGCTTTGTTCATCTGATGCATGCCGGTCAATTGGTCTTTTTTGGAGTTCTAGTAACATATATATTAGATGATATGCAGTATAGCATGTATGTTTCTTAACCTGCTATTGATTTTTGCTATGTTTTTTGGGTTGTCATTCATGACATATATGGAATGTCCTGCAGGAAATCGTTGAAAATACCCAAAAAGAACCACCGCAGATTGGAAATTTCTGATTCTCCACCTTCTCCACCTTCTCAACCGTCAGATACATGGTTATTTCCTTCTACTTTCCACACCACATCCGAAAGGAGAAAAAAACAGAAATTTACGGCTTAATTTTCATGTATTGCATAATTTGGTATATAAGTACATACAGTCGGTCCTTGTTCTCCAAGGAAACAATGAAGGACACAAAGAGATATCCTTCCTAATAAAGTACTCTAATATTTACATTCCTATTTTCCTAAAGATTGACTCACGCCAATAGAAAAGACTCCAAGGAAGAGTGGGACGCATTCACCAGAGAGACAACAAAAGCCTTGCAAGAACTTGCTTCTTCTCCTGAGTATCACAGATGGTGCTCCTCAAATGTAGAAAGACTCAGTGTCGCCCCCTGAACCAATAGAAAAGTTTCTGATCAGCCGCTCCACTGGTGGCTCCTATGGTTGTGGTAAACAACCGGCATACAACATGCCCTCTGCGAAGTCAACATGGGCATGGTACACGCAAGAAAATGCTGCCGTAGTTCATAGTCGAGTTGGAAGAAAACAAAAATGTATGGAACGGATCTGTAAAATTTGAGTATGGGCTCTAGAGGGTAGCAGGAAGGGTTACGATGTTGTAAAATTCATAGTTTTGTGCAGTTCATTATTTTTGAGCAACCTGAATGGAAAGGATCTGTTCTTTCCTGACTCTACTCTAACTTGAAAGAAAGATGATTTTTTGAGCAACTTGAGTGGAAAGGATCACTTTATCTCTCTCTCTCTCTCTCTCTCTCTCTCTCTCTCTCTCTCTCTCTCTCTCTCCATGTATAACATTGAAATCTAAAGATCATGTTTGATAATTATTTCGTTTTTAGGTTTCACTTTTTGGGCTGCAAATACGAGTGGGGTGTATTGGAGAAAGAAGAGATAGTAGAAGGGCGGTGGGAGGGGTAAAAAACAAAGAAGAATTGAATAAAGCCCTTGGTTTGCTTGTAATTTTGGGCTTGTTGTTTTATAAAAGTTGAGGGAATTTTGGCTGTAGGTTTGCTATAGTCAAACTTTTTCCAAACCAAAACAAAAAACAAAAAAAAAACAAAAACTTGTTATCTTAATCAAATGAATTACAAAAGAATCTCCTGTGAATGCTAACACTCTTGTCAAAATGGGTCTACTTTTTCGTTGAAACCGTGTCACCATCACTTGGTGTAACACTCTTTATCAAGAGAGACAATACACCATTAGTCATGCATCAGCTTAATGAATAACTAGCATTTGCCTATATACTTTGTGTGTATGAACATATTTTTTAGAAAATGAGAAGGAGAGAGGGAGAGAGAGAACGTGGGGGGAGTGGGAGGTTTTATTTTATTTTATTTTTTTTTTATAATATTAGAGGTAGTTTAACATCACCAGTAGGTGAGGCTTCAACAAAAAAAACAGTAAAATTTGGACGTATGAAATTACATTAGTGCCCATCTTTTTTTTTGTGTGATAGAAGACTAAGTTGTCTTTTCACCCTCTTTTGGTTGACAAAGAAGATTTCATTAATTAGTAGAGATATTCCTCCCCCCAAAAAGAAATACCGATTTTTTTTCCATTTTTGGAATTGAGGCTTCAATTTCAAAAAAATTATTTCGTTAAAGAGTATTGAAGAAAATTGGGGTTCCACCATAAAACCAATTACCAATATGAGGAGTAGCCCCACCTCTTATAAGCCCATGCAAGGTCTCTCCTCCCATTAATGTGGAACTCATTCTCAACACACTCCCTCATGTGTAGCGAATTTTCAAGCCTAACAAGTGAACAACACAACGGGATGATGTGGAACACATGTGACCATTTGGATTCACACATGGGACAACCTGCTCTAATATCATGAAGAAAGTTGAGGTTCAACCATAAAACCAATTGGCAATATGAAAAGTAACCGAACCTCTTATAAGTCCATGCAAGGTCCCTCCTTCTTTCAATCTGGGACTTATTCTCAACATGCCCCCTCACGTGTAACAAATTTTCAAGCCTAACACGTGAACAATACAACGGAGTGACGTGGACCGCGTGTGATTGTTTGGCTTCACACATGGACAACCTACTATGATACCATAAAGAAAGTTGGGTTCCACAAAATATACTTAAAAATATTTCACAAAGACATTTTTGGAGTGTTGGAAAGACTGCATTTTCTCAAATAATTGTAATTATGTGTTTCAGCTATTTTTGTTATTGTTACGATAAACAAGTTCAAAGAGGGAAGATCGAAGACGAATTTTATAATTTGACCTTAACTGTACATGTGATGTTTGTTTGTTTGTTTTTTTTTATTTTAATTTTTTTTTCGGTCAAATAATAAATTTGTTAAATTAAATGTAAGATGAGCTAGCGAAGTTTGACGGTACATGCAATATTTGTTGAATGCTCTTTAATTCGACTATTTTCTTCCATCCTTTTTTCCTAAGCAAAGAAAATTATCCTTTACTTAGCCAACTAAACAAAGAATAAAGAATAAGACTAAACAAGAAACTAATTTTCTTTCTTAATCGAGTAAATAACATTTTTTTATTGCGTTAGATGATTTTTATTCGATTTGGAGGTAAAGATATTGCCCTCATTAGATATGCCCACCCATTTTATGGGCCAACAAACTTTTATATTTCTCTCCTCTTTTTGTGTGTCTAATGCTCTCCGTGTGAAAACCGCGGCACACATCACAACCTCCTCTAAATAATCGGTTTCCTTTCCTTCTGCTTGCTAGACTCCAAGCGAAACTTCGACACAGGTTCCTGTCCTCAAAATCTTCAGCCGACCTTCACAATTCTTATAAAATCCTCCAAATCTCTCAACTTTTTCAATATTCGATCCAAACCCAGTTCTCAAATTTCTCCCGAGTCCTAAAAATATCCAGTCTTTTTTGTTTTTGTTGTAGAAGATGAGTTACTACAATCAGCAGCAAGCTCCAGTTGGTGTTCCTCCTCCACAAGGTATGAATCATGTCGATTTTACCTTTTGGGTCAGTTTTGTTTTGGTTCTTGGAATTTAATACTCAAATTATTTATCGTTGGACAGGGTATCCTCCAAAGGATGCTTACCCTCCACAGGGTTACCCTCAGCAGGGGTATCCACCTGAACAGGGTTACCCTCCACAGGGGTACGCACCACAGCAGGGCTATGCTCCCCAGTATGCTCAGCAGCCCCCTCCTAGGAAAGAAAGTGACGGTTGCCTTCAAGGATGGTAAGCCCCCCCACTCCTCTCTCTCTCTCTAAATTCTTTGTCTAGATTATATTTTGTTTGATTGCAGAGTTTTCTGTTCTTAATCTCCACTTTTTATTTGGTTTCCTCTCATTTTATTTATTATTGATTGTTGCCTAAAAATCTATGAAGGTTTTGCTCTTTTTTTTTTGTTTATTTTTTTATATAATTTTACTAGTGATTTGTTGACTAAAACAATCTAAGAAGGTCTATTTTTATGGCTGAAGAAATTGACGATTGTTTGGTGGTCAAATATTTCTCCGCTTTTGTTTGTTTGTTTTGATTTCTTTTTAATAATATTCGAGTAATTTTTGTTGTGTAACAGTCTTAAGAAATTGCAGTCTTTTATGCCTGAAGATATTGATGCTTAATTTACATGTTGGTTTTGAATAGGATACTTATTGGAGTTCGAACATAACCGGTCCCTTTTCGTATTGCTTCGTTTTCCTTTTCCTTGAAGTTAAAGCCTGATCAGCAACATTTGCGTACGATCTTTGACATGGTTTGTTTATGTACCGTGCAGTTTAGCAGCACTCTGCTGTTGTTGCCTCTTGGATGCTTGCTTCTGAGGGATATCTCGGCGATTTACTCATTCATGATTCAAGCTTATGATCAAGTATTAGTGTCTGATGTTTAATAGTGTTGTTTCGTTTTGGAATATGTAATGCAGACTCGAGGAATTATATGTTGGATTTATGTGAGTAAATATACGTTTTGGATTTGAATAACAGCAGGCTTATGTCAATTTTCGGCATCATCATTCTTATTTTTTGATCAATCAGTCAACCGTGATCAGCTATCGTTTATCAGCTGATTACGGTTTACTATGATTGAGTTATGCTTATTGAACCCATCACATTGTCTACATTTAACGGTTCAGAGCGAGTACGGCGTATCAACTCTCTCGGGGTTACTTAAAAACAATCCTCATGAACAAAATGTGTTCATTTTGAAGTTACGTTGTTGTTTTCGCTTGGAAGTCTTATGTTTTGGTTTATTTTTTGGTTGGAAGCCATGAATTGTCGTAGAATGGACGCATTCTCTAGTGCTTTCAGTCTTTTCCCACCCAAAGACGAAGAATTTTGGTAGTGGATGGGCCTACCACTCGTGCCCACTCGTGCCATTTTGGAGTACAGGCAAGTATAGTGCTTTTCTAATGTTTGGCGATGTGATTGAATTAGAGATGCGTTGGTTGGGTGATATGAAGTTATCAACGACCTGATCCAGGGGCATTTTAGTTCAAAAAGCCATTTTTTTTAGTTTTAAGTAAGAGCCTTAGGTTGAATTTTTGAACTATAAGTTCGATGCTAAATCATTGTTGATCCAAGCACAGTCGCCAAATATATCGTTTTATCAAATAAAAAAGGATCGTTTAATTTGTAAGTTCCACACTAAAAAGGTTTGAATTTGATAGCTTTATGTGACATTTTGACATCTTTTAAATTTTGAACATATAATATAAATTTATATTTATCTTCTTTGCATTGGTAATGAAAGAAAATGAATAAAAAAGTTAAAAAAAATATTTAAACATTGCATTGGTAATGAAAAGAAATAAAAACGCAACGTTTTAAATCAATAAAAAAATTAATAAAAAAACATTTAATAATTTTTTTTTTCTTTTCTGAAGCTGCTATCAAATTTGGCACCATGGGGGAGAGATTTTATTTCATGTCATGCCACATCAAATTTGGTTTCTCAGTTGGAAAGCATTGCTGCAGCCTTTTTTTTACCGTTATTGTTGATTTTGACATTTAGACATCTCATTAGGAAATGCTCCTAGTTAGTAAACGAGGTCTTTTGTTATAAGGATAATGTTAGGGAGACTAAATTTTTAAACCAAATGATATCCATCATTAAGAAATAAGCATCTTAATCACCACTTAATTAATTATCCAGTCATTTACAACTACATCATTTGATTTAAAAAATTTGATCTTCGTAGCATTATCCTTGTTGTAAACCCTCTTCAATTTATTTTTTCTTCTGAGAGCATTGGTTTTGTGTTATAAGTAACGAATTATAACTTTGGTGTTGAATTAAGAAATCATTAAAATGGGTACAAAATTTGACAAATTGAGAGGCATTCATCATTGACCTCAATTCCATGAGAATTTTTCGTCATGTAAGTTGCACGCGTTTAAAAAGGAGCATAGTTACCAAACAAAACTTCTATACATAAAGCCGGAAGCCCCCATTCGGGGTCACGGGCGGCTTCACCAAAAAATAATGGGACAAAAATGCCTTTCAAATAAAAAAAAAGTTCAAAAATAGCAAAAAAAATAATACAAAGGTAATTTTAGTCATAAAAAGTTTTTTTTTTTTTTTTTTATAATTAATAATAATGGGATAGAAATGCCCTCCAAACAAAAAAGTTCACAAGCTACCAAAAATAATAAATAAAATAATGCAAAGGTAATTTGGTAATTTTAGTCATAACAAAGATTTTTTTTTTTTTAAGTTTTTATTTTTTAAATTTTTTATAATTAGTAACTCACTATTATGTGGAATATCCACGAGTTTCTTCTAGCATGTTCTAATATTATTTATTTAGTCCAATTGTACAACTCTTTGAATTTATGAGAGCTATGACTTATTATGTAAAGTTGCAAGTGTTGTATCGAATCATTATACAATCAGTTGTTTATTAAATATTATTTTCTTTATTTTTAAACATATTCAAGACATCTTAAGAGGCGCGTAGCCAAGCTGGAAATTTTTTCCGAAAATCCCAAACCAAACCAAAAAAATCTCGATCTCATACCGAAAAATTCTCAGACCAATAGTATCGAAATTTTGGGATCAATACCAAACTGATCCCGAACTTTTTGGTACGAGAATCGGGATTACTTTTTCAATGGTTCGGGAATCCCGAACTGAACCGAAAATATATATGTATATTTATTTTGGTTGCATGCATGTTGAATGTTAAATTTAAGTAATTTGAGAGTAGACTATATTAGAAATAGAAGTATGAAATTAAATAGTTTGGAACTTTGGAACATCAATTTGACTTGGTAAGAAAGTTTTGATATTTCAATTGGTAAAAAACCTAAATTTCAATTGATGTGAAATTGGGCAACAAAATTTTAACCCAAAGGCCCAAATGTTAGGCCACAACCCAAAAATCTCAAATTTATGCCCAAAACCCAAAACACAATCCCGATACATCCCGAAATACCAAAAACATTTCGTTAATCCCGAAAATTGGAAATACCAAAATTTCGGTTCAAGTTTTGTCTTCAAATTCCATCCCAAAAATTTTTGGTTTGGGATTCGGGATCCCATTTTCAGTTTGGGGTCCTATACTGAACCATCCCTACGTGTAGCGCCAGTGATAAAAAAGAAAATAATGAAATAAAAAAATAAAAAAATGTCTTTTGCATGGACGTGAGCATATGTATTAAGGATAGTACAGAAGAATTTCTCAGTCAAAACTTGCTAACCTTGCTATGGTCCTTCAATTTTCTTAGCAAGTGAACAGATCCATATGATTAATCAGTGGGCGATGGAACAAGCTCCTAAGAGAACTACCGACTTGCTCCTTCTACTGATTGGGTATACTTCATGTTGAAATTCTACCATCTGCCGAATTCTATGGAGTTAGCTTGCTACTTGTTCTCCGTCTATGTGGGTGGCGAAAGTGTCCATATCCACTCGAATTTGAATGTTGATATTGTTGATATGATCCCGATATCTAGTTTCAATACATTTATGTACGTTGTCAATGTGGCGGCGGTATGCGATATTAATATCATCATTCGCGTTATTTGAATCGCTTCATGTATTGTAGCAGATCACTTTTGACCCACTTGTGCCATACCCTTTCTTTACTGTATCACTCCTTTGATTTCAATCAAACGGCACTGAAACGCTTAGCAAATTACTCTTGTAAGAAAAGACCCGGAAGCTCCCAATCTACCAAACAGTGAGCCCAGAAGGAGAAAGCAGACATATTTCCAAGGCAGACTCTAGCCCAAGAATCCTACATAGCTTCATGCTATCCATTAAGATACTTTTTTTTTTTTTTTTTTTTTAAAGGCGATTTAAACTTAAAGATCCATAAAGTGTAGGGGACATACCATTAAACTAATAGTTAGTTCGAAATTTTGAGTAGAAATTTTATTGTCACACATTGGCCATTTCTAAAAGGTTTCCTCACTTTATAAGGTTTTGTCTCTTATAGATAGTGATTGGAGTAATGAACCTTTGAGAATGTCACATCCCAATCTCATACCTGTTGCGAACAGGCATAATCTCACTATATATACATCCGTTTGCATGACATTTAGAACACAAAAATTATCAAATTCTTCTTCTACGTTCCTAAACCTTCTTACTGAGAGAATCACACATAAATTTGCCAGAAGTTAAGTTTTTTGGTGCTGAAAGTCTTACTTGATCGTTGAATCCTGGTGAAGCAGACGTCCGTAGAACTACAAGCACTGAGTAGGGACAAAATTTCTATTTCAAGAACATTGCGGTACACAAGCCTCGATCTTCAAGTTATCTGTTTTATATTTTTGTTTTGTTCATACTTTGTTAATTTCCTACTCACATTTATTATTTATTAGCATATAGAATTTTATCACAAATTGTTGACATATATCCAACAATAGTTAGTTCATAAATTGACTAACTTAAATTCACTAGAAGAAACCACTTTCTTGCACGTTCACAGCTAATGAATGCTCATTTTGTTAAGATTTTAAAGACGGACTATCGGCTTATTGTCAATCATACTTAACCATATGCATAGCTCGACAAGTGTTTAGTTTAATTACAAAAAACCTCAGTACAATTAGAAGTATAATCATTCAATATAAGTTATAATTTATCTTGTAAAGTTTCTCCAAAACACTCCAAAACTTGATTAATTGCTCTCTCTTTGTATCGTTTAACCCGCTAACTTGTTTATCACAGATTCTTTTGAAAGACAACACATTTGTGTGTTTCCTTGTTTTTCTTTTCCTCCCTCTCCCAAATCCAACGCCAACAAATTCGATTTTTATGGCGATTGTTTTTCACGACCACAATTATTAGAGATGCCAAAACGCAAAAGTATGTCACAAAATTTGTTCATTTCGATTTTTTAAACTGCAGTGACACTCTGGATTGCTACTATTCGTTCCATGTCTTGTCTAAGGACACAATCAAATATAATATAGAGCTAGTGAATAGCAGCTACTACCAAATTAGTGGAGATGGTCAAATTATCGATGAGTGCTAGATGCTAACTAGCATCTTTGGTTTTATCCTACTCCATGAATTGACGATGAAATGACCCTACTACTAAAGGCATTACAATTATGGAAGACATTTGCTAATTGAGATTTTATTATAAAATTAATTGGAAATACAAGGAAGGGCTAAACTTCGATAAGCCCTTGCAAAATTTAGAGCGAGTGAATGGCTAGAAAATTAGTGAAGATGAGGCAAACCTTTAGAAGCATATTTTGAGAAAATAAAAGTTTAAGTAAAAATTCCTAAACGTAATTGTGGATGCAAATTTCTACCTTTTTTTTTTCATTTGATGAAAATGCACATGTAAAACAATAATACCTAAGATCAAGGCCAAAAGCCTCATGCGTTCACAATGATTTTTTTTGAGGGGGGGCGGGGGGAGGCTTTGGCCGAAGATTCTCTGATGCCAAAGTTACAATTGAGAGAGAAAATGTTTAGGAAATTTTAGGGAGAGAATGAACTTAGTTTTTTGGTGGAGAAATGAGACTATATATAGGGGCGTGGCTGGCCCTATTTGGAGAATAGGGACGGGCCACTTATGGTAGTTTTTTGAGGTTAATTGCAAGATATTATGTAAAATAATATCTTGCAATTAACCTGGTAATCAATCCTAATTTAAATAGAATAATTGAGAGTTACCTTTTGAGTGAGGATTTGATGAAGAGGGTTTTGAATAAATATCATTTTGATCACCTTTGACTCTTCCTTAATTAAGCCGTTATTGTCCGCTGCATGAGTGTGGAAATCTTAGTGTGCCTCGAGGGTAATTTTATCTTTTTTCACCCAAAAGTCCACGTGTCGCCTCCCTAATTTTCTTGATTATTTGTGGCTCTACAAATGCCTCCACACCTTTTGGGTTACTCACAGGAAAAGGCAGCAGGTCTAAAAATCTTCCCTTGCTTTAGGAAACGTAAGATTGTTTCCTATTTTGATGTAGATTTCCACCTTAGTTGGAAATTAGATCATTCTAGGAAAGGGAAATAAATCACTTCTAAAGTCTATTTAAGTCTACCTTAAGTAGATGATTAAATCAACTTCAGAGAACAATTTATTCTACCCTACAAGAAAGAGAAAGCTAGAGGATATTTGTTCCCCATCCCCTAGTAGTCTTCTGCACTTACCCGTGCAAATGACCGTTTTTCATTTCTTTCTTCGTCTTCTCCGCACCGCACTGAGGTAAGAAAAATTTAATTTTCCTTATCTTCTTTTTAGATAGTGTTGTCGCAGGGCAGCCGTCAGGGTAATGAGGCACGTCGGCTAGCAAGGGCCAGAAGTCAGCTTGGCATGGGCCGAGGAATGTTGTGGCAGGGACCACTGCTTGGCCTGCTTGACTTGGCTAGAGCCAAAGGCAGCTGTGCGGCTAGGGTCGCAGATTGAAGCGTTGGGGCACAGTGCTAGGCGAGCCACATGGCTCATGTCCTTTAGGCTATTGGTCATGATGCAGACCAGGTTGGCGATTAAGAGAAATGAAAAGGTTGCGAGCTTTATGGGCTGTTGGAATGTTGGGCATGCAGACATCTTGCCTGCTGGTTCGAGAGAAAAAAAAATGAGGGAAAAGCCATAATTGGTTAAGCTCCTTCGTTGAGTACTGTGAATGGCATTGGTTGCTTAGTCTTCTTTGGCGGGAGAAATGTGGGCTGCTCTCGAGAGATGAGATAAAGAGGATCAAGGTGGATGCATTGGCTCATCCGATCGTTGTCATGGAACGTACTATGAATGAAGGTGGAAAAAAGAGATCTTTCCAGCCCGCTGAATAGATGCCAGTTGAGAAAAAATCGAAGACTTCATCTGTTGCTCATAAGGGTCCGCCTGATGTCGAGAGGCTTGTGATTGACTTGACTTTTTCCAATGGGAAGAAAAATGAGGCTGCTAGATTTGAGCCTGTGGTGCCTGCCATGTCGAAAATGGCTAGTACGATTGATGATAAGATGTCTCAGCATAGAGGTTCTGTCATGCCCCCAGTGCCGTTGTACAAGACGTCTATTAGGAGTTAAGTTCGGTTCACCTTTAGGTAAGGTGAACTTTGATGCTAAAGTGGCGTTAAAGCCCACTCTTTTTGCTGTTAGGACTGATTCGCCTACTGAAAAAGAGAAGACTACTTGCATGCGTAGTTGTGAAAAATTCACCAAGCCTGTTTCTGGAGAGTCTGCTGAGATTTATGCACTTTTGAAGCCTGATCTGTTTAAAGATATGGACACATATGACAAACTTGTTGATGGCGTTAGAGGGGTTGTTTGCCCAAGTTCATTTGCGATGCATACGACCCAGTATAGAAGGACTGTTCTACTTGTCATGATGCAGAAAAACGATGATTATGTCAACCAAGTCTATGCTTCTTGATTAAGAGGATACTAAGGCTACCAAAGAAGTGGCAAAAACTATGGCATCTGAAGCTTATTCCTCTGCCGAGAAGATCAAGAGGTTGGAGTATGAGCTCGTCGCTTTGAAGAGGTATAATATCTTTGCCCCCCACTTTTTTGCAACTTAAGACCACTTGCCAGGATATCGTTGATTTGAAGACTAGGCTTGACATGATCTAAGTTAAGTATGGAAGTGCAGAGAAAGAGATTGGATGTTACATGTGCAGAGAAAGAGATTGGATGTTACATACCTTAGATTCAAGATCTTGAGCATACCGTTTCTGAGCTTCGTTCTACTGCTTACGCAAAGGATGAAGAATTGATTAATGATTATAATCAAGTGATCCACTTCAAGAAGGTCATCGATAGGCTTGCACTGAAGATCAACGAAAATCTAAATAATGAAGTGGATGAACTGCAGCGGGTCCGTGTTGGTCTGCTTGAGGAGAACGAGTAGCTGAAGGGCTTAAGGCTGGGCTCGAGGCTTCGGTCGTTCAGAGTCATGCCGATTTCTACAAGCTTGGTTATGTAGATCATTACTTTGGTAGGCCGTTTGATTTTGAGTTTACTGGGAAAGACTTCGAGAATTTCTCTATTTATTTGGAAGACTTGCTTGCCTTTACTTTTGAGGCTTCCATTGGTGAAGTAGTTGGAGAAGTTGGTTCCCAGGTTGGGCCAGCCGAAGGTGAAGTGCTGGATGATGTCGCTGTTGAAGGTGTGGCGACCAAGTAGTCGTGAGATGTCCAAGCTGTTGAAAAGTAGTCTTTTAGGTAACCTTTAGGATTTTCTTTCTTTTCCTTGTCACTTTTTGCTTTGCTTGAACTCCTTCGGCCTTTGCTATTTTTTTATCAATTTTGATATAAAATTTAATAAACTTGCTTCCTTCGCTTTTCTTCATCTTCGCTTCTTTTGTTTACACCCAACCTTTGACCTTTAGACCAGCGGTAGGCATGCTGTTTTTCTATAAGCAAATAGGCCCACGTAGCCTATGCAGTCACATGTGTTAATGTAGAACTTTTGCAAAGTTGTTAGCCATAAGGTTGGTAGTCGGATTCCTTACTTACAAAAGCAGACTAGTCTGCGTGACCACTTGGCTATTAACCTTGGCTTTCTTCAATCCTTTGAATTGTGTGGCCTGCATCACAACATACTAAAGATTTTTGGGTCATGAAATTCGCTAACATTTCGTATCAAAAGTACGCGGTTGTATGGAATTTCATAAGTAAGGGTCTGAGAGAACTTTCTGCTTTTTATGTAACCAATTACATAGGTTACGAAGCAAGTATCACAACACTTTAGGAATTAGTGTAAATCTAAACGATCATTATGCGCTTGACAGAGGTGAAGCTTATTGACTGTGTAGCATGTTGGCAGTGGATAGAGCTTCGTATATGCATGCTAACTATTTAACCTTTCACAAAAAATGTGCGGTTGTATAAGTTTACCGCGGCTTACTACTCAAAGGGCAAGCCGTAGCAGTATTTTGGAAACCGTAGGCTACCTTAGTGCACTTGGTAACAGCTTTAGGGTTCCAGGGTAGCCGTCCATAAGGCGTATTGCGTAATGTACCTCCTCCGTCTCTGAGGCCCGATTCCCTACGGATTAGGCCAAGAGACCTAAAATCCTTTAATTAGCTAAGCCTTGGAAAAAAAAACCATTGTGGCTACTTCTAGGAATCTCGACGCAAGCCATCGTGCACCTAGGAATCCCGGAGTGTAAGTGTATCTTCCCGCATTGAAGAGCAAACCCATGTAGGTGTCGGGGAATTGGTTTACTCTCGCACTAGAGAACATGGTTGGTCTTCAGGGGGCGCAATTCCTACGATAAATCCATAAAAAGGGCGCGATCTTCTTTTGAAATGCAAGAGTGATCAGTTGTTGTAAGCATGCAGCCGAGCCAAGTTGTAGATTACTTCTGAATTCCTCTTTGAAAAACAAGTGAAACGAACAAAAACTTAGCTGTAAGGTAATAATTGCATAACAATTGGATAATTTTTGGCTTGCGAGGTGGTGCCCGTCGAGCTGCTTGAGTCTTCAGGCTTTAATGTAGTAAGAGGTTACTCATGGTACTTCCTCATATTGTAGGCGTTCCACTATTTTTTGATCTCTTTGTCGTTCACGGTATCAATGGTGTAGCTACCCTTACCACCTACTCTGCTGATCTTATATGGACCTTCCCAGATGAGATCCATCTTTTTGAAGCCTTTTCTGCAATGAGGGATGAAGATTTTTCTTAGGACTAGATCTCCAAACTGGAACCGTTGAATCTTAGCCTTTTTGTTGTAGCTGGAGATGAACTGCTGCTGGTAAGCTACGATGCGGGTGATGACCTTTTCGTTTTTCTCATTTTCCAGATCTAAGTTTGTGGCTATCTTCTTTTTGTTCTGCTCGATGCTTGTCAGTAGAGTGCTGATACTTGGCACAATGACATTGGGAGAAATGATTGCTTCTTAATCAAATGCCAAAGAGAAATGAGTTTCATCGATTGCTTGTCGTTTAGTTGTGTACGCCCATAGACATTTAAGGAGTTCGTATGGCCATTTTCCCTTCTTGTCGGAAAGGGATTTCTTGAGGCAGTCGAGAATCGTCTTGTTAGATGATTCGCCTACCCATTGCCTTGGGGATACCTTGACATGGACATGTGCTGCTTAATGCCATATTTTTGGAAGAACTTCGCCAAATCTTTGCCTACGAATTACGGGCCGTTGTCTATGACGACGGATTGAGGAAGGCCAAATCGGCAAATGATGTTCCACTATATAAAGCGCTCTATGTCAGTCTGGGTTGTGGTTGTCATGGGCTTTGCTTCCACCCACTTGGTGAAAAAGTCAGTTGCCACGATCATCATGCCTCTGCTCCCAATAGTGGGCGGCATTGGCCCTACCAATTCGATTGCCCATTGCATGAACGGCCAAGGACTTGTTTGCATGTGTAGTTCGCTAGCAGGCAGTGTTGGTACCGGTTTGTAATGTTGGCAGCAGTCGCACTTTTATACTAACTCATTAGCGTCTTGATGCATATGAAGCTAGTAGTAGCCTTCGTGGATTAAACTTATAACTTTTAGGTCGTCGAGATACGCTAGGCAGCGAAGATATGGTCCAGTGAAGGATCTTTGGACGAGAATATCGTTCCATGTATAGTAACGCGTTTCCTTTGTTTGGAGCTTTTCAGACTCCAATCTTTCCATGGGGAATGTGTCATTGACCAAGTAGTCTATAATGAAATCTTGCCAGTTTAGAGTTATACTAACTTGTGACACCTCGGCTGTTGGCTCCGCCTTTATGCTTAGCTTGTTTAGATATTCCACCGAAATAGAGTGTTTGAGTAGGTGATCGAGGGCAGAGCCTAGGTTGGGTAGTACGTCCACGTGGGCATTGTTTGCCTATGGAACTTGAGTGAAGGTGTAAGTCTGAAATACCTCAAGTTGTTTTCATACCTTCTTTAGGTACTGCGTCATCTTCAGATGTTTTACCGTGCACTCCCTGGTAGTCTGGCTAGTGATTAGTTGGGAATCATAATGAATTACAAGATTTTTCACCGCCAAGTCTTTTGCCATTCAGAGGCCTGCTAGTAGGGCTTCGTACTCTACTTCATTGTTCGATGCTTTGAAGCATAGAGTGATTGCATGCTCGAGCATCGAACCGTCTGGGGTGATAATGACCATGCTTACTCCCCGGCCCTTGTAGTTGGATGTGTCATTGACGTGCAAATGCCTGAAGTCTCTATCGGGTGAAGCAGATATGGCTAAGGCATGTTAGGTTGCCTTTGATGCATCGTTGGGTCGCTCTGTTGTGTCGCCTAGGCTAGGAGTGAAGGAGCAGTAGGGAGCCGTAGAGTAGGGGCCATGTTACATGCAGCAGGAGATGCTCAACTGCCAGTATTGGGCTACTCTAAAGTTAAATTATGGAGCAAGGGTCGGTTGGGGCCGTGTGACGTGCAACAGGAAAGTAGTGCTTAACTGCTGGTACATGTTACTCCTATGTAGAATTTTTTGGGGTAACGATGACAAAACTTGCTTCCAAGTGTGTCATTTTAGTGTTCGTCTGCCCTTGGTACACCTTTTGGGCTAAGTTTTCGTCAGAAAAATTTGCAATCGCCAGTGTTTGCACCTTTATCATCCTACGTTTGGATTAGCCAGAATAATACGTCATAATGATGATTGCATGGGTCTGAAGGTATAACTTGAGCTTCTGGGTTGCAACAACTATCGCCAAAGTTAGCTTTTGAATTTCTGGTAAGTGGTTTCCGTATCGAGGAGAGCTTTTGAATTGTAGACTATAGGTAGTCAAGCCCCCAGCTCTTCTCGTATGAGGGTAGAGCTTATTGCTACTTCAAATACCGTGAAACATGTGAATAGGTCTTCCTCTGCTTCCGGTTTGGATAGTAGAGAGGTGATGTCAAGTATTTTTTCAAGTCCTTGAATGCTTTCATGCATTCGTCGTCTTATTCGTCTTGTTGATCTTTTTCGATTGAGTCGAAAAAAAGGGCTCACGTTGATTGGTGGATCACAAAGATGAACGGTTGAGTACGAATGCTCGTCTAGTCAGACCTTGAATCTCCTTCAAAGTAATAGGGGACTTCATATTGAAGATTGCTCGGATTTACCTTAAATATGCATCGGTGAGGTTAGGCCTCGTTACCTCTGCCAAGTTGTTGATGTGGTATGACCACTACTTTGGGTCAAGAAATATGTGATCGACATCTATTGACCCGTCTTCTGTTAAGGTAGTGTTATCTTTCTACACTTTAGTAGCCTATACGGGGGTAAATAACTTCTTCTTTAACTCCTTAAGTACTTGCACAATGTATCGCCAAGATGCGGTCTGCTTTGAGACCATTGGGGGTGTTTTCATGTCGAGTGTTATTTTGTCGATGACAGTCGAGGTGTGACCGTTGAATCCGATCTGTACCTCTGCTCGGTATATGATCGTTTTTTCCAGGCCCAACTGCTGAATAACTAAGAGTTGGAGTAGGTTGACTACGATGTTGTTGTCCATTATCATTCTGCCGACTATAACATGGGCTAGTTGGACAGATACCACAAGTGCGTCGTCGTGTAGGAAGTCGACGCCTTCGACATCTTGCTTGGTAAAGCCAACGATGGGTTCAGGTTGGGTGTTGACTGCCTAGACTTGTGAGACTAATAGAGCCTACTGGATCTTCCTTTTCTTGGAGTTGTTGGTTGCCCCTAAGTGTTCGAAGTCGGTGAAGATGTCATTGATTCGAATTGTCTTAATTGGCGGATCTTTATCGACATCTGTGCTCTTTCTAAGCTAAGTGTAGCAGTTATCAATTGTGTAACCGAGACCTCGATAGATGGTCCAACTTAGAGGTATCTCATTTTGATTGTTTCGGTAGCTAGAACCATGGTTCGCTCTTGATGTTGCGGATGACGTCAGGCCTCTTTCAATTGGGGATCAGTCTCTGCGCTTGGCCTCCTGCCTACTTTTGTTGTTGTATTGTTTCTTGTCCTCCTTCTTTTTTAGGCTACTCGGGTGCCTTGCTTATGACATCATTGCGTTTGGAAATCGCGCAATCGTTGGGTCAGGAGCTTCTCTCATTCTTCCTATACCTTTGTTGGGGTAGCGGAGCTCTTGGCTGCCCCCGGTCGTGACTTGCTGATCTAGGCTACCCTTCCATGTGCTCGGCTCGTCTATGTCACGGTTGCGATGCATATGGTACATCCTTAACAGGCGAGCGAATTACTCATAAGCTGCCAGTTGAACTTAAGCCAAATTGTGTGACTGTTTCTCTCCGTCTGTTATGTTGCCTACTTCGATGTGAGGTGGATGATGTTCCTTGTGAGCTAGCTACGAATGAACACTTTGTTTGGAAGGTTGCTCATGTTGATTATTAGAGCGTGGCCCCAACCGTAAGTGTATGCTAGTCCGTGGGCCTAATCGAGAGTGCACACTCATCTGCGTGTTAAGACAAGAGTATACTTTATCTCAGGAGGTCAGTCAACAGTGTACATAGCTCGAATGCTCAGTTTGTGGTTGGTCGATGGACTGCTTGCCGGGGCGCTGCTGGAAAGGTTCGTCGTATGCCCTTGTCCGGGGCACTTTACATCTCGGTACGTTGCAAGAGTTAATTCACCAAGGTCGTTTTCTGCTCGAGGGTGCTTGTTAACTTTATGATTTGTCGAGACAAGTGTTGTTCGTCATTTGGGTTGGAAGAGCTTGGACGGTATGAGTCTCTTTGAGTGATAGAAGTGTAATGGACTTCAAGTGCGAGATTTGAGCTAAAATAGGCCAAATCTACATAAAATAGGTCAAAAACATTAAAAAAATGGGTCCGGATCAGCAAAAAATAGGTCGGCCCAGGCGCAAAGAGGCGCGGATCCGGGACTGGGCACATGGATGCTGGTTTAAGTACGGGTCAACCCGCTGGGGTGCTGGAGTACGTGCGAATTGGGCTTGGGAGGCTACTAAAATGGGCTGCTTCCACATGGGTTGCTGCTGCAGCCGTTGTCGAGCTTGTGTGTGGAAAGGCCCTTGTTGCTTGCTGGATTGGGCCTGCTAAGCTTTGCAAAGTGGGCCACTGATGGCTGATCCTGGAGGCTGAGCGAGCAGCTGCAAGTTACACCAGCACGGGTTGGGTTTTGATTGGCTACAAAAATTGCTCCAATTGTTGATTGGGGCATGGCAGTAGCAGTGGTTGGTTGCAGTCGTTGTTGCTCTGCGATCCGTTGAGTGCGTTAAAACCTAAATTTGTAGGGAGCGCCTTTTGTTGTTGTTTGATAATTTTTCAATCATCTTATTTCTTCCCCAGGGTTATTCAAAGAATTTATAAAAAAAATCTAGGAGTAGGAACGTGTGGGAAAATCTAAAAAAATTAGAAATGTTGAATGCGAGAGTCTTCTTCGAGCGTGTGAATCAAGACTCTCAATGAAAGCACCAATTTGTAGATGCAAATTTCCGCATTCTTCTCCTTTGACGAAAATGCACCTGCAAAACAACAACACCTAAGATCAAGGCCAAGAGCCTCACGTACCCACGATGAATTAGGGGGGCTTTGGCCGAAGATTCTTTGATGCCAAAGTTAGAATTTGAGAGAGAAAGTGTTTAGGGAATTTTAGGGAGAGAATGAACTTAGATTTTTGGTGGAGAAATGAGACTATATATAAGAGTGTGGCCGGCCCTATTTGGAGAATACCGACCACTTATGGTGGTTTTATGAGGTTAATTGCAAGAAATAATATCTTGCAGTTAACTTGGTAATCAATCCTAATTTAAATAGGATAATTGGGAGTTACATTTTGAGTGAGGATTTGATGAGGAGTGATGAGATGGTTTTGAATAAATATCATTTTGGGCACCTTTGACTCTTCCTTGATTGAGTCGTTATTGTCTGTTGTATGCGATCCTGGTGTGCCTCGAGGCTAATTTTGTTTTTTCCACCTAAAGCCCGTGTGTCGCCTCCATAATTTTCTTGATTATCTTTTGCTCCACAATAATTATGATTTTTATATGTTATTTCTTTCATGTATTTCATTGACTATTATTTTATAAAATCTCTAGACTTAATGGATTCAAAAAAAAAAAAAAAATATTATCTTATGCATTTTACAAGATTATTATCTTAACAAATTGGGTCGAGTTGAGACCGAAAGATTTTATTATTTAGGGCAAAAAGACTGTTTACTACCTTCATGTTTCGTGGTTTTCAACATTTAGTACATCAAGTTTATTTCGTCCCAGAATCATACCTAAAGTGTAAATTTTGGGACAATCTCATACATCCGTTAGTCAAACTATTAAGTCTTCCATTAGCTATGACGCGACGCCTATGTGGACAATGAATGAGCACCACGTGTCATTAAATGGTCCACGTGGAAAATAAAAATTAAAAAAAAAAAACTCAAAATTTCAAAATTAAAAACCACCTTCCCATTCCTCCTCTACAACATCAATTCTTCTTCTAATCTGCCAACCCCACCACCACCATGTCCCAAAAATCCAAATCACGATGCAAAACCGCAAAACTAGAAAAAAGCCGAGCACCTCCAATCCAAAAACCCAACCCCACCAGAGTTCCAATTCGCCATAGCCAAAGCCCAGCACCTCCAATCCAAAACCCAACCCTTTGAAACCCTAACTTACATCGCCGTCAAGTACATCAGCATCGTAGCCTCCACCTCAGCCTTCTACGCAGCCATGGCCAAGTGCACTAATACGAACGTCTTTAACTTCGTTAACGCCCTTCCCTTCGTCTTCCCCCACCCTCTCTAAATTTACCATTTCTTTCGTCCTCCATGGAACGCTCTCAGGCGTGAATCGTCACTACCAGAAAAAAAAGGTTGAAGCAGAAGTCGAAGAAGACTTCAAAGATAAAATGATTGAGGGCGAACCGGACCAGAAAGTCCCAACCGTCGTCGAACCGCAAGACGATCGCCCAGATCTCATCGGCAAGTTCGCGAGCAGGTCCAGATTCTGGAGTCCATATTCTCATCCGCGCAACCCAACCGCCTATGGCCTCGCTCTCACCGCCAAAGAAGGTAGTGTGCTCGTTGTTGTCTTTTATTTTGGCCGATGTTCTTGGAGTTAACAATTTGTTCATCTTTAATCTGAGCGAAATCTTGTGAGATTGTTTGGGGCTTAGGGTTTTTTTTTGGTAATTTGTATGCAAAAGAGCTTGTGGACATTGTGGTGGACTGTGGAGCAGTTTCGGCGCTTGTTAAGCATTTACAAGCACCTCCGCCGACCACAAACGGTCGAAAAAACCCGATCCCGTGCAAGCACGAGGTTGAGAAGGGGGTGGAGGGCTGGGGAAAACGTTAGGGTTTTGGGTGTGTGTGGATGAAGGAGGAGACGGTGGTTGTTTGGTTTTTATTTTTTATTTTTTTTTAATTATTTAAAATTTTTTTTTTTTAAATATTAAAGTGGGCCTATATTGACACTTAGTGCCTAGTAATTGTCCACGTGGGCGCCATGTCATCAGTTAACAGAAGTTCTAATGGAAAACTTAACGGATGTATGAGACTGTCCCAAAATTAAGACTTTAGGTATGACTCTGGGACGAAAAAAACTTCATGTACTAAATGTTGAAAACCATGAAACTCTAGGATAGTAAACAAAGTTTAACCCTATTGTTTAACTTAATTATAATTTTATCGAACACCCACTTATCAAAGTTTTATTATAAGATTGTTCTAATATACTAGACACAAGAAGCCCCACGCACACATTGGCTTATACAATTAATCTTTAAGACAACACACTCTCCAAATACAAGCTGCAAGTTGGCTAGGTTTGGCAAACGGATTGTGTTTGTCGTGTTTGTGTCATTTTCATGTCATATTAGTTATCTTAACGGGTCGTGTTGTGTCAAACTCATTATCTTAACGGATTCTTAATAGGTGATTCAATAACGACCCAATTCATTAACATGTCGTGTTGGGTTAACGGATCATCAAAGAAATTGCATGCTTAATGTCTAAATCTGGCAAACAATATCTTATTAGGTTCTTAACGGGTGACTCAATAACGACCTAACATGTTAACATGTTCTTAACGGGTTACTCAATAACAAATTGCTTCGAAATCTGTTATATTCGTGTCGAGTTAACGAGTCGTGTAAGAAGTTGTTAGACCTAGTTAGCATAAAGAAATACACAAGAACAGCCGCATCAGATAAATGTGATGCTTGATTTCCTTTGGATTGTTACAGTTGGTTCTAATCATGTCTAAATGTAGTCAGACAAATGCGATGGATAGCAAAAATTGACAACATAAGTATTATATTCTTTGTAATAAAAAAAAAAGTATTATATTCTTACCCCAATTGATCTTACACATATATATTAAAATTAAAAAGACATCACTCAATACAATTGTCTGATGATATTTTTATTAATTTGTAAGTGAAAAATTTCAAGTTCAAATCTTATGGATAGTTAGTTTGATAATAATTTCATAACAGCCCAACTAGGCTTCAAAGGCTATATATGTTGTACTTTTATGCGCAAACGGAAGCGAATTCTAACAAAGTACCAATATCAACATCAAGGAACTTCACTAAACAAACGGAGATTACAAAAGAGTGTTTAAACTCTCACAAACCCAAATCCCACAAATTGACTCTCACCAAATTGCCACACAAAATACACTAACTCTAAGGTCCTATTTATAGTGCATAGGACTTAGGCTACAATAAGAATCCTGATAGGAAGTAAATACAAATCCTAATCAAATAGGTAATTAACAAAATCTCTCCACCAAGGAAAACACCTAAGAAGTCAAAATCCAAACCCAAATAGGACACCAAAACCAAATAGGTAACACAAGCCTAATTCTTTGCATAATCCTAATTTTGAGCCGTAAAACCCAACAATCTCCACCTTGGCGAGAAATTAGCAAACTTCCAAATCAAATACAAACTTCAAATTTGGGATACCAAAATACAAACGCAAATGTGCACCAAATTCTTTCGAAACTAATCTCCACCTAGAATAAAAAAATCCAAAAGTCTTCAAAATTGAAATTTCCTCCAACGCCTTCTCCAACAAATTCCATTACAGAAACTAACAAATACAAAACAAAATTCAAGCAAAAGCTTGAACATATGAACAAAAAAGTGCGAATTGCACTCCGCCCAAAGAGCTTGAGTACCAACCTCCACCTCCTCACATAACCTTTAGAGGAGTTCAGAACAACGATCTTCTACAATGTTTGCATCAACACTAGCAAAAGACTTATCAAACGGCTTCTTTTTGCCCTTCAGTTTAGGGCAATCTACTTTCCAATGACCTTCCTTATAACAATAGCTACAAGTGTTCTTTCCAAGTTTGCTCCTTTCCTTATTTCTTCCTTGAACTACCAAAGCTCCATCTTGTGTGTCAGACACTTTATTCTTTAGCTCTTTAGAATTCAAAGCGACTTTAACATCTTCCAAACTAAGACTTTGTCTATCAAATAGCATGGTATCGACAAAGTGTTCATACGAAGGAGACAAAGAACACCACAAAGTTATCACATAATCGTCATTACTAATTTGGTCATCCACACTTTTCAAATCCATCATAAGTTTATTGAATTCATCAACATGCTTATGAATTGACGTACCTTCATCCATACGAAGAGTATGCAAACTTTTCTTCAAATACAACCGTTTAGCAAGGGATTTGGTCATATACAAGCTCTCCAATTTTAGCCATAATTCTGGTGCAGATTTGATGCTACCAACTTCACGCAAGACTTCATTCGATAAAGTTAGCAGGATTGCTCCAAGTGCCCGCTCCATAACATCTTCTTTTTCTTCATCAATCCACGAATTCAGCAAAGCCTTCACATCGTTTAGCATTTTAAAAAGCCGTTGTTGAACTAACAAAGCATGCATCTTCAATTGCCAAATACCAAAGTCATTGCCGTCAAACTTTTCAATATCAACTTTCACCGAAGACACAAAAGGCTTCATAGTGACTACCAAGCAAAGCCCAAGCTGAAAACTAGGCTCTAATAGCACTTGTTGTACTTTTATGCGCAAATGGAAGCGAATTCTAACAAAATACCAATATCAACGTCAAGGAATTTCACTAAACAAACGGAGATTACAAAAGAGTGTTTAAACTCTCACAACCCAAATCCCACAAATTGACTCTCACCAAATTGCCACACAAAATGCACTAACCCTAAGGTCCTATTTATAGTGCATAGGACTTAGGTTACAATAAGAATCCTAATAGGAAGTAAATACAAATCCTAATCAAATAGGTAATTAACAAAATCTCTCCACCAAGGAAAACAACTAAGAATTCAAAATCCAAACCCAAATAGGACACCAAAACCAAATAGGTAACACAAATCTACTTCTTTGCATCATCCTAATTTTGAGCCGTAAAACCCAACAATATACAACAGGGAAAACCCAAAGGCTTAAAAGCCTGGTCACTCGCATATATATTTTTTTAATGTGTGAATGGTTGAGATTTAATTAAATCTCAATCAATTTAGTTTCAACTGTTTATAACTAGTGAAAGAAAATGCGCCAAATAGAAATCCCAAAAGCTTAATACAAAGAATAAAACATGGGAATTGTTATTGGCACTCCAAATTTCTCATTCAACCCTCCAAATTTTCTATATTTAGAAAGAAAAATACACGTCTGAAGAGTGTAAAACGAGATTTTTAGAGTGCTAATAACACTTCCCTAAAACATATTCCTACTAATATATATATATATATATATATATATGTGTGTGTGTGTGTGTGCGCGCGCGCGCGTGTGGGAAAAGGATCCTCGTTGGATCCTTTTCTTGAGGATCCTAAGGATCCAGTGATTTTGTATGTTTATCGTATATCGTACAACCAAAAATCATTAGATACGATTTATACTTGATTTTAAATTTTAAATTTTAAAATAATTTTTAACCGCACGATGTACGATGAACGAACAAGATCACTGGATCCCTAGGATTCCAGGCGAGGATCCTTTTCCGTGTGTGTATATGCCACTGGAATCTTGTAATCTAAGTATAATTCTTTGTACCTTCTTTATCTTTCTTCCAAAAAGCATATTCCTTTGCCATTGTAAATTAAACTCTATCCACAACTTAATACTTGACCCTGTACTTGTACAGAAAGTTGCGCTCGCCATTTTGGATATGAGCTAATTAACCTAATTCAGCGTTAACCATCATGGGTTTGCATTTGGTTTCTTCCCTGGTGACTTGAAATGTCAACAAATTTGAGCTGATATGTGCGGGACCCTGGATACAATCGCATCATCTTTTGTAGTGCAACTTTTTTAATTATATCCTGCGACGTGACCAATTTTCTTTTGATTCAAAAAATCTACGTTGTTTGAACTTTCCCACGATGTGAACCAAATGCATTGACTTGTAAGTCTTGGTTAGGACTGCCCCATGGAAAACAAACTTCACTCATAGAGGAGTGGGATTGAGTGAGAACCACATGCAACAAGATCTCATCACTTCTTGTTCGTGTGTTGGTCCATGGGGTAGTTCTGTGTATGGTCCATAATGGTTTGTGTGTGTTTGTGTCTAGCTCCACTTTAGCTAGAGTGCGTTCATATGAGATGTCGATATTGTGAGGAAGTGAAGTGTTGTCTCATGTAAAAAAGTTAAAAAACCTTGCAAGACATTATAAGAAGTTACTCCTCTTATTCTCAATTAGTTTTGGAAAAGAATCTCACGTTCAGATCTCATGTTGATATGACATCATTGAGATATTGATATATGAATGTCAATTTGGTGTCTACATTATGCAAATATGTTCTCGTAGCATGTGACCGATATCAATGTTGATATGTGTCTGTGTGTCTTGATATATTAACAAAAAAAAATATGAATAAACATATTGTCAAATATCTCGCTCTATAAATAATAAAACCATTTCAAGAAAGAGATATGACATGATAACAATGAAGTTGCAAAATACTAGTCGTAAATTTTGGAAATAGTTATCCCATGTGAATCACATAGCTTGGTGGACTATGTCTATAGACAAGTTGGGGAGAAAATAGATTCTCATGACTATATAAAGATAGACAGACATGATGATGAGAGGGGAAAAACGCCAACTTAATAATTGAGCTCAAGAATAATGCGTTCCTTTCACAATCTACTTTACTTACCCTATATAATGTGTTCCTTTTACATCAAATTTTAACAATTTAAACTGTTTATTTTCTCAATTCATATATAATCTATGCAAAAATTCAATTCAATCCGAAATCATTTTCTCATTTAATAGTCACGATAAAATTTTAATGTTTCTTATAACATAGTGTTCGTCAATTTCTTTGAAATCAATTAGATATCTCAAATATTTTCGATTTAGCTAATATTTTGTAAATATAATCTATAAAGTACAATTTGAAAAATAAACTATTGCAGTTTGATGTGGTGTGGGCCATCCCTTCCCTTGTATAAAGTTGATTGAATTTTGTCTTACAACTCTACATCATTTCTCATCAGTTGCTCTACTAAAGATCTTTTCTCGGTTAATCGTTTTGCCGCATTTCATTCTTGTCCCAATAAACCCAAATATAATACCATTTTTTCCAAAAGTGCGATGGCTACTTTAAGATCAATGCCCTGGAATCAAACCTGCCGCGGCCATGACCACACTTGGCCTTCGTGTCCCTGTGAAGTACCCAAAAATTTCAGTTACGCGTTCGGTTTGATGAAGGCGAAAAGTCGTCGGAGAGTTGGGGGTGTTGCGTTGGCTCCTAAATGGCAGCTGCTGGAAATGGGAATTAAAAGAAAGGGAATTAGGGTAACGGTGGCGAAAGGGTACGATGGTCGTGACCCTGCAGCGGGTGTTAATATTCCGGCGGAGGAAGATGAGAGGTTTGTGGAAGTCCTTCGGGAAGTTCAGCCTTACATTTTCTTACACAGAAGCACTACATTTGTTGTGGTCATAGCCTGTGAGATTGTTGCTAGTCCTTTCTTCTTGGATGCCATACTTCAGGTATTTGCTGCTTTTGCAATCTCTCTCTCTCTCTCTCTCCCCCTCTCCCTCTCATACGAGATGGTCACACACTGTGACATGACAGTGAGCCTGTGAGCTCTAGCTACCGTTCATTTTAGTGCGTCACACTGCGACACAGTACACCTTACCTAACTTATTATTGGACCGATTCCTTCCTAATTTACTGAAGTTAATTACTTCATGACTCCCCTCAATGATACATGGTAGCTAGTGATGTGTTTATTAGTAAATTTATGTTTCAAACAAATATTTATGTTATATATACTTGCATGACATTTATAAGAGTATCCCCAATGAGGACTCTATCCTCTACGAGACTACTACATTTTAAGCCTTAGCGATAAATTTCATTCCCAATGAGTCTGAAAATGAGACTAGATCCATCACTGGGGCTATTAACTTTCTTTCTTGAGTAGCATAAATCGGGCTATATCTAGCCCCAAAAAACAGTAGGTCCCACAAAAAAAGTAGCAACTCATGTGAACAAAATTTTATCATTCTCTCTCTACTTGCAAATACACTTATACTCTCATTTTATTATTATTTTTTAATTCTTTTTTCTTACTTATTTTCTTGCAATGTGGCTAATTAATGATGTCTTAAATTCCTTAAGAATTAAAATTTCAAATTGATTTAACGTTGATGGACATTGGTGGATGAAATTTTCAAATAATATTTTTCAAAATTGTATGATACTAATTTACCAATTGGTGCTAGGTAAATTGTTGTGTTATTGTAGACATTTCGTGTTCACAGTTATATGTGAAAAATCAAATTATTTCAGAGGGTAAGGTGGGGGTTTGTTTCTTTGAACGGATAAGATTGATAAGAGAATCTAATTCAACGATTCATAAGTAATTAAATCTAACTTTGTCACATGTTGAACCTTTTAGGTTGAAAGGCCCATAAAAAAAAATTAAGATAGCATGTCCAAAATCAACTTAAGAAAAGTTAACACAAAAAAATAAAAATAAAAATAAAAATAAAAAATAAAAAAATAAAAAAAAAATCATCGCTTAATCAAATTATTATATATATATATATAGGCTTATATAGAGCTTGAAAGATATAACCCCTCACTAGAAGAGATTCTTTTATAAAGTCTCAAAGACTCCTCGGAGCTCTAAAATGGGCTATTATATCCACCACTTTTCCAACCTTATATAGAGCCCCTCACTAGGAATGCTCTAAAAAATCATTCCCTTCGAGAACATTTGATAAAATTGGAAGAATAAAAAATAAAGATAGTATAATATTTTATGTTTTGCAAATAGTTTAATAAAACAACATTGTGTATACTAGTAACCAGCACACACGTCATGCATATTCAATTAAGTTTGCTTTTTGTTTTAACACGACTTATCATTTAAGATAATGTTAAAGAGACTAAATTTTGTAAACTAAATGACATGAAAGTTGATGATTGGATTATGACTTAAGCATTAATAAACGTGTTTATTCCTATTGATGACACATCATTTAGTTTGCAAATTTTGGCTACAAAATTAGTCATCCTCGCATTACCCTATCATTTAATATGCATCCAACTAATAGTGAAAAAAAAAATAGGGTAATGCTAGGGAGACTAAATTTGGACACAAAATTTGCAAACTAAGTGATATGTCACCAATAAAAATGAGCACGTTTATCAACACTTAAGTAATAACTCAATCATCAATCTCTATGTTCTTTAGTTTTCAAAATTTTATTTACAAATTTAATCTCTCTAACATTATCTTAAAAATATAATTATCTACATGGAAGGATTTTTCGACTTCTTCGATGCCTCTAAGTTTTGTATATGAAAAAAGAGAAGATAAAGATGCGAAAAACATTTCCCTTTTAAAACAGTGCTTATCTAATAAGTACATATTAATAAAACCCTATTTATTAACGAAAAGAGGGTAAAAAGATAATTTTATCTTTTATCACAACAACAAAATTAAAAATAATAACGTAATTTCAAAAAATAAAATTTTGTTATTTAAACCTCACATACAAATGATTTTATCATCTCTAACTTAAGAAATTAAAAAACAAACTTCTCACTCTCTCCCTACTTCTACGTTCTGTCACACACTCTTTCTCTCTTCTTTAATTAAAAAAAAAAAAAAAAAAAAAAACAAAAGTAAAAACTTTATACACTAGTTTCTTATTATTATGGCGCGAATTTATTAAATTATTAATGCGAAATTTAGGCCCAATAATCCGCCAAAAATTGTGAAGCGGTAGTCAACCAGAAACTTTAGTGTAGGACCGTTTTAATCGTGGCGGCTTCCGGAGTTCACCCAGCACTCATCTTTTGAATTAGATCATCCTCTGTGCGTGCATTTTTCGTTCAACCCCTTCTATGGCCGCCACATACACCACTTTAGGAACCCACCGACGACTCGCCACCGTAACCGCCCAGCTAACCTCGCCTAGCCGCTCTTCTCTTACCGTCACCGAAAAACCCTGTCGGCTGCCTGTGGCGAATAGCGGGAGGCGGAAGGGCAGGGCTGGAATTTCCCTCAAGTGCAGCAGCAATGCGTATGGCCCTGTGATGGAGGATAGCGAGAGCGATTGCGAGAACTACAGTAGCATGGAGGACGAGCAGTTCGTGCGGTGGTTCCGGGAGGCTTGGCCGTATTTGTGGGCCCACCGCGGCGGTACCTTCGTTGTGATTATATCGGGTGAAATTGTGTCTAGTAGTCACTTGGAACCCATTCTGAAGGCAGGTCCTCTGCCTTTTCTAATTTTCTCTTTGAACTGTTTGGTTGCTAAGAAAATTTTCTCTTTGAACTCTTTGGTTGCTGAGAAAATGAAACAAACAATGCCAATCAACGGAAGGAAAAGAAAATCTTTTTATTCGTTTTCTTTCCATTGGATTGTTTGTTAGTATATGTCTATTTATATATTGTTTTTTATGCAGGATATAGCATTTCTTCATCACCTGGGGATCAGGTTTGTTCTTGTTCCAGGAACCCATGTGCAAATTGATGAACTTTTGGCACAGAGAGGTGAGGGTGTTATTGTATGTGATTGTTATTGTACATTCTCAATGAGTAGGGCTGGTTTGGGATTGCTTCACGGACGCTAAAAGCGTTTTTTGACACCTAAAAGTGCATCTGATTGCGTTTGGCAGAAAAACTTAGAAGTGCTTCTGACTCATAGAAGCACATTTTGGAAAGAAGCAATTGCCAGATGCTTCTTCGAGTAGTACTTACTTGTTTTTCCAGGTAGGATTTGGATTCTAGTAAACATTTCAACGTGGTTAAAGCCCGTCTACTAGAAGTGCTTTCTAGAGAAGCAATCCCAAACGAACCCTAAGCATGATATCACGGAGGGGAGTACAAAATATGATTTATTGGTGGTATTGATTTCAAAATGCATTTCTTAGTTTAGTTAGATTATTAATTCGTTAGGTTCTTGAAGTTGTTGGTTTGTTTAAGCCATTTGAAGTGCTATAAGTTTGAAACTAAGCAGGTATCTGTTAGTTGTTACTTTTCAGGAAAGAAGCCAAAGTTTGTTGGTCAGTACAGGGTAACTGACTCGGATTCTCTAGATGCTGCAAGGCAAGCAGCTGGGGCGATATCTAAGACAATAGAGGCAAAGCTTTCTCCAGGACCTTCCATATGCAATATTCGTCGACATGGTGACAATAGTCGTTTGCATGAAGTTGGTGTCAGCGTCGAGAGTGGTAACTTTCTTGCAGCCAAGGTAAGAATCTTACTCTTTCAAAAGTGACATTAAACATTAAGTTGTTTTCTTGATTTTTGAATTTTTTTCGTTGGTACAAATTCTGAAAAGTACTGCTGTTATTTCATTTTTCAGAGAAGAGGAGTTGTTGCTGGTGTAGATTATGGGGCAACAGGTGAAGTCAAGAAAGTAGATGTTTCTCGCATGCGTAAGAGGCTTGATGATGATTGTATTGTGATACTGAGCAACCTGGGTTATTCCAGCTCTGGAGAAACTTTAAATTGCAAGTATGCTTTATAGACATAGCTTCTAATAGTTTCCGTTTTGGTGTCTCAAATGAAAAGTTTACACAGTGCTTGTTATATATTTGGTTGATTATTTTCTACTGCCAGCTCTTCTTACACATATAATACCTAGTTGCTGATGATTTATGCTTCATTATATTTCAGCACGTACGAAGTTGCAACAGCTTGTGCCTTGGCTATCGAAGCAGATAAACTTATCTGCATAATAGATGGTCCAATTCTTGACGAGAGTGGACGCCTTGTTCGCTTCTTAACTCTTGAAGAAGCAGACATGTTGATTCGTAAGCGGGCTCAGCAGAGTGAGGTAGCTGCTAGCTATGTGAAAGCTGTTGATGAAGAAAATCTGTCTGGCTTTGGATATGGTGATCCCAATGCTACTTACCGGAATGGGAGGGCTCTTAAGGAAAATTATACCGCATGGTTTCACAATGGTGTTGGTTTTGAAAATGGGAATGGATTATGGACTGGTGAACAAGGTTTTGCTATTGGAGGTCATGAACGGCAAAGTCGATTAAATGGTTACCTTTCCGAATTGGCTGCTGCAGCCTTCGTTTGCAGGGTAAGCTCATAACAGTCCTTTTCCCCCTGGTTTATGAACTTCAGTAATTATGTGTCTGCATAGGTTAAAGTTTCAGCTTCTTTATATGTTGAATATCAAGAACCCAGCCAATGGTAGTTTCTGATTTAATGCCAGGGAGGTGTTCAAAGAGTACATCTGTTGGATGGAACTAAAGGGGGAGTTTTATTGTTGGAATTGTTTAAAAGAGATGGAATGGGGACAATGGTGGCTAGGTATGCTATTTTTTTTTTTTTTTTTTCAATTTACGTATCTGAATTTTGTAAACTTTTGTGACTTTCTGATGTCAGATACTAATCAACTTTAGTGTGATGATAAGCTATGCTGATGGTCCTAATTGCTAGGATTTTTTTGTTGTTGATGTGATGGTCTGCTATTTACATTTTTCTGGTTTATGTTTCTTTCCTCGTTTGTAGCTTACTAGCCTAGTCAGTATTTTAGTGGAAATCCAAACATCAATTTTTCAAGCCACGTTACATCTAAATATTCATTTGATAGAGTTGCACGAGTTCATTAGAGGTTGTTTTGGTCTCATCTTGCTTGGATTGGGCATAAAATAAGTTGTAATTGTTCCTGGATGTGTATTTAACTTGTATCTTCTAATCATTACATCAAAAAAAATCGTGAGTTTTTATTGGTACTCCAAAAAAGAACTCTCTAGAAAAGAATTCAAATTTAAAAATAAAAAACCAGGAAGAAGGGAGGAGGGAGGAGTGCGGGATGCTGTTTTTGGAGTGCTGATAACAATTCCCAAATATTTTTGTGCCAAAGATATTCTCATCATCATCGGTTAACCATGCTAAGATTGGATACTGGGTACATAGGGGTAGCTTCTTGGTTTCCATTGAAGTCTTAACTTCAAGAGTTTTTTTACATGAATTATAAAAAAGGAGAGCAAACAATTGTACCTAACATATGCTGCTATGCATAAGTTTTCCTCCATCCATCCACTGACATGCATTAAATGTTCGTTCTTAGTGACCTATATGAAGGAACCCGGATGGCTAGTGCATCTGACTTCTCTGGAATAAGACAAATTATACAACCTTTAGAAGCATCAGGCACATTGGTTCCAAGAAGTGACAAACAGGTTTGTCTTAATGATCTTTTATAATTTTGTTTTACTGAACCTTCTGCCTTTCACTCGTGATTATTAATTGAAACTAATCTTAATTTGTATTGTTTTCTTGAACGGACTTTGTACCAATAGCTACGTGAAGAATTGGATTGCTTCATTGTGGTGGAAAGAGAAGGTCAGGTCATTGCATGTGCTGCTCTTTTTCCTTTCCCAGAGGAGAAATGTGCAGAGGTTGCTGCTATTGCAGTTTCTCCTGATTGCCGTGGTCAAGGGCAGGGTGATAAATTACTTGGTAATATACTGTAAAAAACTTGAATAAGCATCGATATAGCTTTTCTCTTGTTGCTTTCCTCATTTCCTAATATACTTCACTAGTTATTGCTGAGCATATTTTCTACTGACCCTTTTGAAAGTTTAATCACAGGATAGTTCTATTCACACTCCTATTTTTACTTCTCACACACCCTTGTTAATTTTTGGCCATTGATCTTCTTCAATTCATTCGATCTAACGGCCAGAAATTGAGAGGGGTGTGTGAGAAGTAAAAATGGTTGTGCAGATAGCACTACCCTAATTATATTAACAGTAGCTAATCATATTCACATTATAGCCGAAAATATGCATTTGCTCTCTTTCTTGCAGCATTTCCAATGATTCCACTCTTACAAAAAAAGTTCTTTTACCGTTACTGTAAACTTCCACTCTTGTACTGATATCATATATTCCTAAAAAAGTGGATGGTATATATCAGAAAGAGGAAGAAACATCAGTAACGGCTCACATCAGCGCACATACTTCTGGCCTAAGCCACGTAGATTTGGATTACATCTTGTTTCTTCCTGTTCTTTTTCTACTGAACATCTTGGATTCATTTGACCCAAGATGCTTTGAACTGAAATTTGATACCCAATTAAAAACAAAGGGACAATTTGGACCATGTATACTATTGTATATCTGCAAACTGTATTATCGTTACTGTTATAGTCCATAATTTCTTACAGTTTTAATATCTGCAGATTACATTGAGAAGAAGGCATCTTCGCTCGGATTGGAGAAGCTTTTCTTGCTTACAACCCGCACTGCAGACTGGTTAGTTTCTACTAATTGAAATACATGGTATAGTAGCCTACATATGCTTGTAGAGGGTTCACATGTGAGGGTTAGATATGGTTATTGCACGTATTCCTTGGCGCTTCGTTCTATTTTTTTTATAAGAAAAACAAACGTTCAGTGATCAGTCTTGAAGAATGACACCCGTTGTTTCTCTCACAGGTTTGTGAGACGCGGTTTTTCACAATGTTCGATTGAATCAATACCAGAGAGGCGGCGGACAAAGATCAATCTGTCGCGTAAATCCAAGTATTATACTAAGCAGTTATTACCAGATGCTAGCGGAATTACTGTTAACAGGGACTTCACTTGAGGTTTAAAATGTTGCCGGCAAATTCTCTGTTCACCGGGTTTAGCAGCCAAATCATGGCGGAAAAAGCTTCAACAGTTCTCAACCTGGTTCAGGATTATCTAAGTGCAAATCTATCAGCGTGTTTGAAGTATGAGTTAATGTATCTAAATCGACGATCGCTTCGTCACACCGACCGAATAGCAAATTTGCTTAATAAATGATGGGCGAATTCGGTTATATATTCAACCGATATTTGGAAAGATCAAACTAGCGATGGAAATGGTTCATCTAAAGCTATTGGTAAAAGATCCAACTGGGATTCCCCCTTCATATATGAACATATGATCTACCCATTACCATCCAACTGTTTGATCACATAAACCAATCAATTCAGTAGTACAATATGACCATAGAATGCGGGCGACTGACTGTAGCACAACTTTTAATTTAATGTCGTTTTGGTTCCATCGTGTTCACCCAATCAGATGGTCAAAACTCAACACGTAATTTCAAATTCCCGAGCTACCAAGTGCAGCAGGTACCAGTGAGCCAGCAAAGAGATTGAGATATAGGCAAAGGTGGGAAACAGAGAGGAGAGGCAGAAGAAGTAAAAAATTCAAACTGCAGTGCATTGCAAGCAAAGCTATCCGTTCCATCATTTCTCGAACTGGGATTGAAATGCACGTATGGGGAATACAACGAAATACAAAACATGGAATACAAAAACTGTAAAAATACTATCGAACAGACAAGAAATACAAAGGCACTGTCATTTATACCAAAGAAATAGGAGAAGATACTTCACAGCATGAATCGCGTTTATTATTGTAGTCTGTGTTTCATTTGGACCAAGTAACTCGTTCAATGAAATACGACAAGGGTACTGCAAAGAATTGTTGCAACAGCCTCCCTCCTGAGATTGACCACGGAAACAAAACCATTGAAGCAAAATCAATTCTCCTCAGTTTTGGGGAGGCCTTTAAACTTGAAGTTGTCTGCATATGCTTTCACCTGAAGCCACAGATACAGTAAGAAAGATTCATTTTTACATCTCAAGATATAAAAACAAAAAAACAAACCCAATATTTTAATACAAATAATCAGAAATTTCTATCTCGAGGGCGGGCAACACCTCATTACTCAATTTCTTAACGATTCCAGGAAAATAGGAAGCAGCTAAGATTAACTACCTAACTAGAAATGGACTATCCTGCTGCCATTTTTGCCAATCTATTCTCCATAATACTACACACAAAGCTTAAAGCGGTTAAACTGTTTTGGTATGAATTGGCAGAACGGAAAAAGTACTGTACAACTTCAATAAAACACTTAATATAGAAAATGATGGCTTAGGGAGCTAAAATCAATGGAGTCGAAAACTGAAATGACAACAGTTGTAGCTTCTACAGGTCCTTCAGAGCAGGTCCTCGCTTCATCAGGAAAAAGAAACCAAAGGGTTGTGATTCATGAAAATTTCACGATGATTTTATATTCTAATTTCCAAACAGAACCAACATCTTAATCTCAAATGACAACAGTCTTCTGTATGGGTGCTACCCCCAAAACGATAGATACATTTAAGAAATAATAACAAAAAGAAACTGTTATGAGAATGAAATAGCTTCAGAGAGTATGAAGAAAGAATCACATACCCTCAACAATGGCGTTTGCCGCCTTTTAACCTGCAGATGAGTTCAAGAACTGTCATTATTAGGTCAAAGGGAAGTTAAAATAAAAAAATCATAGATAAAAGAATTTGCACCCATCATAAAAGAACATATTTTCAAAGTAAACCAACAGTTAAAGGGCTACCAGTCTACTACCATAACTTATATGCAATCACAAAATCGCACAAAATCGTTTATAGCTGGAAGGTAATATCTGGAATTCAATGACTATATGCCTAGTTCTTTTTCCCCATATGGGGGATGAACATATCCCTAGGTTAAAAACACACAAATTTTCCTTAAGAAACACAACAAAGGGCAGCCCTAAACCCGATGGAGGACAAAGAAAATGAACAAAACATACCACATAATCCCAACCATGTCTCTGTGCAAAGGACTTTGCAGCGTCTTCGCTGTCAAAACCCAGTGTCGAATCACCAACGTGTGCGTATGGGTCCCCAGTGGAAGTCCATCCCATCAATGGATTCTCCCACCTACAAACATATCAAAAAGATGAGCCATTAATCATCCAATTATGCTAACATAATAATCATCTGATATTTAAGAGAGAACAAAAAGAAGCTTATTTCAAGGCTCGACTATGACCTGACTTAAAATATCCCAAACAAAATCCAAGAAAGGTGCCATCTAGCTAAAGCAGCGCAGTTCTAAGGTTTTATTGTCATGTTAAAACTACCGGAGGAGCAGAAAATGTTCTAAATGAAGAGATTGACTGATAACACAACATTCACATTGGTTAACACAAAAGTCCGTAAAAACTAAGCGGTATAAAACCTATCTGCCCACCATGAACCACATCAGAAGATACAACCCTTCAGAAACAAATCCAAAATATATAACCGAATCAGCAATCCCTCAAAAGTCCAAATACTTTTCCAATGGGAACTATTAAATGGGGAACCAAAAAACATACTTTTGTGTTGACACAAAGTTGATTTTCCACTTCCCAACTTTCCCTGATCCTTGCTGAGATGCAGTTCTTGCAGGTGAGTATATTATAACCTGTCATGCGTCCCCAAAAATGGATAACTTCCCAATCACAATGAATTT
Organism: Pyrus communis; assembly: GCF_041283825.1. Classification (NCBI taxonomy): domain Eukaryota; kingdom Viridiplantae; phylum Streptophyta; class Magnoliopsida; order Rosales; family Rosaceae; genus Pyrus; species Pyrus communis. The sequence goes on from NC_142566.1 coordinate 17,266,670, forward strand.
TAAATTCAAAAAAAAAAATGACATTAACCATGTCCAGCTTGTGACTTTCATCAAAAACTAAAAAAATAGAAACTTCAACCTCAAAATTTACCATTTTCTTACCAATGCATAGGTACCAAAAACTAAAAACGAAGTGATTATCAAACGGCGCTAAAATGCGAGGAGACCAAAATTTTAAATCAAATTTACAAACCAAATGAAGTGTACTAATAGTAAATAAACACATTAATCAACATTTAAGTACTAAACTAATCAAATCATCAACATCTACATCATTTGGTATACAAAATTCAGCTTAGAAATTTGATCTCCTAGCATCACCCATGCCCAGTACCCTAATTCTCGATCCATAAACCAAAAAATCAGATTGGGATTGGGTTATGTGCATCCATTTCAGAAACTGTGTCAAAATTAGAGAAAAATTCGAATTGAATTTCAGAAGGAAAACGAAAAGGATCATACCCTCCGGCGAAGATGTTCGTCGGGAATGCCGGCGACCTTTCCGATCTCGCCGGGCATGTACTCGACTAGAGCGTCCGTCGAGAACGACCTGGACCTTGAGGCAACAGAGGCTCGGAGAAGACGAGCGTGGTTTGATATGCGCTGCAGAGAGCTCGCCATCGCAGGTTTACGAATCAACGGAAGAACCAAAACTCACGCGCGCCTTGTGAAATGTAGAAGTTGCAGCTGAAACCGAAATGTTGTTTTTCAAGTTTCAACTATTTTGATGAAATTTACTTTTTCACTACTTTAATTTTAAGTATACAGAAACTGCCCAAAACTTTGGTTTATTTTTATTTTTGTCAAACTATAGATTTGTTAGATTAAATATTATATTAAAGAATCGACAGAATTCGAAATTACAACCCTCTTCTTCAACATTATGATAAAGAGTTACTTGCTAACCGCCCATAACTAAGTTGAATTGGTAATATCTAAGCCCCAAAATCTAATACGAGCATCTCAAAGAGATTTTTAAGGGTAATTTTTTAAATACAAGTTTCTACATATAATTTAGTGCAATAACGTTTTAGGATTCATATAACTGATTCCACTTAGTAAAAAAAGGCTTTGTTGTTATTATATATATGATGATATTTAAATTACTTTGAACTAATTTGTATATAGCACGATTTTAACTTTTGTGTACAAAGAAAGGATATAACATTTTAGTAAACTGATTTAACTCACATATGCACTTAGCACTTTGAAAACCAAAATATTTTACTTCATAGTTTTACACTCCAACATACTTTGCAAATTTATACTATTGATATTCATGAAAGGAGTACCGAACTCGAGACCTTAAATGTAGTAATGAATGCTCTTGAATATTTGTAGATTGAGAAATGAAGGGGATGTATTCAATTGGGAATTTGAGAGATTTTAATAGATTTATAAATCTATGGGTTTTTATGGAGTTTAACTGATTTGTAGATATTCTATATAAAATTTTGATTCAATTCTCTCGAAATCTCATAAGAAGATGTGAGATTTGTAGATGCTTAAAATACACTACAAAATCTCTTCAATTCCCTCTAATTCCTTAACCCTACTAAATTCTTTAAATTCAAATTCAAATTAAATACACCTGGAATGTTATAAATTTTCTTAAAATTCTAATTGAATACACCTAGATTTCAAAGGATTTTAATAAACTATTTTAAAATCCTGATGGAATACACATTGAATTTTAGAGAATCACTTAAAATCCTGATTGAATACCTCTAGATTCATTAAAATAATTAAAACCCCTCAAAATCTCAATTGAATACACTCCTAGTCTCCAATTTAATAACTTGGTTTTGTGATGTAAAATAAACTAAAGGCCGTAAAATCTATAGCAAGGCCCAAGCATCGCAAACTTGAGGACACAACCCCCGTTTTGAAGAGAATGACGTCGCGAAAAAAAAATATAAAAATAAAATAAAAAATAAAAAATAAAAAATAAAAAATAAAAAAACTTGTTATGTTGTTCCTAAAATATGAATATATTTTTTTGCCAAACTCCATTTGCTAGCCCAAAATGGCATTTCAGGATTACTATTTCTTTAATTTGTTTTCTTATTTGTACTCCTAGAAAAATGAGGGCTAAAAGGCATTGTATAATCTTTTATATTAGAAAATCAATAAATTTTAAGGTCCTCAGTTCTTGGTGAGTTCTTGATTGCTAGTGAATTCTAACTTAGGTTAATTCGTTGTTAATTTGTGGAGTCATTCGATATAATGTTGTTTGTATCTATCCCACTATTTTTCCTCCACTTTTTTTTATTTCTCATTTTTCACATTTGTTTTTGTATATCAATTACAAAAAAAATAAAAACTAAAAATCATATAATTACCGATTAGACCTTAATTTTTGTATGAACACAAAAGGTTTTGCTCAAATAAAGTTTTTCAAAAGAATGCGCTCTTCGTTAACTTCCTTATTCAAAAAGCACAAAAAAAAAAAAATATATCAAAAAAAATAAAAGAGAGAATAAAAGAAAAGGAACACAGAAAAAGTATAGGGGTGAAAGTGTATAATGCTTTCGAAATGAGGGGTTTAACATAATTTAGAGAAACCGAAGACCCCTATTAGCATTTAGCATTAACCATTTGGCGGGTCCCATCCCTCAGGCCTGGCTGTCCATCTCTCAAAAGGGTAGGCCGAGCGAGACAAAAACAAAACCTGGAAGAATTTCAATTACAACAATTTTTCTCCTTCTAATTTTCGGACAAAATTCGACACACTTGAACACCAAGAGTCCATAAAATAAAATTCATGTAAATATTTGTATGAATTTAGCAAAATTCTCAGCTTCTTCAAATTTCGGATTATCCAGCCAATCTCTCAGCTGCCCACATTTTCCGTCAGCTCCTCGGTGATTTCTGCGATCCGGTAATCCTCTGCTTCCCTTCTCTCTTTTTTCTTTTCAGTTTTTCACCGGCTACTTGCCGGAATTTCAATTTTTTGAAAATCTCGCTCGTATTTTATTGTAATTATGAGAATTAGATTCTGGGGTTTTTTTGCGTGTGCAGGAATTACCGACATGCATTGCCATTTGATGCAATTGATGTGAATTTTCTTAGTTGAGGTGAGCGAGTTGGAATTCAGGTTCTTGTAAAAGTTCAGAAATTTAGTGGATTTAGACAGAATTTAACGTAAAAAATGATAAATTGTTAAGCTTGTAACCTTTATTAAATTGATATACCCAGTTGGAATTTTTGTACACTTCATTGTAATTTGAGGCTAGAACATTGTGTCAAGTCTCCCGTTAGCTCCAAGTATTCCATTTTTTTCTTAAATCTTCTTAGGTCTTCCTCTGCTTCTTTAGCCTCGGATCGCATTTGCCAATATCGTTTTTTAATCAAAGAAAAAAAAATGACTTGAAAACAGAACATATAATTTAGTGGATGAGTTCAATTCCACAGGGGTTTTAAGTTTCACTGTAGGGTTTTTTTTTACCCTCCTTATATATTCATTTATATTGGGTTGGGGGAATTATGGTAAAATTATAATTGTTGGTCTTTTAAGTTACTATATTGTAGTTGAAGCTTTTTACCATTCAAAATTTGATAATCTATGAAGTTCTGAAAAGTGCAGAAATTGACTTGGCAGATTTCGTTCTGGAAGGGCTCTGGATTTCGGTTGATGGGTGCTCCTAAGCAGAAGTGGACCTCCGAAGAAGAAGAAGCCCTTAAAGCTGGAGTACTTAAACATGGGGCAGGAAAGTGGCGCACAATACTGACAGATCCAGAATTCAATACTATCTTACATCTGCGTTCAAATGTTGATCTCAAGGTCTCCATTTTCGAGACTTTAGCCTTAGTCGGTATTGTTAAACTAATATAGAAAAATGTGGATGTACAAAATCTTCTTCGGATTTAAAGGTCTATTATTTGAGCTGGATAAGTTATTCTTTTCATATCCTAAAACAGTACTGTACAGATTCATTCTTGATTTGGTTGTAAATATTAGATTTTGTGTTTTTGTTTAATAACGCTTGTAGTTGTTTCCTTGGATAGGACAAGTGGAGAAATATAAATGTGACTGCAATATGGGGTTCTCGACAGAAGGCTAAGCTTGCACTTAAAAGGAACTTACCAACTCCTAAACATGAGAACAACAATAACCCTTTGGCTGTGAGCACTGTAATCCAAAGTCATAAAGAGGTGGTTGATGCTAAGCCTCTTGCCATTTCTGGTGGAAAGTCACAGACTACTGAATCAAAAGATTCAAAACATCCAATTTCCAGGTTAGATCTCCACTGATTTTATGGATATTGAATGTACATTCATTCTGTGATAAGAACTGGATCTGAAAATTCTTGATCTAATGGGATAACGGTCAAATAACTGGTCAGCATTAAGGATCAACGGTACCTGTTATTTTGACCCTCAATTCATTATCTTAGTTCCATAAAATCTCGTACTCATGAATATTGTCACCGTAAAGCGAATGGCATGAAAATGTTAATGTTGTACAAATGAATTTTATCACTTGCATCTATAATATTTTGTCTTTAGGAGTTCTGTGATAGGTATGACTGTCCTGTGAAATATATTTTACCTTTTTTTCTCAATCCCTTTTCGTTTCATGCTTACTCTATACTCTCACTTTGTATTTCCTGAACAATAGAATAGGAATTCTCTATGTAAGCATAGCTGTAAAGGTCACTTAACTGAAGACTGTTGATATGGTTGGCATATGAGTATGGTTACGTTTGCTAATTTGCGAGGCAGTTTTCTGATATCCTTCTACATTTACAAAAATATGTTTTGAGACGACTCCACATCTTATTCTTCCTTTACAATGGCAAAAAAAACATTGTACTTTATGACATGCTATCGTATTTTTCTTGACATCTGGTTGGTTTTAGGTTGGATCACCTTATATTAGAAGCTATTACAAATTTGAAGGAGCCAGGGGGTTCTGACAGAGCTGCAATTGTTATGTACATAGAGGTATATATATTGTGAGTCTTTCATTCATAGTTTTGGAAACCCATCTCATAGAAAACTTTCAGAACTGTTTTGTGTTTAAATAACAAACATTTAACAAGTCAAACTAAAGTACATAATTCTGTCATCTTTGAATGCAAATGAGTTGAAAATGAATGGATTGAAAATAGGGGAGAGTGCATGCTTTCTTCATATTTTATGTTTTATGTGTCATTTCGCTGTCAATATCAAATTTCCTCAATAACTCATTTACTAATACTTGATCTTTTGGAGGAATTTCGACATTATCACTTTTCATTTTGTAGGAGCAATATTGGGCACCACCAAACCTAAAAAAGCTACTGTCATCAAAATTAAAGCATATGACAACCAACAGAAAGCTGGTTAAGGTAATTAACCTCTCAAGTTTTGGTATCTTAGAGCACATTTACTGTAGTATGTTTGGACTGAGACTGCATTTATCTGATTGATGTAAGAAACCTTGGCCTGTAAGCCTGAAAAATGTATTGATGACAATATATACTAGAATTTTACGTCTAAGGTCATACTGAAGCTCTATGTAGCATTCGATGCATGAGAACAAACATAAATACTCAAAAAATGGTCTCGTGTTGAAGAAAAATCTCTTTGTTTGGAAGGGAAGAATCCAGTTTCAGGCTTCTCATGGAGTCTTTGGTGACGACGATTTAGACTCAAGGACGAGTCTTTTTCAACCAGGGAACAAGGCTCTCCATGAGTACTTGGGTCCTTTATCCAATTAGGCTAGGGTTCTAGTTATTTTGGGTTAGCTATTTTATTATTTCTCATGTTTCCCTTTATGTTTTATTGTTTTATGTAGTCCCAATAGGGTTAGGATTTATTAAGCAGTCTTAATTCCGGATTAATTAGGTAAGCTCTAGTAGGATTAAGATTTCGTAGTAAACAAAGATACGGAATGTTAGGCGATGTAGGATGGGATTGAGCAGCGGGTTTAAGTTGATAAGACTCACAATTGTGGATGTGTATGAATCAGGACTTACCTCCCACCTGAAACGAAGTTTATAATAGGAATAGACATTCTTAATGAAAAACAAAAAATTACGTGATCATATCTAAGGAATTTGTTTTTTTCGGTCTGTGTTGCAGGTAAAGCATAGATACAGAATTCCAGCAACTTCTGAAAAAAGAAGAAGCTCTTCAGCATTGCTTCCCAATGGAAAGCAGAAGGATTCATCAAGAACAGATAAGAGTGACGTCAACATCCTTACTAAATCCCAAGTAGATGCAGATTTAACCAAGATGAGAAGCATGACTGCACAAGAGGCTGCTGCTGCTGCTGCACAGGCGGTAGCAGAGGCAGAGGCTGCCATCGCAGCAGCTGAAGAAGCAGCAAGGGAGGCGGAGGCTGCAGAAGCTGAAGCAGAAGCAGCACAAGTTTTTGCCAAAGCAGCAATGAAAGCGTTGAAATGTAGAAAACTTGGTAAAGTTCTCTTAAGCAATTTCACATCATAAGTTGACCTTTCACATAAAATGTGTGTAGACTGTGAGTATTCCCTTGTAGGATGCTGTCTTTGCATCCTTTTAACTTTTGAATTTTGTGAGCTTGGCCAATATTTGGATAAATGCCGCCCGAATTCTTGTCAAGTTACTGAAAGATCGCAGTTTTATCCACTAGCACATTGTATAGTGATATGCAAATACTAGTTTTTTTCATGCTAAAATAAACTTGCAAGATTCATGATTTCTCACTCCAAAGTTATATATTATCATGCAAAGATTCATGTATAAAAATTTATTTTGGTAAAACTAATCTAGTACTCCTATCCATGCCCTTTATGTATTTCTTTGCAATTTTTTTGCAGAACTCTCACATGGGTTAACTCATTCTTGAGCAAGAACCATGCGTGGGATGATGATACGCTGGTGCAGCGATGTCTTCATGTGTCTAGTGTAAATAGTTTGGGATTGTATATTTGGAACGTTGGAGCTTTGTCTGTGAACCTTCTTTCTTCTCTTTTTACAGGTATCATGTAAGAAGCTTATAGGTTTTCTGTTTCAGAGAGTTAAAATGATGAGTAAACACAAGCGAAGGAAAGAGCGGGTTTTTCATGCCAAGGTAGATAAATTATGCGCATCTGCAGTTGTCGCTGTTTTGTAAGTGCATCGGAGAATTACTATTCTTAGAAAATGAGAGATTTTCACTTGACATTTGCTCTCTCTCACGAACGCACACACCCACCTAGGAAAGTTTCCCGAAGAATGAAACATAAGATTTGATATATGCATCTGTAAATACATTGAGTTTGAGAGTTGTAGGCCAAAATACTTTTCTTATATACACATTGACAGAAATATGCTAAATTGAAATCTGAGATGTTCATCTTTCTGAAGGGATCTGGTTCGAATGAAAGGGGAAGAGTATCCCATCCCTTTTCCTTCTTTCCTTCCAAGCTTCCAGTATTTCATTTGCCGCGGGCAAATCCGAGTCGTGAGAATCAACTCCATTTCCCAGTGTTTCAATTTCCTCATCGACTTCTGAGTGTTCTCCATCTTCATCTGAAACATAATCCATTGACCTAACCATGTCTATGTCTCTTCTGGTGCGGGTCTTACCAACAGAAAACTCATCTGAGGGAACGTCAATACTCTCACCAACAAGATGATCCCTCCCCGGCTTGGGGATACCATCAACCGAATCCAAATAATGATTCGGAATAACCAGTTTGTTACCATCAAATCCCTCGTTGCTATAGACCGAGGATGATGTATCTGTGGCTCCACTGCCAAAATAGCCCGAACTTGATAAGCCTCTTGATCTGTAAGACCGACAAAGATAAAGCAATGATCTTTTCAAGTTTATGACCGTGGCTTCCGATGTTACATCACAATTGTTTAGAGCATCCAGCAGTTCCTCTAAACCATCCTGACTGATCGCGTCTCCATTTTTCTCGAAAAGGTCCGTCCACTGCCTTTCGCTGATTTGAAACGGGGCGTGAGCCATGGCGCTGACCAAGGCTACGGCTCTCTTATAATCACGCCGGACTGTAGCTTGATATACCATTTCAGTGAAGAACAACGGATGGGGGATTTCTCCAGCTTCCAAAATTGCATCAAATGCGTGCTCGAGTAGATGGCACTGCATCAAACAGATTACAAAGTATAAGTTCCCGACTCATCCAGTGGTTACAGAAAACAAGACCGCAAAACCACACAAGTGATAGGGCTACTGAAAAAGATGAAACAAATCAAAAACCAGAATTTAAAAGTCGAGGGCTTTCAAGAAGAATCAAAAGGAGATCTACATGTTTCCTAATACCTCAATAAATTCTTGGATTTCATTCCAAACAAGGTGCATTTAGTGGAAAGATGAACACTATCACTGGACACAGTAAAAAAATAAAAGGGTTCGATGTAAGAAGACGAAGAAATAAAGGCCGTTAGCTCTATAGTTTACCTTCCCAGCTCTGGATGCTTCCACAAGTAGCGATGCGTGTTTACTTTGATCGATTTGATATCCAGACAAAGCCATTTCCTTGTACACATGTTCAAAGTATTCCCATTGTAGAGCACTGGCAGATGCCTTCAGCATTGAGATATATGTGTACTCATCGGGGGCAAGGGAAGTACCACCTCCATCTGGTAACGGATCAGAATCAGGTTTAACCGTCTTGATTTCTTCAAACAATTCTTTAGCTTTGAAAAACATATCGCTACGTCCAAAGACTTTCAGCATTGCATTTATGGTCCCTATGTTAGGGGAACACTGGGTTTTCATGTGTTCAAATATAGATATGCAGTCATCAATGCGTCTTCCCTCCATGGAAGACGTTATCATGCCTGTGAAGGTGACCTCCAAAGGTTTAGTATTCGGTACCTTTTTCATCTTCTCAACCTGCAGTCGGTATTAAAGACAACTTAGAATCAAGTGCTACTTTTTCATGCCATAGCTAGCTGAATATAGTTTCACCTCGCCCCACATACATGAAACTCGTTAATAAGGTAGACGTTGCTTATTATGTAGAAAGAAAAATGTCTAATCAAGTGCCAAACATATCTCTGCAAACTCACAATGATCATCATTATATAAATGCACCCTTAAGAAAATTGTTTTAGGAACAAGTCCACCTAAAAATATTCAAAGCACCTACACAGGAACACATAGTAAACATAACCAAGCAAAATTTATAGAAATGAACATCATCTATTCCACGACAACTACACTATAAATTAATTGTCCATGCTTCAATTCTTGATGATCTGGTATGCGTAGATAGTTGAATGCAAACATGTACGACTTGTGCCACAAGAAACTTCCTATATTTGCAATAAAACAATCATAACAGTACGAGGACCCCAGCGTAAAAACTTTTTCCTTCATCCACCTCATTCAAGGAAAGGAAAAAAAAAAACCTAACAACTTGATAAAAAGAAAATGAATGACAAAAAACTTGGCAGGAACTGCAGCAAGGATGACAATGCTGCCGAAGACTCTTCATCCACATATCATGCACAGTTTGATTACACCACATGTAAACAATTAAAGCCAGTCACAATAGACCTAAATTCCACAGAGAAAGAAACTTACTTCTACCAGGGCATCCTGCCACCTGCCACTGTTGCAAAGGCAGGAAGCTAACTCATAATATACACTGCCTGTTCCAACCACTCCTCTTTGTTCCATATCCCTAACTGCTTCCACTGCTTCATCAATTTTCCCTTCACACCAAAAAGCTTTGACAATAACTGGGAAATGATACATCATATGTAAGAGCATAAATAATGATACAGCATCCAAATCATACCACATGAGATACAAACAGAAACCTTTGTAGTTAAGAGCTTTTGGAGCTTCTCCACTTTTTTTCATTTTCCTAAAGAGTTCGTGGACAAGGTCATATTTCCCAGATTGCAGCATTACCTTACAACAACAACAAGCACCTCCTATTAGAGTAAGACGTACATTGCTTGCAATATAACTGATATATACAAATATCTGATGGTAAACAAATAATTCAAATCAAGACATAAGTGTTTATTCTCGACCCCTGAGTCATTGTATTTCTGTATTCCTTTAGATCGTAACAAAAAAGACCTATGCTTGAAGGATTACGCGTTAATACATGACATAATCCAATTATTACCTCCATAGCAAGTCCATATGTTGCTCCATTAGGTTTCAGGCCACTCTTCCTCAACTGGTTAAAGACCCAAGATACACCCTTCCACTGATGGGTTTGGGCACAAGCATTCAGTAACTGGCAACCAATTTGGAAGAGAGAGAATCACATCAATGTAGAGATTAATCTATGACAAGGAATGACAGTGCAAAACATAAAATTGCTCTCTTACAGCATTATACACAATGACATCGGGTTCAACAACAGGGTCCCAGTTCGTGCGAGACAAACTCTTATTTCCTTTGAAAGGTTTCTGCCTCATGCATTCAATAATCTTCAGCAATTCCTTCAGAAGACCAGTTTGACCAAGTGTAACCACAATGCTATGGTAGGCAGCAACATCAGGATATATGTTGAAATCTCCCTGAATGACTTGCATGTAAGAATTTATTCAATAAATCTCTATAAAGTATGACAGAGGATTCAGAAAAAAGTTGCAAAGAGCAAGGCATCACAAGCATCTGATTGAAAATGCGAAGAGCTTCATGGGGCCTTCGTGCCTTCCCAAGAACTGCCAAAAGTTTTGTATATACGAACCTACAACATGCATCAATTTGTCAACAACACAAAAGAGGGTAGTTTAATGGATCTGTGTAGATTTATAACTGAGCCAATAGCAGCATATCAAGTCAGTGAAGTCACACACCAATACTTTATACGAAAAATAGCAAAGGCTGTGAAAGAAAAGATTTTGGAAGATTCAATAGAGTAGTTCACAGGCCAAAAGTTGTTGCCTATAACAAAAGCACTACAGTATGGCATCTCATTGTTTTCAGTACATGACTACAGAATAATCACAGTTCTACCAAACAATGAACAACCCACTTGAGGTACTTTAATCCTTCCCAAAATCTAGGTTGAGTTTGTTTCTGAATCTGAAACATTATTTCTTTGCGTGAGCAGGTTGATGTTCCTAAATATGGCTCCAGCACAAGAAAAATCCTTGCTTTTGCATCAAATCTATCCCAGAAAGAAAGCCAACAAAAACCTTTGACATATTGGATGACATCCTTGGCACGTATGACAATCGAGCTTCTTTCCATTATTCAAATTTTGAATTTTAAGACCCTTTAGTAGTTCAATTCAGGTCAGATTTTCCAAACTCACAAGTGGATATAGATAAATTGTGCTTGAAGAAACATATATGAAAGTAACCAAGGTTTTCACCAAATAAAGTTACCTGCTTTTGTAATGTTTATTCCCCTTATCATTGTATGCCCAATCCACAACAGACAATGCCTGTTTCCAACATCCCTTAGCACCAAGTCCTCCAAGAATTTTAAGCATCTGACCTTCAGTGAACTGCAACCCTGACTGTTTCATCATCTTCGAAAGCTTCCAGTCCCTCGCTGAAAACTCGGTAGAACTAAGCCTGCCCACAAAACCACCTCAAGAAAAAATAAACAAAATTCCCAAAATTGACAAAACCCCAGATAGCACAGCATTCTAAAACCACTATCAATACATTCCAAAACCAAAACCCCCAATACATACCTATCAACAAGGAACTGAATCACCTCGCCCTCGCCACGTCTCCGCCGCTTAGAAGGGTCCCAGACCCTGTCTTCACCATTGAACCACTCTTCTTTCATCTCAATATCATCATCCAACACCCATTTCAACTCCTCGAGCTTCCGGGCCTCGAACATTTCCCTCAACGCATTCAGCTCCTCCTTCTTCAGCTTCTCTCCGCCGTACTCCGCACTAGTACTGGCGAGCTCTCGGAAGCCAATTCTCTCAATCCCCTCCCAAGGCCTCCCAACCATGAATTCCTCGCCGCGACTCTTCGCTTTGACAGCTTTGGTTAAGTCCCTGAACTCGCGCTTGAGAGTTCGGAAATGGGTTTCTTCGGCCAAGGCCTGTTTTTGGGTCTGCGAGAACGGCGGCGATGGATCCGCCCCCGCGAGGCGGTTGAGCTTGCGGTTGTGTTTTTGGATTTCTTTTTTGCGGACGGTGTGGATGATCTTGGGAGTTGGCTGGACGCCTTTCTTGGTGAGGTTGCGTTTGATTTTATCAGTGTCGGGTTCGAATTGGGTGTGAGGGACTTGCGGGAGGGAAGCTTGCAGAGCTTCCATGGCTCAAGGTGTGAAGTGAAGAAATCCGAGGGTTTTAGGCGCTAAAAACCCAAAGGGGCTAAGGTTTTTGTGAAGATAAAAATGGATGCGCGGACTCTCAGATTTGGAATTGCATCCTCTCCTGAACTTGGCCTCAGTGCCTCCGAGGTGCCTTCTAACTAACACAAGGACGGTTGGATTCTACAATTATTATACTTTCTAGATAATCATGTTTGTAACTGTTAGAATTAAAATTCAATGAGTTTTATATGTTGATCAGAAGGCTCCTGAACCCAAGCTGAGAGGATCCAATTCCTGAGCTGACCGTTTACATGGACGTAAGTAAATAATGTAGTCCAATCCGTAAACCGTAGCACTTTGTAAGGCTTGGCTTATGCCCCGCCAGCATAATATAGGTTCTATCTTTTTTTAATTAAAAAAATTCGCAAACTGGAGCAATTTTACCACAGTATAGTGAACTGTAGTTTTGGTTCTAAATAAGCACGTGAGACATAAACTCATTTTAAGAAGTAGATTGGAAAACTCCACGAGATTGGTCTAGTGGAAAACGAACATGAAATTGATGCATTCTTTTTTACTATCGAGCAGAGAATAAACATGCTTATTGTTTGACCCAAAAATTAAAAGAATATTGCTGCTTAATAAGATACTAGAAAACTACATACAGGCACGTGTTTTATTTTGACAAAAAAAATTTCACCGACGTCAAAGATCAGTACTTTGTTAATGTTTGTGGGGATTATGGCTTCGTCTAGTTATGGAATGATTTATGCATAAGCGGGCTATATATATTTGGATCATATAAAATTTCTACGTTTTTGACATTTTTATTTTCTAATTTTTTTTGGATGTTTAATAACGAGTCAGAGAAAAAATGTCAGTTGCTAATGGAATGTAACAAAAATACTGATATAAAAGTGCATACATGTTACAGAAACCAACTATTTAATGTAAGTATTCAATTACAAAAAAAATCAACCAAGAAATAAAAATAAAAGTACATAGTTACACTATTGTTTGAATACTCTCGACTATTTCTTGCCCTGCAGCTCGATTGGTTCTAAACCTCGAAAGGAAAGAGCCTAGTTTTCGTAGCTCTAGGATTGCAGCGATGCATCCCAAAGTACCGATGATGGCAATGTAAGCCAATTTCCACTTGCTGGCCGGCTCCAATATGTCAAATCCTTTGAAAATATTGACGATGCTTAGGACGATTGTTCCATACCCCACAAGCCAATGAAACCAGTTCCAATATTTCCTATTCTCGTCTGTCTTCTTCGGCCTCAAACAAAGAGCTACCGCTACTTGAATCGTGGCAAGGGTAAACAGAGTGATGCCGATGCATCTATGCCCTTTGTACTGAATCCCCGGAGATTTAGAGCCAAGAAAAATTCCAGTTCCCCACCCTGCAATCCCTCCAAGAAAAGCCAGCATTTGGCATCCTCTGTGAGCATGAAACCATGCCGGATCAGCCCCTTCGACTGTCTTGAGATACCTTGCAACGATTATGCCGATGGGCATAAGTATGCCCCAACTGATGGTATTGATAATTCCATGCGCATATTTTAAGGCGGACGTTGAAGTACTTCCCTTGCTTGTTTCAATTTTCCCGGAAAGAAAATCCAAGGCTCCAAAAGATTGCACGTTGGGTCCTGAAAGCGAGTGCATTCCGGGAGCGTTTCCAAACATGGGTCCTTGCTGCCAGACGTGGTGCACAACGCTGACATTGTTCGGAAGGCCTATGGTTGCAAAGATGATGAATTCGTTGTTCTCAAAAACTGCAGAGACGTCGTACAAAGGGAAGCTTACATTCCCTTGTTCCAAATGTGTCCCGTAACTTTTAATTGGTGAAGAGTAAACAGTAATAGTTCCGTCGGTTCTTTTGTAAGCGACAATGGCTTGTGAACCGACCATGCCAGTGGACGTAGGGTTTATGGCCCATGCAACCCATCTCGAGTCACTCACCACAGATTGTGTGAATGCAATGTCAACCGTGGCTGTCGACGGGTAGTAATTCCAGTGGATCGTCGAGTTCAAAACGGGCAGAGTACTGCATGCGGCGAAGGTTTTCTTGTTGGAGAAGGTACGGCTCGTGCATGGCAGTTGTGCGGCGGCTGAGGAGAAGACGGTAAACAGTAAGCAAATAACAAAGATAAACTTCGAAAGTGCCATAATTGTGTGTCTGTCGGGTTACAATTTAGAAGAAAGCAAGAGTTGATCGTTTGTTGTGGTTCATTGGCTTCTGCCCAAGCCTATATATACACATTGCTAATGGAATGATTTCATAATCCTACATGAAGTAGGACTGCTCTGGTTGCTTGGGAGCCAAGCCTTCTATTTTCTAACTAGGAAAAGGAAACCCAATGTCAGGTGGTTTTCCTATTCAAATTTCACTTTTAATTAATATTCATGTTAAGATATATATATATATATATATATATATATATATATAGATTGCCATAGACATGATTTCATAATCCGACATGCTGCCGGTTACTTGGGAGCCAAGCCTTATCTATTTTCTAACTAGGAAAAGGAAACTCAATATCAGGTAATCCAATTTCAATTCTAATTAATTAAGGGTAATTTTCTTTTGTAGAAAGTAGGTTCATATTCATGTTTTTTCTACTTCATTGATTAAAACCTTATTCATTTTCAATTTTTAATCAAGGTCCTTAGGTTTTAATAAACATTATTAATTATTTCAATAATAAAATATTTACATGTGAAGATAATCTTTTCAATTAAATTGTATTTCTAAATATATTCATTTAGTGTTAGAAACGTTACATTTGGTATATTTATATTTATTGCTAAATTTTGTATCATATATTTTTACTTTTAGTTTATACCCATTTGTAATTTGCAGTATATTTTTTTAAATTGTATCAACTTTCTTTTCAGTTTTAATTTGTACCCATATATTAATTTCTTTTTGTGCCCATATTTTTTAAACTTTTATTTGTACTCATAATTTTTTAACCTTTTATTTGTATTCATAATATGTTTATAATGTGTCCATTTTTCTTTAAAAATGTACCACTTTATTATATGCAAAATGTACCCTTTTTTTTTTTTTTGTAAGTATCATTCTTTTTATGTAAAATGTACCCTTTTTTTAATGTAAAATCTATTTTTTTTTTACCCATTGTTTTTTATATAAAATGTACCCATCTAATTTTTATAAAACGTGGCGTTTTTTTTTTTTTTTTTTTGTATAAAATGTACTCATTTTTTTTATGTGAAATGGACCCACATTTTTATATAAATGTATCAAAATTTTATATGTAAAATGTACCCTTATATAGATGTACTCATATTTTATAAAAATAAAAATAAATTTAGAATGCACCCATAAGCAATTTTTTTTTTTTTGGTTGAAACCCATAAGAAAATTTCAATAATTAAATTGGTATTATAAATAAAAGCAAAATAACAGTTTGAGTCCTTATTGGTTTTATTGCATCTCTTTTGTTATTATGTCATTTATGTGGTAAGAGAGGGACTTCAATCTAAAATCTAAAGGGGCTTAAGGGGGCATTTGTTTGCCCTCAATGAACTTCCTTGGATTGGATTGGATTGGGTTAGCTAGGATTGATGGCGGGTGTTTGATGCAAACAAGGATTACCATTGATGAGACTAAATCGGACTCGCACCGACTAAGTCTTTCGCTAGGCACTCTTAGCGAGGACCCCCAATATGTATGGGATTGCTAGTCCCGTCCCCAAACCTGCTCCATTTGCCTGCTGCATCGTCTATACGCTGCGTCGTTTGCAAGCGTTCCTCTGCAACACGCTCTAATCACCGCCCAGATCTGAAACAAAGTCCCACCCACTGCCCAAACCTCAAAATCCAACCATCAAAATTTAAAAAAAAATAATAATAACAACAAAAAATTCCAACCCCAAAATTCAAAATCCACCCATTGCCAAAAAATTTTGAGATGGCTTTATAGGCGGAGAAGCCAACGCATGTATCAGAGGGAGGAGAAAGATCCGAAATTTTTTGGAAAAAAAAAAAAAAGGATGAGGAAGGTGGAGATGCTTAACAGTGGCAAGAGGATGAGCTTGTTTTGAAGGATTTGCGATGAGCTTTACACCTGCATTAAAAGAGGGAGGAAAGAAGAAATGAGGCGAAAAGAAAAGATGCTTTGAGAGGGTAGTCTTTGAGGAGTAAAAAAGTAAAAGGTGAATAAATAATAAATATGCATTAAATAATATAAAATATTATTATATATACATTAAATAATATAAAATCTTACTATATGCATTAATTAATATAATATTATAGTTTTTTAATTATCTTGTTTTTTAGTTTGACATTGCACCAAATATTTCACTAAGTTAGTCTAGCTTAGTCTAGTCTAAGCCAATCCAGCTTAATCCCTAAAGCTAGTCCAGTTCGAAATAATCTGATGCAACAAACGTACCTAAAATGTATAAGGTTTAAGTCTATAACAGTTAGGAACGAGGACTGCAACTAAATGATCTCTTTCCTTTTTTCCACAACTTAAAATGTCATACGAGTTAAAAAGTGAATAACAGCAGTGTGAATTTTAGGGTCATCACCTGCATTCTGAATCCTTGAAGCCGAATATATATTTTGTTTCCGGTGTGATCTTTCCATCTCGAAAGGAAGAACGTCGAACTGGTAGGCCGAAGACAAAGCGAGTTGGTGAAACTTGAAGTCGACAATTAACATCACTATTCTAAAAAGGCGCTAGGCGGTTAGTTACCTCCCCAATTAATGTCTAAGCGTTTGAAATTTTAAAAAGGGCTCCTAGACCACCTAGGCACCCGCCTAGCCTACCTGGCCCGCCCAAACCTTCCTAAGCACCTGCCTAGGTTGCAACTCACTTAGACAGAAAATAGATAACTTTCAAATTGCATTTAATTTTTTTCAATAAATTGTAAGAGACTTGTTGAATACTTAAAGGAGCACACACTATATGCTTGTTCCCCATGTTTTCATTATATTCCAATACTTAATAATACATATGTTATTCTATTTTGTACTTTATGATGAAATTATACATATTTTAAGCATAAATAGACACTTATTTACATAAAATATAATAGATTTACTTAAATCTGTCTAATCCGCCTAAACTCCTCCTAGCCGCCTAGGCGCTAGCCTTAACCCACTGCCCGACTAGCGCCTAATGTCTTTTAGAACCTTGATTATTGAATCAGCTATCTACAATCCAAGCTCAGGGATTAACAATATCCATCCGGAGATGGAGAGTGTTTCGTTCTCAACTCAACTGACAGATAAACTGATGTGTCTGCTCAATTGCACTTGCGCTACTAACTTGATGCATGATCTCATAAAGAAGATTAACAATGTATCTTTCCCATCAACTGAAACAGATTGGATTTGTCGTTTAAAACGTAATGGTGAGATGACATAACGGCGTCCTGGGAAGGAAAACGTCTCTCATTTTAATTAACCTTGAAATGAAAAATATAATCCTCTTATTATGATTGCAAAATCTGCAGTTAACGTTTCATTTTTCACATGCGCGAAGAAAAATGCTAGTCTCCAAAACCTCCATGAATTCCAATATGTAAATGTAGGCAGATGTCTGGGGGAGAAAAGGGAGACTAGGAGACCAAAACAACCCCAGATCGTCCCCAGTCAGAAGAAATGATACAGTAGAATACAGTACAACAACAAAATAATCAGCAATCAAGTTAATCAAACAAGTGAATCCCGCCACCAACACCCCGCACGCGAAGAATTCTTTTATAAAAATCAAAAGCAGAGAGGTAAAACCATCTCTCAGCTTTTTGATTTCGAATGCTTTACAAGCCAATCGATAACTGAGTCGATGTTGGTTGAGTTCTTGCATGATATCATGAAGCAACCAACTTCTCTATCGGTAATCGATTTCAGTCCCCTGCACCAGCAGAATGGTATGATCAGTACCAAAACAACGTCTTTTTCTATTTTTTGGTAAGTTTCAATAATAAAAGCATAATTGGACTTACATTTCATCAGTTAATGCCTGTTTACTGAGAGCTCCCGGCTTGTCAATCTTGTTTCCGAGAACCAGTAGTGGGATCCCACTTAGTGAGTTTTTGCTGAGCAAATCATGAAGCTCACTGCTTGATACACTCATGTTATCTGGATCCGCAGCATCAACAACATAACTGCAGCAAACAAGAAGTTGCACAACTTTTCTTTAAGTCTTCATAATACAAGGATACAAGGATCAACTCAACTTAATCATTAGTCAATGTATACTCTGAATCATTGACACTCGCCTACCAACAAACATGAGCCACTAACCACAACATCTGAATATCAGCTAATGGTCTTTGACACATAAAAGAAATCAATTGCTGAACAAATTGGGTTTGTTCGACCAAAGAAAGGCGAAGGGTTGGGGAAAAGGTATACAATATTAACAAACATGCAAAGGCAATTTCGTTTTACAACTAAAGTTTTTACTTATTTAAAAAGTAAAATCAATTGAGATAGAAAAGTGGTTACATACACTATAGCAGAAACGGCACGACAGTATCGCTCCCACATGCTGCGAAACCTGGGTTGACCTCCAAGATCCCACAACTTTATTGTAACATTCCCTTTGGTCACCTTCTTCATATTGAATCCTACCTGAAAATTGAATCAGATGACCACATTGTCATTAATTAACTAATTCACTCACTAGAAAGACATTGGATGGATGAAGCTCTTCATAAGAGGTACAAATATCTGGTTTAAGAATATTGTTTATAAGAAGAAGTAGTGGCAATTATAACCCTTTTATAAAGATAACTTACCGTAGGGATCATGTCCTCGCTGTACCCACCCGTCTGAAAACAGAAAATACAGTTTTCAACACATCAGCCAAACAAGTAGACAGAAAGGAAAGAGACACCCATTCAAAGTCACTGTGCTGATTTACTTACCGCTACAACATTTACAAGAGAAGTCTTTCCAGCATTCTGAAGTCCTATCAAAGATAGTTCCATTTCCTGCTTAAAAAAGAGGCTGTAATGACATGACAATAGCGTAAGCACAGGCAGTGTGAACAACTGACATAGAGGTCAGATAAACTAATACAAATATAGAACGCCCAATGTTGCAATAACCACTCAAAAAGTTCTAATTGCAATTCCCACAACCCAAAGAGGAAAAAAATTTAGCTCAGCAAGAAAGTTATTACATCTGCAGTTCTACATTTCATTCAATGCCTCAACACAAGCCAAGACTACACAGTATCATATACACAAGTTTCCCGATTGAAAGAAGCGTAAGTCACTGACATACGTTAAAATTTGACAAAGAAAGATCAAAATTACATATACATACAATTTGGTATATAGTGAGTGATATTATTCAAAACACGTTATCGCTAAATCTAAAATATCTCCTAATTTCTAACATTCTGCAACATTAGGAGTCCACATTGTCGTTTCCTTTTACCAATCCTTTAGCAGCTAAATTCAAGTTTCCCTCTTATAGGCCGGGTCGGGCAGCCTAGAATGAATTTTGGCCCTTCTTTGGTTTAGATGAGCGAGTGTGCCACCACATGGCCTAGATTAGCCGACGTAGAAAAGATGTGAAAGTGATTGTGTTGCGCCAAGGATTAGACTTTTAATCAAACGATTGTTCTACTCCTAGGAAAGAATTGTGCCTATTTCAGCTCAGCAATTTAACTCAAGGCAAAAGCAACCCAAATAAACAGAAATACACACAAAAACATATATTATCAATAAACAGGCCGCAATCATTGCTAGGGACAATCAATCCAGAATATATAAACTTACATTCACCCACAAGGCAAAATATAGCGAAAGAAAAAAGAAGTTTGGCAAAAACTAAAACTTAAAAAGCAAAAGGAAACCATTTTGAGCTTCTTTTTTTTGGGTTTTCTTTTCCACCATCTTTTTATGAAACCCAAAAGCAACCTATGCATTTAAACCTTACAACCCAACAAATTCAAATCAAAATCAAAATCCCACTAAAAAAATTGTTACTTTCAAAACCAAAACAAAAGTAAAATCTTTGAACCAAGTTCCTGTACATTCCGCACATGTAAAAAACAATAAAAAGAAATCTAAATTTCATGAACAAATGTATCAAGACTGGATCGTACAACAACCCCAACAAATTGAAAACCGAAACAAGAGGGAGAGGGGGGGGGGGGGCTAACCTGCGGAGCCAATTGAGAAAAGCTTCCCACAAACCCATTGACGAATCTTGATTTCTCTGCGCTTAGAGAGAGAAAGAGGATGAGAGAGAGAGATCTCTACGGTCACAATCACTCTGCCTCCCCCCGAATCGAGCCTTCGGCTTCTTCGTCTTCCTTCTTCTTCTACCGATTACCACTCCTCCTTCATAAATACGAATTATTTCTTTTTTGTTTGTTTTCTATCTCTATGCAATCTCTGAATAATTTGCTTGTCTAATGTCCAGTGAAATCCTGACCTTCCACGAGTACGGTCGGACCCTGCAATTTGGACGGTTGAGATTCATTTTACAACAAACACAATCGCTGGCCGCACGCTCCGTTTATTAGGACCAATCAGATGAATCTCTACGGTTTAGGAAGGTTTGCTATCGTAATACCAGTAGTTGGGAGCGACTAATACGGACCAATAATAAGCTGGCTCATTTTGACGTGGCAGAAAATCGTTGGTTGAACGGTTACGGGTATGGAGAGTGTATGTGGAGTGAATCAACCCTTTGTACAGCAAGGCTGATGTCGAGGAACTTTCGAGTGGCAGAGTTGTCTTGTTTCTGTTTCTGTTCTGTGTTTATTTTTGGTAATTATTTGTTTTTGTGCTCGTTAAGCTAAATGGATAATTAACGTAAAGAAAATTTTATTTAAATTCATGTAACCTTTTTATACACTTAATATAATTTTTTTTGTACTCATTTGATTTTTAACTAAATTATCAATAGCTCTTTAAATCTAACTTTACTATCTTAAATACCCTCACAAACCCAATTTAATCTGCAATGAGGCTACGCATCAAGTGGCATCTTATGTCACGCGTGTGGGGTTTTCATATGTGGGATTGCTTTGAACCAGAGTGTTTGTTTAATTCTCTGGCTTCTAATGTAAACATTTCAATTCGTATATAATAATATTTTGATTTTCGACAAAAATAAAAAGAAAAAGAAAAAAACCCACACAAACCTAATTCAATCTGTAAATTCATCTTTACACCATTTGAAAAATTAAAAACCCAAAATCAAAGCATTTTATTTTTCTCAACTCCAAAAGCTTAATTTTCTTCTCCTTCCCAATCTTGTTCATAAATATCTCTACCAACTTTATTTGTTTGTGAGTGTTCATCTTTATCTGTTTTCTCCCCAATTCTTATAGTTATTCGCACCTATAGAAATCACTTTCAGCTTATCATGCTTTGCCTAAGATACCTTGGTTGTTATTACCCTTCTAATGTGCTAGAATATGAGCCCTTTTTAGGTTTCTGTAGCCTGCTATGTTATGTTTGGATGTAATTTAATTAAAAAGAATAATTATTTGTCGTTACACGATTGATCCTCATATTTTTGTTGGTTTTGGTATGGTTGTTAGCATATTTCACGTAAATGACTATTTTTTTGTTGTGTAGAAGTTAAATATTTTATGCTTTAAATGCATGTTCGTTGTGTTCACTAAGACTTTTCCTTCATCAGCTTTGGTATATGATTTCAAAGACCCTATACTTAAGGTAATGTGTAGAAGGATAACAACATCTTAACCTCTACACTTTCTCCACTTTCTCTTTGACGACGCTTTATTCCTTGTCAATTAAATAGACCATAACATGTTATCAGCACGCTCATTCGCTGCGCTAAGAAATCTAATGTGGAATTTTTTGCTACAAACCAGTTCATCAATAACATCACGCACTCAGGTTCTTCCAAAATAACGGTTTTTATCTCGATATTTCTTCAGCTTTGATTGCATGAACATTCATCATAATGCATAACTTAACTTTGTGCTTACGAATTTTAGATTCTACATAAATTGTTCATGTATTATATTCATTATTGTTGGATTATGTGAATTTCTATTAAATATGTATAGAATTATATAACTTTTTCAAAAAAAAAAAAAAAATTAAGGTTACGTTGGAAACCTTGCGAGTAGCGGTTCGAGCTGCGTCGCTGAACCCTGAGCTGCCAGCACCAGGTCAGCAACATGTGTGGCTGAGCCGAGTCACGAACCTAAGCTAGAGCACAGATGCTCCCTCAGAACCCAAAACCCACGACATCATTTCAACGTCGTCCACCCCCAAAAACCCGACTTCATTAACGGCGTCGCCACTGCCAAAACTGACGCATGCATGGCATGCAACCATGCCTAGCCACCACAGTTGCCATCCCCGACGACCAGCAATTGTCCCCGTCATGATCTTGACCGAGATTCATACAAATCTCACCAGATAATCCTAACTCGAATCCGAGGATTTCTTTTAATTTTATATTATTGTGGTCTATTTTCTCTAAAGTCATTCCTTATTAACTTATTATCAATATTTTTCTTTTAAATCTTATATTGTTGTGGCCTATTTTCTCTGAAATGAAAGAGAGAGAGTGCAGCAAAGAGAGATAAGAGAGAGTTGAGCAGTTTCTTATGTGTATTTCTCATTGTCTGTGACTTTTATAGTAAATTGAAAATGATTGCTTACCTTGTAAATAATATGATCATAAAGGGATAATATCTTCTAGTATCCTAAAGATAGTCTACTAATGATTTACACACATGTGCTAGAATTTATGTCACAACACTCCTCTAAAGTGTGTAGATACTTAAGTAGATTTCGTATTAGATTTTCATGGATGATGTAGAAGCAGTTGATGAAGTCTTCTCGTCTAGTCGGTCCATTGAGCGAATGCGAGTCTCAAAACAAATGAGGAATGCTTAAAAAGTAAAACTCACTAAACCTAGCTATTGTAAAATCCAGGGTAGGGTAAAAACTCATAGTCTAAGGAGAAAAATAAGAATTTGCACTAAAATGCCTTTAGGACGTAAGTAGAAAAGCACATATGGGTATGACTATCCCAGAGATAGGTGCCTCATTAAAAACTCATCAGGTAGCAAAAACCCAAAGGCAAAGATGCTCCTAATCGTAGGGAAAATGGTACATTTAGGACAAGTGAGTATACTTCTAGGTACTCCCCTAGAATTGACAAAATTTCTCAAATGAAAACTACGAGCATTGCAAATCAGACAATTTATGCATACCAATTCATTGAATAAGCTTTTGAAAGGTCAACTTCTTAGTGGCTTTGTTAAGAAGTTGGCTAAGTTATCCTGGGATGTATTTGCTTGACTTCAATCTTTTAATGCTCTTGATGCTGATGTGACAAGAAGAATTTTGGTGCAATATGCTTGGTGTTTTCTCATTTGATGTATCATTTCTTGATCGGGTCGATACAAGTTGCGTTATCTTCATAAATCATTGTTAGGATGTCAATGACAGAAAAAAGATCGCATTTGCTTCGAATATGTTTTATTATTGCTCTTAGCCAGAAGCATTCACGAGTGGCTTCATGTAGTGTGATGACCTGTATTTTCAAAACTTTTGCCTTTTTGTTAACTGTATTATTTATATTTAATTACAATTTTATATTATTTGAGCAAGTAATAGCTATAGTTATTTACTTATTTGAACCTACAACATTTTCTCACCTATCTTCACTTCATTTATCTTATCTTCATTTTCCATCTCATAGCTTACACAGTTACACTTGTCAAGTTATTACATCTAACGTGGCATGACCATGTTCATAGCAATCTATAGTAATTTTTGGATTGCATTTTGAGGTGCTTGTAATCACCCTTCCCAGCTGCCACCTTCATCACTTATTTACACTTCTTCCTTTGTTTCGATAACCAAGACAAGAGCCATCCTCTGTGTCTATCTATAATATATAGGTATTATATTAATATAGTTTAGTTCATGGTTAAGTTTTCTTGGCCACTACGTTTGGGTAGCCGCCCATTTCTCTATAAATAGGAGCTTTCACTCCATTTTTTTACATTATGCAAATTGTTGCATGCTTGTGCATGCGATTCACGTATATTATATGTGTGTGTGTGTATATATATATATATGTGTGTGTGTGTGTGTGTTTATGCGGAGAGAGTTTAGAAAAGAAATGCATGGTATTGTGAGTGATTAAGGAGCTTGTTCAAGTACGTGGAGCTTAGGTATTGTAGTAGTATCGTAGATCTTCGTTTTAGCTTGGTGGAATCGAGGTAGGGGTTTCTTGGGGAACTTATCATCATTGGGGTATCTATCTTGTTTAACCTTTGTGGAATATGTGTTATACTTGATCTTATCTCTATAATTGATATAATTATGTATTTTGAAATATGATATTCATGTTACTAGTCATGATAATGTTGATTATATGCATATGTCATTGCATATTGGAGTGGAAGAATTCATTGGTTTATTCGAGATTGGGATATGAAAATGGAATTATCTTTTGTGTGGTTGAGTTCGACTCTCATAAGGACTAGCAAGGGTGGCAAAAGTGAAATTATAAGAATGGTATGGCGTAGTGGGTACTCTAGCGACCAAGAGAACAAGATGACTAAAAAAAGGGGAAATTGGGATGACAAAGTTACGGGGGTTGGTTTATATATAAGAGCATTCAGACCACCACTGTATTGGTAAAATGCATGGTATGGGACATGCAGGTCCGCATGTTTTATTATATATATTAATGGGTTGGGTAATTGAAGTTAAGCTACATTCATGGACTATAATTTATATTTGATAACATGTTATAATTGATTACATGTTGTATGACACTTTGTTTAGCCATGACAATTATCCTTGATAAGATTTATGTCCCTATTGAGCTGTGGTTTCCCTCACCCTATACATTTTAGACCTTACAGGTTCGGTACAAGATTAAAAAAGGTAGATGAGCTGAGGTTATGTTAGACGAGGGATTTTAAGAGTTTTTATTTAGGAAAAATTAGGTTCTCATCCCTCTTTTTGCTACTCCATTGATTAAAACCTTATTCTTTTTCAATTTTTGATCAAGGTCCTTAGGTTTTAATAGACGTCATTAATTATTTCAATAACAAAATATTTTTTATTTCTAAATATATTCATTTATTGTTAGAAATGTTACATATGATCTATTTATATTTATAGCTAAATTTTTAATCATATATTTTTATTTTTATTTTGTACCCATTTTTAATTTGCAACTCTTTTTAATTTGTACCAATTTTAATTTAGTTTAATTTGTACTCATATATATATATATATTTTTTTTTTTTGCCCATATTTTTTAAACTTTTATTTGTATTTGTACCCATGTTTTTTAATTTATTTGTACCCATTTTTAATTTTACTAAATGTACCCATGCTAATTATATGTATTTATTTTATGTTTTAAAATATATCAATAGTTATTTTTTAAAATATGTTAATAATTATGTGGGTACATTTTTTTTATATAATTTTGTGAAGAACAATATTACTCTATTATTGATTTTTAAGTATTTATTTAAAAATATTATTTGAATTTGTTTAAATTTCATAATTTGTGGAACATTAAATGCATAAATGCATGAGTTAAATCTCTTAAATGATGCTAAGGACCCCAATCAAAATATTTAAACAAATAAGGTTTTAGTCTAACAATTAGGTTGATTAAGGACCGGAACCAAAATGACCCTTTTATTTGTCTTGTACACCTATAAAGATTTTAAAGTTATTTTTTATAAGAGAAGTTTTATTTTTAGTATTTATTTTTACTTTTACTCGCCTGCCTAGCGCAGGGTTATATTTTTCTGCCAACTCCGCGTCTGGGGCGTGACATGTAAGGCGAGAATCTCATCATGATTCGAAGAGTTACTATTAAAGTCTGTTTGATTGACCTTCAAGATATTGCGGTGTGTTCAACAGCAACATAACTCATTTGAGAATGTGCCTTGTGCGAGTCAGATAAATAATATGCGTTAGCATAACCATCAATATTGCCTCCAGTATATGCAAGGAAACCTAGAAGACTGAGGAGGACACTACTACAATATTAGCTTTAGGTGTCGGATGATGGTAGCGGTTTAATAAGTCATTATGTCGGATAAAAGATGACACACCCCGACCGGGATCAGGGCGTGCTGGCCGTCACACGGAGGTGACGTAACCATGTGCACGTGCGGAAGCTAATAAAATAGTAATATAAAAAGTATGAATAATTAAAAACTAGCATACAGAGTACTAAAACAAGTGCTAGCGTAAGTGAGACAAATTCAGAGCAAGACTACAGCAGCCCAAAAGAAAAGTTGCGACAAAAGTACACCCGAAGGTGACCCTACGATAATGGGTGTCTGTCAGAAATGCCGGGACGCCCTCTGGGAAACCACCGAAACTGCTACTCAACTAGAACCTGGAGGGGCGCAAAACAAAAGCATGAGTGGGCAAAAACAAAGCTTTCAAAAACCATTTATAAAAATACTTTCTAACCCCTCGCCGTAAAAACCTGTATACTTCCCAGAAAAATAAATATACGCGTAGTACATATGCCAAATATGCTCAAATATATACCAAACGTGCTCAATAATATGCCATGCCGAAATCTCATAATAAATATGCAAGTGCTCAGGTATAATCATATCAATAACATGAAATCTGGCAGCCGGAGTCACCTAACGTGACCTGTACGGCTGCATCTAGAGCTCAAATCTCAAACTCAAATACTGA
The DNA here is from genome assembly GCF_041283825.1 of Pyrus communis. Taxonomy (NCBI): domain Eukaryota; kingdom Viridiplantae; phylum Streptophyta; class Magnoliopsida; order Rosales; family Rosaceae; genus Pyrus; species Pyrus communis. Next base: position 17,293,544 of record NC_142566.1, read on the forward strand.
ACCTGCCCACGAGTCGGAACCACCTAAAGTGGTCTGTACGACAGGCCTGGGTGTAACATATATATACGCTCTAGTGCTACGATCACGTGAAGGCTGTGCGAATAATCGCGAGTCACCTACGAGTCGGAACCACCTATAGTGGTCTGTACGACAGGACTGTGCACCTAACTTGGATCCAAGCTGAGCGTGTGGTGCGGGAGGTGAACATCACGTGAAAGACTGTGCCCTACTCTGGGCGGGAGCACTAACACCGGGGGTGCAGGTTATGAGCTCTCTAAGTATCTCGAATCGCTACTGAATGTAAACATGTATAACACTTACCTGGCACTTACCTGTGCGTCCACAGCACCACATATGCATATGTATATATATTTATGCGACTACTAACATAACCAACGATACATGAATGACGATAATGTAATGCATGGCACAAACTAATAAACATTTATTCAATTTCTGGGAAAATATAGTATATAGGTATATACAGAAAACCAAAAGCCCACTCACTGGTATGTGGAAGGGTCGTAGCCCCCCTGCCTCGAGTGACCACGCTCGTCCTCGGGATACGTATCACCTATATGCAAAATAACTATAAAAACGTTAACTTTAAAGCACATAACCAACTTCTCGTAATAACTTCTCATACATTGCTCAAAATGGACAATTAAATATACCAACGTGCTCTACACAACCTCAGGATCACAACCATATTTTTAGAAAAAAATTTCTCCGCCGCACGCGCCCCCACGCGCCGGCCAAGGTACGGCCACACGCGCCGGCCACGCGCAGGCACGTGCCTGGCACGCTGACGGCGTCAACTGACGCCGTTAGGAATATTCCGTCAGTTTTGATAGATTCCGTTAACGGCGTCAGGAATATTCCGTCAGACTTGACGGAATATTCCGTCACCTTCTCCGGCGACGTCACCGGCGCTGGAAACTGGAAAAACCTGCAATTCGTGTTTTCTCACTCGATTCTCAACCATTTTTCGTGATTCTTGCACCAAAATGAAGCCCTAGACTAGAAGAACACGTCCAAACAAGTTTTAAGGGCTAAAAACCACAAGATCATACCTGTCCACACAAACCAAAACCGGCCAACTTCAAACTAGGCTATTCCGACGTCCAAATTTGTCCAACGAGTTACTCCGGGACTCCTGGGAACCTCACTAAGACATCTACGAGCTTCAAAATTCCAAAAACGTGCTAGATTAATGTTTGCATGAACAGTACACAAATCTGCCATTGTCGAATCGACGTAAAAACGACGGATTTCTTACCTGAAAATGGTATGATTGTGCTCCCACGAACTTCACGATCACGACTGTGCTCTTAGTTTCCTCGATCTGTGATGATTTAGTGTAGTTGTGTGTGTGTCCGTACGAGTTCGAAGGAAGAAGAAGAAAGAAGGGAGCTCGGGAGAGAGAGACAGGGAAGAGACAGAGAAAGGGATAGAGACAGTGAGAGTGTGTGTGTGGCCCAGCACCTGCCAACACCACACCAAGCAACCAAAAACATAACGAAACGAATTAGGGGCAAAGTTGTAATTTCACACGTACGGTTACATGAATTTTGGGACGGGCTGTCACAAAAGATATCTGACACATTATTCAGTTAATTCCTGGTGGATATTTAGTGTTGGATGCAACCGTCATAAAATTATTATAACTACCAATATTTTTGAATTCTTTTTTTTTTTAATAAATATTTTTAACATATTTTAGCGGTTTTTAGGTTAATGGTGGCGGTTATAATCGACATAAATTGACTATTTTATTATTTTAGTTTTTAGCAGTTATTATTTTAGTATTCTGGCGGTTATAACTAACATAAATTGATTATTTTATTATTTAAAAATGTTATATTGATTAAAAATAAATAAATAAATACATAATTTTAATATCAAAAGAGAGATGATTCTCAAACAACCCTCTTAATTTATGATCATGAGATGAGATATGCGGCATGGTTCATGCTTTCTGTACATTTCTCAACGTATTGTTCGTTTCTCAATGTTCTAGCCATGCATGACCATTGGACTCTCTTACAAGCCACGTACAATATTTTTTCTCTCTCTTTTCTTTTTTCATTGGCAGCACTTTTTGTTCAAGCGTACTGTAATTAATTGCAGTGTTTGGGGAAGAAAATGAAAATTACACTTTTGGTGAATTATTGCGATAAAAGATCCATACTTTCTATCCAACCGCACATAATGTTTCAATTGTGAAATTTATAAACTGGGAAAAGTGGAACTACTTTCAAGCACTCCCTCCTCTGGAATTGTTATGATTAAGATGGGAGGAGGGTGACTTCGCATTAAAGTTGGCAATCGTTTTCTATTTGGTTGATTGATAGATCATGATCTTTTTCACTTCAATTATGCAGCTTTTCACCTTTGGTTTAAATTTGGAATGATGAGGGGTATGCAACACTAATAAACACATGGTTTGATTTTATTTGATTTTATTTTTTTCACTCATGACCCTGTCGGATATAACCGACACGAGCAAGGCAAAATTTTGGACGGCCACCAAAATAATCTCTTAATGTTTTTTTATCTCACTCATGCTTCCGTTACCTAATCTTTGAATGTTTTTTTTTTCTTTCTTTTTTTTTTTTTTTTTGCGATTTTTTACACATGCTATCTAGGAGTATATACAAACATATTTGACGGTTAGATCGTTGAAACTAGTTTTGTAGAATGCATATCCTATCAAATTGATAGATTTAACAAACACTTACGAGTTAATGTTATATTTCCATTAAGTATAAAATAAGATTTATCCACTAGTGTAAATATTTTAAATTGAAGATCGAATTCATTCATTGCATTCTTATAGGGTCGAGGAGTGTAGCTGTAAAAAAATCATCAAAATCGGAGCTAAAATAACCATTAAGCTGTGATTTTTCGTTTATAACCATCGAAAACTTTTGTTCCGTTACCTAATCTCTGAATGTTTGTTTTTTTGCAATTTTGTACATATGCGATCTCAGAGTTTGTACAAACAAGTTTGACGGTTGGATCATTGAAAAACGTTTCGTAGAATGCGTATCGCATCAAAACGGTAGATTATACAAACACTTAGAGTTAATGTTATACTTCCCCATCAAGTATAAAATAAGATTTTGTGGTATCCACTAGTGTAAATATTTTAAATTGAAGATCGAATTCATTTAATTCATTCTTATAGGGTTGAGGAGTGTAGCTGTAAAAAATCATTAAAATTGGAGCTAACATAATCGTTAAATTGTGATTTTTCGTTTATAACCGTAAAAAACTTTTGTTATGTTACCTAATCTTTGAATATTTGTTTTTTGTGATTTTTTACATATGCGATCTGAGAGTGTACAAACAAGTTTGACGGTCAGATCATTGAAAAAAGTTTTGTAGAATGTGTATCGCATCAAAACAGTAGATTAAATAAATACTTAAGAGTTAATGTTATACCTCCATTAAGTATAAAATAAGATAGTGTAAATATTTTAAATTGAAGATCAAATTTATTCATTACATTCTTATAGGGTTGAGGAGTGTAGCTGTAAAAAATCATTAAAATTGGAGCTAAAATAACTGTAAAATAACTAGTTTTTTATAACCGTAAAAAACTTTTGTTCTGTTACATAATCTCTGAATGTTTGTTTTTTATGATTTTTTATATATGCAATCTCGGAGTGTGTACAAATAAGTTTGACGGTTGGATCATTGAAAAAAGTTTCATAGAATCTCATCAAAACAATAGATTAAACAAACACTTAGAGTTAATATTATACTTCCATTAAGTATAAAATAAGATTTTGTGGTATCCACTAGTGTAAATATTTTAAATTGAAGATCGAATTCGTTCATTGCATTCTTATAGGGTCGAAGAGTGTAGTTGTAAAAAAATCATAAAAACCCGGAGCTAAAATAACCGTTAAATTATGATTTTTTGTTTATAACCGTCGAAAACTTTTGTTCCATTACCTAATCTCTGAATGTTTTTTTTTTTTTTTTTGCGATTTTTTATGTATGCGATCTTGTAGTATCTACAATAGTTAGATCTGGAAACTAATTTCGTAGAATGCATATCTCTGTTAAATTTGCCTAAATTTTGAAGTGGGAAAAGTAATTTGTGCTAAATTTTTATTTATGTTTTTCAAGTATTGATTGGACAATATTTAGTTTGTGTGATGACATTTTTATTGTACAATTATCTTTTTGTTTCTTTATCGCATATTTTACATGGGTTATTATCTATTAAACCAAACAATTATTTATTTTATTTTTAAAAACATATTCTATTTAAAAACATATTATTTATTTATTTATTAAACCATACAATTATTATTTTATTTTTTAAAATCGTAACAAAATTTTGGGGGGATTTTTGCCGCTATTTTTTTTCTGTCGGTTATAATCGACAGTAATGAAAATTTTCTGTCGGTTTTTATTTTAAAAAATGTTTTTGTCGGTTTTAACCAACAGTAATGAAAATTTTCCAAAATAAAACCCCTCCATCTCTTCCTTGCATCGGTGCCTTCTCCCTTCCCCCTTCCTTCCCTCATTTCCTTCTCCTACTTTTTTCTCCTCATTTACTGTTCGCATATCCAGTCTCCTCTTTCATCACAACATAGTCAAGAAAATGTTCGGAGTCGTCTTCCCGAGTCACAGTTTCCCAATGGACATCTCTTCCTTCTCCCAGATCGACACCTTCCATTGGATTCTCGACATGAACACCTTCGTCGGTAGATTTGCCTATTTTCCCCTTTTTTCCAATTTTTTCTTCGGCGGTGCAATTTATCATTCTAACGTATGGTTCTAATATGCGCAGGGGAAACGTACGATCAAGTCCGTGAGCTCCGCATATTTCTCTTAAACAACTTAACACTCCCGCCGAACAAAGCCCTAGCCGTCTACATCCAGTCTCCAGGCTCTGCTTTCTTCTTCTGTGGCGCCATCACTGTGGCTAAGCCGTCGGCAGTGCTTGCTCTTCCGTGGCCCTAGCCGTCTACATCCAGTCCCCGAGCTTTGCATAACTAACATATTGAGGTTACACTGATACAAAGCCACTATGGCTTCAACGATTCTTGTTCTAAGAATAATGCATTCATAAAATCAAAGCAAATTAAAGTCTAGGAATCACAGCTGGAAGTAAAGTCAGGTACTGGACGAAGAAGCATACATTTCGTATCTGTCATGAAAATGCGTCAAATAAAAGCATGCGTTCTGAGAGTGGTTCACCAACTCCACTTGCAATCTTAATATATTTATTAATAAAAGCATGTATCAGTATATTTTTTTATTATTAATATATTTTCTGTCGGTTTTATCCGACAAAAATGCTTTTATTTATTCATTATTAATATATTTTCTATCGGTTATATCCGACACAAGTTCTGTCAATTTAGTAATTTTCTGTAGGTTTTAGCCAACAGAGAATGCTCTTATTCATTCATTATTAATATATTCGCTATCGGTTATATCCGACACAATTTCTGTCGGTTTTAGAGTATTTTCTGTCGGAAAATTCATTTCTTGACGCTGACAATTCTGTCGCTTATTATATCTGCCACTGCATCCATACATTTCTTGTCGGTTATCATAACGACACTAATAAATGGTTTCGTAGTTGTGGGAGAAGAAACAAAGGACATGCTAAGATAGAGAATGAAGTTGAAGAGACTCGTACAAATTCAACCAACAATCACCAAGATCCTCCTAAGGCACTTAAGTTAGGACGAAAAGGCAATGCACTTAAGTTAAGAAGGAAAGGGCAAGGCACTTGAGCATAATGCAAGGATCATTATAAACATCTTTCTCTAAGGGACAAGCATGTTACACTTTGTACTTAGCATAATACAAGGACCACTATAGACATTTTCCTTTAAGGGACAAGCATGTAACACTTTTTACTTTCATTGTTTTTGTTTATTTATAATTTTGCACTTATCCATATTGTTTTAATCCTTTCAACTGGTTATAAGCAGCCACATTGCATAAGTAAGACAGTGAATCTACCCCTAGAAAAAGGACAAGGAAATCAATGGTAATAACCTCATCCTCTCCTTTGAATAGGTTAAAAATACTCTTGAATGACTCTTAATGTTTTAATGCCTCTTATTAATGTAATCAACATTGAATTTAGGCATCATAACCAAGCACATCATTTGCAAATGCACGAGCTGAATCATCCAGAGGCACCAAGTAGAGAGAGACGAGGCAAACAAAGACTTAAGGCATTTGGAACTAGTTTATTTTTTAACAGATGATTGTATTCTGTAAAGTTGGAGTTGAGTTCTAATGTTGAAGTTGTGAATTGTTGGTGTAGGAACTGTAATTTTGTAGTGGTTGTAGGTTCCAGTAGGCTTTCTGAACCAGTGCAATGGTGCACTTGTGGATAATTTGGCAGGTTTTCTGCATTTCCAAGGACAATTCATATTTTGGTCCTTTGAAAGTTTTCGGTGGTTTATGTGTGATGTTTTTGCTAGTTCATGATGTAGTGGTTAGATCATGTTTTTATGTTATTTTTTCAAATTCGGGGTGAATAATGAAATTTTGATTCCTTTCTACCATTTACGAGTTGAAAATTTCATTGGGAGAGACAATTAATTGCTTGAAATATTTGGCGGGAAACATAGGTTTTTATTTTATTTTTCGGTAACAAGAAACATAGCTTTTAACTTTTGAAATATTCTCTTAAAATAGTTAAAATGTTACGGGGAAACTAAATTTTTTGAACCAAATTTGTAAACTAAATGATATGGTTGTTGATGATTGGATTATTACTTTAGTATTAATTAACGAGCTTATTTCCTATTAGTGACACATCATTTGGTTAACATATTTGGTTTAAAATTTTGATATCCCTAACTTACCCAAATTATAAATATATTTTTATAATTATATATATATATATATATTTTTTTTTTTTTCAAATGACATGTCCATTTTTTTGCAAGAATTCCATAGTGGTGGTACAACATGGAGTGGAGATCCAAATGGGCGAGGGAATGAGGTCCCCGATTGCCACATCAGCAGTTAACAGACAAAGATATAGTGGTCTAACATTGCAATGAATTTGTTGTATGATATTGCTAATAATCATAATAGTCGGTTATGCAGTTGTGAGTTTGTTAAGCAGGATTGAGTTTGTTAGAAAGGATGAGGATATGAAAAGCGTAGTATTGTACTTTTGTAGTAGTTAGTTTCTCTACATAAACAAACCTTGTAAGGCATTTTTCATTGTATTCTTCTCTCTCTAAAGAAACTTAATCAACAGTATTCTCTCTAGTTTCTTTCTCTAAATCTGCTTTAGCAATACTTTCATTCTTCTCTGTTAATATGGTATCATCGCCGGCATTAGTTAATCACCGATTCCGATCCTGACTTGCTCCGTTGTTCGTTGCTTCATTGGTGGTTCGATTTGGGTGCTGAGGAATTGTTGTGCAATTGATAAAGGAGGTGCTGGGGATTTCCAGTCGACGGAAGATTGCGGGCATACTTCTGATTTCTGCTGGAGTTTCAGGTGGTTTTGTTCTTTTCTAATTACTTAGTCTTGTAAATTTGAAGCATATTGGTGTCTGCAAAGTAGTGATTTGGGATAATTCGTGATTTGGGTTATCTGTTGATCTGTATGTTGATCGGGGATAATTTGTGAATTCTTTGCTGGAAGTGTTATTCTTTCATGCACTCAAGAAAGTGTTAGTCTTTCGCAATCAAAAAGTTGTAGATTCAAGAAAGTGTTATTCTTTCTCAGTCAAGAAGTTGTAGATTCAAGAAAGTGTCATTCTTTCTTCCCAAAGTGTCATTCTCTATGTATATTCTCAATTGTTGATTAGTTGCTATTATTTGAAGGACAATCATGAGTAGTTCGACTTTTAAAATTGATGGTATACTAGGTATGCTTACAATCAAACTAAGAGATGATAATTTTTCCCAATGGGCGTTTCAATTTCAATGTGTTTTGTAGGGGTACAAATTGTTTGGGCATTCGATGGCACAATTGTGTGTCCATCAAAGTATGTGGTCAGTACAGAAGTTGAGGTTACAAAGGATATTATTGAGTCGTTTATGGATTGGGGGTCTACAGATATGGCGTTGCTTAGTTCGCTTCTTTCCACTTTAACTGATAAGGCAATAGAGTATGTTATTGGTTGTACGACTGTTCATGAGGCATGGGTCAATTTGGTTGATAGTATGCATCTGTTTTTAAGTTTAGGTTCAACCATCTCAAGACTGAGTTACATATAATTCAAAAAGGAACTGATACAATTGATAAGTATCTTTTGAAGCTAAAAGGTATTAGGGATCAACTCACTGCTGCAGGTGATTCTATATCTGACAATGATCTAATGATTGCTGGTCTTGCTGGTTTGCCAAAGGAATATAGGGTTATTCGTACAATCATTTTGGCTAGGGAGTCCTCTATTACCTTGAAGGTGTTTAGAGCGCAACTATTGGGGGCAGAAAAGGAGATTGAATGAGAGATTAATGTTTTGTCTTAGAACTTATCTGCTTTATATGTTCAAGGTTCCAGTTCAAGTGCTAGTTCGAGTTCACATCCTCAAATTCTTAGGCACACAATTATATTCCTGCTAGTACTGCGGGGACAATTACTGCAGTACCATATGGTTCCATTTCTCAAGTTCAACAAAATTCATTACATCAGTCTTTGCCTCTACCACCATTCTAGCATCCATTCTATCATGCTCCTTCACAACATCCTGCAACATATTTTCCACTATCATCATCTCCTATGTATCCTAGTGAATCTTATGGATATGGTTTTATTGGTCATCCGAGTGATCAAAGTATTCTTGGTGCACAATCTAGTATGGGAGTTCAATTTGGACCTCGAGCACCACATGGCAATCAATACAGAGGCAATAATTACAGGAATAACAACAGTTTCATGGGACGAGGATATGGTTCTAATAACTCAAGGCAGAATGACAATAATTCTTGGTCAGGGAATACTACTACAAAGACAAATACTATGATAGAATGTCAAATCTGTAACAAAAAGGGGCATACTGCAGCCACTTATTATCACATGAACAACAATGTTTCTAATTCAAGCTTTGTTGTTGAATGCCAAATCTGTGGCAAGAGAGGATATTCAGCTCTTGATTGTTATCAAAGAGGCAATTACTCATATCAAGGTCAACTTTCACCCCCATCACTATCTATAATGAATGCTCAACAAACCACTTAGTTCATTCCTCAAGATGCCTGGATTATTGATTTTGGCGCATCTCATCATATGACAGCTAACATCAATTCCTTGACTCAAGTTACACCTTGTGAGGGTTCTGAGAAAATAACCATTGGAAATGGTATGGGTCAACTACTTTACACACTAACAATCACTATCTTATTCTCAACAAAGTATTACATGTTCCACAAATTGCTAGAAGCCTATTATCTGTGAAACAACTCTGTGCTGACAATAAGAGCTTGTTTATATGTGATGAATCTGAATTCTTTATGCAAGACAAGAGGACAAGGGAAATAGTGTATCAAGGAAAGAGTAAGTCTGAAGAACTGTTTCAGATTCCGGTTGTGCAAAGGAAAAGATGAGTGCAGTCTATTACATGTAGTCCAGTTGCTTATATGGGTAAAGCTATCAAGTGTGATACTTGGCATCAGAGGTTGGGTTACCCCACTCATTAAATCATGAATTCTATGTTACAGAAGTCGAATATTGTAGCTGATATAGATAAAAAGTCTAGTGTTTGTGTTCCTTGTATTAAGGGAAAAATGTCTCGAACTCCATTTCCAATTAGATCAGATACTTGTACCCATCCATTTGAAAAAGTGCATTCAGATATTTAGGGTCCTTCTCCTGTGAAGTCCTTAGAAGGTTATAGGTACTATGTAACTCTAATTGATGAATACACTAGATATGTGTGGATTTTTCCAATGAGTAATATATCAGAAATGTTTCCAAGCTTTGTGCGGTTTTATAATTTTGTACTTACTCAGTTTGGGGTGCACATTAAAGGTTTGCAAACAGATGGTGGAGGAGAATATGTTAGTAAAAGTTTCACTTCTTTTCTAGCTAGCAAAGGTATTATTCAATACATTTCTTGTCCATTCACTCCACAACAAAATGGAGTGGCAGAACATAAACATAGACATATAGTTGAAACTGCAATCACACTTCTCAGTGCTGCTGGTTTAGCTTCTGATTTTTGGTACTTTGCATGTGCACACTCTGTTTTCTTGATTAACAGAATGCTATGTAAGACTCTTTCAATGTCTTCTCCTGATCAAATGTTGTATAAGAAAATACATGATGTACATTCCTTGAAGATTTTTGGCTCAGCTGTGTTCCCTTGGTTAAGACCATATGTTGCAAATAAATTACAAGCCAGATTTACTATATATGTTTTTTTGGGTTATTCCATGGGATATAAAGGAGTTATCTGTTTTAATATGCAAACTCAGAAATATATTATATCTCGACATGTAATATTTGATGAATCATGTTTTCTTGGTAAATTACCTATGATGCTTCAAACAAGTGGGGTACAAAGTCCAGATTCATGGAGATGTACACCGGTTATTATACCAAATTTCTTTATATCATAGATAGCCTGTCAATGGTCCAATTCATGAATCTCAGTTAACTGCATCCTCATCTCCAAGTCCACAAGTTTATGTTTTAGCTGAGGTCAATGTAAGTAGACATTATTCTCCATCTATCTCAGACAATGGAACTGCATCAGTAACAGATTCTCAGGACAATGAATCAGCATTAACAACAGGCTTTACTCTTTCCCTTTACAATGATAATACTCCTTTGCTTCCTGTCCTCGATCATGCACAATTACAAGTAATCCTACCTTTTAATACTTCTCTTTCATCTAGTGCATCTGATACTGTTCCTATAAGATCACATGGGATGCAAACTCAGCTACAAACAGGTGCAATTACAAGGAAGAACTATAGTAGCTATCTGGCATTACTACCTGAGTTGTCTTCTTTACAACTAATGGATTATCATTCTGATAATCAATGTTTACATCCATATCAAGCTGGTTTTTCATTCCTTGCTAATGTTTCTGATCATGAAGAACCAAAGAATTTCAAAAGTGCTGCAAGTAAGAAAGAATGGCAGAATGCAATGCAGGAGGAATTTGATGCCTTCCAAGCTCATGGTACTTGGATTTTAGTTCACATCCATTAAATAGAACTGTTATTAGTAGTAAGTGATTTTATAAGATTAAGAAGAATCCCGATGGGTCTATTTCCAGATTCAAAGCTAGATTGGTTACACAGGGATTTACACAAGAACATGGTCTTGATTACTCTGAAACTTGTAGTCCTGTTGTAAGACATACTACAGTCAGGATTATACTTGCACTTGCAGCTCAGTTTGGTTGGTCTTTGCGACAATTGGATGTCAAAAACGCATTTTTACATGGTGAGTTAGAAGAAAAAGTATATATGCAACAACCTCAAGGGTTTGTTGATGATAAGAATCCAACTCATGTTTGCAAATTAGTGAAATCTCTCTATGGGTTAAAACATGCTTCTAGGGCTTGGAATTCCAAGTTTACAAGTTATCTTCCAGCACTGGGTTTTACACCATCCATTTCAGATACAAGTTTGTTTGTCAAGTCTGATGATGGAGATATTATTTTGTTGCTGTTATATGTGGATGATATCATCCTTACTGGTTCAAATCCAACAAAGGTACAAGATATAATCAACAATTTGGTAGAAGTGTTTGATCTCAAAGATATGGATTGACTAAACTATTTCTTGGGTTTACATATCCATTACAATGATGATGGCTCTCTGTTCATTAACCAATCCAAGTATGCAAAAGACTTGTTGAAGAAAGCAGGCATGGAGTCTTGTAAGCCCACATCTACTCCTTCCAAGCCACACACACAGATTCTTGTTGGTGAAGGTACATTGTTGTCTGATCCAAGTCAATATCAAAGTATTGTTGGTGCTCTTCAGTACTTGACATTCACAAGACCTGATCTTGCATATTCCGTGAATATGGTTTGTCAATTTATGACACAATCAACTGATGCACATTTTCATGTGGTCAAAAGAATACTCAGGTATATTCAAGGCACTGTCAACTACGGTTTACACTATACAAAAAGTTCCAATTTTCAGATCACTGCTTATTCAGACTCAGATTGGGCTGCTGATATTAACACTCGAAGATCCATTTCGGGTTTTGTGGTCTATATTGGATCCAATCCTGTTTCATGGGTACTCCCGGGAACAGATCCAGTGGAGACGGGGTGGGGCCTGTAGCTCAGAGGTCAATCAAAGAAGCAATCTACAGTCTCCAGAAGCTCTACTGAAGCTGAATACAAAGCTTTAGCACAACGTGCCGTTGATGTGTCTTGGATTCGGTCTGTGCTCAAAGATATTCATCAGTTTCTCTCTAGTCCTCCTTCCCTTCATTATGACAACCTGTCTGCACTTGCATTAAGTTCTAATCTGGTGTTTCATTCTAAGATTAAACACCTTGATACAGATTACCATTTTGTTCGTGAGAAAGTACAAAAAGGTGACATTAGTGTTCATTATATTCCAACAGAAGATCATGTTGCTGATGTGTTCACCAAGGGATTACATAGTCCTGCTTTCTTGAAGCATTGCAGATATCTTGGCTTGGGATTGTCATTAGTTGTGTAGCAAACTAAGCTAGATTGCTCAATGCTTAGTTTGAGGGGGGAGTAATAATCATAATTGTCGGTTATGCAGTTGTGAGTTTGTTAAGTAGGATTGGGTTTTTTTAGAAAGGATGAGGATATGAAAAGGGTAGTATTGTACTTTTGTAGTAGTTAGTTTCTCTACATAAACAAACCTTGTAAGGCATTTTTCATTGTATTCTTCTCTCTCTAAAGAAACTTAGTCAACAGTATTCTCTCTAGTCTCTCTCTCTAAATCTGCTTCAGCAATACTTTCATTCTTCTTTGTTAATAATTGCAATATTCAAAAAATAAGATGTAAAATTGTTACATATCCCACAGTTGAAGAGGTAAAATATAAATTACCATAAAAGTAAACTCACCAACTACTTGTGCCACATCCCATTCACAAACAACCTGGCACTCACTTCCACCCCGCCTAGTCCTACGACCCTAGAAATTTGCATGGGAAAACACGTACACACATAACGCTGATGACATGCATATGGAAAAAGCAACTCCCTCCCTTTGCGTAAAGAGAGGCTTAGGCAGAAAGCTAGACAGGAAATTTGAAGAATAAGCACTATAAAAATGGTCAAATTTATGACCTTTAGAGGAGCTTAAATATCGCCCCCTGATTCGTTACCCCCTCCTCTTCCTAATACATTTGTTCCTTTTCCGCAAAAACCAGAGCCACAAGCTATTCTTACCTTACTCTCTAAGTCACACCTGCATAATCTAACCCTTCAACCTTCTAAAAGCCAGCAAAAAGATTAAATTCCATTAGAGGCCTGCAAAAGGGTATTGTGTTTCTTTAATCAATTTGATCATCTTGCACCAAATCTTATTAGAGCACCTGCAGGTTATTTATTTTGTCATGGCTACCTCGAACGGGGTTCTTGTACCCTTCATCGTCTTCTTGGTTTCAACGTTTGTGTTTTCCCCGGCTAGGGTGGTGTTTGGGGAGCAGAGTGGCTTGAACAGACCCGATCCCTTGCGCCACTTAAAATCCTACAATGGAGGCTACGACGTCACAAATAAACATTACTGGGCTGTAAGTTCCAATCCCTCATTTACTACATGTATTAAAAATTGCAATCCAATGGGTATTATATAGATTAGAGAAAGATCACAATCTAGCATGTATATGATTAGTAGATTAACAATATGGTAACACAATTATATGTAAAAAATTTAAGAAGATTACAGTTAATTCCTTATATACGCATATGATCTTAATTTGACCATTCATGTACAATTTGGTGACTTTGAAAACGAAAAATAAAACTAATCAAGGTTAAAGAAAAACCTAAGAGAGAAAATTTGTAATGAAATGGAATTTCTTATTTTGTGTTTCTCTCATATTTTCCAGTCTACGGCATTTACAGGAGTCCATGGGTACGTGATTGCAGGAGTTTGGTTGCTGTGTGGCCTGGTATTTATGATTTGCATAGCCTTCTTGAAGAAGCCGAGCATTAGGAGCACTTGCCCCATTAAACACTTCTTGGACCGTAACTTCATCTTAATGTTCATACTCCTCCTCCTCTTTACAATTCTAGCCATGTAAGTGCATCTCAATCGATGTGAATTTCATTTCATGCATGAATTCTAGTATGGTAGTAATTAAGTCCTTAGGGTTCCAATAGAAAAAGATAAAGAAAACGAACTTCCTTAGGTTCGATGGCTTCTAACTAACAACTGCCCAATGGGCTAGGATTAGAACAAGTCAATAGTTGGAAAGCTAGGATTAGGACAAGTCGATAATTCGATAGCTTCTAACTAACAACTGCCTAATGGGCTAATTGGTTCAGTATATTTTGCGGGAATCGGCTTTCTTGTAATTATTTATATATTTAGTATTTGTTAATTATTTTATTCAAGACTCCAAGTCTGAATCTCTCACTTAGTAGTTTAAATTAATTCGAATAAGAAAATATGTTAGGTGTTAGCCTAGCTAGGGGTTCGATATTTGATGAGGAGGGCTTTGCCTAACCTGAAAATAATAATTAAGCTATATATTGGGCTGGATATAGACCTAGCTCGGGCATAACTTACCAAAATTATTGGGAAGATAAAAATCACTATACTGAATTGGTGATTCTAGAATTGACTTTAAACTTTTTTTTAGCGAAACTAGTACGTACGATAGGTGATCATTTTCCTCTACTTATTCATTGATGACTTCTAAGTTCTAACATCTATTTGGTTTTTTCAAATTGAAGAGTGGCATCAAGCTTGGTGCTGGTAGAAAATGAAAGATCAATGAAGAGAACAGAAAAAGTGAAGGGAGCCCTAATGGGGGTGGCTCAAAATGCTCGACGAACCATCCGAAAAGTAACAACCGCAATGGGAAATATGCAGTACCTTTTGCTGCCTTATGATCCAGCCTTGGCAAGCAGTTTAAATGTCACATCCCGTCAGCTTGGAAAAGACTCGCAAGATATTCAACGTTTTGTTGATAAAAATGGGCATACAATTGAGCGGATTATTCAAACCCCGTAAGCAATATTTTCTGTTAGTACTTAAATATGTTAGTAATTTTATTTTTTGTTACAAAATATGTTAGTAATTTTGTTGCTAGGATAATTGATTTCCTTCTGTGTATTGTAGGTATGTTGCTCATATTGTGGTTGTAGCAGTCAACTTGGTCTTATTGGTCGCTGCAACTGGTAAATTTTCTTTGTTGTGAAGTGATGATGGGATTAGTCATGTGACCAAGTTACTTCTAATTTACAGATATCAAAAGTTTAAACAAGAACATATAACACATTTGTTTGCCAAATAAAGAATAAGAACAACATATTATGATAGAATCAACTTAATCAGTGATTTAGACTCAGTTTGGCAGCTGACTCACAATTTTTATGATTCGGACAAATAAGAATGTGGAATTATTGGAGAGGATTTTTGAAAAACACTGAAATAGTAGTGATCAAATAATTCTAAAGTATCATTCATATGTTATTTTACTTTTATAAAAGATTTTTGTGTGCGGTGCTTAACATATCTTATAGCCAATATATAAACAAACATGTACCTAAAATGTAACTTACTTAGACTAATGAACTGCTGCTTTGGTCATCAGTTCTGCTGTTGCTGCATTGGTACCCAGGACTTGTAATGTAAGATTTCTTTTCAGCCTTGGTCTTGCTTTTCTGCTTTCTTTATTAAACTAAACTATATATGTGACACTTTAACTTCTTTCATTTCAGTGTAATCTTTTTGTGTTGGATATTAACAACTCTAATTTGGGTCTTAACTGGCTTTGATTTCTTTCTTCAAAAGTGAGTAAAATTTAATTTTCCCTTTCCATTACAAATGGTACTATTAAGAAGAAATTTGTTTCGTATTAATGCGTTTAGGGTTTCTACAATTTTAATCTGTTGCTAAATGTGCAGTTTTGCAAAAGATACATGTTCAGCTTTTGAGGGTTTTGAACACAACAGCCACAACAGTAGTCTAAGCTCCATTCTTCCATGCTTAGATGCTACACGCTCAGAGAAGTTGATGGGTCAAATTGGCTACACCATACACACTTTCATAAATAAGGTATTATATGTCAATACATTTAGATATTTATAATCAACATATTAATAAGGGATTAATAAGATTATGTTCTAATGAAATCTGAGTATATGATCTCTTGATGATGCAGTTGAATTCTAAAGTGACAGAAATTGCTAAGACGCTTGGAGTAAACGAAGAAAATGATGATTCAGTTGGATTTCTACGTATATGCAATCCTTTCTCCGGACCACCTAACTACACCTACGTACCACAAAGTTGCTCAAACAATGGCATTCCAGTTGGAAAGTTACCAGAAGTAAGTAAAATATAGGGTCAGTTTCTGAAAAATTTAGGACTAATTTGGTAAACTTTTCCTTTAAATGTTTGTTACAAATAAAGAAGCAATAGTGGGAAGAAAAGTGAGAATTAAGGAGGAGAATGCATGAAACAAACCTTGAAAATGAAAGCAGCGTTTTAGTCTTTTGTTTCAATTTTATGTATCAAATAAAATAAAATACTACAAACTAAAAACCAAAAAAAGAAAAAGTTACTAAACGGCCTTAGAAAACTAATTGAGCTATGTTAATTAAGGCTAAAGATCACGGTTAAAATTGAGTTTACACATGAGTGGAAAACAAGAGTACAATAAGATTTAGAATCACATCTCGACTCATAGATCGACTTCATCTTGGTCATTTAAAGTTCAACATTCAAAATTTTATAAAACTTAGATTGACAAATGGCGATTCACGCTACCTAATAAGGCCAAAAGTAAGTAATAAATTATGAATTGATAGTATAAAAACGTTTCTTAAATTGTTGAATGCTATAGTTTTTAGCGAGTGCAAAAGCTTATTATCTTGATTGAAAATTCATTTTCATGCAGGCCATTTCAGGAATCACTTGTTACCAAAACGACATGGAAAATTGCAAAAGAACTGGAAAACTTGTTTCCCAGGACAACTACAACATGGCCTGGGCTTTCAGCCACTCTATTCAACATTTTCTAGATATATATCCAACTCTGCAGAGCTTATCAGATTGCACCTTCGTTAAGGATGGAATTTCCGACGTCGTTTCGCATCAATGCAAGCCATTTAAGAATTCACTGAAAATGCTATGGGTCTCCATGCTATCCCTAGCCATTTCCATGGTGTTTTTAGTACTACTTTTGGTCATCAAAGTTTTTCAAGATAGGGGAAGATGTTTCACTAAATTTGCCATCATCCCTTGCTTGCCAGTGACTCCATAGCTAGGAAAGTTAAAATTCCAATTGGGGAAGAACAAAAAAAAACCAAGAAACAAAGAAGTAGGAAAGTCAATTATATATACATTCTTTCTCCTTTTTTCTTTTATGTAAATTCCAATTGGAAAGTAAAGTACTTCATTGTTGTCGTAAGACATTTGGTTAATCCATGGAAATGAAAATGTATATACAAAAAGTTCTTAGCTGTATCTTTTTCTCTCTTTGAGAATTGAAATTTATGCACAAAACTAAGCGCAATAGCTTTCTACGATTCATACAACCGACCCCACTTAGTGGAAAATACTTTGTTGTTGTTGTTTGAGAATCGAAATTTATCAATTGAAGTGTACACCATAAAGAATGGATCTACACACCCATACCTCCCCAAACACCCTTTGCTAATTTTTGTCTTTTGATATTTTTCAATTAATTTAATCCGATTACCAAAAATAGAGAGATATGTGAATAGCACCACCCTTTCTTTTTTGTCATCAAAGCTTTGCAAATGCAAATAATTAGTTACTCCCCAAGTCAAAAAGGAAAATTTGTGGTGGCTACCTAAACCAGACGTTTGGAAAAGTAGAATTTGGGACAAACGGATTAATATCTTGTAAGTATGAGAATATTAACAATAATGGGATTAATGTTGCGATATGTGGTCGAGTTTGAGGGACTATAGAAACTAAAATTTAAGTTGGAACAAATAAAATGAATACAATAAATTTGATCATGTAACATGGTAGATAAGGAGGGATTTTTCAATGTTGCTAGAATACGAAGAGGAATATCATGTGTCATTATACAATTGGATTTTTATTTTTATTTTTTCAAGTGTTCTTCCAATTCTACAGACATATAATGTTATGCTCCGTGTTCCCTAATAAAACTAGTAGGACGTTTTATATCTAAAGTGCTACACTATATTAATTACCACTAGATTGAAAAGCCTTTACATAAGATTGATGTATTATTACTACTTAGTATTACAATTTAGTAATATTCCTCTTCGCTTGTAAGTGAGAGGTCTTCAATTCAATTCTCGCCAACAACAAATTAGAACTACATTATTGCTAGGTTGTTGTGAGACTAAGTTCACATCTTCCCTTTAATGTAAATAATATCGTTTATTAAAAAAAAATATTGATGTATTATTTTATATATTATTCTTTCGTTTTCTTATTGACGTTCTAGGAATTATTGTTCTGTATTTTATTTAATTTTTCTCTCAATTTTATAGCTTATACATACTTGGGATTGGGATTGGGAAAGTTAAGAGTTAATAATTGCAGAATCTCTTGGCAAAATTTTAGTTTTAATATTTTTTATGTTAGTTAGTTAATTAAAATAAGATAGGAAAGAGATAGACACGTCAAAAGACAACAATATTATTGTTTTGTTAAGCAACAAACACAATCATTGGTCCATAGTTTGACGGACACCAAACAGAAAGAAAAAAACTACAGGTCCATGATCATGTCGTCCTAAATACACCTCCAAATTTAATGGAATACACCTCATTAATTGGAAAATTTCTTCAAATACCACGTAAATATTAAGCTTTTTTTTCCTAGATTATTTACTTTTCTTTCCAATTTGACCAAAAAAAAAAAATATTCGTTTAGGGAAAACTTCTTAACAGTTTGAGTGATTTCAAATTAACCTCAACCCTAACAGTTCGATCTTTTCAAAGTTAAAGTGTAAATTTATTTGGCTAAAATGCGTCAATTTGGATAATTAAAACTTCAGAAATGACATGAGAAATAAAACACAATTTAATTTATCTACGTTATCACTTGATGCTAACGAACTTCATAGATGTTCACTTTTCAAAATGTTAGGTAATAACCACGAGCTGGTTATCCAGTGATAAAGGATAGATTGTGAAACTTTTTTCAAATTAAAAATTGGAGGTTTTGGGTTTGAAACTTGCTACTGGTGAGGAAAGCCAGACTTGTAGCCAGGGGAGCTGAAATGCTTCTGTGAGTCTTTTCGGCCTTAAAAAGAATTTTTTTTTTTTTTTTTTTAAATTAAGGCTAATTTAAAATCACTTTTAAGTAGATATGTGGACACATTATTTATTTATTTATTTAATAATTTCACAACCTTGAATAGTATTGAAGTTCCACGCGTAAACTGGGACTCACGAACCCTGTCGTGTTTACAGTGAAAATTTAAAGGCAAGAATTTTGTTTTTGGTTAATAATATAAGTGGTTGCTCATCAAGTAAGTAAATTGAAGTAGTAAAAATATTTAATTCAGAATCCAGGAAGAAAATATGTTTTCCTTTGAAAATCTTGCGGATATATCTTTCTCAAACAGCATAGACCTCATTTGGTCCCAAGTCAACATCATCAACCTTCAGATCCAATTTCATCAGAAAACAAGGGCCCAGATTTTGTTTTTCTCAGCTCTCTCTGGATTTTTCTTGGTTTCCCACTTTGTTCAAGTAGTAATCGAGCAACAATATCATTAGCAAAACGCAGGAATTTCAGCACAAACTCATGCTCAGATGTTTTCAGGTGAGTTCTTTCTTTGATTTTTGTCACTTTTTCTGCTTGTGGGTGGTGAAAGTTTTGATTTTTATTGCAGTGTTAGCAGACCCATGTCTGGATTCTTTAACTGTGGTGGTTAATGTGGTTTTTAGGTGAATTTTTCAAGTGGGTTTTGGACTCTGATATGCATGTTTTGAGTTGTGTTGGTTGATTCAATCTGTTTTCCGAAATGGGTCTAAGTCATTGGTTTCTGTTGTCAATTCCTGGTTGTTTCATTTGCAACTAGCTCTGTTCGTGTTTAATAAATTTTATTGCAGTAAATTTAACAGTGCACTGCTGTGCTTTCTGAATAACAAACTAGTTAATGATTGTGGGCGAGTAACATTGAATTGTGCACATTCGGCCGTTGACGGCGGATTCTTCTAGAGTTGATGACTGTTAGCACTTTGAAAACAAGTGTAATTCTAAATCATTTGAGACTGTTTTAGTGCCAATTTGTGCTGAAGTTTGTTTTCATAAATGTTCAAGCGGATTTACTACTTCCGTGCATTATAGGTTAGCGTGGTTGTGAGCCTGTGATTGTATTTGTTTGGGTTTTATTTGATATCCATAGGTTTCATTTTGTTAATTGCAGCGTTATCTTGGAGAGAATAAAAAGGATGAGAAAATGACGATCAGGAACAAATACAGGAAACCAACCACTTTCCGTTGCAATGCAGGGAGCAGATGTTCAACGTCTGCTGTGGTGTGGAGCTTGGTGGGATGTGTTCTTATGTTTCATCTGTACACTCTTGTTCGGCAAAAGGATAGGTTAGGAGGAGCAATTCAATTTCGAGCGAGTCATCACCCACTGTTCCAGGAACTTGAACAGGTGGAAGAGGAAAACATCCAACTTCCTCCGCCGCGAAAGCGATCCCCACGTGCTGAAAAAAGAAAACCAAGGCGACCAACTACTCTGATTGATGAATTTCTTGATGAGAATTCTCAAATTAGACACGTATTCTTTCCCCAGAAGCTTGATATTGATCCAATGAAGGACACAGGAAATGATAGCTATTACTATTACCCTGGGAGGATTTGGTTGGATACTGATGGATATCCTATTCAAGCCCATGGAGGTGGTATTCTATTCGATGAAAAATCAAGGACATACTATTGGTACGGGGAGTATAAAGATGGCCCCACATACCATGCTCACAAAAAAGGAGCAGCTCGGGTAATTGACTTACCTTCCTCTGAATAGTCATAAGATCAACTATGGTTTTGCTTTAAAATATCAGTCCTTGTGGCTTTTAGGGATGAAATTGCTATTTTGCACACGCTAACAGTTTGCTTTCTTTAGAAGCATCAGGGTTATGTAGTTGATGCTATATATAGATCATAATTGCATATGTGATATCTCTGTGAATAACTTAACCTTGAAAACCAAGTATATTTCTATGCTGACCTAAATGAACCTAATTTAGAGTGTTGCCTTCATATTTGTTGATATCAACTCTAGATTATGGAATTATGGCTGCTATTCAGGTTACTACTACTATAGTATTTTGTATGTGACTTTATTCCCCTACCTTGTACATACCTTTCCTACTTTAGTAGACTTTATAATAATTAAATAGGTACGGTGGGATGGTAGAAAGTTAAAACAAAAATACCATTTATAATTGCACAATAACAAAGAACCAAAGTTCCGGAGACAATAGTCTATGGTGATTCCATAGTTGTTGGTTCTTGAACTGAAAATTGCATTTAGGGTTGTCAGCATAATTGGCATCTTGTTATAGCCATCACTGTTTCTATTACAAAGATAATGACATGGAGTAAGAAAGAAATTTACCTGAAAATTGCGTTTAGGGTTGTTAGCATAATTGGCATCTTGTTATAGTCATGACCCTATTTCTATTACTAAGATAATGACTTGGAGTAAGAAAGAAATTTACCCTAGTTGATTATTGAATGAGTTACTTCTATTTACAAAAGTACAGTGACACCATGACAGTTGATCTTAAAGAAAAAACAGAATATTACGACGTAGTTGCACAGCAGCAATTAGAAAACATATCTCACAAAGGAATTAAAAAATAGACCTAAGATGATGCAAGAGCCGCTTCAATTCGCAATGGGCCCTTAGGGCCATCCCTGATAGCCACCGAACTCTTAGCTGCATCTGATAATGTGCTCTCACTTCAACAGTTCCTTGTAACACGTTCCTATGGATTAGAGCCTTTCATGTGAATACTATAAAATCAGCCACTTGGCTAATCCTAATGAGAAAGCGTTTGAGTATCACTAAAGTTCAGTTTCAAGGTATATGATTCAAAAATGTATTGATATATTAAAGATGTAGCAAGCAACTTCATGTAGTCATATGGATTAACCAACTGTAAATCATTTATGTAAAAATCAATAGGCCTGCCGAAACCTTTTGCTGGACTGAGAATATTTTGTAACGCCATGCTATAATTTATGTACCTGGGTTTTAATTGTAGACCCTTATGGCTGAGATAAGAAAGATTGTGCTCTACGATTGAACTGTATCTATATTATTCTCAGTTCTTGAACCTTTTATGTAATCAATCAAAGCAAAAAGGAGGGTTTCAGTAGCCAGTTGGTGAAGATTTTGATTTGTAGTACCAAAGAAGGAATGAAGAATCCCCAAGATAATGTTAACTTGTGGAATAAAGGCTCATTTGAATGGGCCTTTTCTGTACGTGAGAATTTGAGGACAACCCATGATTATCCTCATGGATAATTTGCCTTTCTTTTTTCATGTTGGAATCTGCAGAAGAGATGCAATCTTCTCCTTCATAGGTGAGAAAAACCATGTCAGTTAAAGTGCAATGACAACTATCTTACCAAAAAGTGGGATCTGAACTCCATCGCCTTCAAGTTGGAAATTATGGAACTTTCCGGTATTAATTAATTTTGCGTCCACTAAAAATGATAGGGTAGTGCTACTCACACACCCTTTTTTACTCCCACACACCCTTGTTAATTTTTGTCCATTGATATTCTTCAATTCATTTGATCCGACGGCCGCAAATTGAGAGCGGGTGCGGGTGTGTGGATTGCACCACCCAAAATGATATCTTGTATTTGTTTAAAACTAGAAGAGTTTTAGTTGTTCGATATGGACTTTGGGGGTTGAAAATAGTTGTTTTGAAAGGTGTTTGAAATAGACGGTTCACTTATTTTAGTGAGGGGTATGGTGTTTTTTTCCGAGCAAGTGTTACTAGCTTTCCAATAAGCCATGTGTTGCTATTCCAGACTTCATTACGTAGCATTATAATTGGATGCATACTTTTTCCACCATTGCTGCACGGCAATTGAGTCCTTTTAATTCATCTGTTTTTTTTTCTTTATTTCTTTATTTATTTATTTATTTTTAATTCAAGCACTGAATTTCTGTCTTATCTGTTATTTAGGTTGACATCATAGGAGTGGGTTGCTATTCTTCCAACGACTTATGGAAATGGAAAAATGAAGGTGTTGTATTGGCAGCAGAAAAAGCAAATGAAACACATGATCTCCACGAATCCAATGTGCTTGAGAGGCCGAAAGTGATTTACAATGAGCATACTGGGAAGTACGTTATGTGGATGCACATTGATGATGCTAACTATACTAAAGCTTCTGTTGGCGTTGCCATTAGTGATTACCCAACCGGTCCCTTTGATTATCTCTACAGCCAACAACCCCATGGATTTGATAGTAGGGACATGACAATCTTCAAAGATGATGATGGTATTGCTTATCTAATATACTCCTCCGAGGACAATAGTGAACTTCATATTGGACCACTGACTGAAGATTACCTTGACGTGACAAATACCGTGAGAAGAATTCTTGTGGGACAACATCGGGAAGCCCCGGCTCTATTCAAGCATGAAGGAACTTATTACATGATTACTTCAGGCTGCACCGGATGGGCTCCTAATGAGGCACTGGTGCATGCAGCAGAATCAATCAAGGGGCCATGGGAGACCATGGGAAACCCCTGTGCTGGAGGGAACTAAGTGTCTCGACTTGCTACGTTTTTTGCACAGAGCACATTTGTGCTTCCTGTGCCTGGATTTCCTGGTTCATTTATCTTCATGGCAGATAGATGGAACCCGGCGGACTTGAGAGACTCAAGATATGTATGGTTGCCTTTGATAGTAGGGGGGCCAGCTGACCGGCCCCTCAATTACAATTTTGGGTTCCCGCTATGGTCAAGAGTGTCAATATATTGGCATAGAAAATGGAAACTTCCTCAGGGGTGGAGCGGGTCGAAATGAAATAAGGTCTCTCTTACGTCATCTGTGTGTCTTATGTATGAAGGCCTTGGATATTCTTTCACTGGCTTGCCATGGTGGTTGTGTTACTGTAAATGAAGAGCATATAGTCCACTTGCCCGCAGAAGAAACGAATACGAGTTTGTAGAATGTTTCCGTCTCAAGCATCGCCGGTGAACCCCTCTTTTGTTTAGATTGTGTTAATATTAGCTTTGAGGAAGAATGCTTGCTTGCGGAAACAGATCGCTAATCACATAAAGGTTTTCGAATAACACTTGGTTTCGTCGTTAGTTCAAGTTCTATTGCGAGTGTGACTGAAGATTTTCCTTTGATCCCTTCTTTCCAGGTTCTTTGAAAGTGTAACATGTCCGAAAATATGAAACAAAATGAAAGATTGATTGGCAATCGTAGTAAGTTTGGTGTGTCATCTAAAATTCAAGAATACGTAGATTTGGGCTTGGAAGAAAGGAATGCCAAATTTAGATACAACAAATACCAGGTCCCATGAATACCGTGTTTCCACAAGTCAGGATTGTGGTAGAAGGAAAAAAAGGACGTGCGAAAATTATTTCCCAAAAATTTTGTTACCCTGCTAGTTGGTATTGTGCTAAAAGTTGAAAGGTAGCCTCAAATTCAAATCTGCTCGTGAGTTGAAAGCTTTCTTGTACAAGTACTATGGGATGATTAGTTGTGTTAGACGTATCGCTGTGATCCCATTATGAAAAATGTATGGTAACGCCAAGCGTTGGAGAATTGGAGGACTTGTATGGTATTGGTACATTGCTACAGTGGTGTTCTGTGCCAATGAAATAAAGACGTGTAAGTTTATAAACACATATAAGTTTTTATGTGGTGTTCCGTGTCAATGAAATAAAGATGTGCAAGGAACACTACATGGTGGTGTACCTAACGTACAAGCTTCCTGAAACACGAGTTCAAATCAAGCAGTTACCAAAGAAAATAAGTTGTTGTCGATTAGTAAGGCACTAACTTTTTGGATACAACGATATATTTACAACTAAGATGCGGGATAATAAGTAGATATCAAACTCGTTATTTACGAGTGAGGAGAAATACTAAATTTCTGGTCAAATGTTCTACCAAATTTGCCCCCACCCTCTCTATAACTCAACTGAAGGATTCAGACCTTCACGAAGTGGTGGCTTGATATCCACAGAAAATTAGTTTTGATTGGTTATTGCAGTCCAATATGAATAAACATTTGAGAGAAATGTAACCAATTAATCCAAGAAATCTGTAATGCATATAAAACAAGGTAAGGGCAAGGGCAAGAAGTACTACGAATGTTATCAGAAACTACTCCTGAAATGTTAACCTATAGAAAATGTAGTGAGAGAAAGAAGATAGTCGAGAGATTCTAGAGAGAGAGAAGTAGAAAACAGAAACTTTTAGTATATTGATTTTCTTCTTAGCTAAGTAATCTTATACAACAGTATTTATACACTTCTCACAAATCCTAACAAACTCTCTAATATGAATACAAGTGGCAGTATCTCAGCCACACAATATATGTCTATCATCCTCCCTCAATCTCATGTTTGGATGATCCTAACATGAGATTGTTACAATGAATATGAAACAATGGGGAGCTAAGGCCTTTGGTTAAGATATCAGCAAACTACTCCTTTGAGGACACAAACTACACCAAAAGCTTGTTGTTGGCAACTCGCTCACGAACAAAATGTACATCAATTTCAATATGTTTGGTCCGTTGATGTTGGACTGGATTGAAGGACAGTGCTATAGCAGAAAGGTTGTCACAAAACAACACAGGAGTTGCAGATATATAAAAATGCAGAAATGTAAGGATTTGTTGGATCCAATCAAGTTCTGCTATAGTAGAAGATAAGGCACGATACTCTGCTTCAGTGGAAGATCTGGATACGGTCTGCTGCTTCTTAGAGGACCATGAGATAGGGTTATTTCCTAAGAACACAACAGACCCTGTTGTAGATCGCCTATCATTGGGATCTCCAGCCCAATCAGCATCACTAAAAGCATGTATTGCCAAATCCCCTTTAGAGTAGGTAATGCCAAGAGTCATAGTGCCTTTCAAATACCGCAAAATCCTTTTGACTGCAGTGAAATGAGAGATCATGGGATTCTGCATAAACTGACAAACTTGATGCACAGAGAAAGCTATGTCAGGCCTGGTAAACGTGAGATATTGTAGGGCACCTACCACACTCCTATATAAGGTAGGATTAGAATAAGGGATTTATGCAATTGACATACCAAAGTTGGATTCTGGGGATCCTCAAATCCAGGTGGCTGAGCCATATACACCTCATCTTGCAAGATTCTGTGGAGAACTGCATTCTTGACATCGAGTTGCCTGAGTAACCAATTAAAGTGAGCAGCAAGTGCTAAAACAATCCTCACTGTGGTGGGTTTAACAACTGGACTAAAGGTCTCACTGTAATCTAGACCAGGTTCTTGACTAAATCCCTTGGCAACCAATCGAGCTTTATGGCGTGCAATTGAACCATCTGAATGTCTCTTGAGTTTGAAAATCCATTTACACCTTACTAAATTCTTGTTGGCTGGTAAAAGAACTAAACTCCATGTTCCTTGAGTATGCAAAGCACTGATCTCCTCCTTCATTGCTTGAAACCACACAGAACTCTTGATAGCAGATTTGTAAGTTTTGGGTTCACACATGGACAAGTCAACATCCATAGAAGGAGCAAGTGTAGACAAAAGAACCTTCTTCTTGCTGATACCACTCTTACTCTTAGTCTGCATAGGATGTATATTTAATGGTGGTATGGAGTGAACCACTTGCAGTGTATCAGGACTATGATCAAGTGCCACAGGGATGTGATTAGTGGGTGAAACTGCACCAGTAATGGACTGAGTAGAGCTCTGTGTATCAAGTAAAAGGGATGTGGGTGGAATGAACGTATTAGATGGGGGAATGGTGACTACATTCTGTAAGGAGACCACAGGCAGAGATGGCATAGCAGTAATGGGAACAAAATTGATAGAGTGGGTTGTGTTTTGTGTCAATAAATCTGTATAAGGAAACTCATGTTCACTAAACACCACATGTCTAGACACAAAGAATTTATGTTGAGAAATTGCATAACAGATGAACCCCTTGAAGTTTAATGCATCCCCCAAAAATACACACTTTGTAGTCTTAGCTTGGAGTTTGGAAGCAGTATATGGTCGTAAGAAAGGATAACAAGCACAACCAAACGTTCTCAAGTGATGAATCACTGAAACAACACCCTATAAAGCTTCAAAAGGAGACTTGTTATGTAGGAGGCGAGTAGGCATTCTATTAATGAGATAATTGGTGGTTTGACATGCAAATGACCAAAAAGGTAGTTTAGTTGTTTGCAACAAAGTAATTGTGGTTTCAATAACATGTCGGTGTTTTCGCTCAGCCATGCCATTTTGTTTTGGGGTATAAGGACAAGAAAGGATTGAAGAGACTTGCTAATGTACTCACCACCACCATCACTTTGCAATATTTTAATGTGTGCAGAAAATTGAGTGAGAACATAAGCATGAAAACCAATAAAGGTGGCACAAAGATCTGATTTATTAATCAAAGGGAATATCCAGGAATACCTGGTACATTCATCAATAAAGGTAACATAGTACCTATATCCATCCACAGATTTACAAGGTGCAGGACCCCAAAGATCACTATGCACTACTTCATAAGGAGTTACAGACTTATTGACACTCAATGCAAAAGGAAGTTTGCAGAATTTACCCTCTAGACAACTTTGGCACATAACAGGATTGGATTCTTTAGTAAATGCAACTTTTGACTTATGCAACATGAGAGACACAACAGAATTAGATGGATGGCCTAATCTATTGTGCCAGGTAGTAGAGGTAACAAGCTGACCAAGTAGAGCTTTATTTGGAACAATGCTTTGAGAACTTGCAGGATACACATTGGCTAGAGATGAGATTGGGTAGAGTCTATTACGGCACAACCCTTTATAGAGCACCCTCTCTGTGACCTTGTCCTGGATCCAAAAACAGAAGGCATAAAAAATAAGCCAACAATGATTATCCAAACAAATTGGATGTACTGATAGGAGATTCTGTGTTAATTTGGGGACATATAACACAGAATTCAGTTTTATAGTATGTATAGATGGTTTTAAAACATTACTACCAATATGGGATACAGGCAAACCTTCACCATTGGCAGTTTGAATGACTTCATTAGTGGGATAAGGAGAGGCAAGAGACAGGTTGGAGAGATCAGCAGTCATATGATTTGTTGTGCCGGAATCAGTTATCCACACTTGAGAATTAGATGAAGATGCAACTGGAGGAGATGGATGTGTCACTATAGTATGGAAAGCCTGCATTGGTGCTTGAGACTGAAGTTGTTGTTGGGCATGAAACTGTGATGAGGATCCTTAATGTGGATAAGAAGACATCTAAGAATATTGATTCCTGTGTTGTGGATACGAAGCCATCTGAGAGAGATGAACTATTTTCAGCACCAATATAGTTAGGACCCTTGTCATTGTAGAAGCAGAACCATGTATTGTGATTCAACCTGCCACAAATTTGACATCCTAACTTCGCAGGAGAATTTGATGGACAGAATGACGCAGAATGGCCATCATTGTTGCAAAGCTAACATGATAGTAATGGGGGAGCAGAAGGACTGGATTGCTGCTGATGAGGAAATGAACCAAGAACACCCAGGCTTGGAGTTTGAAGAATATGTGTTTGAGTGGGAAAATATGGCCTGGATGAATAATTCCTGTTATTTTGATGAAACCTGCCCTTGCCCTTGTTTTTGTAAGAATTAAATTGCTTGAATCCACCAGATATAAAATTAGATTGATTAGGGGCTCGCTGAGGTGAATTACTTGCAACCATAGCAGTCATAAATGGCACATTAATAGTAGATTCCAGAATAGCTTATTCAGCAAGTAATTGTATCCTAAACTTTTTCAGAGATATAACATTCTCACGCCCCCGGATTACGGTTGTAAAAGTATTATATTCTGGTGACAAGCCATTTAGTGCAAGAATGACAATATCTTCATCAACAAAATACACCCCAGCAGCAAATAGATAATCTTTGGCCTCTTTGATTTTCTGTAAGTATTGTGCAACAGAATCAGATCCCTTTTTAATAGTTTGCAGATTGGACTTCATCTGGAATATGCTAGTCTTGGAGACAGTGGAGAACTGTTCTTGCAATCGAATCCAGAGAACCCTAGAGTTTGTACTACTAATGGCACAAGACATAACCATAGGACTCAAAGAAGCAGTAAGTAACTGCATCAAAGCTTTATCATGCATCATCCAAACCAAATATTCATCACTATCAGAAGAAAATGTGGAGTTGGAAGAATTAACACTAGAGTCTCCAGATTGTCAAGGAGGACAGAGGTGAGTGCCGTCGACAAAACCTAGAATTTCATTACTCTCAAGCAGTAATTTCATTTGAAAGTGCCAATTTGAGATAGTTCGAATCATCCAACTTAACATTCACAGATGTAGAAATTGATGAAACTAGGGCAGTTATTGGAGATTGAAGAAGTTGAAGTTGAGAAGCAGTTACCATTGTTGCTGAATGACACTTCGTACAACAACCAAATATCTGCAGAAATTCTCTGAGACAATGCACCAAACACCTGGAGTGCACGAATTGAAGAAGGCGAAGACACAACCAGATCGTAGTTGCAGAACACCAGGGAGCAAGAAAACCCGACAAATCAGAGAAAACAAAGTCAAATAGATCAAGGCACCCGTTCACGAAGCAAGAATTCAGAGGAAGACGAAGAAGCTGCGGAAGACTCGGATCGAAGAAGCTGATCAAGCTTTAATGGCGATTGATACCATGTTAACCTACAGAAAATGTAGTGAGAGAAAGAAGATAGTCGAGAGATTCTAAAGATAGGGAAGTAGAAAACAGAAACTTTCAATATATTGATTTTCTTCTTAGCTAAGTAATCTCATACAACAGTATTTATACACTTCTCACATATCCTAACAAACTCTCTAATATGAATACAAGTGGCAGTATCTCAGCCACACAATATATGTCTATCAGAAAGCACAAATATCAGCTTGAATTAGTACATATTTTGAAAAATTGAAATTGATCTCTGAAGTCAAATCCACTCTTATTACCATCCACCGAAGGTGAGTAACTACCATATCACAAGAATGAGGAAATACGACTTCATCTAATCATTTACACATTTCGACTACAGTGTTCATGGTATTGGCAACCGGCAAATTCTCAGGATACACGAAAACTTCTTCTGTATGCGTTTGGATCAGATCTTCTTGTTTTTTGAAAATGTTCCCGTCTCAGAGAAGTAGGTGTTTTGAGCTCCGCTGCCAAGCTGGTGCACATGAGCCTATGGATTCGAAAGCTCAATACCCTGCACGAAAAAAGACGATTGTTAATAAGTATGAGTCTCCAAACAACTTTTTATGTCACTTAAGCTTTGGAAACCAATTCATTTGTAAATAAGAGAGAAGAACTCAAGTGCAAGTTAAGAAGTCAACCTGCACGGGCATAAATGCCAAACTTGAAGTTAGTCTAGATGCTGCACCACTACTTCCATAATGTTTTTCCCTGAACCTGACAAGAATATGATGCTCATGATATCAGTGAATCTCTATCTCACACTATGACCAATAAATAGTATAAATCAGCACAACTCAAAGATCCAAAGGCCGAGATTTAGGATACTTGGAACCTACATTTCGGCTAGCAAATGCCTTCTCAATTGAGTTCTTACAATGTCTATCCAACCTTTATTCAAAACCTCCGATGGAGCTACAACTTCTTGCACCTCAAGAGTATAAGATACTTGGAATGCTCAATCACCGGACAATCGAATCATAGGATCAAGGCAAGCTTATTAGGCAATTCCTCACCAAAACTTTTCATTTGATTTATGGTATCAAACAAACGAGTAAGATATGCAAACAAAGATTCATCATCTCTTATCCTAGTGTACTCAAACTCTCTATGCAACCCTTGCAATTTTACACTTCTAACTTAAGCTATCACCTTTGAATTCTTGCCGAAGGATATCCCAAGCTCCCTTCGAAGTTTCAAACATGACTCACGTGTTGTGCACATGACCAACTTAAAACGCCTATCTGCTATGACAGATGGCAAACATCTAGCATATAAGCTAGTTCTATTCTGAACCATTCATTTACAAAGCAAGAACAGAACTAAAGCTTATGCAGTTTCAAGGGATCCTTCGTGAATTCAACTGCAATGCTTACATTCCAACATTGTATCTAAAGTGCTTCACTAAATTAACACCAAAATGAAAAGCCTTTACATAAGATTGATTTATTATTGTTATGTTTCATTTTCCTATTGATGTTCTAGGAATTATTGTTCTGTACTTTTATTTATTTATTCTCTCAATTGCATAGCTTAAACATAATTGGAATTTGGCATAGTAATAACTGCAGAATCTCCTGATAAAACTTTAATTTTTACTATTTTTTTTATATTAATTAATAAAAATAATATAGAAAAGAGAGATTGACACATCAAAAGACAACCATATATTATTTTGTTAATCAAGAAACAAAAAATACACCTCTATTTTCCAAAGAGTAGTGTACCTCATTACTTGGAAAATGTTGTAGTCATATTAGATTAGAAATATGATCGTGTAAATCCTATCATACATATATGAGATATCTCTTAGACTAGATATTATCTTATTAGAGTTGTAATCCTATTAGGGGTAAGGAATTTACCTTCCTTACTATTATAAATAAAGGCACAATGGAGGTGAGATAATACACACCTCACAATTACACATCTCTCTCTTTCTATCTACTATTGCCACACCCTCCCTCTCTCTGTCCTTTATATGATTCAATAAATTAGGCTTAGAACACGTTATCAGTACGCTCTTAACGCTGTTCAATCAAGGGAGTATTACGTTTTAATCATTCTTTTTATGATTAATTTATTATTTTATTGAATAGATCTACATGGTATTGATTCAATTTATTTTTTTTTTTGTTGAACGTGATACAACGAATTGGAGATGCAATTCCGGCTTTCCGAGAAGGATTTTCTACAAATTCGAAGGCTCAATTGTTTTTTGTCAATCAGGTTCCTTTAAAATAAATTAGGATATTTGAAAAGACCGTGAAGCATGACAACATTCCCCATGATGTATGAATCCCCTACATTTATATTTTCCTTTCGATATATATATATATATATATATATATATATATGTTCATGCATTACGCAATTATATATCTCTATGTGGAATTGGTGAGTCAAAGAATCTAAATAAAATAGAAGCATAATTATTTTTTATTTTATTTTTTGGGTTTTGAAAACCTTAAAAAAAAATCGAAAAAACATATAGAGAAAAAAGGGGTTTTTAAACCCTAGCCATGCGCTGAGCAACGGCTAGAAGTGGACGAGCCGAGCCGCCAAGAAGTCGAACTGCTCATGCACCCAAAATCCAGAAATGACAACGTTTTCCGTCGTCTTTGTCACCAACCCTCAGGTTTGGTTGAAGTCGAACCCCTGCCATCTTTTTTCACCGAATGCACGACAGTTGGATGCTGTATTCAACTTCCAACCTTGAGATTCCAGTTGAATCTCGATGAAATTGTGAAATCCATTTTGAATTTCACTGGTTTTGGAACACCCTCGTCACCATCAATGTCGAGAAGCTCTTCCGTTGTGAATCCTAGGGTTCCTGTTCAACCCTGGCTCGTCTCGCCGTCTATGACCACCACTATCAGTGGTGGCGCCATCGTCTTCTCCGACTTGCACACACCCAACATCGCTGGGGTGTGTTTGGATCAACCCATCGAGGCCTTGGGCGTCTCGGTGCTCAACCCACATGCAAACCCAACCCACTGTTTGGGCTTGAAAATTATTTTCCAGATTGGACCTCCAGTTTTGGGCTTTCCTTGGTTCAACCTATATGGGCCCGCAGCATCCCGATACCCCTAGCCCAATCTGGGGCTGGTTTCTCTTTTGTTTTAGCCCGCAGCCAGCCTGATGCTGGGCTACTGTCCCTCACAGCCTAAATATTATTATTGGGTTATTCCCTTGCCTCGACCCGTGCCATCGCAGCTTGCTTTGCAGGTTATTGGGCTGCCCATCGTAGCCAACCCGAGGATTTAGGGTGGCTTTATTTTTCTTGTGTGGCTTGCAACCAACATTAAACAATAAATGGGCCTAGACAAATGTTATTTTTTGCTTCTATGATCAATCGCGAATGGTCTCGATCTATTGAATTAATTAAAGTAACCAGCAGTCCACTAAAATGACAAGACATTCAAAATTATTGGCATGAAGCCTACTTTTGGACATTAACGATTCAATATTTTATTTATTTTTATTTTTTTTTGAACCACTGACTCTTTTTCGTAGTCCTAAAGCATTCATACTTGAGTTCTTGAAGCAACCCAAATCTACTACACTTAGTTGTATATTGTATTCTGTGTTCTTGCGGGAACCTCTCTTTTATGAACTAAACATTCATAAACTAAATTGAACCCGTAACTTCAAATTTAGTGCCTTTGAAGCCCAAAGTTTTCATAAAACAATACACCCATGAAAACCCGACGTTTTTCATGAAAACCATGTATTAGAACCTGAATGTTCTAACTTTGATATTTATGTATATCTTATTTCCATAGCACCAATCACAATCTTGTTCTCTCTATTTAGTGGATTGTCGAACTGTAATAATTTCGATTTCACTGATTTGGATGTTTCTTAATAGAAACTACTTTATGTGGGTACAAGACGTGAATCTTCACTTGACTATCAAGAAGCTGAGAAACCATTTTAGCCAACAATGGCATGGAAAAGCTGAATAAGCCTCTGCTATGATCTTCATACGAAGGCTTATGCCCAAAGCACAACAAACGGAAATATCTCTCGAACGAGGATTCCATGGCTCTTTGAATCGCTTCTACGGACCATCTAATCATGAAAGATATTGCCTAAAGCACATCATGATTACGTCCATGAATGAGTATAATTCTGAAGTTTATAAATCCGATTGAATTTGACTGGAGAATATTTTTCTCGTCCTTCCATGTTTCTAACTCACTCCTGAAGCAGTAGTATAGAGAGTGGATGTTTACCAAATTCTCGGATCTAATTACTACCACAAATATGAGATAACGATATAGACCCAGCTTTGGCTAGAGTATACTAAACGATATTAGCCCAGTTTCGGCTAGAGTCTACTGAATAGTGGTGTTCTGCTTCGACAAGGGACGCACAAACATGCATGCTTTGTTTTGGCAGAAGTGCACCAAATGGTATTGCTTTGCTTCAGCAGAGGCCTACTGAACAGACCTCTTCGGCTTCGGTTGGAGCCTACTGAACCTACGTCTTGGTCTGTCTCACTCACAATCCAATTTCGGGTTTGTTTGTACAAATATATGATAGAATTAGGGCATGCCAAGATGTGGCATCATGCTCGAAGCATGATCCTTGGCACCTAAGACCTAAAACTTCAAGAATAAAGGATATTGTTTCTAAACCTCAACCCTATAGAATCTACTTTCGTCTCGATGAAATAGATAATTGATTATGCACCTGTTTATGGCCCTACCAATATCATTGAGGAGTACCATTCTCGTAGTCAATATGTGAGACTAATTTTGCTTCACCAAACATTGTTGAAAGAGCAGAATTTTGACATGGATGTCCTTAATGGCCAAATCTCCTTAGTAAACCATTTACTTTGTGAACATTCTTCTATGTTCTTGGATTCAAGTATGGTGTTTGTTTTAGTTATGGATAATCTTATCGATATTGTCCTCGAATATGAGTTAATTGAATCATATTTCTTCTATACATGTGACCAAATTCAATTAAATACATGATCAGGTACAAATGTGGGAAAATTAGTTGGCTGGATGAATACGGTACTACGCACACCATCTTTATACCTAAATCACATATCTAGCAACGACTTCAGGTCTATCCAACCTGATTAAGAGCATTCGCACACTCCTTGTTGTACAAATAGTACTAAATTACCATTTAAGAAACCTTATATTCTCCCCATTCTGGAAGAACGTCGTTGAGTTGTAAGAATATTCAAGATGACCATGATCATGAATGAAACCACTGAAGAAAATAGAGTGTAATATATTTGCACCACCTCTAAATATGAGCCTGAAGCTTCATTTTGGGGCCAATAGGCTACTTCCTGACTGGGTTACGCCACGTGTGGTCGGCCTGAAGTTGGGTGATTCAAGTAGTTTACTTGTCTTGGCATAACTTTTTGGGACACTTAGGTCGAACAACGATGTTACGACGCATCTCCTTACCTGAAGTAAGGATCTTGTGCCTACAAGCACATTTTGCCAAGCCTGCTCGTTAAGGAAATTGATTTTCTAAATCATCTCTAGCAATTATACGACATGGCCCTCTTTTCACAGTGAATTCAAGGGAATATATGTGGACTAATCCAACTAAAATAAGGACCATATAAATACTTATGGTTTTGGTTGATGAATCGACAAATTGGTCACATGTTTGTCCACACACATTGCTGCAAACCTCCTGGCCGATTATAAGTGTTCACCACCCTAATTATCCCATAAAGTCTAAAAGACTAGATAATGCCGGAGAGTTTATATCGAAGGTTTTTGATAAGTATTGCATTGCTTTTGGGTTTATAATTGGACATTGAATTCTCATGTTCACCCCAAATAGCCTCGCAAAGCGATCATAAAGCTCAATTTAATTGATCATCTGGACCTTGGTGAACACACCAAGCTTTCGATTTCTGCCTAGGGCTATGCAATCTTGTACGTAGCTATGTTGGTCCGCCTTGAGGCCATTGTTACCCAACCATTTTGACGTTACAGTTGGTTATTGGGTACGAACCTGACGTTTCGTACTTATGCTATTAGGTGTGCATTCTATGTGCCAGGTTGCGCGGCCACAACATACCAACATGGGTCCTCAAAGAAGGATGTGAATCTTTTTTCGATCATGATTCTCCTTCGCACTAGCTTTTTAAAGCCCTTGCATACGATCTCTTTACCGTTCATTTGTGGATGATCACTTCAATGAGATAGTATTCTTGCCGTTAGGGGAAGACAAGAACGTTAACGTTCTTGTAGAACATCGCAAATTTACGTGGATGTTACCTACTGTATCGCATCTCAATCCTTGTACCGCACAAGTGTGATAAGCAAGTACGATGTATTTTAGCTTTCACAATGTTGCTCCAGACACATTCTTTTGATCTAGCTAAAATGACGAAATCATATACCAGCTGCAAACATGCTTGCAAGGGTAGACGTACTTAATGGACGTCAAGTTAACATCATCGAAGGATGTGCCACCTCTGTTGTACAGTTTGGCTACCCTTGTTGGATGGTCCGATACACTGATGGATAGCCAATCAATCTGTCTTGGCCTGAAGCATGACAAATCACTCGGTTCATAGGATTCACTTCCCTAGAAGAGGAAGGTCACGACATAAAATGAATCTATACTCGATCATTGCCTCAAATCATTTCCATCTCATGAGATTAATCCAGATTACTCCCGAGACTTGAAGTTCTTGCTCTAGTATCCTAGTTTGGATGAGATAATGGAATTGGAATGAGATTATCATCGATGATGTTTTCACTTATATGGTAGCTACTAACATAAATGAAAAGGGACGATATCGAACCGTGTTTCGTTGATTAATGACAACGTAGAACTGATTAGACAATCGAAATTACAATCCAGGTTAAATTTCTTACCAAAATGTGTTTGGACCTATTGTTCCTACACTGCCCAAGGTAACCCTGTTGTGTTATTAGTGGGAAAAGAAGTGTAATGAGATAAATGAAATAGTATGATATGATGCACGCCTTATGGCACAAGGTTTCTCTTAAATGTTTTGTGACTGATTGCAGCATTATGAATGTTGTTAGTGTTTTTCCATGGGGATATTGATACGAAGATTTACATGTAAGTTCTCAAAGAATTACATGGATTAGTTCAAATAGTTCCAAACCACGGAACACACTCTCAATTTGTTTGAGGCGTTCACTTACGGATTGAAGCAATTCGACGGATGTGGTATGCCCGTCTAAGTGATTATTTGATCAGTGAATTATTCCATTGCGTGTTAAACTATGAAGTCTTATTTCGAATTGCTAGAGTTGCAGTTTATGTCGTTGACATGAATTTCACTAAGACTCTAGAAGAGCTTGAGAAAATTGTCTTGCACTTAAAGATGGAATTTAAGATGATGGATCTTGGGAAAACTCATTTATGCCTTGACTTGATGTTCAAGCGATGTTTTGACAATACTTTGGTCTACTAGTCGAACTACACCTCGAATGTGTTACCTTTGAGTATACCTATGATCTTCCATACACTATATGCAAATGAGACCCTTGAAGAGGTTATGGAATCTAAAGTTCCATACCTGAGTTCAACTTTGCGCTTTATTGTACTTAGCTTATTGCGTTAGATAGGACATCTCATTCGTTGTTGATCTATTGGTAAAGATGCAACATCGCGCCTACACGCAGCCACTAAATTGGTATTAAAGACATTTTTTTGCTATCTTAAAGGTACTGCGAATTTGAGCTAATCTTAATGCATCTTGAGTGGATCTGACCCCCTGATCCTCGGAATGATGTTTGCCTTATTTGTTATGCTGACGCTGATTACTTATCAAACCTGCGTAAAACATATCCCCGAATGGTTATGTCTTTACTATTAGGGATATCGCAATATCTTGGAGGTCCACGATATGACCTTAGTTGTGAAATCTTTGAATTGTTACAAGACTCACCTCACTTCACTACGTCACATGTGAGACATGGTTGAAAACTCTTGTTGAGCATATTCGAAGTACTTGCTGTTTTCATCCATCGTTGAGTCCTAACGACTATCCATGAAGACTATGTTGCATGTATCAACCCGACCAAGACACGATACATCAACGCAGTCAACGCCAAGACATATTGCGTTTACATCAGCAAAGCATTAGGAGATTGAAGTTATGCAAGTCAATCCCAGACAACCTTGCCGACATCTACAAGACATCACTGCTGAAGTCATCTTTCTAGAAGCTTGTACGAAGAATTGGTATGCCTAACTATTCATATGCAATGCTTGTAGTTCTCGTTTGGAAGTTTTGTCAAACTCAAGGGGAGTATCTAGAAGTATACTCACTTGATCTTAATGTACTTTTTTCTCTACGATTATGAGCATTTTTCCCACTAGGTTTTTACTATCTAACTAGGTTTTGACGAGGCACCCATCCTGGACTGGTCATACCCTTATGAATTCTTTTACTTGCTTTCAGAAGACGTATAGTTTTGACTTAATGCAACTTCTCACTTTTCTCCTTAGTCTATGGGTTTTTATCCCACCTTGGATTTTACCATAGCAAGGTTTTGTGAATTTTACCTTTTATGCATTCTTTCATTGATTTGAGACTCACATTCGCTTTGTGCCGACGACTTCATTAATTATACTTACTTCATCATTGAAGACCTGATACGCCATTTGGTTAAGTATTTACACATTCAAAGGGGAGTGTTGCAGTCCTATTAGATTAGGAATGTGATCGTGTAAATCTTATTAGGGTAAGAAATTTATCTTCCCTACTACTATAAATAAAGGTACAATGAGGTGAGATAATACACTGTAAACATGCAAATTCTGTAACGAATAAAACGAGAACACGTGTACAAAGTAGATTTGTATTGATGAATTTGTAGGGTTACAATCTCTGTTTACAATTTTCCTCTGATGTAGTCTTCAAATTTGATGTAGATGCGTAGGTTGTTGATCCAAAGGTCGCGATGACTTGATCTAAGACGAACGATTGAATGATTGCTTCAAATTTTGAGCTGGAAACAATGCCTGGATAGTCTTCACCTTAAAGCTACGGAAAAGGTAGTGTTGATGTAGGATTTCATTGATTCAAGGGTCTTTACAACTTAATCTTGAATCGAACGTCGTTACAAGTTTTGAGCTTGCAACAAAGTCTTGAAAGAATCGGCACAAGTGCTTGTTGATTCTTCAAGGGAATACTTTGGCTTAGGTCGAAAGAAAGTTTTGGCTTTGGTTGTACATTATTTGAAGAGAGCTTTGACAGCGTATTAGTCTTCAAGGATTTGGCAGAGGTTCTCTTTTTGTGAGAATTTCGGCCCTTCAATGTAGAAATTGTCGACCTTATGTTTGTCTTGGGACATTGTATTTATAGACTTCCAAAACCATGGTTTGACTGTTTTGTTTATTTTTGAGATGTGTTATTCACACATTTTTTAATTTTTGGCTTGCTCTATCCTGACCGCAGCCTCGTGGCTGGTGCTGTCCTAGTCTTTGTCTTATGCTTTGGAACTTATGTCTCCCTCCTTTATCAATGAATTCCTCTTCTGACCCAAAAAAGAAAAAAAAGAAAAAAAAGAAAAAAATGGAACGCGGTTGCTCAATAAGTAAGTAAATATTTAATTCAGAATCCAGGAATAAAAAAAGTTTTGCTTTCAAAATCTTCCAGATGTATCTTTCTCAAACAACAAAGACCTCATTTGGTCCCAAGTCAACATCATCAACCTTGAGATCCAATTTCATAGGAAAAAGAAGACCCAGGATATTTTTCTCTGCTCTCTCTGGATTCTTGTTAGTTTCCCACTTTGTTCAAGTAGTGGTCGAGCAACAATATCAGTAGCAAAATCCAGGAATTTGAGCACAAATTCATGCTCCAGATGTTTTCAGGTAAGTTCTTTCTTTGATTTTTGTCACTTTTTCTGCTTCTGGGTGGTGAAGGTTTTGATTTTTATTGCATGTAGGAAACCCATGTCTGGATTCTTAAACTGTGGTGGTTAATGTGGTTTTTAGGTGAATTTTTCAAGTGGGTTTTGGACTCTGATATGCATGTTTTGAGTTGTTTTGGTTGGTTCATTCTGTTTTCCGAAATTGGTCTAAGTCATTGGTTTCTGTTGTCAGTTCCTGGTTGTCTCATTTGCAAGTAGCTCTGTTAGTATTTTATGAATTTTATTGTAGTAAGTTCAACTGTGTATTGCAGTACATTCTGAATAAGAAACTAGTTAAGGGTTGCCTACACAGCGTGGGCGAGTAGTATTGAATTATGCACATTCAGCCGTTGACGGCGGATTTTTCTAGAGTTGATGAATGTATAGCACTATGAAAATAAGTGTAAATCTAAATCATTTGAGACTGTTTTAGTCCCAATTTGTGTTGAAGTTCTTTTGTTTTCATAAATGTTCAAGCGGATTTACTACTGCTGTGCCATATAGGTCAGCGTGGCGTGAGCTTGTGACTTGTATTTGGTTGGGTTTTATGGGATATCCCTAGGTTTCATTTTGTTAACTCAGCATTATCTTAGAGAGAATAATGAGGATGAGGAACAAATACAGGAAACTAACCAATTTCGATTGCAATGCAGGGAACATCTGTTCAACGTCTGCGGTGGTGTTGAGCTTGGTGGGATGTCTTCTTATGTTTCATCTGTACACTCTTGTTCAGCCAAAGGATAGGTTGGGAGGAGAAATTCAAGTCCAAGTGAGTCATCACCCACAGTTCGATGAACTTGAACAGGTGGAAGAGGAAAACATCCAAATTCCTCCGAAGAGAAAGCGACCCCCACATGCTGCAAAAAGAAAACTAAGGCGACCAACTCCTCTGATTGATGAATTTCTTGATGAGAATTCTCAAATTAGACACGTATTCTTTCCGCTGAAGCCTGATATTGATCCAATGAAGGACACAGGAAATGACAGCTACTACTACTTCCCTGGAAGGATTTGGATGGATACTGATGGAAATCCTATTCAAGCCCATGGAGGTGGTATTCTATTCGATGAAAAATCAAGGACATACTATTGGTATGGGGAGTATAAAGATGGGCCCACATACCATGCTCACAAAAAAGGAGCAGCTCGGGTAAGTGATTTACCTTCCTCTGAATAGTTCTCAACTATGGTTTTGATTTAAAATGTCAGTCCTTATGGCTTGTTAGGGATGAAATTGCTATTTTCCACACGTTAATTGTTTGGTCTCTTTACAACATCGGGGTTATGTAGTTGATGCTAAATATAGATCTTAATTGCATCTGTGATTTCTCTGTGAATAAATTAACCTTGAAATCCAAGTTTATACTGACCTAAATGAAGCTAATTTAGAGTGTTGCCTTCATATTAGTTGATATCAACTCTGGATTATGGAATTACAGCTGCTATTCAGGTTACTACTTCTGTTTTGTATTTGACTTTATTCCCCTACCTTGTACATACGTTGCCGACTTATAACAATTAAATAGGTGTGGTGGGATAGTAGAAAATTAGAAGTGAAAAGCCATTTACAATTGCACAATACCAAAGAACCAAGGTTCAGGGGACGCAATAGTTAGTGGTGATCCCATATTTGTTGGTTCTTGAACTGAAAATTGCATTTAGGGTTGGCAGCATAATTGGCATGTTATAGTCATGACTGTATTCTATTACTAAGATAATGACATGGAGTAAGAAAGAAATTTACCCTAGTCGATTAGTGAATATGTTACTTCAACAACTCAACAACTCAACAACTTCAACAACAACAACAACAACAACCAAGCCTTATCCCACTAAGTGGGGTTGGCTGTATGAATCCTAAAACGCCACTACGTTGGGTTTTGCGCCAAGTCTTCTGTTAGCTCCAAGTACTCCATATCTTTTAATAAAGTCTCTTTCCATGTCTCTATCCAAGTCTATTGAATGAGTTACTTCTATTTACAAAATACAGTGACACCATGACAGATGATCATAAAGAAAAAAATATACTAATATTATGAAGTAGTTGCAGAGCAGCAATTAGAAAACGTATCGCACTAAGGAATTAAAAAATAGACCTAAGATGATGCAAAAGCTGCAGCAATTCGCAATGGGCCCTTAGGGCCAACCCTGATATCCACCTAACTCTTAGGTTGCATCTGATATTGTGCTATCGCTTTAACAGTTTCTAGTAACATGTTCACATGGTATGTTTTGAGATGTAGGATTTCTTGTGTATCTCCTGTTGATTAGAGCCTTTCATTTGAATACTGTAAAATCATCCACTTGGCTAATCCTGATGAGAAAGCGTTTGAGTAGCCCTAAAGTTCAGTTTCAGGGTTTATGATTCAAACTGTATTGATATATTAAAGATGTAGCAAGCAACTTCATGTAGGCTTATGGATTCGCCAACTCTAAATCATTTACCTAAAAATCAATAGGCCTGCACGTTTTGCTGGACTGAGAATATTTTGTAACACCATGCTAGAATTTATGCCACCTGGGTTTCAATTTGCCTTTCTGTATTCATGTTGGAACCTGCACAAAAGATGCAATCTTCTCCTTCGTAGGTGAGAACCGTGTAAGTGAAAGATCTGGCGGATTTGCTTGGTAAAGTAGGTGATTGTGGATCAAGGCCTTTAAAGTGCAATGACAACTATCTGACCAAAAAGTGGGATCCGAAAACTCCATTCCCTTCAAGTTGGAAAGCATGAACTTTTTGGTAAAATGACATACTGTATTGTTTTAAAAAAAAAAAATAGAAGAGCTTTAGTTGTTCAATATGGATTTTGGGGGTTGAAAATTTGTGTATGAAATTGACGGTTCACTTATTTTAGTGAGGGTATGGTAAGTGTTGCTAGATTTCCATAAAGCCATGTGTTGCTATTCTAGACTTCATTACGTAGCATTATAATTAGATGCATACTTTTGTTCACCATTGCTGCACTTATGAGTCCTTTTTAATTCATCCGTTTTTTTTTTTCAGCCGGAGTTTTTTTATAAAATTTAAGCATTGAATTTCTGTATTGTCTTTTATTTAGGTTGACATCATGGGAGTGGGTTGCTATTCTTCCAACGACTTATGGAAATGGAAAAATGAAGGTATTGTATTGGCAGCAGAAAAAGAAAATAAAACACATGATCTCCACGAATTCAATGTTCTTGAGAGGCCGAAAGTGATTTACAATGAGCATACAGGGAAGTACGTTATGTGGATGCACATTGATGACGTTAACTATACCAAAGCTTCTGTTGGCATTGCCATTAGTGATTACCCAACTGGTCCTTTTGACTATCTCTACAGCCAACAACCCCATGGATTTGATAGTAGGGACATGACAATCTTCAAAGATGATGATGGTGTTGCTTATCTAATATACTCCTCCGACCACAATAATGAACTTCATATTGGACCATTGACTGAAGATTACCTTCACGTGACGAACGTCATGAGAAGAATTTTTGTGGGACAACGTCGGGAAGCCCCGGCTCTATTCAAGCATGAAGGAACTTATTACATGATTACTTCAGGCTGCTCCGGATGGGCTCCTAATGAGGCACTGGCGCATGCAGCAGAGTCAATCATGGGGCCATGGGAGACCATGGGAACCCCCTGCGCTGGAGGGAACAAAGTGTCTCGACTTACTACATTTTTTGCACAGAGCACATTTGTGCTTCCTGTGCCGGGATTTCCTGGTTCATTTATCTTCATGGCAGATAGATGGAACCCGGCAGACTTGAGAGACTCAAGATATGTATGGTTGCCGTTGATAGTTGGGGGGACAGCTGACCGGCCCCTCGATTACAAATTTGGGTTCCCGCTATGGTCAAGAGTGTCAATATATTGGCATAGAAGGTGGAAACTTCCTCAGGGGTGGAGCGGGTGGAAACGAATATAGGGTCTCTCTTATATCATCTGTGTATC
Source organism: Pyrus communis (assembly GCF_041283825.1). NCBI lineage: Eukaryota > Viridiplantae > Streptophyta > Magnoliopsida > Rosales > Rosaceae > Pyrus > Pyrus communis. The sequence goes on from NC_142566.1 coordinate 17,337,430, forward strand.
TTACGTATGAAGGCCATGGATATTCTTTCACTGGCTTGCCAAGTTGCCATGGTGGTGGTGTTACTGTAAATGAAGAGCATATAGTCTACTTGCACGCAGAAGAAACGAAGACGAGTTTATAGAATGTTTCAGTCTCAAGCATTGCCGGTCAACCTCTCTTTAGCTTTGAGGAAGAGTTCTTGCGGAAACAGATTGCTAATCACATAATTTTTTTTTTTCTAATATCACTTGATTTAGTCGTTAGTTCAAGTTCTTATGCGAGTGAAGATTTTCCTTTGAACCCTTTTTATCCAGTTTCTTTGAAAATGTAACATGTCCCATAATATGAAACAAAATGAAAGATTAACAGGCAATCGTACTGAGTTTGGTGTTTCCCTTAAAATTCAAGAATACTAAGATTTGACCTTGGAAGAAAGGAATGCCAACTTTTTAATACAACGTATTGTAGGTCCTAAGATTAACGTGTTTCTGTAAGTTAGGATTGTGCACAAGGGAAGGAGGGATGTGCCGAAATTATTTCCCATAAATTTTGTCACCTTGCTAGTTGGTATTGTGCTAAGTTTTTTTTTTCTTCCGAAAGTTGAAAGGTAGCCTCAAATTCAAATCTGCTCCTGAGGCGAAAGCTTACTTATATGGTACAGTGGTGTTCCGTACCAATTAAATAAAAACTTGTAAGTTTTTGTCCTCATTTCCTTGGTAAAGAACGCCATGCGGCAATGCGCCCATCATGCCATGTTATATGTTTCGTAGAATTGACATATAATGGGTTAGGTTTAATGGCCAAGGCAATATACACGCTTCCTTCAACTCGAGTTTGAATTGAGCAGTTACCAAAGAGAATAAGTTGCTACCGATTAGTAAGGCAAACCAACTTTTTTGATACAGTGATATATTTACAACTAAGAGACAAGGTAATAAATATGTATCAAACTCGTCAAATGAGTGAAGCGAAACACCAATTTCTAGTCAAATGCATTACCAAATTTGCCCCCACGTACAAGACTGGCTCTCTCTATACCATTACTACTGCAAAAAATTTTAAAATACACAGAAAATTAATTTTGATTGGTTATTGCAGTCCAATATATTATGAATAAATATTTGAGAGAAAAGTAAACAATTAATCCAAGAACTTTGTAATGCACATAAAACAGGGTAGGGGTAAGGGCAAGGGCAAGGGCAAGGGCAAGGCCAAAAACCACTACAAATTAGTACATCCGATAAAAAAAAAAATTGATCTCTGAACTCACATCCACTCTTATTACCATCCACCGAAGGTAAACAACTACTATATCACAAGAACGAGGAAATACGACTTCATCTAGTCATTTACACATTTCGACTTGAGTGTTCATGGAATTGGCAACAAGCAAATTCTCAAGGACACATGAAAACTTCTTCTGTATGCGTCTGGATCAGATCCTCTTGATTTTTGAAAATGTTCCCGTCTCTGAGAAGTAGGTGCTTTGAGCTCCGCCGCCAAGCTGCTGCGCATGAGCCTGTGGATTTGAAAGCTCAATACCCTGCAGGAAAAATGACGATTGTTATTGAGTATGAGTTTCCAAACAACTTTCTGTGTCACTTAAGCTTTGGAAACCAATGCATTTGTAAATAAGAGAGAGAACTCAAGTGCAAGGTAAGAAGTCAAGTCAACCTGCACAGGTGTAAACGCCAAACTTGAAGTTAGTCCAGACGTAGCACCACTGCTTCCATAATTCTTTTCCTTGAACCTGACAAGAATATGCAGCTCATGATATCAGCGAAGGTCTATCTCATACTACGACCAATAAATAGTATAAATCAATACGACTCAAAGATAAATGACGGAATTTTCTAGTATGGTCCAGAGTATGTTCTATAAACCAGGGTTTTTGTCCGTTATATCCTTGGTCAAGGATCCAATGACTGACATATAACGGCCATTAAGAAGCAAGGATATAACGGCCATAAAGGAGCATTGTAAAATTTTCGCATCAATGAAAACCACATTAAGATTGACGACAGTTCACTTAGAAATAAAAGAAAAACCATAACTAAAGAAAGGTAGGAAAAGCCTACTTCTTAGCAACTTTTGCAGCAAGTTTGCTCTGACCCATTGATACACGCAGCTTGCCACTCCCAGCCTGACCAAGCATTCCATAACCTTCACCCAGTCCATCCCCTATTATCAAGGACGACAACAGAATGAGAATTAAGATATAGCAATAGTAACATATTCCATGCAATTGCACAGATCCCAATCCTTCACGTAAATGGGGCTCACATTGTCACCACCTTAATGAACAAGTGAGCTACCCATACTGCAGGTGAGAGGATGTACATGATATTGTAGGTGAAAGGATCGCCTTCCCCTCCCTTTATTTGGCCATGTAGATATGAATAATACCAATCTAAAATTCAAATTTACTAACATAAGAGACGATTACCTAACGAACTCTCTTCTGGTATACCAAATTGCATCCTGTTTGCCAGTTTCCTCATGTCTGTTATCGCATACCTGTATTAGTAAATATCAGTACATGAATCAACAATTACCGAGAAGTATAAAACAACAGAACAATACACTACCTTTCCTTCATCTTTCTTAGTCGGCGACCACCTCTCTTCTTTTTAGGTTCAGAATCAGGAACTGGAAGTGGTTTAGGTTGCTTTGCAGGAGGAGGCTCCTGCCATTTCTCAATTTTCTTACGAATCTCCTCCCGGAATGCCCTTCCAGTGTTCCCGGATGGATCTCCTCTTGTGGAATCCACCCGTGCTGCAAGTGTTGATTTTGCAGCCAAGAGCCGACATGCACGCATCCTCAATGAAGGAGGTGTAGATTGAAATATTTCTGTCTGCTCGACATAACCAACGCGGAAGTGTGATGTTGCAGTGGAAAACCCAGCAAGGTTTTTTCTCTTAGCACCAAGAAGCTGAACATTACAAGCTGGCATCTTAGCTAAGGATGTGAGACCCCCAGCCGTCCCCATAAGTTTTGCCGCAACAGCACTACCAACAATAGCAGACAGATTTGGCGCAATAAAGCCCATTCTACTTTCAACAAAATCAAGCACCATCTTCTTTGCTGAATCAAGAGCAAGGGCTCGATCACATGCCTCAACTATTTTCGCAAGGACGTCCTCTGGAAGCGGCTTGCCACTTGTAGTTGATGCTGTAACTGACACAACCATGATAATTGCTGAAGGTAGAAGCCCCTCCAGATCAACAAGGGTTACGTCCATTTCATTTCCAATTTTCTTAACAACTCGAGCATAATCAATTGGATGATGCACAAGTGATTCCAGCTCTGGAAATTTTGGACGATACTTGTCCCGAATAAAATTATGGATGATTACAATTTCATTCTCAATGTCAACAGACAAAGCATTACAGTCCACAATCAGCTGGTATTCCGGATCATCTTCCAAAACTATTGCATGATTTGACATATCAGAACCCTTCTCCAATGCACCTTCCACTTTCTGCAATTTAAACACCATATTACCATTAGATACATGCCAATATGCACATTCCAGGATAAACCTACTGAACGACAACCTAAAGACTAGAAAGGACAAAATTGCATAGAAACTTAAGTCATGAGATATATGAAGCACATATATCAGTATGAAGCACATATATCAGCACGGGTCATATATCAGCATAAGAAATAGGAAGCTACGGACAAAGTGAAACAATATAGCAAGGAAGCTTGTACACAAAATAACATTAAGATATCAATACTAATACTGCACAAAAAAAATAAGGCATTCATATATTACAAACCTGTATTATATCTGTATATCTTTGTGATTTCTGCAATTTTGAAACACTGTCCAGATCATCGTAATTAAGTGTTTCTAAATCAGCCAAGTCCCCATCAACATCTTCTTCCATATTTCCAGCATCAGCATCATCTTCAACCTGAAAAGAAAAAAAAATTATACAATGACTTACAGTGCAGATATTGAGAGAGAGATGATTTTAACATCTCCCTGACTAGCCTCTATGGTCATATTTTCCCATACGAAGGGCAGATGTTACCCACAATTATATCATCTTCATTGTCAGATAGTTCATCAAGGTCGGCGAGAAATGAATCAGCAAGTGTCGCCTGCAATTACACCATAAATACATCAAAATTTCATGCTTGCTTTAAAATTTGTTATAGCACACAAATAGAATTAGCAATGACAACAAAACAAATAAACAACTCACCATTCTTTCAGGTTCAAGATCCCCAAGCTTCCAACAGTTGGTGCCGAATCAATCTGAAAATCAAAACTCAGCACTTCAGAGACTCCCAAAAATATACGGAAACTCTAATGAATTACAAAGATAATGGAAAGGGAGATAGCAACAGCCAACAGGACAGTGAAAGGAAATTTTAAGCACCAGATGAAATTTTACTACCATTCCAGTGGTTCAGTCATAAGAATTTCTACTCAAAAATGGTTCTAACAAAGAAAATGGGAATTCGGAAAGCACGGTTTGTTTTCAATCTAACATATTTCAGAAAAAAAATCAACACTAATACCTAGCAAAGTCCAGCAATATTAGTTTGATACAGGAACACAACATGTCATCATTGTTAAACCGCAATTAATCCAACAAAAACAACTAATCAGTCCCTATTTCTGACCACACAATTCATAAATTGAGAACCCAAAATGAAAAACAAAAAACCAATCAGAAAACCCTAATTGGTGATTATATTCATAGCTGGAAAATAAAATAAGGGACCAGGCTTTTAGTACCAAAATGCTCACGGTCCACAGATTCTCAATTTCAAAGGCACCAAAAAAATCAGAAACAGAAATTGAAAGAACTTAAATATGATAAATTAATGCTTAACAGAAAATTCAGAAATTAAACCCTAAATTAGGCATACCTGCGGGAAGGAAGCCGATTGAATTACAAAGTGGGGTTGCAATCGGATTTGAAAGCAAAAGAGAGAAAGAGGGGCGAGTTAACGAAGAAATTACAGGCGAATGAGAACCAGAAAAGGATTAGAGGAAGAAGATGAAGAATGAAGGTCGGGACTTGGAACTGTGGTACACAAGGGAAAAAAGAAGCGGGTGAAATCGGACGCAGACAAGGGCCGTGGAGGAAAGTGGGCCGGGGAGGTAGTCAAACTTTTGTCTTTGGGCTTTGTCAGGCCGGCCCGTTTGAAGAAGTTTGGTTTTGTATGAGAAAATAATCAAGTAGAAGTCTAACAGTTAATACTTCAGGGTTCGTTTTGTTCCGGACTAAAAATATATTTTACTTTAAACTAATGTGAACTGTAGAGTAATAGATTCGAACTTTGGTGCAAAAGGGAGTACATTCACTCTAGTCGATGTTGATAGGCTAATGGCTATGGTTATTGTTTGTACCGATGTCCTGCTGATTGCCTGAGCTTGTTGCCCTTGTACGTACACATTGTGACCAATGTTGGAGCCAGCAATTTAGACTAGGAGGGGTCTTTAAGCCGTACAAAAGAAATTAGGCAAAATCATTTCAATTTTATTTAATTGGAGAAAAAATAAAGATTTTATTTTTTTGTATTGGCATGGAAAATTTTAATCAAACGAGTGGTGGATCTTTAAAATTTTAGTATAGAAATGATTATATCATAAGCACAAAACTTGTTTATGAGCTTTGATAAATAAATGATTATCACATTAGATTTGAAGAAAAGTTTTAGGTCATGACTCGAAATTAGATCTTGCTCTAAATTGTACAGACGGACCTTGTATTAGACCAATTGACCAAAAAAGAGGGTATAGTTTTTATACGGTAAAACAGAAGACTAATTATAACAATAAAAAAGAGGCTTGGTTCTTATATGGTAAAAAAGAAGGCAAATTATAAGGGGTGTTTTTTTCATTTCAGTTTATAAAAAAATAACAAAAACATTATTCTTGCCATCTATTTGTCTATATATATATATATATATCCTTTGAGGGAAGGGATCACGTTTTATGAAAAATATTAGATTAGTTGGGAGACTTACTCCACATCGAATTTCAACATTCCGAACCGTTTATTTTGTAAATCTCGATTCAAGATCATCCTTGCAATTTGATAATCAAGGAAGTTATCTACTCCATCCATCCATCCAACTAGACCTACGCTATATTGTAGAGAGATGTTCGACAATTTAATTCAACCTAAAACTATTTGCCTATTTAATTATTACGATAAAATTTTAATGTTTCTTAGAACATAATGTTCGTCAATTTTTTTTAATTCAATTAAATGTCTCAAATATTTTTAATTTGGCTAATATTTGTGCAAGGATGATCTTTGAAACACATTTTAAATTAAGAATAAAACAGTTCGAATATCCGTATTTTAAGAAGAAAAAAAAAGGAAATCCACCCTCTAAGGCTCCCTCTGTGTGTGTATATATATTGTCCAAATGAAAACTCTAGGCCATCAGAGCTTGACTGGGTTTTTGCTTGCGTCATATATATGATATGATCATCTTCAACACGTTGCAAGTTGAACCAGCTAGTCTCGTTTAAAGTTAGAAAAAAGGGAAACAGCTGGGCCATGGCCGAAGCGATAAAAGGGAAGAAGATTGAATCCATATAGCATAGTCTAAAAGGAGGGGCATGGGCAAGCAACCACCCCAAGCACCTCTCTTTGAAAAATACCCTAATGAGAAAAATATTAATAACCTATTTTGTTAAGCAAGTTCAACGTCATCATAAAACTAATAAATAATATGAAGAATAATTTAACTCCTTATATAAGAACATGTAAGATTTGGTAAACTTCTAATATGAGACATTTCTTCACATCAGCGCTAATCTAAACCACATATTAGACCAAAACTAATCTGCAGATTAAGTATATTTACTCTGTTGCATTCCTCTTTCAGTTCTTATTTTTATATTTTTCTTATTTATTCAAATCAAACTAGAAAAAAGTAATGGTGGAGTACATATTGAGAATAATATTGTAGTGCGAAAATTTACTTTTCTTACGTGATTTTAGGTTTCCATCATAAAAATATTGAATAATTTGATCCTTTTGTGGGAAGAGCGATGTAGAACAGATGACTGAAAGGATAATAGTTGGAATGTGTACTTGTATTTACGACACCAAGGGCTAAGTGTTACACATTTAGGTTCTAGTGTTTGATTCGGATTTATGACATGCTATTTCAGAAAATGGCAAGGGAACAAAATACATCGCTTAGCCTTGACATAAGGCAGTTTTGGCCAAATTTCTTCATTTACTAGTTTAAGACGGGGTTATAAGACCTTTTAGTTATTTTCTTATTTGTTTAATTTGTTTATTATTTTGTACTCTTAGAAAGTTTAGAGTTGAGAGACACTTTACAATCAACCTCTAGAGTGCTAGGGTTGTTATTTTTCCATATATTCGATAAAAAGGTTGGGGACATTTCTCAATTCCTGATGAATTTCAAGTTGCTATGAATTCCGGCATGAGGTGCTAGGGTATATTGTTCGATTTCTTTTTTGTTTATATCACGATGCCCCAAGGGTGAGTGAAGGAAAAGTGGGCATGTCAACGTGGAGGGGCTCATCTCAAAAGGATTTTAACATACGCAACTCTCATTAAAAGAAACTCCCCCTTTAAAATCTTGTTAGATATCTTCAATCTTCACATTTCATGTGTGTCCCCCTCCTTGCCGTGGGCCAAAAAGTACAGTTCCGCCACCACCACCACAAATGCAAAGTGTTCGGATGTGAAGCTTTTGGAAAAGGAAGAGAGAAAAAATAATAAAGGAGGAACCTGAGGAAGAAGAAGAAGACCATATCAAAATCATAGACAGCGTGCTGGCCACCAAAACCCTTATGCCACTATTGACCAAACCACCTTTTTCATGAGATTCCCCAAACACAACCCAACCAACTCCATGGCCGTCCTAATATTCTACGGCACCAAAAATAGATCACGACCTTTTTATAGTTTAGTTTAACCCAAAAATTAATTAATTAAATATTTAACACTCTTCAATTATATTAACAAAAACACCCTTTTTTTGGAGCTCTTAATTATTTTTAGCTGATCACATCACCCCCTAAAACTAATACACCAAACCAAACCACCCCATTTCAATTTTGGACCCACTCCCCGAAAAATTGAACGAAATTAAATTCAGAAAAACCAAAAAACACAAGGTTGCTTAATTTTGTAGTACTTCTGTCTTAGTTGACTAATTGTAGGTTAAACACAGAGCTAGAGATAATGTTGCTGGCCAACTCTAGTCAAAGTTAGACCTAATTAGTAGCTTACAGATTATTTATTTATTTTTGGGAAAATTAGAAATAGGTCCAATTTTATAGACCACCTTTTGAAATAGGTTCACTTTTTAGTGACTTTTGACTTTTGAAATAAATCCAATTTTTAGTTACTTTGGACCCATATCAAAAAACCCCTTTTTTTTTTGCTTACACACACACACACACACATATATATATATATATATATGTATGTATGTATGTATGTATGAGCATTTGAATGGGACTCCACTCATTCTATACTAGCAAAACACTCATGGATTAGTGGGAGTTGATTTGGTAACTAAAAATGGGACTTGCAGACAAGATGGTGAAAATTCAAAACCATAACCTATTTAATTTCCAATAAAAATCAAGAAAAAAAATCACAAATAATTAATAACAAGGTTGTCCACGAAAATTTAAATTAATTTACTTAATTCTATTCAAACCAAAGCACTATTATCTTCCTCCCTCCTTTTCCGAACACAAGTGCCATTCCATGCACGTGCCAGAAAAACCAAAACACGTGAAATATATGATCAATAGCCACCGTATCATCAAGGCCTCCAAGCACTAGCCCAAACCACCGGCTGGTCCTTCCACGACAAGAATATTCCGGCGACGGAATCTGTGCACTGTGTCATTGCCCAACCTTCCTTATACCTCCTCAACAAGGCGCGTACGTCATCACACACCTCATCACTAAACATCGCAGGACTAAACCCCGCCCCATGCATACGCCTCGACCAGCGACTGGCGGTCTCGCGCCGCTCCACCGACTCCGAAGGTGAGCAGGCCACCAAATCCACTACCGCTCGCCCGGCGGCTCGCTCGAGTATCAACCGCTCGTTGCTGGTCCTGGAAAAGCTCTCGTCCAATGCCTCGAAGTAAACCCTAAACCATCTCAAGCACTCTTGAAACCCATGAACGAAGTCAATCCCGTCAACTCCAACGTCGAGATCAGCCTCTTCCTCAACGAGAGTAATGATCCTCGGCCTCAAGCTCCGAAACGCCGAAACAAGATAATCGCGGCGGTTCCCGACGGACTGAACCGAATGTAGAGTGCCGACGCAGTTGATTGCCAAGGCCTCATCGTCTCTGATATCGAATTCTGATAAATTCAGCTCGGAAAGATCGCCAGAGTGATGGACGGCGTTGAATTTGAAAGGCACGCCCATCAACCGGGCAAACTTTTCCATCCTCGCGCCAATTTCCTTCATTACTTTCTGCGCGGCTGCGCCACCAGAACGGTCGTTGGCTCTGTTAGCCACAACAGTGGTGAGACGCAAGTGCGGCGTCTCATCAGTTCGAGTGGCCAGCGCCTCGAGCAGAGTCGGCCATTGGGTGCAGTAAGTGTTGCTGATGTCGATTATGTGAAGCTTTGGCTCACCATCAAAAGCCTCCATGATCGCGCCATTGCACGCCACGTGTCCGAAAGTGGTCCAAGGGCTGACCTCCTGAAACTTGAGCACCGTTTTTCTTGTGGACTCGAAGGAACAAGTTTTCTCCGAGGCGGATATTAGGGTTCGGTAGCAGCTGTCACCGGAGTCGGTCATGCGGCTGAACAAAGCTTGGAGGAAATAGGAGGCGAGTTTCTGGTCGGTGTCTCCGTACGGACTGCCGAGCTCGTTGAGCATCCACATGAGCTGCTGGACGCGGGAGCTGTTCTTGTCAGCGATGGCTCTGGCGGTCTCCAAGAGGAGTTCCGGGGCCCACTTGTCGTTGGAGAGCTCGAAGTTGACGAGGGAGGGGGAGAAGGAGAAGTCGGCTGGGGTGGGAGTGGTGGTGATGGTGGGGAGAGGGTTTGGGGTGGGAGGGGTTGGGTGGTTCGATGGGAAGTAGTGTTTGGAAGAAGACGAGGAGAAGTCTTCTTCATCCATGAAAAAGTTGAAGCATTCTTCTCCAACGTCGTCGTCTTGGTGGGGGTAATTAGGGTGAGGAGGGTTACTGAGGAAGGAGGATCTGGAGCTGCTAGAAGTGGTGGTGGTTGTTGTAGGTGTTGAGGTTCTGGCGGTGGTTGAGTTGGTGAAAGATTGATGGTGATCAGATTGGAGATTGACTAGCCTAAACAAGGTATCCATTTAACCTGCACAGACCCACATCAATAAACTTAACTTTCAGAGAGGGAGAGAGAAAGAGAAAGAGAGAGAGAAAGAGAAAGAGAAAGAGAAGGAGAAGAAGAGAGAGAGAGTGTGTGTGTATGTGCGTCTGCACAGTCTTGGGTTGTTTTGGACAGCAGATAGATGGATAGATAGATGGGTCTTCGAGTTTTTAACTGTGGGAGAATGGGGGATAGAAAATGATTAGAAGGTGGAGAGGATAGCATCAAGTTGGATTTTAGCTTGGTTAATTTCAATAACCTAGGTATAGGACTAGGAGAGGGGAGGTTGCGTTGGATAAGTAAAAAGAAGGCTATTGAGAACTAAACTAATCATCTATCATAAACAAATATGCATGACTTTATTAAAATATAACTAATTTCCTACCTATAACTATATATTAATAATAGATGAAAATTTTCAAGAAAACATTCATAATTTAATTAACATAACTATCTGACAATTTAACATGTTATATTAAAATCTAATTAAAGTATAAAACTCGTATACAATATAACCTTTAATTGGGTGAATTATCTTAGCAAGAGGTAGATGTGGAGGGTAATTTGGGAATGTTAAGTAGGTAAGATTTGCTTTTCTCTTGGTGTAATCGATGGGGAATATATGTGAGTGGGGGGTTTGGTTTCTTCTTTTCTAGCTTAAGCCTATTCCATGGAGAATATATGAGACCATGTGAGTAATGGGAATCTAATGGATAGTTTTTCCTTTTCTAAATAAACAGATAAATGGTATTGATGGACAACCAAGACTAACTAAAAATTATATACAGGGAGGTTTCCGGTTGAAACATAGAATGTGGAATGGACTGTCTTGGTGGTGTTTTTAGAAATAGAATTCCATCCGACAAAAAGATGAAAAAAAGACCAAGAAAAAGTTAACAGGGTCTAGATCACCAAATGGGTAGTGGATATCTTTTCATTCTCACTCTCTCTCTCTCTCTCTCTCTCTAGTTTTGGAATAGTTTTGAGTGGGAGCAGGCGTGCCTTTTGGGTTTTGAGGGAAGAGAGAGAGGGAGAGATGAAGACACCAGTAAAGCTGCCGGCGTGCATCGTCATCATCATCAAAGCCACCACCACAGAATATAATTAAAATCCACTCCTCACAACAATTTCTTGCATCCCAAGTCCCTTTTGAAAGCCCTTTTGCCCTACAAACCCTGCCAAAATTCCCATCACTTTTTCCTTTCTTAGCTGTTACATTATTAACCCATACACCAATGTCGTATATCTAATGTAGTAAACAATATCAGAATGTACCCTTCACCAAAACCCAAGGGCATCCCTTCGCACTTTCACTTCTTTTCCCACACTTTGCCTTTCTTTTTGCTCACTCAATGATCAGACTACATATAATTTGATTGTTTATAAACACAAACATGCATGCTCTCTCTAATCTCTCCACTCCATAACATATTATAGCAATACAGCTAGCCAACCATTATTTTTGTTCATAGTTTCAAATTTTCTCTCAAAAATCTAAGAATTCCATGCAGTAGCTAGGTAGCTAGGTAGCAAATATCTATCTGGTATTGTTTATATATGATTGATTGTATTCACCACAAGTTCCCAAGTCCCCAACTCGATTTTTCATTGTCCTAACCTTGTTGTCTTGAAGCTCAAACATAATTCCTTCTAGAGAGAAAATCTTTGTCTCCTTGACCCCCAGATGTCTAGGCTGCTAGTTTCCTCAATTTCAAATGGAAAACATTATATGGTGCTTGTTCTTATGTGAATTGTGAAGTTGGTCAGTTTGTATTTTGTAGAAGGTGTTGAAAATAAAAACAGGAATTTTAATGGTTTCTTCTTGTTCTTCTTGGTTTTCTTCCTGAATCATTATTATTAGGAAAATTCCATGCTTGGACTACTCTGTCTTTTGCTGAAAAGTGGGTTTGAAGAATTTTTCTTGGGAAGCAACCTTTTTTTTTTTTTTTTTTTTAAATACATATAATAGCAAAGAGGGGCACCGTCCATCTTGAAATTCCCAAGAAACTAACAGAAGAGATAATATTCCCTATGAGGAGTTCCAATATACCATATAGTATATAAAGTATACAGAAAATTTAATTCATCTCATTAAATAATTAACTTTGTATTTCAGCAAGGACTGAAGGTGACTTGGGTGAGTTCGGTATCCGGTTCAAACTGCGTACCAACTTAACTGCACACTGCAATTTGTCTAAATTCTAAAAACAACCAAATTAGCAAGTGACCTTTTTTTACAATGGTGAAAAGATGTTAAGCTCTTGCATTTTTCGTTTGAGGAAAAAAAAAAAAAAAAAAAACCAAATTACAATGACTTAATCAATTTTTTTTTTTTAGTACACCGATATTTTTACACTAAGGGGAATGTGAGTTTTGCTAAGCCACACAATAGATAGCCTAATTTGTTATCGAATTCGTCATCCACTAGATTTGAACCTAAGACCTAAGTGAAAAGGAATATCATCAGACCGTATTACTGAGTGGCAAATTAATCAATGTTATTAGTTAACCAATATTGCAGTTTAACATGCACTCACCAATAAAAATTTCAAATGCTATGTAGAAATAATTGTTCAGAAAAAAAAAAAAAAAATAAAATTACACCTACCAATTTAAAAAAAAAAAAAAAATTATCAACTAATTGTCAACCTCAAATTTAAATTTAGGCTTATTTTTAACTATACCCCATGGAATTCAATTTTAATCTCACTTTACTTCCTATAACTCAAAAGTAATCACTTTACTCCTTGAAACTCAAAATTCGTTTCAGTTTGCCACCTGAAACTAGATTTTGATCCCAATTTACCCCTTGAAATTGGAAAGTCGTATGTATAAAACTCAAAATTCACTCCACATTGCCTTAGATCTATTAATTTCTCATGTGTGTTTGATTTGGGTGAGCCAGGCTAATCAATTTCTTTTTTATTTTTTCATCTCTTGAATTTCTTTGAAACTTAATATTCTCTGATTGTTGAATGTCGATGCATAATGAATAGTTTTACTAGGTGTTGGGTCCCACATATGTTTTAAGAGATGACCTATAAGTTTCAGGGAGAAGAGAGAGTTCACAAGTTAAAGTGAAACGAATTTTGAGTTTCAGGAAATAAAATGGTGACTTTTGAGTTATAGGGAGCAAAGTGAGATTGAAATAGAGTTACAGGGGGCTCAGCTAAAAATAAATCTTAAATTTACAATCTCATAACTCCAAAATGTTCAACAAAATACTAAATTATAAATATTTCATATATATTATTTGTATTAAATTAAAAAAAAAAAGTTGTTTAATTTGGTTAATCTACGATTTGAAAATATAGTATGACCTCAAACAAACTTCCTAATTTTTCCTTTGCTATATAAATCCTTGTTAATGCGAATTAAGAATAGGATAAACTTGTAAGAAAAGAATAAAGTAGAGAGAAGGTAAAGGTGATAAACTTTCAAGGCCAGATATAATTAAGGGATGTTTTGTTTGTGATAGCTCATTGTTTGATTTTATCATCACCATCACCATCATCATCATCATCATCATCATCCTCCTCTTATGAATAATGTAGATGAAATGTCACTGCCTCAACAATAGAAAATTTGTTCTCTATTAGGACCGATGGCGATGATTTATGTTCTTAATGTAGTGGGTTTAATTTTAGCTATTTGTTAGAAAACTATTATCTTTTATAGTTAAAGGAAAGTCGGAATATGGTTGAACTTGAAGAAATAATTAATTGGGAGTACTTAGACCAACACACTTATAATCAAATCATGTGTTTCAAGAGTATATCTTCTTAATTTGTTATGGAAACTGAAAATTGTAGGCCCGTGGTTACAAAGTTGCAGTCATGACCACGTCTTTTTTTCTTAATTGATCATTCTTAGGAACTAATTAATCTAATAACCTTTTCGTGTTGATGATGTTAGGAGGCCCTACCTGTGGGGTTAATTGAGAGTTGTTAACTAAATTGAGTCTTTTCTTTAGTAAAATAAAATAAAATATTGTAGTGGAGTGATGTTTGAACTAATTTAACTATGATTAAGTAGAGCTCCATCCAAACAAGATATATAGAGCAGTTCATGGACCTGGGCAATTCTTTGTTTTGATGATCTTCTCTATTGATTGTTCACTTACTACTAAATGATATTGTTGGAGTTGTTCTAATTCAGTTGATTCAACATGTTTACTTAACAAAAATGAAAAAAATGAAGGAATCTGAGAACTTAAAATGAGACAAAGTAAGGCAAGGGAATTGTATCAACTAGTCTAGTCCCGCCTAGTTGATAGAAAACCTAATTTTTAGTTATTTGCGTCTTACTCAAGCTTTGGTCCCCCTTTGTAACAAAAAATGAAGGATATAGAACTCTAAAGTCCACATCGTAAACTATACCATGTGTGGAGCCAAAAATAATCAAGAGCCGGCATGTGGATTTTTGGATGAAAATGACAAAATCACCCTCGAGGCACAATGAAATTCCTACGCACGAGTAGTGGACAATCATCCCTCAATCAAGTAAAAAATGCCCAAATAAGTATTTATTTTTAAACCTATTTCATCCATCCTCATCAAATCCTCTCCACAAGGTAACCCCCAAATCATTCATTTTTAATTATATTAATTAGCTAATTAATTGATTTATTATTCAATTATTCCTAATTAGCTACAAATCATGAACCTCACCAAAAATATCAACCAAGTGGCCGGCCCTCCTCCTCCTAAAGGGGCCGGCCACACCCTATAAATACTTCCTTATTCTCTTCAAAACTCAAGTCAAATTCTCTTGCTAAATTCTCTAAATTCTCCAAACACTTTTCCCTCAAAATTCTAACTTTGGCATCGGAGGTTTTTCAGCCATAGCCCCCAACACACAACCCCCCCCCCCAGCGGGCCCAAACATTCATCGTGGACGCGTGAAGCTCTTGGCCTTGAAATTTGCATCCACACCATGTACATGTTTATTAACTGTTGAGAGTTTATAGAAATTGCATCTTCATTTGGTACTAATATGATTAATGAGCCTCTCCAACAAATGGAAACACAATTTGCCAATCAATTAGATGAAAAATACAATTTGCAAATCAATTAGATGTTTGAAATACGATATCAAATTGCAGAAATCATTCGATGATACTTCAAGTTCTTTAATTTCTTTTTCTTTTTTTTTTTTTTTTTTTTTGCAACTTTGTCATCAAATTTCTGAGATATGTTCTGAAAAAGAGAGATTGCTTTGAACACCATGTAGTGATTCAGAGATATGTTCTACGTACACCCCTGTCATCACTAGAGAAAGCATGCAGTATGCATGTGCTTGGACACACCCTTCTCTATTCAATATTTGTAATATCCTAAATTCAATTTAGTTTGCAGCTTGTTCTATATTTTTAGTAAACATTTTTTTATTACAAACGATAATACTAGGTTTTCCAAACAAATAAAAATAATACGAGTTTAAGCTACATGAAAGAGAAGAAGAACTGAGAGAGTTTGAATCCAAAGCATAACAGGTTGAAGAAAAAAACTTATACGGTAAGACAATCCAGCACTCGATTTTTTTTTTTATAAATATTAGTTGCAGCTAGTCGAGTTCTCCCTGCCTAGTTGGCATGGTGTAAGCGTACGCAGCGATCCAATCTTATGCCCTTGGTTTGTTTTTCTATTTATTTATTTATTTTTCATGTTTAGACTTTATAGCAAACCTCAATAAAGCTTGGTTCTTGTGGTACTTACTTTTCATGTCAAAAGAGAACTACAATGAAGAGAACCCTTGGATAATTCAAGGTAATAATTGGTTTTCTGATTTTGGGGTTTTTTGTTTTTTACCCGGTTGTTAAGTATCACCATACATATCAACTTTTCTAAATATTTTAAGCTTTGGATATAAACTAATGTAATTTGATGACTAATATGCATTTGGTATTCACAGGTCCTCAAATGACGACCCTTGGAGAGCAGGACTCCGAAAGTAAAGCGAGTTCAAGTGGTTAAGAGTATTCACCAATACACTGAAAGTCATATTGAAAACTTTTGTTATTTGATTCTAATTCCAAATTATTAATTGAAAACTTTCGGTATTGTTACTTTCAAGAACATCCATAAGCAATGTTTTTTTATTGCTCGGACGTTCGATCTGCTCTTTGTATACCTCAAAAAAATTAGGTTACAATGCTCTGCTCTGACTACTCACTCGTCCAAAACATTATCTACATATGGTACAATACAACGTTTGGGATATTTACCGACTACCATGAAGAAAAATCATTAAAATTTGACGCGGAAGCTCCTGATTTTCTTTTCTTTGTCGAAGGAAGCTCTGTCAGACCGGCATCAACAGCTGCGGATTCAGGTAGAGCATTCCTTGCTTTCAAATACTTCCCAACACCACCACCACCACCGCCACCACCAGGGCCAGATTCTGTTCCCGTACCAGGGTTGCTATACCAAGACCCGACCTTGTCCTGAAAATAACACAAAATGCGGTGCTTTATTATTGTAAAGAACGGAACAAAGTTGAAAAAAGCACCGGCACAAATTTAAGGGTCTAGTAACAAACATTATCTTCATCCTGAGCTTTCTCCTCAGCTTTGGCCTTTTCTTCTTCTTCTTCATCAGGTTCCGTGTAAGGGTTAACAAAAATTGTGATGCTTGTTATCTTAATTTCCTCCTGCATAAGACAGCAGAAAAAAAGAAAGTGAGGCCTCGGAAACCAGGAGATTGATCTTAGTTGGAAAAAAAACATGTGATTCAGTAAGTTATATGTTGTGGTGACTAACATGATTGAAAGTTTAAAACTCATAACAATTTCAGCTACTACTACTGATAAGATGAACCACTATAGATAGTGTGTGTGCATGCACAAAGACGATACACAAACTCTGCAACAAGCGGGAACTAGTTTTTTTTATAAAATGGTAAAGAGAACTAACAATATTACGTTAGGGCTTTCCATAAAGTCTAGCCAGCATGATCTAGACTGAGAGCGACAATTTGAAACAGTATTAAACGTTTCAAAACACATAAAGTAGATGGATGATTCTTACTAGGATGATGCACACCTGATAAAATGCTTACAATCAAATCAATAGACATGAAAACTAATTTGAAAAGCCAAAAATTATAAAGCATGAATGTAGGTCTCTAGTTTTGATAAAAGAAAAACTATGAACTTACCAAAGGTCGGTCACTGTCATCAACGGGAACCTTTTCCATTGCTGCCAACGTGGTCAACCCACCAACAACTCCACCAAAAACCGTGTGCTTGTAGTTCAAATGATTTGCAGATTTGTAAAGGATGAAAAATTGGGAGCCATTAGTGTGCGGCCCACTGTTAGCCATGCTGACAACACCCCTTCCAGAGTGAAGTAACTTGGAGTTCACTTCATCATTAAAAGGCTTTCCCCATATAGATTCCCCTCCTGTCCCGGTTCCAGTAGGATCACCACCTTGAATCATAAAATTCCTACACAGAAAAGAGAATCATAGATTGTAAACCATTGCTATTTTCATTCACAAAAAGAATTTAACATGAACATGGAATTTAAACTAAAGAATATCACCATACCTAATGCTTCTATGAAAACCTACTCCATTATAATAGCCACGTTCACAAAGAGTGATGAAGTTCTCGCAAGCTCTGGGGGCTATATCACAGTGTAGCTCAATGTTCAGATCACCATGTGTTGTATGTAGCTGTACATATCCTTTCTTTTTTGGATTCTTCTCAACTTTGACATATTCATATTCATTTTCAGTAACAGGAGTAAAGGCGGTAGAAGTGAAAGACCTCGAAGCAGCGCCAGTGGTGAATCTACTCTTTACCTGAAATTAATAATTGTGTTAAAACAGACATCGAGGAAAAATAATTGATGCTGGAAGAACACCACTCTTTTAAAATATAAACACAATCATACTGTAGCTCCTACCATTTAGTATTGGGTAAAAGAGATTATAAATAAAATTCACTAACCATCTTTGCATTCACTGGTGCCCTTTCACCAGCCTTGTGCATAGCTATTCGGGCAGCCGTTTTGTCACTTGATGTGGCTCTGGCGGCGGCAGCACTTCTTCCATGCACAGATGCAGAAGCAGCATCCACAATACTATATGCCTGAGCTTTCACCTCCCCATTCGGTTTTGATTTCGGATCCTCTTTAATACGTGATCTTGCAGCTAAAATGGCTTCAAGTGCAGCAGCCCGTTCATTTTGTGCCTTGCTACCACCTCCTCCATGCAGTGCAGCTAGCCTTCCTTTTTCAGTTCCAAGCTCTTTGAGCATCTGCTTGATATCTCCATTTACATTTATATTATAGGTTGGGTCTGCACTCATTCTCTTAAAATCTGAAGGAAAAAAAAAAAAAAGAGATGAAATGAAAAAGAAGAAAATAAATAGAAACTATTACAAGAAAAATAACACTATTAGTTGACCCACAAGGGTAATGAAGCCTCTAGCTCACCTTCATCGTCAATTTTCAGACTATTTTTAACATGATCGAACTCCACAAGGACCTTGTTGTCAAGTGCATTGGGATTCTGCAAAGAGCATCCATAAATACCAATGTGATATTCAAACAAGAACTTGCAACATATTGATAAAACAGGAACCAGGATTTATCTCAAAATTGTACCTGAATGGTTATCAGGTCTTCCTTGGAAAATGGTTCATCTGTGAGGAGTTCCTTCCAATTCTTGGTCTTGATGTTGAGTTCTTTAACTGCCTAAAAAGAGAAAGCCAAAGTGAGATAATAAAGTATACAGCACAACTGTATGTATAACATACAATCTAAATATAACTTACACTATTGAAACTATATAATAGCAAGAAAACGAACCTCATAGGAGAAGACATTTCCAGTTGTCTTCACAGCCACTATGTGTGTAAATTCAGTGAAAACTTTGTTCAAAACAGGACACTGAAACTCTCCTACACAACAAGTGAAAAAAAGTTTTCAATCATCGAAGAGATGATACCTAAACAACAAATTATGAACTGCCAAATCAGAAGTATAAAAATTGTGAAGCAAAGAAGAAACCTCTGGCTGACATACTCATATAGAGAGGAAGAAACTATGAAAATTTATGCTGATAATATCCCCCACAAAGGTTGACAACAAGACCAACTAATTGTTAAAAAATATCCATCATAATGATTCTGGATGATGGGCTTACCCAAAAATATAAAACTGTGCTTAGAAACTAGTTTCAATAAGATTTCTGTCAACAGCAAGGTAGTAGAAATTGGTTTGACCAAAGGGGTACCAGAAACACTTTTAACCTCAAAGTTCTAACTGGACATGTAATTACTTAACGGTTTACGACTTTCTGCTATGTTCCTTTATGCAAAACTTACATAGTTATATTGGTTCTAAAACTGGGAAAGCAATTACCACTTCACCTCATGGAAGCAATTTCTTATTTTGCATTTTCTATGATTATTATCGATAAACCACTAAATTCATGCAAAAATTTATGTATACATCTATAAACATTCTCCAACTCGCTGGTTGGAGATATGCAACGAAATTTCCATTACAACTTCAACTCTTTTATGCACTCAGATAGACTTGTCCTGTCCTGAATTTTTCACTAAAAAATTCTACGCTCATTTCCGTCAACACAAGACTGAAAAAATAAACATCGATGGACTGCCATAATTCCAGTTTTGCTTATATTCCAACTTCAACTAACTAAAACAGGTAGTACTATCCCACATTTTCTCGTATCACACATGAACCCCTATCTACTCTATCCAATGAAAACATAATTCAATAAACGTATACAAAAGTAAAGTTAACAAGCACAAACCATCAGAATTCTTGTGGAACGTTAGCGGTATGAGCTCCTCCTGCTTCAGCGGAGCTCCAGTAACAGGATGCTTCCCATACTTTCTGATATATGGAATTATATTCCTGCACCCATTTCCCAAAACCCAAAAACAAAATTCATGTCACACAAAATTTCCGCTCTGCAAAAACAATGAAGCTAATGAAAAACCCTCAAAATTAAACGTGTCCAAGAATCTCATAATATGAAAAACTCACAGTATATCAAAAACACTGCCGTCTGCGGTGCACACTGGATCTTCAAAAGGCGTAAACGTAAGCCTGCAACAAAAATTAAAGAAAGGCACCAAATTTAACAAACAAAACTTGAAATTGAGTCCAAAAAAAAAAGTGCAATATAGAGAGAGAGGGGTACGCGCAGCAATAGAAGGGGAGGCGCTTGAAGGGAGTGGAGGTGGGCTGGGCTTTGGCGCCGCCCCATTCTGTGGCCCACTCCGTTTTGGTTATGAACATTCGATCTTTGCTGTGCTGCTTCTTCCCCATTGTGGACGGATACTGAATTTATTGATCGATACTTAGGGTTTGGCTGTTCTTCTTCCCCAATTGCAATTGAGTTTCTCTGTTTCTTCTGGATATTTGCAATCGATCGGAATCTGCAGTAAGCTAGGGATTCGTTTTGAATCCTGCAACTGAGGCGGTGAAACGCAGTCTACGCCTGTTTTCAGGGGGAGAAGAAAATCGTTTCGGCGCCGATGTTTCGGGTCACGTTTAAAACTGTCATTTTGGTCTCAAGATTAACTTAACTTGGGGGCATGTTCACTAAAAAGTAAAAGTTTTATATTTGATTCTCGTTGAAGATAAATTTGAATTACTTTATTACTAGTTTATTGTGAGATTTAGCCTACTCTTTTAGGCTCATAATGGTCTACTCCCCTACATTCTAATGGTCTTCTTTTTACATGCATGATTCAGTCCGTCGGAATACACAAGTGTTGGCTGTTTAAGTTCACGAGGTCATGGAGAGCAAGTTCTACAGGTGTACAATATGAAGATGAAGTTGATGATGAGGATACAGACCTTTATTGCCTTTCAAAAACAATCGAATACAGACATTTATTCTATGGTTAAGATCCAGTTTACCTCGTCTAGACAATCGAACTTGCATACAGACATCTTCTTAATCCATCAACCAGCGGACCGTTTGAACACTAGTTTACCTCATCCATGAAAAGGTAGTTTGTAGCTTTTCTGACTTGACCATTTTCATGCGGTTCTTGATTAAGCAGAGAATGCACTATTTCTCAAACTGAACTGAACTAAAAAATTAGATCAAGAAAGAGATTCTATTTATGAAGCTTGACAGAAAGAGACATTATTTATGAAACTGAATCAAGAACTAGATACTATTTATGAAACATGACTAAGAATTAGGCACTATATATAAAAGTGAATCAAGAACTAGACATTATTTATGAAATTGGACCAAGAATGAGACACTATTTATGAAACCGTACCAATTATTATACATTATTTATGAAACTATACTAATTACTATACATTATTTATGAATCTGGACCAATAGATAGTGTAATATTGTTCATTTTCATAAATAGTGTAATATCATTCAGTTTCATAAATAATGTAGTATCATTCAGTTTCATAAACAGTGTAGTACCGTTCAGTTTCATAAACAGTGTCTTTGATGGATGAGGATCAAGTTTTTTTTTTTTTTTTAAATTTTTTTTTATATTAAAGTTGTGTGTTTTTATCAAAATTTAAGTCCTTTTGTCATCTTTATTAAAATTTAAGGATTTTTCATTAAAATTTATGTTTTTTTTTTCATTGAATAAAGTTATACCACGGTTTTTTTATTAAAATAAACTTAGTTCAAACCCTTTTCATGAAACCTTCTCTTTTTATTTTTTATTTTTAATTCAATTTTGAAAATTGTTATTAGGACTCCAGAAATTTTATTTTGCACTCTATACCTTCTATGTTTAGAAATAAAAATACACTTTTGAGAAGTCCAAAATGAAATTTTTGGAGTGGTAATAACGACTCACTAAATTATTATGTAACATATAAACTATCATAATTTTTTCTCTAATATTTTAGTGAATGTTGTGATGGTATGAGATGTAAGTTCAAATGATTACGAGTTTCTAGTATTTTACAAAATATTTTTTACAGGTGATATGAATTTGTTAACCCTAAAAACTACCAAACCTACGTGGCGCGCATGCCGAGTAACTAATGAGCTAACTACGTCATTCGATTATATGCGGGGCATGCCAACTCGACGGCCGAGCTCGGCCGAGGAGTAAAATATGTTGATGTCGCGTTGAGCGCACTGCTGACTTCTTGATCTTGCGACTTCGGCTGAGGAAGGAACACGTCTCGGCCTTTGGGTTCTAGAGCCTGAAGACAAGGATGCTAGATTTGTGAAGTTCACAAATCGTTGGCGCCAGGTTTAGTCACGGTGATTATATTCGTGAAAGTATAAGCACGCCAAACTGACAACAAACTATATAGACACAAATACTCGAAAGAGATGTATGTCTTGATGGTAAATGTGGTTCGGCCGTCGAAATGTGGAAATCTAAAGTGTACTTGTAAATATCCAATCATAAAACAACTCGGCGTTCAACGTGTCTAGCCTAGTGACCTGTAACATCTCACTTCGCCAAGAAGGATGATGAGATGACCTCTACCAACAAGGACTCGAAAATCCTTGTCGACTGAGACTTGGATAAATAACCAGTCGGTCTTGAAGCAGTGCTGTTTATCCAAACTGAAAGTGCTTATTGGTCAATTGATTCTACGACTCTAGTGTTGTTTATCCAAACTAAAGATGTCGCTGGTTGCCTTCACAGTGCTGTTTATCCAAACTGAAGATGTGTTGGCGGGAAGAAAGGGGGAGAAGATAAAATCTCAAAGGTTGTTAAGAAGCTTTGCACAGGGCAATTTGTGTGTTGAATTGGAGGGGCCTTGAATGATGTACTTATTTCTCTATTTATAGCAGCGAATCCCCTCATGGCCGATCAGGTCTCGGCCAATCCTAATTCCTAGAAGACTTCGAACCAAGCTCTTTAACAATCCAGATTCATCCCCTAATTCTCAGCATCCTTAGCCTTAAGACTCATTATTGCATTAAGATTTGACAAAGTCACCCTTATCTAAACCAAACCTCTTCGTAATAGGATTCGACCAACCTTGATTGGACGGCCCATAACAAGATTCTAGATAAATACTATTGGGGCGAGAATGACTATAAGTTCTACCCAAGCGCATTTATTAAATAAGATTGCACGATCTCTTAAACCTGTCAGATTCCCTACCACGTGGCAGTTCCTCAGCCCACAAGGGCGGAGCCATGACTTTTTTCTTGGGTGGATTAGCTAAAAATAGTACCATAAAATTATATGTTTATTTTTTTGCTTATATAAAATTATATAATAATCAATATAAAAGAACAACAATATAATATAAACTATTCTCAAAATCATAATCCTAATTGATAAATTCAAGGATCATATAAATAATTAACCTACTATTTAAATCAAGAATAAGTAAATAAAGAGATTAAGAACGTACCAAAGGTGAAAAGAAAATAAAAAAGTAGAAAGTAATAAAATAGTAGAAAGTTACGCATGTCGGATGAAATGGTTGTTGCTATCTGCTACAATAACGACTCATTGGTTTAACTGAATAACTAAATAAAATAGATAGACATTTCTCTTCGTCAAAATGCCCACCCGTAATCCAGCAGATAAAGTACATTACATAGTCCGTTTTAGGGATTCAATTCAACACTTTGTTCGTTCGGGTTTGATTGTGTCGTAGCTCTATGATTCGGACGTTCCAACAAAAATACTTGTATGCACCAAAAACCCCAGGTTCGGCGAGGTAAATGTATTAAAAAGGGACAAATTTTTGCCGATCCGCCATGAAATGATATAATATAACCCATTTGTTGCTCTCCAGAAATGCCCGATCCCCCAATCCCAATACGGAAGAAATCCATTTTATGATATATCTATACCACTATTTATTTACTCTCTTTTTACAAGAAATTCTAAAAAGAAAGAAGATGAGTTCTTCTTTCTTTTATCACTTAGGAGCCGTGCGAGATGAAAGTCTCATGCACGGTTTTGAATGAGAGAAAGAAGTGAGGAACTGATGTAAGGAAAGATTGAAGATTTAGGTTGTTATTTTTTCATATTTCATATTGTAAAATCAGTAATATTTAACAAATCAAAATTTCGGAACGAACGGTTATCTTGATTCATTAGAAATTGGACAGGTAAGGAAATTTATTTTATTATATATATAATATAAAATATATAATTTATAAAATATTATAAATACTAAATAAATTATATATAATGCGGATATAGTCGAATGGTAAAATTTTCATTGGAAAATTGCAACAGAAAGTCAAGAATTGCGGAGATAGGGATTAAATTGTGTATTTAAAGAACTTTATTAATCTTTTCTTGAGTAAAAAGCACAGAAGCTAAATTACATAGGGTAAATGGTCTTTTTCTTTAAAGAATAGAATAAAGGGGGAATGGAGATAGAACTAATTTATAATTTTTAGCATAAAACGTATTATTTACTACCTCTATCCTCTACTAAATATACATTAAATAATATTCCGTATTGAAATTGAGTAGGCTATAAGCATGAGTTTACAAAAGAATAGATCTATTCACAAACCCATTTTACTTCCAACACAACCTTATTAATATTTTGTTAGTGATCATCTTGAATTCATTCAATCTGAACAACCAACAATTAAGAGAAATGTGCAAGAAGTAAAAATGAGTGCATGGATAGCACTACCTTTATAGAAAACTTCCCTGGGCTACAACCCACCTTAGCTTTGTGGGTGGCTATGCCATTGTCAGCCCACTTGTCCTTCCTTAATAATGACGTCAAAGTGTGCAGGCACTGAAACGTCCATTCGCCATAAACCTCGCCATCACACGCAATAGTGCATCCTTGATTCGCAAGCTTTTCGACATCTTCACCTGGATCTTTGAATATCTGTCATGATTACAAAACTCTTTGGTTGAATTTACTCCTCATTCTTTTAAAGTCAAATTGTTGATCTTTTTCCCAAGTGCCTATAAATACCCAGCTTAAATTCACTTGACATTTTACGCTTTCAAAACTTCAGAATTTCTTACCATTTGCTCTTAAACCCAAAAACCAAACTTTGAAACCTAGAAAACCTTCAAGCTTTCATCAATGGCTGCCAATACCTTCATCACCTAGCTTACTGAGGAATACAACAAGTGCCGAGACATCATTGATCGGAATGCCATCAAAACTATCCGATCCGAGGATGACTCGAGAGCCTCCCACTAGACTCTGAGACCCTTCTTCAAGAAGGACATCCCATAAATCATCACCCAGATGTTGAAGGCCAACTGCCTTAAACCTCTATTTCAAGGGTATGACTGGCCGAAGTAGGAGTCGACCAAACCTTAGGGAGCTTGGCCCTCAACCCTTGCGGCCTAGGCTACTTGGGTTACTCGGATGGAGCCTCACTATGGGGCGAATGGAAAACTCTTGACATTTTTTATGCCATTAAACTCTTAATCATTGAAATCAACATAGATCGAGAGCTCTTAATGGTCGCCCTGAGCTTCTGATGTTTGGCCACCAACAGTATGGTCCTTCTTCTCAGCCTCATTGACTCGACTATGTTGGACGTCACAGCCATACTTGGCATTTCCCCTTCTGGTTTTCCAGTTCATTATGGTATTCCAGTTGATACCATTATTTCTCGGTATCAATTCGACTTCGATCTGAACACAGTCTTCGACGAGCATACCGTTGAAGCCTTAATGAAAAACGACCAGGAACCGTCGAAAAACGATGTGCACAAGCTGCAGAAAAACTTCTTCAATTACAACACTTTGATCACCCACTTCGCTGGCTTAGAGGGGGAAGATCTCAAGAACAAGGAACACAAAGCCTTCTTGTTATATTGATACAATAAATTCATTTTTTGTACCAAGTCGAATAAGTGTCTAGCCGAGAATATGCCAGTGGCCGAAGCTCTGGCTAATGGCCACATCCTAGCCCTCATCCCAACCATTCTCGCCAACCTTTCTCGGTGCTTGGTTGAGGCTTCAGTAAGGAGAATTGATCTGCACTAAAACGGCCCGCTCTGGGTCTTTTAACTATGGCTGCAGGTTTACTTCTGCACATTGAGGCCGAAAAATTCCTAGCCTTAATTCTTCCGAAGCGATGGGCCTCTAACTGGCATTGCACCCCACTCATGCGACTGAAGATGTCTTTAAGTACTTCTTCGGCCCTAAAGATTCACCGGACAACGAGTTTCTGGTATGCCACCTCCAGAAATACCCTTCTTTCATCAAGTTCCCTACATCGGAGTGGGAAGAAGCAGAATATGCCGATTTTCGACAAGCTTGAAAGTCATTTGTCTTCACTCGTGACCTTCTATTCGGCTGCGATGCTCGACGGGCCAATTGGGAAGTTTACCACCCTCACTTCACGGCTTGTCAGCTGGGCTATTTTCAGGCATGTCCTATGCCACTCCTCACTTCTCGCTCGCTCTTGAGCCGAGAACGCTTTTCTAGTTCCTCGGAAAGGGAATGCAATGAAGCCGAATGGGAATTCCAAGAGCGGTGCACTAAGTTCCGCCTTCAACTGAATATCCCAGAAACCCATTGCACCAGTACCTTCGCCGATTGGTGGGATGCCTATGTCAACGATTTCTTCGGTACTTCGGTCGAGGAAGTTTCAAAGAAACTTTTCGGCGACTAACTAAGGAAGATTCTCGCCCCAAAATCCAAAGAAACGGCTCAAGGTATATATATTTTACTTCTGTTAGTTTCCTTCATTTAAACTTCGTTTTGACTCAAACACAATTTTCTAGGTGATCATGCCATAAAATGAGCCAATATGGTTGCGATGGTCGCAGCAAAAAATAAAAACTTGCTCATCCTCCTAAGAAAGTTGTGACCACCGCTCCTTTAACCAAACCAATTCCAGTAGCGGCCCCTGCTGCACTGACCGTACCGAGCAAACAGCCACACCTGGAGGCCGAGACTACTGGTAACGTTGCCCAGCGACAAAAACACCTCAAGAAAAAAGCAAAGAAGGGAGAGCGGGAGATACATGTTATTTCGAGTCAAACCACAAGAGCAACCACTCTTAGTGCCTCTCTCATTCTTCCGTTAACCAGGTCTCGGTAGAAGTGCAGCTAAACCCTTGGCTCCAATCGTGGGTCAAATGACAGTTGTTCAACCCGCTATGCAAGCCGTTGTTGTGGTCGAACCGGTCGCTGCACCTGTGGTCGATTAACTTACACCTCCAGAGTTGGTCGTTGCTCTTGCTAATATCGACCCAGCAACTACTATAGTGGAGGTGGTGGCCACCACGGCCGAGATAAACTCTCCCCTAATCCAAAGGTGACTCCAGTGGTCGTCCTGGAAGAAGAGGTATGAAAATCTCCTTCTATGTTCTTTTATTTTAACTATATCTCCCAACTGACAACTAATCATCCTTTATGTCTAAGAGGATGAGAGCGAATGACCCTCACTGGTGAAACGCCCTCGACCGGCTAAACTTTCAACCAATCCTTAACCAGAGGTCAAGGTGGCTGGCCAAGTCGATGCTCTTGCAACCGAAGTAAGCATGGGACATGAAACGACACCTCCTGTTGAACCAAAAGCGACGACAGAGATGCCAGTTCATCCTCAAGACCAGAATCTCGGCATTCCTCTTCAGGAGATCACTTCGACCTTTGTAAGAACCCTCATCATTTTCTTTTATTAATTTCCTGCCTTGGAATTCTAAACCAAAAATATATTAAATGCCAGTGCCCAATCGCTTATTTCACCAAAAATTCTATACGCCAAAGGGCGTTATTTATATTTCCTGGCCACCCGAGTGGCCATCAAACATAGATAGCCTTCATCGATCGCATGAATGAAAATGCTGCATTAAACACTAGGCTCGACCATTAAGCTTTCTGGGTTCGAGCAACGAACCAGTAGACATGGCTGAAGTTTCTTCTCGGCAGGTCTAACACAACTTCCTTATCTACCTTCTTTTTAATTTCTCTTTTCTAACAACTCTTTATGTGCAGCCTTCATAGAAGGTCAAGCTCGATGCCCTTCTCTTCAGTACCTCTGGGAAGGCTGCCGAGCCTTTTACAACCATGGCCAAATCTATATATTCGCCAAGCTACAAGAGTTTCTGTCTTTCTTGACCTCACAAATCCTACAATGCAAAAGTCTCGAATATGTGGGATAGTGCCTGAACAACTTTGCATCCGGCAGCCTGCTGAGCAATGAGTCTGTTATTCATTTGTCATCTGTCCTAGAAAGAACTCAACAATATTTTACTATTTTCAAGAGGGCTCTTCGGGCAAATGACAACCTCAAGGTTGCAATGGTTGCTCATAAAGCTCTCCATCCAAAACTCAAGGCAATAAAGGCGAAGAAGGAAAAACTGGGCGACCTTGATCGTTAAATTACCAAACTTCAACATCAGAGGTTGGCGTTGCTTCTGAGCTTGAAAAAGATTTTGAGTCGAACAAACCTCGATTAGCGGAGTATGCAGTTTGCGCAAAGCAGATTCAGCAACTGAAGCTTAACAAGATAACACGGCAATCTGAGGTTATGATAGACGAAGTAAAGTGGCTAGAACTGAAGGCTGTTCTTGAAGCTTTTCTTCCTTCAACTCCTTAGGATTTTGTCTTTAGTTGTAGGATGCTTAACTACTTTTAACTTGTATGCCTTTTTAAAATCAATGAAATAAAATTTTGGGTTAATCTCAGTTTACTACTATGAAGTTTATTGGTTTTCAACTTTTGGTACATCAAGTTTTTTCATCCCAGAGTGGTACATGAAGTCATAATTTTGGAACATTTTCATACATCTGTTAGGGTTGCTGTTAAATCAACCGTTAATTGGTGGCGTGGCACTTACATGGACAATGACATAGAGCCAAGTGTCAATATGGCCACGTGGATATTTAAAAAAAAAAAATTTAAAATTTAAAAATTTGGGCTCAATCGTCTTCCTCCGAGAAGTAGAGTTTGATCTCCCTCCCTTCTCTTATCCGCGTCCCACCCACCTCTATCTTCTCCGAAGTACCCACCTTGTCCTTGCTATTTTCTCCGACCAACTATATCCCACATCCACTTCTCCTCCCGACAACCCACTCCGAAACTCCCTAAACCGCCATTTTCACCAACACACCACACCCAAACTCCCCAACGAACCCGAATCCAAGAAGACCAACGGCTCAACCAGCAGCACCTCCCTCCATAGAGAACCCAGGTCCCCCTACTTCGTCTTCATCCCACCTTCTGCGACTCATCCCCTTACAAAATTCACTTTGCCAACAATAAGAAATGGCACCGACCTCAACTTGTAAATAACTTACAAAATTCACACAAATCCGCTTAGAAATTTGGATTTAACAATTTGATTCTCTCATATGATCCAAAACACACTTCAATGTTCTGGAAGGTAAAGATTTTTTCCTATTTTTCCTATTTTTCTTGAACAAAATTGTTGGGTTTTTTTTTAATAATATTCAAAGTTTTCCATTTTTAATCTCTTTTCCTTAGAATTTTTTTTTTTTTTTATTCCAAACTTGTTGAAGTTATTAGGTTTTGATTACCCATAAATATATATTGCTAGGAGGCGGCGATGTGGGTGAAATCGGGGTGGTGGGACTGAGTGTATTAAAAGAAGAGGTAGACGCACCGCCATGAAAGGGGGAAGGAGTTGCAAACCTAGAGGAAGAACTCATGGGTGAGTTGGAATGCGGAGGAGTTGAGGTTTGAGTGGAGACGTGACTCGGGCGAGTTCTATTGCTGGTGGAGAATGGTGCAGACCTGAAGGAGGTGGGCCGGGTTGACCAGGGATGGGGTGGCGGCGGCGAATTGGGTGGGTGCGGAGGATCGAGCGAGTTCTGTTGGGGAAGAAGACGACCTTTTTCTTTTGTAATTTTTTTATTTTTTAATGTTTAATTTTTAATTTTTAATATCCACGTGAGACCCTTATTGACACGTGGCACCCAGTCATTGTCCACGTGGGCACCATGTCATCAGTTAATGGAAGACTTAACTGCCGGACTAACAGATGTATGAGACTGTCCCAAAATTAACACTTTAGGTATGATTCTGGGACGAAAAAAACTTCATGTACTAAATGTTAAAAATCACGAAACTTGAGGGTAGTAAACTGATATTAACCCTAAATTTTTTATTCTTGCATTTTCCAAGTGACCAGATAATATTTCTTTAAGAATTTCCCATTGATTGACAATTTATGAATTAAACCAGTTTGATCCTTGAGGTGGTATGCCCCCTTGCCGAGAACTTTGTGCACGACGAATGGTCCTTCCAAATTCGGTGACCATTTACCAAATCTAGGGTCTTTAATCCCTACTGGCAACATGGTTTGCCATACTAATTCACCTTTGCCGATCATCTTTTGCCTAACTTGTCGATTATAAGCTCATTCGGCAATCTTTTTTTGCACCACCAGTAAGTTATAGGCATCGAGCTAAGCTTCATCTAAGTCTTCCAACTCTTGCCTTATGGCCTGACTATACTCTGCACTGAATAAACTGTTTTGTTCGATAACTCGGAACGAGTTTCTGCTTAGCTTGACCGATAACATCTCGTCGTGTCCATTAGTCAACACATACGGGGTTGTCCCTATTGCTGACCGGAGTGAAATTATGTATGCCCATAATGCCTCGTTTAACTTCAAATGCCACATACCAGACTTTTCTTTTTTCATTTCCTCAAGGATACCGATCAAAACTTTATTACTTGTTTTAGCCTATCCATTTGCTTATGGGTAATACGGCGTGGACTAATCAAGATGAATTTTTAAACTCACCGTGTATTCTCTAAACTTGTCGGTTGTGAAAATCATGTCGTTGTCCGTTATAATCGTTTTTGATACACTGAATCTCGTCACAATATTTTCCTCCACAAAATTGCAGACCTCTGTAGATGTTAATTCGGCGTATGACTTTGCTTTGACCCACTTGGTGAAGTAGTTGGTTGCTACAAGTATCCATGCATGTTTCACCGATCCAGAAGATGGCTTAATCTTACTGATCACATCCATAACCTATCCTCTAAACGGCTATAGCTTAGTGATTGAGTGAAGTAGTTTGGCCATGACTCTCTGTACGGGCCCATGGATTTGACATTGTACACAACCTCGAGCGTATTCGATGCAACCATCATGTTTTGCGTCCGGATTGATGAGCCTCGCATATTGCTTCATGTACCTCCGTAATAGCTTAGACGACTTTTTCCGGGCTGAGCACAATAACAACAGACTGTCTTCACCTTTTCGGTATAGCTCATTTTGATACATTATGTAATTCGTGGCATGTACCCTTGTCTTGCAGTCGTGTTTACTAGGATTATCAAGATCCTACATAATTAAACTTATCAAATCGTCTAGTAATGTCTCGACCGCGCAGATATCTACAGGTTTCTCTCGTTCCAACAACAAAGGTAAGGACATCACTTGTGTGCGGATCATATGGTATGACCCGGCCTAATTCGCCCCTTAGGAGTTATTCTCCAGAGGCTATTTGAGCCAGTTTGTCTGCTTCAGTATTTCGAGTTCATGAGATGTGCTTAAATGTAATGCCTGCAAACGATTCGGCTAAACAACTGACAACCATATAATAGGGTGTCATAGTACAACTCATGCAATGAAATGTCCACGTTGAGTTGGTTAATCACAAGTTTTGAATCACCAAGGATGAGTACGCGAGTTGCCCTCAAGCCATGAATGACGTTAAGGTCGATGATAAGAACTTTGTATTCGGCCTAATTATTTATATAATCGAAATCCAACTTGAGAGAAAAATACCATCGATGGTGGTCAGGGGACTAAATGACGATTCTAATGTCAGCCGAGGTCGAGGTACTAGAGCCATCAAAATACATCGTCTAATAATTGTCACGTGTTTCTACCATGCCAATTTCGACATCGTTGCTCCTAAAACTGTATGGAGAGGGGTGTTGAGCTAAGAAATCGGCCAGCGCCCATCCTTTTACAGCTTTTTGGGGCACATATTGCGAACTAAATTTGGACAGTACCATTGTCCATTTTCCAATTCGGCCTTTCACTATCGGCCAAGTAAGCATGTATCGAATAACGTCTATTTGGGTGATAATTTGGGTAATATAAGGGAGCACGTAATGCCTGAGCTTAGACGCAGTGAAAAACAAAGCTAAACAAAGTTTCTCGATGGGTGAATAATTTTTCTCAGCCAAGTTAAGGTTCCGGCTAAGATAAAAAATGGCATGCTTCCGCCCTATGTCGTTGTCTTATGCAAGAAAACAGCCAACGGACTCCTCGGTGGCCAAGATATACAATTTGAGGGGTTTGTCGCGCCGAGGTGGAACAAAGATATATGGGGTAGCGAAGGAAACCTTAATTTGTGTGAAGGCGTCCTGGTGCTCCTCGCGCCATTCGAATTTGTCAGAATCCTTAAGTTTTAGGAGTATGGAGAAAGCTTTCATCTTCCCTGCCGAATTAGAAATGAAATGGCGGAGGAAATTGATTTTATCGAGTAACGATTGTGATTGCTTTTTGGTTGTCGGGGCGGAGCATCAATGATTGCTCAAGCTTTATTCGCATCCACCTCGATACCACGATGATGTATAAGGAAACCTAAGAAGTTGTCGGCCGATACACCAAAGGCACATTTGGCATGGTTCATTTTAAGGTTATGTTGGCGTATACGAAGGAAGGCCTATCGAAGATCATCTAAATGCGTTCGACGATGTTTCGATTTAACCACAACATCATTGATATATACCTTAACGATGGTGCCAATTAAATCATGAAAAATAGTATTCATAGAGCGTTGGTATGTGGCACAAGCATTTTTCAGGCCGAACGACATAACGACCCATTCGTAAGTCCGGAGTGCCCCCGGGCAACGAAAATCGATTTTGTGGACATCGGCCTCGGCAATGAAAATTTGGTTGTAACTAGTATAGCCATCCATGGAGGATAACATCTAATGGTTTGCTGCTGCATCGATTAACAAGTCTGAAATTGGCATTGTATATTCATCTTTAGGGGTTGCCAAATTCAAATTTCGAAAATCGATACAAATACGTAGAGCACTACTTTTCTTTAAAACAGGGACGATGTTCACCAACCATTCGACATATCGAATGGCCCATTGGATTGTGATCTTCATCTTCTAGAATTTCCGGGCAAGGTATCTTACTCATGGGCATTATCCGCCTAATCTTATTTGGTCGCCACGATAATACGTTCATGCGATGCATCCACTAGACGCGTTTTGTTTTGGCCATCGACTTCGGGCTCATTCAGCATGAGGACCTTGTGTTGCTCTTGTGAAGCCTTGCGAGTCCGCTCCTGATATGCGATGCGGGTGTTTCTCATATCCAGGTAAGCATTTAATTGCGCCATAAGTTCCTTCTCATTGGTCTTGAGACCGAAGAGGGCAATGGCCGAGAAAACTTCAAAATGATACCGCAAATATTGGAGGTTCTCAAGGGAGAAGGAAAGGTCGACATGATGAATATCGGTATATAGGTTTACCTCAAAGCAGAGAACTTGAGCCTCGTGTATATACTGGAATCTAGCCTTTATCCTCGGATCCATGGTTTTTTGGATGATTTGTTCGATATCAGGGCAAGTTAATGCCAGATCAAGAGCCTCTTGGCATGCTTTTGGTAGACCCTATCACTACTACAAAAAAGCCTTCTAATGTCAGTAGGTGGCGTCGGTTTAATATAATATAATGTCAGACTAGACAGTTGCGACACTTATTGCACATGACGTTGGATTTACCATCGCTTATAAGCGTCATAAACATTTAATGTCGTTTTTAAACCGACATAAACATTTAATGTTGCTTAAAACCAACATACATTTTAATAATTTTTAAATACTAGTGTCGCTTTAAATAATACAGTGTCGCTTTTAAGCTACATAAAATATTAGTGTTGCTTCTAGTCGACGCTAATTATTGTTTTTAAAATATTTTAAAGCCTGTGTCGGTTCTTAGGGACATAGATTTTAGTTTTTTTAAATATTTTGAAACCCAGTGTTGGTTGTAAGCGACAAATTGATGATACACTATGTGACATCCCGTCCCGGGATTATTAAAACGTACGTGTGAAATTACAATTTTGCCCCTAGTTCGATTTTGTCACGTTGTGGGTTGTTTGGTGTGTTGGGACATGTGTTTGGAACCTTACACACTCCCACACACACACTGACACTGCTCTCTCTCTCTCTCCCTCTGTCTTCTCCCTGTCTCCCTCTCCCCCGAGCTCCCATTGCCACTGTACACGTACGGACACACACCAAGAACCATTATCCCGTAGCAGATCGAGGAAACCAAGGGTGGAGTTGTGATCGTGAGGTCGAGGGGAACACGAATATACCCTTTTCAGGTAAGAACATCGACGTTTTCACGTCGATTTCTTAAACTCCGTTTTGGGTACTGTTCATGCAAAGTTTATACATTGAGTTTTTGGACTTTTGAAGCTTGTAGATGTGTTGGTGAGGTTCCCAGGAGCTTGGGAGTGGCTCGTTGGTTGAATTTGGACGTTGGAATCCTCGGTTGTGGAGTTGGCCGGTTTTGGAAAGCTTGCACAGGTATAATCTAGTGAGTTTTAGACCTTAAAACGTGTAGGGTTGTGTTCTACTAGTTTAGGGCTTTAATTTGGTGCAAGAAACGTGGAAAAAGGTGGAAAAACGAGAGAGTTATAGCGATTTGCAGGTTTTCCGGCGACGGCGCCGGCGTCGGGGACTGGCCGGAGAAGAAGCAGGAATATTCCGTTAAGTTTAACGGAATATTCCTGACGGCAGGGGTTAAGTTTGACGGAATATTCCGTCAGTTTGACGGAATATTCCTGACGGCGTCTGTTGACTCCGTCAGTGTGCCTGGCACGTGGCCGCGCGTGGGGGCGCGTGGGTCCGTGCCTGTCCTGGCGCGTGGGGGCGCGTGCGGGGTCCAAAAATTATTTTAAAAATATGGTTGTGATCCTGAGGTTGTGTAGAGCACGTTGGTATATTCATTTGTCCATTTTGAGTAATGTATGAGAAGTTTTTACGAGAATTGGGTTATGTGCTTTAAAGTTAACGTTTTTATAGTTGTTTCGCATTTAGGTGACACGTACCCCGAGGACGAGCGTGGTCACGCGAGGCAGGGGGGCTACGACCCTTCCACGTATCAGTGAGTGGGCTTTTGTTTTCCGTATATACCTATATACATTTATATTCCCAGAAATTGATTTAAAAAGGGTTATTTGCCTTATGCCATGCTTATTATTATTATCGTTTATGCATCATTGCACGCATTAGTAGTGGCATACATATATATATGCATATTGGGTGCTGTGGACGCACAGGTAAGTGCCAGGTAAGTGATATTCGCATTTACTTTCAGCAGTTGTTTGAGATGTTTAGAGAGCTCATAACCTGCACCCCCGGTGTTAGTGCTCCCGCCCTGGGCAGGGCACAGGCCTTCACGTGATGTTCACCTCCCGCACCTTATGCTCAGCTTGGATCCAAGCTAGGTGCACAGGCCTGTCGTACAGACCACATTAGGTGGTTCCGACTCGTAGGTGACCCGCGATTATTCGCCCAGGCTTCACGTGATCGTAGCACTTATTTACACCCAGTCCTGTCGTACAGACCACTTTAGGTGGTTCCGACTCGTGGTCAGGTTCAGATATTGAGATTGAGATTAGAGCTCTATATGCAGCCGTACAGGTCACGTTAGGTGACTCCGGCTGCCAGATTACACGATGTTGATATGATTATACCTGAGCACTTGCATATCTTTATGAGATGTCGGCATGGCATATTATCGAGCATATGGCATATATTTGAGCATGCTTAACACATTTACTATGCGTATATATATTTTCTGGGAAGTATACAGGTTTTACGGCGAGGGGTTAGAATGTATTTTGCTAAATGATTTTCAAAGAGCTTTGTTTTTGCCCACTCACGCTTTTGTTTTTGCGCCCCTCCAGGTTCTAGTTGCTTAGCCGTTGCGGTGGTTTCCCCAGAGGGTTTTTCGGCGTTTCTGACAGACACTCACTATTGTAGGGTCGCCTTCGAGCGTACCACTATTGTCGTTTCATTTGGACTGCTATAGACCTGCTCTGAATTATTGTTTCACTTGTATTAGCACTTATTCTAGGACTTTGTATGCTAGTTTTAATTATTCGTACCTTTATATTACTACTTTATTAGCTTCCGCACGTGCACATGTGATACGTGATTTATACGCACACAAATTAAACCCTCTTTTTATCAATTGTAGTAAGTATGCAAGTAGGGATCGTTCTGGACCGGGGATTAGGAGGGATTGTTAATCACTTGGATTTGACTCAAAAACGTAAAATAAATTTTAAAACACTATACTAGACTCAAAGAATTGCAAAACTAAACTTTAAAACACTCAAACAAACCAAAAGACTCAAACAGTACCCAAAGCACTTACAAACACAAACTAAATGTATTTCTAATTAATCTAACACTTTAAAATAAATGGGGGATTGGTTTTGGATGAATTTAAACTAAAACAGAAACTTGGAATTAAAACAGATTCTAAAAAAAAACGAAATTAATGAAATAGAATGATGAAAAACTAGTTAGAGGGTACCTTATCCACACATGAACATAAGCATATAATTTGACTCCCAGTTATGACTTCAACAAACGATGAATGACAATGCTCCAAGTTAATTAGGTCCGCTTAAATTAACCTTCAGATTTCCCTAGATTCATTGGATTGAATGGGATACGCATTACAACCAAATTATTCCTAATCAAAGTCTCTCACATGGAATACGCATGATAGAGACATTCAACAAAGATCATTAAGTTCAACGGAAATCATAAACATTGACTAGGCATTCATAACTATGGAATACGCATGTTAATC
The DNA here is from genome assembly GCF_041283825.1 of Pyrus communis. NCBI lineage: Eukaryota > Viridiplantae > Streptophyta > Magnoliopsida > Rosales > Rosaceae > Pyrus > Pyrus communis. The sequence goes on from NC_142566.1 coordinate 17,374,496, forward strand.
CAGCCTAGGGTTTACTAAACACAATCGTGACTAGCGATTTTTACTACTCATGAATATAAGTTCATAACGATTAGGTGAAATTCCCTTATATCCTAGCATCAAGTCTTAGGCATGCAAATTAAGTGTCGACCCTCAACCCACATACATAAACAAGTTCTTAATCAAAACAGAAAAGTAACCCACATCTAAAGTTCATGAATTCATAACTGGAGTAAATCAAATCATAACCAACATATGTCCATGGCTTCAAATTCGCCTCTAACTAAAAAGAAATTAGTTTCACATGTTTAACATAATTGAATAACAAGTTAAATTAAACATGAAAACAGAAACAAGAAAAGAAAGAACAAATGGATGGAAAGTTAGCTACGGGGTTCATCTCCACATATGTTATACTTGCATAATAAAACGATTTCCAATTGCATTTCAACAAATCATTAATTCTCAACGCCCCGGGTCAATTAGGTCCGCTTAAATTAACCGTCAAGTTTTCCTTAAGTTAATGAATTGGATGGGTTAGCGCAACGCAATTCACAACATTCTCCAAAAGTCCTTTACGTGAAAAGCACAATAAAGATACAATCAAAGATCATTAAGCATCACTTGAAGGAAGATTTGTGAAAAACATGTTCATTTAAGCAACATCAATAGCATGCAATTAACAATTAAAGGCGGAATCATGCTTGTATGCACTTAAAACAAAACATTTACCCATGAAATTCAAAGCCTAGTAGATAGGTGAACCAAGACTCAACTCAAAACAAAGTGAGTTGAGAAATCAATACCTTTGTAGATTCCTCTTTGCATAAGCAAAGGCTAATCACCCAAAGAGAGGGCCTTCATTCCTTGCATCTTAGATCCATGGATTTGGATGGATGAAAAGGTTTCTCCAAGTTCCCAAAATTGAGAACCTCTAATGATTCATCACCAAGGCATAATGAAGAAGAAATGAGTGACCTTGGAGGAGTTTGATTGCTAGATGATCCCTCCAAGGTGGCCTAAATTTTAGAGAGAAAGGAGAGCTTGTGTTCTCATCCTTTCCCCAAAAATTACCATGTGTAAATTTTAGGCTATAAAGTCCTTTATATAGTCCCTTCAAATAAGTGACCTAATGGACCAAAAGCCCTATTCTTCTAACATGGCAAGCCTATAGGGTTTATTGGGCTTTCAAGCCCTTTGTTTATTCAAGTTGTCATACAACTTGAGTTAATGGGCTTGACATTCAAATCCCATTGGGCCTTGCGGCCCAAAACTAACCCGAGGTCTTTAACGAACTTATTCGTTTGATTAATTAACATATTAATTAATCCTAGCCTTAGATAAATAATTAAACCATTTAATTATTCTTACTCATCTCCGTTGTTTCTTCAAACTCTACCTTACTCGGTGAACGATCCATTAGGTTCCTTTTAGCGAGGCAGTGGGCGATTAAAACTCTTTCTAATCGATTGTGAATTGAAACTTACTTTCAATTCTCCCGTTAGTGATAATACACTTTTAGGGCTTCCACAAACCATGGTTGACGCCTAGCAGCATGTCATGGTTACCCAAGCTAATCAGAAGAGGTGGAGAACCTATTCAGTTTTAGGATTACAAATGCAATACGGTCTTTCTCTAATACAATACTCTTGACCACATTGTTTGGTTTGATAGTTTATTCATGTCTACTATCCAATGTGAGTCTTGTGCTTATATGATTACCTTGAATGTGATTTGGAACACATTCCTAAATCTCATTCATACTTTGGCCAAAGATTCTTAATCATATCATAGAGTATTCTCCCTCAAACAGTTTGAAGGTTAGAGATCCCTTGTTGCGCATTCACTTGCCTCCATGGCTAAGTGGCTTAACCCCAACGATGCCATGGACACCCTCCTGATGGAGTGACTTTGACATAATCAAAGATTAAGGACCTAACCACAAGACAACTGTAATGCCTCAGGTCAAAAGACTAATTTGCATTATCCCAACCATGAGTTCTCATGTGACATGAATATGAGAACTCTTCGTTGATCGTGTTCAGTGAACTCATTCTCTATTGAGCACCTACGTACTTGTCTTGATGTCACACACACCAATGACTCGAGACTAGTCACTCTCCCTGAGAGAAGACATAGCACGTACTGATCTTAACGGACTGTCAATGCCCAATTGACAATCCTATGATCAGGAACGTTTAGGATGTGTCAACGAAATAATGGTCTCATGAATCTAACTTCTTTAGATCGCATTCTTCCAATCACATATTCCTTGGACTTATCGTTTAAGCATATAACATTTATATGAGACGGCTCAAACAATAATCTTTGCCCTTTACATTTAAACTACATTAGTTTAACTTTCTGAAATGTCCGTAAAGTATCATCATATGATTGGTTTTAGGGCACATTTCCAACAATCTCCCACTTGCACTAGAGCCAATCAGCTTAGTCATCAGTGATGATACCTCTTCTGTAGTCATTTCATAAATGGCTGAGTAGTAGGCCTAGACAATGGATATCTATATGTTATCCATAGAAGCAACCTTGAGAATAACGACGTCACCATTATACATGATTCTCAATCATGTGGTTCAGTCTCTCATTTGAGTTCGAACCTTGATGAAACCTTGATTCCCTGGCTTGAGCTATCGCCCCATTAGTGTCATACACTTTCTGGTTGGAACCGAATGGAGAGTTCATAAATGAACTTTCCCATCCAAACAACAATGTTGTAAGCTTCTATATGGCAATATATTTTGCATACATGATGGAACACATTAAAGTCATTACTTTTAACGTTTCCACCCAAATATCTCTTTAGTCATAATAAAGAGATATCTCATTATCACTTCATTCATAATGAAGAGATATTCTATGATGGATTAGATTCATAATCTAATACATTTACGCTTCCATTACGTTACTCTAATTCTTCCTCATTCTTGAGGAATCCATCCTTAGTATTTCTTAAATACCTAAGGATTCACTTGACAGTTGCCATGGTTCTGATCCTGGGCTTGCACTGATATCATCTTGTACCGTTCTAGGTACAACTTATATCAATGTTTTCATACAATATGAAATACATAAATCACCTTTCTGCATATGCATAAAGGATTCTATTTACGCATTATTTCTTTGGGAGTCAAAGGGTACATTCCCTTTGAGAAGAACAACTTCCTAGTCTCACTAGAATTGTCATTCTAATTGAAGTTTATCATCATATGAGAAACTTCCTAGCATCTCTTGTCTATTTTAGGGATTGATATAATCCAATTATATCTTGAAATCTATCATTATAGATTTCCATCCCATGTATATAGACTATGTCTCCCATATACATTCTATCATTATAGAATATTTAAAGTCATAACTTTAACGATGAAGAATTCCTTTCATTTTCAAAATTAATATATATCATGTATATATATTCAAATTTAGGAATGTGATCAACTCCCACTAATCTTTTGTAAACCTAGTAAACAAAAGATTCATTTACATCTTTATGAGAAATCAAACAATTGATCTTTTCTCATAAGACGCTTATAGCTCCCACTAGCTTGCTAAGATCCATGATGGATGGATCTCTACAACTAACATGTCTTAGAAGTATATATCATATATATATGGGTAATTGATAATGTCCAATGAACAAAATCTTATTTATGTTCATTCTTCTCCTAATGGAGAAATTCATTATCTTACGATGCTACTTTCTTTGATATTTTCAAGGAAATTAATCTAAAGTGTTACTTTTTCCTTGGATCAAATCTAAGGAGGTAAATACTTTAGACGTCTTACTCATCTACTTACATTTCTTGAATTCTTTGAAACCTTTTGCAAAGTATTCGGACTTGTGTTTATTCAAAATAAACTATAGTCCAACCGAGAGTGATCTTCGGTGAATGTCATACAACATGAGTAGTATTATGTTGTGGACAAGTGCCACTAACGTCTAAGTGAATTAACCTCAACAACTTTGTGATTCTTTCTTCTTTCCAAAAGAATAAAGATTCGAACATTTCGCCTCTATACAATTTTAACAAGAAGGTATTGGATCCGGATCTAACGATCCAAAGCATCCATCTATGACCAACTCGTAACTTATGTTTTAGAGGTATCACAACTCAGTTGGGATTAGTCACTACCTTGCAACCTTTTGGGTTTTAAGCATCGTTATATTCTTAAACAGTTAACACTACCACATCATCTCTACTACAGAGACAATTAATTAGATTACCATAATCTAATCATTCATTAATAAAGAACAATGTTTTGTCAAACAAAACATTCATCCATCTCTACAACTGTGACGGAATTATGTTCCTTTAAAATTGGGACGTAAAGACAATCTTTGGTTTTTCCAATTTCTTTGGTAGTTCATATGAGGAAGTAAGTGCAATCCGCTTTCGCAGAGATCTATATTCGATTCACGTTTGGAATGTGAAGTACTTTCTCTTCTCTCATTAATCTTCTACTTCTTATTAGCACACTTTTACAACAATTGTAAAACATAGTTACTAATACAGAATCATGCATTCAAGTAGAAGAACCAACTGTTATGAACTTTTCAAGAACATTTTACAACACCTTAAAAAGGTGTGTTCTTGACACTTGCAAGACATTTCTTGCAAATACCCCTTCCAATGTCCATCCTTTCATAAAGAAAGTTTGTTCCCTTGGAGTTATTTTGCCTTCTTCATTTGACTTCCCTTTTGACTACAATAGTCATGGTCCCTAAACTCCCACTATCTCTCTTGAAACTTATTTCAAATGTGTTATACACATCAAACGATTTGGAGAGCGTGCGGTTATTGTTCACTATATAGTTTACAATAAACTTAGTGAACCATTAGGATAGGGACACAAAGGTTAAGTCCTTGCCTCGTTTCCGTCTCGTTAAGTGGTTTAACATTTCAACACTCAATGATTCAAAAATCATCATAAGTCCATGTTGATGGACTATTTTTGTCAACCAACCATTATGTTCTAAACATAATTACAAACTTTCAAGAGTTGTTCAAGGAAACTCTCATTTCTTCATACAACAATTTGTAAGTGAAGAATCATGGCACATAAAGCGTCCATGCCCTTGTGCTTACTTCAAAAGTTCCTTGTTTATGTAACAAAGAAACAAGCACTAAAGTTTGTGTTGATTAAGGGTTGTTCAAAGCAACTCTTATTTCTTCATACAACAATTTGTATTTGAAGAATTATGACATTAAAAGTGTTGTCCTTCTCATGTTAGACTTATCTAACATATTCTTCCAATGATACATTATCAATAGGAAGATTGTGAGGATGAGACTACTTAGTTACATCTACAAGCCATTAAAGACAATCTATGGGATTGTAGAACTAAGTCCGGAAATTAAAGCATTCGGCTTTTCTTTGTCAAGTTTTGGATAGCGTTTGCAAACATATTGGTAAACAAATACATAACGAATATAAACCTTGACGAGGCATTCGTTACTATGGAATACGCATGAAACTTATGCCAAGAATTTATTTAACGCGATTGTTTATAAGCAACCTCCACTACTTGTGAATATAAGTTCGTAACTATTAGGTGAAACTCACTTATATTCTAGCGTCATATTGATGCATGAAAATTAAGCGCGCATTCTTAATAAACATTCATAAATAAGTTATCAATCAAACGGTTAAACAAATTGAACCACAACTTATGAAACGCAATTAGAATTAATCAAATCAAAATGCAAGCATAAACATATATTTCGAATCACCCCCTAGCTAAAGGGGGTTTAGTTTATTATAACATTGAAATCAAAGAAATACCTAAACATTCCAACAACTCAAACTTGAATTGTATGAACGTTTAGGCACTCTTCTCTTCCATTCCTCATACGTACAAACAAAGAGAATTGAATTTAAACATTGAAATCAAAGAAACACCTAAACATTCCAACAACTCAAACTTGAATTGTATGAACGTTTAGGCACTCTTCTCTTCCTCGTTGTTGTAGCACAAGGTCTAAGGATAGTTTGATGGTGTGAATGGTTTGGGGAGTGGTGTTTGGATTAATAGGGAAATGGAAAAATGGTGTTTGGATTACAAGGGAACTCACGGCAAAGAGAAGGAATGGAAGTGTTTGTGGTGTGTTGTGTATGAAATGAGATGTGAATTGAATGAATGAATGCAAGGGTATTTATAGGAGTAGTGGAGGGAACATATGGCTATGTCATTTGTAGGTGAAGTAGGTGGATGTTGTAGGTGAAGTAGGTGGATGTTGTAGGTGAATTAGGTGGATGTTGTAGGTGAAGTAGGTGGATGTTGTAGGTGATTATGAGTGATAAGTGATAAGTGTATGATATGTTAAGTGATAAGTGAATGATTATGATAAGTGATAAATGAATGTATGATATGATAAGTGGTGAATGATAAGTGATAAGTGGTGATGATATGTGATAAGTAATGAGTGGTGATGATAAGTATGGAGCATGTGAATTAACTAATGAAGGAAATGCATGTGCAATGACAATGTGTTAGAATGGATGTGTGTTATGCATGGCATGATTGGGATTAGGAAAGGTTTTAAATGTCCTAAAACTAAAGAGAACAAGGTTCCAACACTTTGGTCTTCAATTAGGTCTTCAATTTCGTCCAACACTTTGGCTCCAACCATAAGCTATCCATCCTTAGCCCAAAAGTGCTCCAAAAGTCTCCAAAATGCATCTTTTTGCTCCTTTAGCCCTTTGGACCTATAAACACACGAAAATAGCTTAAAGTACTAAAATAACTAAAGAAACATAACGTAAATGCACGAGAACAAGCCATTTAAGTCGCATGAATATGCTCCTATCAAATACCCCCACACTTAGCTTTTGCTAGTCCTCGAGCAAAACAAAACAAAAGAAACCAAAAACAAAACAAAACGAACAAAACACAACCTACACCTTCCAACAATCGTCTCACGGATTTCCAATGCACATGACAAGTTAAAAATCATTAATCCCACAGATTTTAGCCATCTTTACACTTAAGTACATTCTTAATCATAGTCACCACATACTAGTTCACAATTAAGCATTTAAAACACATTTAAAATGTAGTAACATGCCTTAGAGAATTTGCTCAAATCCTTACAAGATATGCACTTGTTTTTCACACAGATTTTCTGACTACACACCCTACACTAGTTATATGTGAGAAGATTGATGTAAATATGAATTCTAACACTCACATATGTTATATCAAAGAAAGCATTTTCTGGAATGTATATGAATATGATCTCATGAAAGGAATGCTACTAATTAGATGCGAGAACCAGGGACACCATATGCTTACATCAATTCCAAACTCCACATTATTGAAAACATAATGATCAAGATTGAAGCATAAGGGTTGTAACGGGTTAAGGGTGATTGGCTAACAATGAAAGGTAAGGATAACAAACGTTCTTTAGGCAATAACAAGCAAAGTAATGAAATTTGACACTTAGAATCACTCGTGATTGCAGAAACTCACTTAGACACACAAGGGGAAAATTCACACAACTCTTAGGGCCATATTCAACGTTTTGGACCCTTTCTTCAACTACCATAAACATGTGAGCTTATTTTCACTTATTTCATACTCTTTTTCCACGAATTTTTTTTTTTTTTTTTTTTTTTTTTCTTTTTATTCTCACTCATGCCTTTTTTTTTTTTTTTTTTTTTTTTTTGTGGCATATCAACACACACACACAAATTCCCCCACACTTGTTGTTTTGCATAATCGAAAGGATTCCCTCTAAATCATGCTTACTATGCTTCAAGAACAAGGGTATGGGTGGTCCTAATCTAGGCTAGGTAGGGATGATATGGATAAACAAATAACAAAGGCTAACGATGGCTCAATGGGGATTATGACCTACAATATATAGTGCATGGGTTGGCTATTTGGTTGATGGCTTCACTACACACTTCATCTTGATATATATTATGCAATCATGCTTTGAATGGAATGGATGCAAGTTCTAGCATTTGGAACTAAGTGATGAAACACCTTCTAATTAGCAACCAAGCAAGAATAATGAGATCATGCAACGACTTTAGAAAACAAGAAATCACAGAAAATAACTCTCCAAAGAACGTTATAGGCTCAAGTCTCTCAGGGTTGTAGTGTTTGTTTGAGTTCCTTCCTTCAAGCATGTTACAAAAACGAATTTTTTTTTTTTTTTTTTTTTCTTTTATGATTGCATGTGAAGTCATACATTATAACCATAACCAAGCATTTACCAAGAGTAAATCAAACTTTTCTCTATGTTCATAACTCTTTCTAACCGTCATGCAATTATAAACCAAATCCTTATCATTGTGTTGGAAGGTACCCTAAGACACAAACACACAAAAATGACTCAAAACACTCTTTTTAGGCTTTTCAAAACATTTTCTTCAAATTTTTATGTGATTTTCGGAGTTATAAAACAAAACACACTAAAACACTTAAAAACACCTTAAAACAGCGAGGAATAACATTTGAAGTTATGGGTGATAAAATCCCACGAATTTGCATTAACAACATTAGTTACCCCCCCCCACACTTAAATCAAACATTGTCCTCAATGTTCTAAGCATAGATTCATACAAAGCATAAGTAAACACACAAAAAGCATTTAAACATACTAAACATGGCAGAATGTAATTAATCAAAGAGAAGAGTTTAGAGACGCAAATCTGGTTATAGAGTGTAAATTCCATCTTCTCCTTGGTAATTGCATTGAGGCTTTGATCTTTGTGAATCCACAGGCTTACTCTTGAACTGCGCTGCTCCCATCGTTGATTTTCCTTTGTGCTACTCTTGAACTGGGCAGCAGGCTTCTTTTGGTCTCCCCCGAAGGTCTGAGCTTACTCCTTTGGTCTGTTTCTTTGTTCAATCTTTCCAATTCGTATTGAAAAGGGTTGGAGGATAACTCAGCCTATGTTTGTCTCCACATGCTTCAATGTATCATTTTCACTTGCCTTGCTTGCTCCCCTTGCAGAAGTGGTCCCTTCTCCGGAAGTGTGTCAACCGTTGAAGATGACTACTCGAGAGCAACTCTAGGTAAGCAATCAGGAATGGATTCCAGGCAGTCGGTTCCAGAACAGAAGACTGACTCCAAGTGCCTCTGATTGCTTTTGTTTACTTTGCCATGCGAGTAATAACAAGGGCAAAGGAAAAGATAGGGAAAGAGCATGATATGAGATACTTTTGCTTTAGACCTTGATGATATGAGATACCTTTGCTTTTGAAGAAGCGGTGAATGAATCAGCACATGTATTTGTTGTGCTGTTTCCACCTGGGTCATATGTACTCCAGGCATCTGGTATCATCATTGGGGAAGAAGGAAGAATTGAGTATTTCGAAAGGCTTTGCTGGGAGTGCGACCTCAGAGGTGAGGAAGAGTTGGGCATTTTCTTCAAGTTTGCCTTGCCATAAGAGACGAAGGTTGACATATATAGAGATAGTGGCGCCTCTTCGATTTCTGAACGACGCCCCTTCGATTTCTGAGCAGGCGGCCCTTCGATTTCTAAACGACACGTAGTTGTGCGGATGCGGCTCCTTTTGAAAAAGCTGCACGCGTTTTCTGAAAAGCAGAGAAAGTGTCGCCGAAATTTACGCTTGTCGGCAAAAGTGTAGCTGCGATGATGACCTCCACGTGAACTTTTGACAAAGTTGAACGCGTTTCTGAAAAGCCGAGAATGCGTCGCCTAACTTACGCCGGAAATTCCGGCTTTTTGAATCGATGGACGCATCGCCTTGGCTTCTTATAGAGCTATCGATCACCACAACAAACACACTCTGAAGATTTCCCATTCTTTGAAAATCGACTCCGGCCCTTTGAGAATTAACTCCATCCACCCCATCTCTTTGAACACTTTTGAAAAATGGCAAACTCATCGAACCTTAGCTTAGATTTGAGTCTCAGCAGCGATCCGGTTGCGCCCCGTCAAGGTAATGTATGGCGTCCTTCTTTTTTATCTTCTAACGGTCTTCTTACAGGTGAAGACTCCGTGATGCAGGACGCCACAACAGCTACAATAGTAGCTAGAAACCTCCTTACTCCAAAAGATAGTAGGCTGCTGTCAGGACGGTCCGATGAGTTGGCCGTTCAAGAGTCCCTCGCACTTAGTGTTCAGTGTGCGAGTTCTGTGTCCAACATGGGCCAACGCCTGCTTGCCCGCTCCCGTCAGGTGGAATCATTGATGGCGGAGGTGGAAAGTCTTAAGCAAGAGATCAAACTGCTTAAGTACGAGAATAGAAGTTTGCATGTGCTTGCAAACAACTATTCGACGGGCATGAAAAGGAAGCTTGATGAGCTGCAAGAATCCAATGGTCGTATGCAAAGTGACCGTCAAAGTGACCGTCAAAGGCTTGCGGCTTACTTCCAGAGGCATATTTTTCCTGGGTCATCCAGCGCTTGGCCAAGTATTGAGGCCTGGAATGCTCTAGCTCCGATGCCTTCCGCTCCGAGGGCTTCCGCTCCGATGCCTCCCGCTTCTATGCCTCCTGCTTCTATGCCTCCTGATCCTATGCCTTCCGCTCCGACGCCTCGTAGTGGGGCTTCACGTAAACAACCTTTGTGAAGCTCCATCTTTCTCCATGTTTAGTATCTTTTTTTTTTTATTTTTTTTTTTATTTTTTTTTATTTATTTTTTTTTTTTTTTATGAACATGCTTTGTTTTATTTAGTGCATTGGGTTGCCTCCCAAGTAGCGCTTTCTTTTACGTCTTGCAGCCGGACGAAGAACCCAATCACTCCAGGATATGTTCACGAATCGGATGAGAACTCCGAGTCATAAACTAGTACCTAGAACAAGAAACAAAACACAAATCAGAAACTAAAACTAAAATACATAATAAAGACGAACAATCCAAGGAATTAGCAAATTTTCTAATCCCCGGCAACGGCGCCAAAATTTGATACGTGATTTATACGCACACAAATTAAACCCTCTTTTTATCAATTGTAGTAAGTATGCAAGTAGGGATCGTTCTGGACCGGGGATTAGGAGGGATTGTTAATCACTTGGATTTGACTCAAAAACGTAAAATAAATTTTAAAACACTATACTAGACTCAAAGAATTGCAAAACTAAACTTTAAAACACTCAAACAAACCAAAAGACTCAAACAGTACCCAAAGCACTTACAAACACAAACTAAATGTATTTCTAATTAATCTAACACTTTAAAATAAATGGGGGATTGGTTTTGGATGAATTTAAACTAAAACAGAAACTTGGAATTAAAACAGATTCTAAAAAAAAACGAAATTAATGAAATAGAATGATGAAAAACTAGTTAGAGGGTTCCTTATCCACACATGAACATAAGCATATAATTTGACTCCCAGTTATGACTTCAACAAACGATGAATGACAATGCTCCAAGTTAATTAGGTCCGCTTAAATTAACCTTCAGATTTCCCTAGATTCATTGGATTGAATGGGATACGCATTACAACCAAATTATTCCTAATCAAAGTCTCTCACATGGAATACGCATGATAGAGACATTCAACAAAGATCATTAAGTTCAACGGAAATCATAAACATTGACTAGGCATTCATAACTATGGAATACGCATGTTAATCCAGCCTAGGGTTTACTAAACACAATCGTGACTAGCGATTTTTACTACTCATGAATATAAGTTCATAACGATTAGGTGAAATTCCCTTATATCCTAGCATCAAGTCTTAGGCATGCAAATTAAGTGTCGACCCTCAACCCACATACATAAACAAGTTCTTAATCAAAACAGAAAAGTAACCCACATCTAAAGTTCATGAATTCATAACTGGAGTAAATCAAATCATAACCAACATATGTCCATGGCTTCAAATTCGCCTCTAACTAAAAAGAAATTAGTTTCACATGTTTAACATAATTGAATAACAAGTTAAATTAAACATGAAAACAGAAACAAGAAAAGAAAGAACAAATGGATGGAAAGTTAGCTACGGGGTTCATCTCCACATATGTTATACTTGCATAATAAAACGATTTCCAATTGCATTTCAACAAATCATTAATTCTCAACGCCCCGGGTCAATTAGGTCCGCTTAAATTAACCGTCAAGTTTTCCTTAAGTTAATGAATTGGATGGGTTAGCGCAACGCAATTCACAACATTCTCCAAAAGTCCTTTACGTGAAAAGCACAATAAAGATACAATCAAAGATCATTAAGCATCATGAAAACTTTAAGTGTTGACGAGGCATTCGTTACTATGGAATACGCATGAAACTTATGCCAAGAATTTATTTAACGCGATTGTTTATAAGCAACCTCCACTACTTGTGAATATAAGTTCGTAACTATTAGGTGAAACTCACTTATATTCTAGCGTCATATTGATGCATGAAAATTAAGCGCGCATTCTTAATAAACATTCATAAATAAGTTATCAATCAAACGGTTAAACAAATTGAACCACAACTTATGAAACGCAATTAGAATTAATCAAATCAAAATGCAAGCATAAACATATATTTCGAATCACCCCCTAGCTAAAGGGGGTTTAGTTTATTATAACATTGAAATCAAAGAAATACCTAAACATTCCAACAACTCAAACTTGAATTGTATGAACGTTTAGGCACTCTTCTCTTCCATTCCTCATACGTACAAACAAAGAGAATTGAATTTAAACATTGAAATCAAAGAAACACCTAAACATTCCAACAACTCAAACTTGAATTGTATGAACGTTTAGGCACTCTTCTCTTCCTCGTTGTTGTAGCACAAGGTCTAAGGATAGTTTGATGGTGTGAATGGTTTGGGGAGTGGTGTTTGGATTAATAGGGAAATGGAAAAATGGTGTTTGGATTACAAGGGAACTCACGGCAAAGAGAAGGAATGGAAGTGTTTGTGGTGTGTTGTGTATGAAATGAGATGTGAATTGAATGAATGAATGCAAGGGTATTTATAGGAGTAGTGGAGGGAACATATGGCTATGTCATTTGTAGGTGAAGTAGGTGGATGTTGTAGGTGAAGTAGGTGGATGTTGTAGGTGAATTAGGTGGATGTTGTAGGTGAAGTAGGTGGATGTTGTAGGTGATTATGAGTGATAAGTGATAAGTGTATGATATGTTAAGTGATAAGTGAATGATTATGATAAGTGATAAATGAATGTATGATATGATAAGTGGTGAATGATAAGTGATAAGTGGTGATGATATGTGATAAGTAATGAGTGGTGATGATAAGTATGGAGCATGTGAATTAACTAATGAAGGAAATGCATGTGCAATGACAATGTGTTAGAATGGATGTGTGTTATGCATGGCATGATTGGGATTAGGAAAGGTTTTAAATGTCCTAAAACTAAAGAGAACAAGGTTCCAACACTTTGGTCTTCAATTAGGTCTTCAATTTCGTCCAACACTTTGGCTCCAACCATAAGCTATCCATCCTTAGCCCAAAAGTGCTCCAAAAGTCTCCAAAATGCATCTTTTTGCTCCTTTAGCCCTTTGGACCTATAAACACACGAAAATAGCTTAAAGTACTAAAATAACTAAAGAAACATAACGTAAATGCACGAGAACAAGCCATTTAAGTCGCATGAATATGCTCCTATCAACATGGCTACGTCACCTTCGTGTGACGGCCAGCACGCTCCGATCTCGGTCGGGGTGTGTCAGTTTGGTATCAGAGCCTAGGTTTGGCAGTCCTGTGTCCTTGTGAGTATTCTAATGATTTTGGTGTCTTCTGTCAGAATTATGCCTCCTCGTCGGGAACCACGTCGTACTTCCGAGTCTAACTTCCCCGATGTCGCTCAGTTGGGGGAAGTCTTCGCTACAGCCCTTCAGTCAGTGATGCGCCCTCCCCAGAGGACTCCTCTGGAGACTATGTATAATCTGAAGTTGGATAAGTTTAAGGGCAGTGAGGGGCATGAGAATGCAGAGCGCTGGCTAGAACACGTAGAGAAGACCTTCCGTGTATTGCATAACCAGGGAAATCTCCCTATGGAGAGGTGGGTCGAGACGACCACATGGTTCCTGGATACTGAGTCTGTAGCTTGGTGGGAGCAGGCGCTTCGTAGGTTGACTCCAGAGCAGAGGACGGATTGGAATGTTTTTACAGATTTGTTCAAAAGGAGGTATGTGCCCCCTGAGTACATCGATAGAAAGAAACAGGAGTTTACTGAACTGAAGCAGCGGAAGATGTCGGCGAATGAGTACTACCGCAAGTTTACGGATTTGTCTCGTTATCATCCTGATGTCGCTGGTAATCCGGCGGAGATGCTCCGTCTCTTCCGCCAAGGTACTAAGAAGAAATGGCGTTCGATGGCGACTGCTGTCCACAGCGGGACTTACCAGGACTTCTATGAGATATTGTTGAGGATCGAAGACTCTGAGAATATGTCGAGCGATAGTGATGAAGGGAAAGACGGCAATTCGAAGAAAGACGACAAAGGTAAAGGTCAGGCATCGCTCGGGCCCCGTCAGACTCAGAACTTCAAGAGGGGTGGTGCTAGCTCGAGTTCTTCGAGTGGTGGCTTCAGTGCCACTGGACAGGGTCGTGGAGGTAGATTTTCTGGTGGCGCTAGAGGCCAGAGGCAGGGCGATGGTGGGCGAGGCAGAGCGCCAGTTTGTCGCAGGTGTAACAACCGGCATTTCGGCGAGTGTAGACGTGGTAGCAGTGGTTGCTTCACGTGTGGACAGGTGGGACATAGAGCGGCGAATTGTCCCCAGGGCCAGCAGCAGCAGAAACCGCAGCAGACCTTTATGCCACCACCTGCACCACTTCAGCAGATCCAGGGTCGTAGTAGTTACGGCCAGGCGGGCCGAGGTGGTGCTTACCACTATCAGGGTGATGCTGTCCCTTATGCTCCGGGGCAGTATCAGTACCCTCAGGATCCTTATTCCCAGGGTGGCTATCCCCAGTATTCAGGCGGCTATGTGCCATATCCTCCAGCTCCAGCGGGTGGTTCTCAGTGGTATCAGGGAGGACAGTATCAACAGGGGGAGATTGCCACTAGCAGTGCAGGGTCTTCGAGACAGTCGGGTCAGCCCAGTCAGGGGCGTGGTGCTCAGGGACGCAGCGTTCAGGCGAGCAGAGGCCGCGGCGGGCGTCAGCAGGGACAGGGGCGTCTTCACAATATTTCTCTGCAGGACGCTCAGAACAACCCGGACTTGATTATGGGTACGTTGAACATTCTTGGTTGTTTTGCTAGAGTCTTAATTGATTGCGGAGCTACACATTCCGTAATTTCTCACACATTTGCTCAAGTGACGCAACCTCGCCCCACACCTCTAGGGTACGATTTAGAGTTCGCTATGCCTAGAGGAGAGAGATGTGTTGTAGATTGTGTGTACCCAGGGTGTCCAGTGATCGTAGAGGGTGTTGCTTTATCAGCCGATCTTATTCCGTTAGATATTGTGGATTTTGATGTGATTCTGGGCACGGATTGGTTGCACTTCTATCGTGCCAACATTGACTGTTACGGGAAAGTAGTTACGTTTCACCGACCTGGACTACCTGTGGTTACTTTCGTGGGTGAGCAGAGTGGGGTGAGACATGGTGTTATTTCGGCGCTGCGAGCGAAAAAGTTGTTATCTAAAGGTTGTCAGGGGTATCTGGCTCATGTGGTGCTAGATGAGGCTGTTACTAGCAGAGTTGAGGATGTGAGAGTGGTCAGGCACTTTCCTGACGTTTTTCCGGAGGATTTACCTGGTCTACCCCCAGATCGAGACGTAGAGTTCACCATTGAGTTACTTCCAGGTACTAATCCTATTTCTCTAACTCCATATCGTATGGCTCCCGCGGAGTTAAGGGAATTGAAAGTTCAACTGCAGGAGTTAGTGGATAAGGGATTTATTCAGCCTAGTACTTCGCCTTGGGGCGCTCCAGTTCTGTTTGTGAGGAAGAAGGATGGAACTTTGAGACTGTGCATCGACTACAGGCAACTGAATCGGGTGACGATTAAAAACCGTTATCCATTGCCTCGTATCGATGACTTGTTTGATCAGCTGAGAGGCGCTTGTGTATTTTCCAAGATAGACTTGAGGTCTGGTTACTATCAGCTGAAGATCAGTAGGGATGATGTCCCTAAGACGGCATTCAGAACTCGTTACGGTCATTACGAGTTTCTGGTTATGCCATTTGGGTTGACGAATGCACCAGCAGCCTTTATGGATTTGATGAACCGGGTGTTCCAACCTTACTTGGATAGATTTGTTATTGTCTTCATTGACGATATTCTGGTGTATTCTAAGTCGAAAGCGGAGCATGTTCGACATCTTACTTTGGTGTTGAAGAGGTTGAGGGAACACCAGCTATATGTTAAGTTTAGCAAGTGCCAGTTTTGGTTAGATCAAGTTGCGTTTTTGGGGCACATCATTTCTGCTCAGGGTATTTTGGTGGACCCTCAGAAGGTTGCAGCTGTGGAGAGTTGGGAGCAACCGCGAACCGTCACCGAGGTGAGAAGTTTTCTCGGCTTGGAAGGGTATTATCGGAGATTCGTTAAGGATTTTTCGGTGGTTGCCTTGCCGTTGACAAGGTTAACGAGGAAGGATGTTAAATTTGAGTGGGATGATAGGTGTGAGCAGAGTTTCCAGCAGTTGAAGCATTGTCTCACTCATGCACCTGTTTTGGCACTCCCAGACGATAGTGGTGATTTTGAGGTTTACAGCGATGCTTCTTTGAATGGTCTGGGATGTGTATTGATGCAGCATGGTAGGGTGATTGCTTATGCCTCGCGGCAGTTGAAACCTCATGAGTCGAATTACCCTACACATGATTTGGAGTTGGCTGCTATCATCTTTGCGTTGAAATTGTGGAGACACTATCTTTACGGAGAGAAGTGCAGGATCTTTACAGATCATAAGAGTCTCCAGTATCTCTTTACTCAGAAGGAACTTAATCTTCGCCAGCGGAGGTGGTTGGAGTTGCTCAGCGATTACGATTGCACGATTGACTACCATCCTGGTCGTGCGAACGTAGTAGCTGATGCACTTAGCAGGAAGTCTCAGGGTCGCATTAATGCGTTGTACGCTAGTCGTATTCCTCTATTGGCGGACTTGCGTGCTACGGGAGTAAGGTTAGAAGCAGAAGACCGAGATGTGGCTCTACTTGCTAATTTTCAAGTTAGGCCAATACTTGTTGATCGGGTGCTTGAGATTCAGGTAGCTGATCAGGAGACTCAAGAACTTATTCAAGCTAGAGAGCAAGGAAGGAGGCGAGATCTCAGAGTTCGAGATTCGGATGGCATGTTAATGCTAGAGGGTAGAATGTTCGTGCCTAATAGTGGAGAATTGAAGAAAGAAATTCTCGATGAAGCACATATCTCGGCTTATGCCATGCATCCAGGAGCTACTAAAATGTATCATACCATTCGACCGTTTTATTATTGGCCGGGTATGAAGAGGGAGATAGCCGAGTATGTGAGCAGGTGTGCTGTTTGTCAGCAGGTTAAAGCGGAAAGAAAGAAGCCGTTTGGGTTGTTGCAGCCACTTCCCGTTCCAGAGTGGAAATGGGAAAATATCACCATGGATTTTGTGTACAAGTTGCCGCGTACACAAAATGGCTTTGACGGCATTTGGGTGATAGTTGATCGACTCACTAAGTCGGCTCATTTTATTCTAGTGAGAGAGAAGTATTCTTTGAGCCGTTTAGCGGAGTTGTTCATCTCGAAGGTTGTGAAGTACCATGGTGTCCCTGTGAGTATTGTCTCGGATCGTGATCCACGTTTCACATCGAAGTTTTGGGTAGCTTTTCAAGAAGCTTTGGGCACGAGATTACTTTACAGTACGGCGTATCATCCACAGACGGACGGTCAGTCAGAGAGAACAATTCAGACCTTGGAGGATATGCTGCGAGCTTCGGTGTTGCAGTTTGGTGATGCTTGGCACCAGCGGTTAGATTTGATGGAATTTGCTTACAACAATAGTTTTCATTCGAGCATTGGCATGGCGCCATTTGAGGCCTTGTATGGCAGAGCTTGTCGCACACCGTTGTGTTGGTCAGAGGTTGGAGAAAGAGTTTTAGTGGGTCCGGAGATTGTCGAGGAGACTACTCTGAATGTTCAGGTAATCAAGTCTAACTTGAAAGCAGCTCAGGACAGGCAGAAGAGTTTAGCGGATCGGCATGCTACAGACAGAACATATGAGGTCGGAGATTGGGTATTTCTGAAGCTTTCACCGTGGAGAGGTGTTGTGCGGTTCGGAAAGAAAGGGAAGTTGAGCCCCCGGTACATTGGACCATACGTGGTCACAGAACGAGTCGGTGAGGTAGCTTACAGGTTGGAGTTGCCTCCGGAGTTGGCTAGAGTGCATAACGTTTTTCACGTGTCTATGCTCCGACACTATGTTGCTGATCCATCTCACGTGATACCTCCTCAACCGTTAGAGATTAACCCAGATTTGACGTATGACGAGGAACCGGTGACGATCATCGATTGGAAAGAGAAGGTTCTGAGGAACAAGACGGTGAATTTAGTGAAGGTTTTATGGAGGAATCATTCAGTCGAAGAAGCTACGTGGGAGACAGAGGATCGGATGAGGGATTTGTACCCTCGATTGTTCTTTGACCACTAGGGGTTGCTGCTTTGTTGTTTTGAATTTCGGGACGAAATTCTATTAAGGTGGGAAGGTTGTGACATCCTGTCCCGGGATTATTAAAACGTACGTGTGAAATTACAATTTTGCCCCTAGTTCGATTTTGTCACGTTGTGGGTTGTTTGGTGTGTTGGGGCATGTGTTTGGAACCTTACACACTCCCACACACACACTGACACTGCTCTCTCTCTCTCTCCCTCTGTCTTCTCCCTGTCTCCCTCTCCCCCGAGCTCCCATTGCCACTGTACACGTACGGACACACACCAAGAACCATTATCCCGTAGCAGATCGAGGAAACCAAGGGTGGAGTTGTGATCGTGAGGTCGAGGGGAACACGAATATACCCTTTTCAGGTAAGAACATCGACGTTTTCACGTCGATTTCTTAAACTCCGTTTTGGGTACTGTTCATGCAAAGTTTATACATTGAGTTTTTGGACTTTTGAAGCTTGTAGATGTGTTGGTGAGGTTCCCAGGAGCTTGGGAGTGGCTCGTTGGTTGAATTTGGACGTTGGAATCCTCGGTTGTGGAGTTGGCTGGTTTTGGAAAGCTTGCACAGGTATAATCTAGTGAGTTTTAGACCTTAAAACGTGTAGGGTTGTGTTCTACTAGTTTAGGGCTTTAATTTGGTGCAAGAAACGTGGAAAAAGGTGAAAAAACGAGAGAGTTATAGCGATTTGCAGGTTTTCCGGCGACGGCGCCGGCGTCGGGGACTGGCCGGAGAAGAAGCAGGAATATTCCGTTAAGTTTAACGGAATATTCCTGACGGCAGGGGTTAAGTTTGACGGAATATTCCGTCAGTTTGACGGAATATTCCTGACGGCGTCTGTTGACTCCGTCAGTGTGCCTGGCACGTGGCCGCGCGTGGGGGCGCGTGGGTTCGTGCCTGTCCTGGCGCGTGGGGGCGCGTGCGGGGTCCAAAAATTATTTTAAAAATATGGTTGTGATCCTGAGGTTGTGTAGAGCACGTTGGTATATTCATTTGTCCATTTTGAGTAATGTATGAGAAGTTTTTACGAGAATTGGGTTATGTGCTTTAAAGTTAACGTTTTTATAGTTGTTTCGCATTTAGGTGACACGTACCCCGAGGACGAGCGTGGTCACGCGAGGCAGGGGGGCTACGACCCTTCCACGTATCAGTGAGTGGGCTTTTGTTTTCCGTATATACCTATATACATTTATATTCCCAGAAATTGATTTAAAAAGGGTTATTTGCCTTATGCCATGCTTGTTATTATTATCGTTTATGCATCATTGCACGCATTAGTAGTGGCATACATATATATATGCATATTGGGTGCTGTGGACGCACAGGTAAGTGCCAGGTAAGTGGTATTCGCATTTACTTTCAGCAGTTGTTTGAGATGTTTAGAGAGCTCATAACCTGCACCCCCGGTGTTAGTGCTCCCGCCCTGGGCAGGGCACAGGCCTTCACGTGATGTTCACCTCCCGCACCTTATGCTCAGCTTGGATCCAAGCTAGGTGCACAGGCCTGTCGTACAGACCACATTAGGTGGTTCCGACTCGTAGGTGACCCGCGATTATTCGCCCAGGCTTCACGTGATCGTAGCACTTATTTACACCCAGTCCTGTCGTACAGACCACTTTAGGTGGTTCCGACTCGTGGTCAGGTTCAGATATTGAGATTGAGATTAGAGCTCTATATGCAGCCGTACAGGTCACGTTAGGTGACTCCGGCTGCCAGATTACACGATGTTGATATGATTATACCTGAGCACTTGCATATCTTTATGAGATGTCGGCATGGCATATTATCGAGCATATGGCATATATTTGAGCATGCTTAACACATTTACTATGCGTATATATATTTTATGGGAAGTATACAGGTTTTACGGCGAGGGGTTAGAATGTATTTTGCTAAATGATTTTCAAAGAGCTTTGTTTTTGCCCACTCACGCTTTTGTTTTTGCGCCCCTCCAGGTTCTAGTTGCTTAGCCGTTGCGGTGGTTTCCCCAGAGGGTTTTTCGGCGTTTCTGACAGACACTCACCATTGTAGGGTCGCCTTCGAGCGTACCACTATTGTCGTTTCATTTGGACTGCTATAGACCTGCTCTGAATTATTGTTTCACTTGTATTAGCACTTATTCTAGGACTTTGTATGCTAGTTTTAATTATTCGTACCTTTATATTACTACTTTATTAGCTTCCGCACGTGCACATGGCTACGTCACCTTCGTGTGACGGCCAGCACGCTCCGATCTCGGTCGGGGTGTGTCACACTATCCCCCGTGTATTCTTCTTCCTCTCTTGCGTTTTTCTTATTCGTTCTTCCCATTTACAAACCCTCCCCATGTGTGCTCTCTTGCACCTTTCTTATTTGTTCTTCCAACTTCATTTGTTCCTTCTTCACAACAGTAAGTTTTCCTTACTTGTAATATTTTTATTTTCTCCTCTTATGTTTAATTTTTATTTACAATTTATTTTTGTAGGGAATTTATTTGAGCTGGTTAAGTACATAAAGAATTGATCGACGACGGAATTCTTCCATAATTCAGAATTTTATCACTAAATTCTTTCATTTTTAAATTGTATGATACACAAGTTTATTTATTTAAAAATTCTAATTTAAGTACTTAGATAAATTTCTACTATTTTTGTTAAATTAATAAATATTTAGTCAAATTATTTAATTTTGTCACTTGAATTGTTATGAGAAAATGGAAATGAATAATATTTATAAGCATTTATGTTAAATTAACAATATTCAATATAACATGGACTTATAATATTTAGTAATATAAGAATAATTATGTTAAATTAATAATTAGAATTTATTTATACTTTCATTAAGTATAACATAAGATTTTGTGGTATCCACTAGTGTAAATATTTTAAATTGAAGATCGAGTTTATTCATTGTATTCATATAGGGTTAAGGAGCGTACCTGCAAAAAATCATCAAAATCGGAGTTAAAATCACCGTTAAATCGTGATTTTTCGTTAATAACCGTCGAAAAGTTTTGTCCTGTTACTTGATCTCAGAATGTTTGGTTTTTTCCATTTTTGGTGTATGCGATCTTGAAGCATATATAAACAAGTCTGATGGTTGGATCGTTGAAATTAGTTTCGTAGAATGCATATCCCATAAAAACAATAGATTCACTAACACTTAGAATTTATTTATACTTTCATTAAGTATAACATAAGATCTTGTGGTATCCACTAGTGTAAATATTTTAAATTGAAGATCAAATTCATTCATTGTATTCATATAGGGTCAAGGAGTGTAGGTGTAAAAAATAATCAAAATCGGAGTTAAAATCACCGTTAAATCGTGATTTTTTGTTTATAACCATTGAAAAGTTTTGTCCCGTTACTTGATCTCTGAATGTTTGTTTTTTGTAATCTTTTGGAATATGCGATCTCGAAGCATATATAAACAAGTTTGACGGTTAGATCGTTGAAATTAGTTTCGAAGGATGCGTATCCCATCAAAACGATATATTCACTAACACTTAAATCATGATTTTTCATTTTATAACCGTTGAAAAGTTTTGTCTCGTTACTTGATCTCTGATTTTTTTTTTTTTTTTTTGCGATTTTTTGCCAATGCGATTTCGAAGCATATACAAACAAGTTTGACGGTTGGATCATTGAAATTAGTTTCGTAGAATTCGTATCCCATCAAGTTCAATGGTGTGTGTGTGTGTGTGTGTGTGTGTATTTATTAAGTAGATTTAAATATATATATATATATATTTATTAAGTATATTTAAATTTATATATATATATGTAAATATATATTTATTAAGTAGATTTAAATTTATTTAAGTAGATTTAAATTAGTTTGGGGTCGAGTTGTGATGTTATTTAAGTGCGAATTGGTTAATAGTGAAAGTCCATGAAGAATGAAGACCCGATCAATATGGATTTATTATGGTGAATTTCAATCAATTGGGATTTAAAGAGGATCCTTTCATATTAGCATCACAAGCATTACAAGCATTTTACGTGGAGGACACAATTGAAAAAGTTTGGCACGTAGTTGTTCGAACCCAGCTGAGAGATTTGTTTGACGTATTAAAGGATAGTGGTGCAATTAATGATTATGCCATACCTAACTTGGATGATCGAATTCTTGATAATGAAAATTTCCATACAAGGGTTGGTGTGGAAAAGACTCATTTTCTTGAATCATTACCGTTGCCTACCAAGTTCGTTAATCATGCCAATGCCGACGACGAGCTAACAGATGATGACAGGGAATATATATATTAATTATTTTATGTATTGATTATACCATGTTTCAATTTGTGTGTGATGATATCTTATCATAAAATTATATTTCTGTTTTTTATTAAGTATTATATATAAGTTAAATTTTATTTATTAAAATATTATATGAGATAACATAACTGCTTATTTTTTAACTTTGGGTTAAATCTTTTTTTTTTATTGGCTTGTTTCCTGTTGCTTTTAGTTGACGGCATACGTCATCTGCATCGGTTTAAATGAAATATTTTGGGCGGGAATTTTCCCCTTTTTTTTGCACAGGCAAATGGTTTAGAAGAGCTTTTTCAGTACGTGTCAGAGTTGGCGTCGGTTTTAACCGATGCAACCTCTGATTATTTCGACGCCACATCTGACATGTCAGCCTCACGTCAGTTTTTACCAACGCAAACCTGCCTAATTTCGAGGCGCCTGCTACTCTGTCAGGGTCACATCTGTTTAAACCGACGTAAAACTGTCCCTATTTCGACGCCACGACTTTTCAGTCAAAAGTGTGTCAAGCTGCGTGTATCTAGGTTGTGTCAATGATAGTGTCGGTTTGAACCGATGTAAAGTTCAATTATTCCGATGCAAAGTTCAATTATTCCGACACTACTGCCAATTATTCCAACGCAAAGTTCAATTATTCAGATATAGTGTCAGTTTTGACCGACGTAACGTGTTCATATTTCGAAGCTAAGTTTTAATCCATATTCAAACCCTCTTCTTTCCCATTACTTCCGTGCTTCCATTTCTATCTTTCATTTCTGTCTCATTTACTCCCTTTTCTTCTCCCATTTCAGCCTTACTATTTCCCTCATTTCTGCCATACTCCTGCTCCTTCCACTAACTTGTGCTATGGATAATTCTAGTGAAGATCAACGTTATGACGAACTTCATTTGGAAGAGGAGGAGTTTGAAGTCGGTTCTTTTCTGAATTATTATTAAATTCAATTTTTGTTTTGTGTTTAAACTTATATTATGCTTAAATTGAAAATTTACATTGCTTTCCTGGTTTTTTTTTTTTTTTTTTTTTTTTTGTATTAATAAGGAACATCTCAATGGAGGCGTGGATCCTCAATTCCCAAATGGACGAAACAACTTTGTTCATTTGATTCTTCCAGAAAATGCATTAGTGATAATTCTAGTGCTTTTGCAAAATATATAGCAGGGGAGGTTAGAGACCACAGAAATCTCCCGTTGGTGAGTGATTGGCGTAAGATTAAGGAAGAAGATAAGGAAGTTTTCTGGAAGAGAATAAAGTTATAGATATTTTTATTATTACTTGAAAATAGAAGAACAAGTCAATGATAGTAATAATAATTGATTAGCTTGGTTTTTATTTATTTATTTGTTTATTTATTTATTTTTTATGGATGTAGGGAAATGTTTTTTTTTTGAAGATGCAGAAATAGTAAAAATGCCTATGATCTGCCATATGACGCTTAAGGTTGCAGAGCATGCGCACAAAGAGTTTAGAAATAAGTTAAAAAAAAAGTTTTATACTAACAAAGCAGCGGAGGTGCGCAGTCACCTTCTTCGCGAAGTGAATCCTGCACAGTGGGTTGCATTGGTAGCTTACTGGAATAGAGAAAAAACAAGGGTAATTGTTATGATTTATTTCGTTATCACTTTAAATTTGTCTAAAAACTTTGTGTTTTTTTTTCAGGTTGCTGAAAAAAATAAGATTAATAGACAAATGAAAACAATGAACCATACTACTGGAACCAAATCTTTTGCAAGAGTGTGGCAAGAATTTGTATGGATTGTACATTTTGAAGAAATGTTATTAGTTTTAAATAATCTATAGTTGTTAGAAATTTTATTTTTGATAAAGCGGAAGAAGCATGGGAAAGAGGCAGATCATGTAACCTTTTTTCATGAATGTCATACACGAAAAGATAAAAGTTAGATTGATGAAACTTCGGAGTGTATAGGTAATTGATTTTTTCGTGTTAGTGTTTTGTTGTTATTAATTTTTATTATCTATAGCTTATTTATCTGTTTTACGATTGTTTGAATTTTTATTTTTAAAAATTGTAATGCAAGGCAACAATGGAGAGCAGTCTACAAACTTTGATTGAGTCGAGACAAGAGGATAATGAAGAACTTAGGAATCGAGTTTATATTGATACAATGGGTCCTGAGACTCATAATAGAGTCAGAGGATATGGTCATGGGGTGACTCCTGATATGGTGTCCTATGCATCTTCTTCATCTTCTACATCAAATTCCTCTAGGAGGTCATCTAAGAGTTCAATGGCAGTGTTGATGACTCAAAATAATGAGTTGAGGATGAGGCAAGAAAATACTAATAAATGGATGGCGGACCTAGAGGTTAAGATGGAACAATCAAAGTAGCGGCAGAATCAGTTGATTGCGATGTTACTTCAAAGATTTCAGCCGCAACCACCAAATAGACTGAGAACCCAACAGTTAGTTTTTGTATATTATGTGGAATGTTAGATGTAAAATATTTGTATATTTTGGCACTATTTTTCTTGTTAATTATTTTTATTAATGTTTGTTTTGGCCTATACTTAAATTTATTATTTTGGTTAAACAATTTTTTTTAGTTACAATTAATTGGAAACGAGTGCAGATTTTCAAAATTTTTTATTATTATTAACAAAGGTGGTGTCGGTTAAGAGTGTTACTAGTTTGAATATTTTATTTATTTAATTGTTATCTGACGTCGGTTAAAGGATATTTTATTAGTTTATCTTATCATGATGTCGGATAAAACCGACATTAGGTTGGATATATATAGTTTATTTTATTAGTTCACGTCGCTTTTAACCGACACTAGGTTGAATTATACGACGCTTTAAACTGACGTCAGCTTGAGTGTCACTTTTAACTCACGCTGAGTAGTGGCAGATTAAGCATACAAAGCGACATTGAAGCCCTTTCGTGACGCTAGCATTAGTGTCCCTATTCCAATCCGACATTACATTGTTTTATGTCGGATTTTTGCCAAATTTCCAACAGAAATTGGATTTCTTGTCGGTTTTAGCTCTGCTGGGGATAGCCTGTATTGTAGTAGTGTATAAGTCGTTAGCCGAATGCTTCTTGTGGAATTCCCACATGTATTCTAAAGCTTCGCTGAGAAACAGTGGGTGGAGATTCCGTCGGACTTTGATTAATGGCTTTTGTGGGGGTAGTGGAGGAAGCTTGCTTTCGGTTTACTTCTGGAAGTGCTCGAGGTGAGCTTTCATCTCCCTAGGCCAAAGAAGTAGTTTAATTTGCTTTTCGGATTCCTCAATCGTGGTTTCAAAGTCATGATCGATCACTTTCTTTCCTTGAAGCAGCTCGGCCATGAGGGCCAGAGGTTGTCGGTCATCTTCATTATCCATCATTTCTTTCAGTTGCCATTTGGTGGTCAAGGTAGTTTGGGCTGCTCGTCAACGAGCCATACAGTCTATTCTTTAGCGCCGACGTTTTTGTGATTTGGACAACGCGATATATACATCGGTGGAGGAGTTGTAGGTATACCAATGTTGGTCACGTGGTTCAGATGGTTTAAAGGTGAGCTGGTTGGCTAATGAACCTGAGCTACCAGAGTTGCACACACAATACTCCTCATTGTAAAACGGCGCGTCAAAGTTAAGACATCGTCTGGCCGAAGATGGCTTGTTATCTTGTACTTGGAAGCTAAGCCTATCGAAAACTTTCTAGCGTTGGCTTGCACCAAGTACCTTTTGGGATGTTGCCGTAACTGTGGGCATCCATTGCGGTATTTCAGCCTGAAGTGGCTTTTCCTTCGACTCAGTTAAGATGACGTTTGCTTTGCACCGACTACATAAAAATATCGGCCTATCAGTTTCCTCTGTGCTAGAGTCTGACATTGACTCGACAATAGCTGGTCTTAAAAAATCTTTAGGTGGCTCATTTGAAAATAAATCAATCTTCAATCGCAGCCGAGAGTTTTGCTTAAAGATGAATTGCA
This sequence comes from Pyrus communis, assembly GCF_041283825.1. Lineage (NCBI taxonomy): Eukaryota > Viridiplantae > Streptophyta > Magnoliopsida > Rosales > Rosaceae > Pyrus > Pyrus communis. The sequence goes on from NC_142566.1 coordinate 17,401,206, forward strand.
TTGGAATGAACTCGGCCTTCCCTTTTCCTTTATCCTTTGGTAGATGAGCATCTACCATGCTCACTGTCGTCGAAGGAAAAGGATCGACGTGAACGATCATATGTTTCTCGGGGAACTTAAGCTTACCATTGTCGATCCAGCTTTGGATGATGTCACGAAATATGACACAATTGTTTGTCGTATGTTTGTGGTGCTTACAATACGTTTTTCCTTTCAAATCTTCAGCCTTGGGAATATTATGCCCTGGCCAAAGTTTGACAATTTTCACAAGTAATAGCTAGTTGAAGATGGCGTCGGCCTTGGTGATGTCGAAAGTGTAGACTTTGGACTTTTTGACAGCAGCTTCCATAGAGGCCGAATAGGTTTTGGCATCGTTGGAGTTAACATGAGCCAATGGTTTGCATATGTATGGTTTTTTTATTACTATCTCGGCCGCGTCTATACTGGCATATTGGGACTCTTCTCCATCGGCCGATGCATAACTGACCGTAGAGTTCTTATAGATTGTTCCTCATGATAGGTATATCGAGATCTTCTCCTCTCGGAGCAAATAATCATATTGCTTGACATGTTGAGCCAGTTTGTACATATCTCGAAAATTTTCCCCTAAGAATTTCTTTTTGTACTCCACATCTAGGCCGTTTAGGGCAAGCTTAACGAACTCGACTTTAGGGAGAGGTACTCGGCACCAGTTTTTGGCCGACTTAAACCTCGTAAGGTATTTCGTTGACAACTCGTTAGAGGCTTGAGCATCCTGGCCAAAGAAGATACTGACACGTCCATCCCTGATTAATAGAATTGGTCATGAAATTTCTCAAATAGTTATTCCCAACTTTGGATGGAGTTGGGTGGGAGGTTGATATACCAGGCAAATGCTAAGCTGGTTAATGAGAAAATGAACAATCGTAGGTTATGGAAATCATTGTTAATGTCCCTACATTGAGCAGTGAATCGAGCCACGTGTTCTAATAATGACAGAGACGACTTTCTAGCGAAAATGCTGAAATCTGGGATCATGAACCCCTTGGGGTACTCAAAGGCAGGATATGGGTGAATGAATTTTGGAAACTTCGGCCCCTTTTTCAAGGCCGAATCAATCATTCTCTGAACTTCGACCATATCAACAGATGCTGTTTTTGCTCTTTGATCAAATCCGTTTGATCTGCTGGTTGGCCCGCCACTTTTTTCTAAGTCAATCATTTTGAGCCGTGCAGATCATGTATCAGCCTGTACTGTTGGCAATGGGTTATTCTTGAAAAGAAGCTGCCTGGAATGATCAGCAGATCCACCTTCGTGAGCTTTATTAACCAGGACTTCAAGCAACTTGTTGTGTATAGCGTTATTATCTCACATGTCTTTAAGTATGCTTTTCACCTCTTGGCTGAACATCTGCTCAAATTGCCAAGATTGTTTTTCAAGTCATCGTCAAAGAAACGACCTAGTTGGTAGGTTAAAGGCCTCACCACTATCCTTGTCACAATCCTCTATTAATCCTTCAACAAAAATGTTTTTTTGTTGTTTTAGTGGGGATTTATACATCACAGAGCTGACCGTCGAGACTAATTTCCTTTTCTCGGCGTGTCACACTTGTGGCTTTGAGTGTCACAGCAGCAGAAGGATTATGTGCCTGTAACAAGCCGTCTTGTCCTGGGTTCTAGATTGGAGGATTAATTTTCGATTTTCCCATGACTGTTTTCTTTTTTACTAACCGTGTCTCAATGGTCACAAACTTCGTAGCTTTAGCACTAGGTCCCATCGCGCGTGCCAAAATGTTAACCCTAAAAACTACCAAGCATACATGAAGGGCAGACCGAGTAAATAATGAGCTAACTACGTCATTCGGTTATGTGTGAGGCGTGCCAACTCGACGGCCAAGCTCGGTCGGGGAGTAAAATATGTTGATGTTGCGTTGAGCGCACTGCTGACTTCTTGATCTTGCGACTGCGACCGAGGAAGGAACACGTCTCGGCCTTTGGGCTCTAGAGCCTAAAGACAAGGCTGCTAGATCTGTGAAGTTCACAAATTGTTGGCTCTAGGTTCGGTCACAGTGATTATATTCGTGAGAGTATAAGCACGCCGAATTGGCACCAAACTATATGGACACAAATACTCGAAAGAGATGTATGTCTTGATGGTAAATGTGGTTTGGCCATCGAAATGCCGAACTTTAAAGTGTACTTGTGAATATCTAATCATAAAACAACTCGGCGTTCAACTTGCCGAGCCTAGTAACTTGTAACACCTCACTTCGCCGAGAAGGCTGATGAGACGACCTCTACCAACAAGGACTCAAAAATCCTCGTCGATCGAGACTTGGATAAATAACTAGTCAGTCTCGAAGCAGTGCTGTTTATCCAAACTAAAGGTGCTCCTTGATCGGCTAATTCTACGGCTCTAGTGCTGTTTATCCAAACTGAACATGTCGCCGATTGCCTTCACAGTGCTATTTATCCAAACTAAAGATGTGTTGGCGGGAAGAAAGGGGGAGAGGATAAAATCTCAAAGGTTGTTAAGAAGCTTTGTGTAGGCAATTTATGTGTTGAATTGGAGGGGCCTTGAATGATGCACTCCTTTCTCTATTTATAACAGCAAATCCCCTCATGACCAGGCTAGAAATGGACTAGGATTAGAACTCTTCAATCCAATTCGATCAGGTCTCGGCCAATCCTAATTCCTATAGGACTTTGAACCAAACTCTTTAAGAATCCATATTCATCCCCTAATTCTCAGCATCCTTAGCCTTAAGACTCCTTATTGCATTGGGATTTGACTAACTCACCCTTATCCAAACCAAACCTCTTCGTAATAGGATTCAGTTGACCTTGACTGGACGGTCCATAACAAGATTCTAGATAAATACTATTGTGCCAATAATGACTCTAAGTTCGGCCCAAAATAGCATTTTGGGCCCAAACATTTATAGTGAATTTTATGAAAATAACATTTCTCAAAAATGCTCTCCCTGGGATTGTGTTTGATCATGTAGGTAAGTAATTCCCAGCAAATTTTTTGTTTGTAAAGTTTGAATTTAGGCTTCATTTCGTGTCTAGGATTGTTTGAATTGTATAACTTATTAGATTGAATGAAGAGTTGAATAAAACTACCAGTTGAGGGTAGAATGATGGATTAGTCACGAAAAAAATTTATCCCTTGCAAACTTCTGCCTTCGCTTGGACACTTGGACAAAATAAACAAGTGGGCATCCATTTCTTGATTCAACAGTTATTGAATCTACTGAGTTATCCTATCGAAGCTGATCCTAGACACCCAATGAGGCAATAGGGTTTAGGCACATGTAGGATGTGACTTCAGTGCAATTGGGTTTGTGGTATAACACAGTTACCGGTGAATTCCGGCATGCCCTTTCGTAATTTTTGCCAAAGAAATGAAGTTGAAATCGAATCGTTGAAATGCCTTCACGCACTTTGATTTGTCGTCCTTCACTTGCCGAATATTAGAAATCCTAGACATACAAATGTAGACAAATATTCGCAGGCAATTAGACATGATGGTTTGTTACCTGAGAATTCATGAGATCGATTTGGCGAGTTTGAGCTGGCAGCACTCTTTCCGACCCTTTATTTGTTTAGCTACTAATTGATGCATGATCTCAACTTCGTTTAACCACCTAGCTGAGATCATGCATCAAGTTAGTAGCTCAACGCAGTTGAGCAGGCAGATCAGTCTGTCGATTGAGTTTGAGAATGAAGAACTTTCTGTCTCCAAATAGATGTTAATCCCGTAAATTGGATCGTAGACAACTAGTTCGAGGACTGAAGAACTTTTTAGTCTATAATAATTGGTATCCTACGACTTCAATTTGTTCGAACTCATTTCATCTTTGGGTACCATCAGCATTCTTCCTTTGGTGGTGGAAAGATCGCACCGGAAATAGCTATCTAACAATTCTTAAAATAAATCATATATTCAGTTTCAGTGATTCGGAATGCTTGCAACGGCCAAAAAATTCACCTTTTAACTCATGAGGCAGTGTGCCACATTCTACCCCCATTTAACCCATTCTCACCAACAACACCTGCACTTTGATAATTACACAAGTTAAAACCACATTTAAAACTATATTTACTTAATGCTAAGTACAAAACAAAATTAATTTGTTTTAATACAAAACAAAATTAAATTTTATGCTAATCTTTTCACGCGGCGGAAAAAAAGTAACATGAATATTATTTAAAAATTTGAAGGAAACCACCTGGTATTGGGTTTCCTTTTCCTAGTTAGAAAATAGAAAAGGCTTGGCTCCCAAGCAACCAGCAGTTCTACTCCGTGTAGGATTATGAAATCATTGCATTAGCAATTTATATATAGGCATAGGCAGAAGCCAACGAACCACAACAAACGATCATCTATTGCTTTCTTCTAAATTCTAACCCGAAAGACAACAATTATGGCACTTTCCAAGTCTCTCTTTGTTATTTGCTTACTGTTTACCGTCTCCTCCTCAGCCGCCACACAACCGCCATGCACGACCCATGTCTTCTCCAACAAGAAAACCTTCGCCGCATGCAGTACTCTGCCCGTTTTGAACTCGACGATCCACTGGAATTACTATCCGTCGACAGCCACGGTTGACATTGCATTCACACAATCTGTGGTGAGTGACTCGAGATGGGTTGCATGGGCCATAAACCCTACGTCTACTGGCATGGTCGGTTCACAAGCCATTGTCGCTTACAAAAGAACCGATGGAACTATGACGGTTTATTCTTCACCGATTAAAAGTTACGGTACTCATTTGGAACAAGGGAATGTAAGCTTCCCTTTGTACGATGTCTCCGCGGTTTATGAGAACAACGAATTCATCATCTTTGCGACCATAGGCCTTCCGAACAATGTCAGCGTTGTGCACCACGTCTGGCAGCAAGGACCCATGTTCGGGAACACCCCCGGAATGCACTCGCTTTCCGGACCCAATGTGCAATCTTTTGGAACCTTAGATTTTCTTTCCGGGAAAACTGAAACAAGCAAGGGAAGTACTTCAACGTGCCCCTTAAAATATGCGCATGGTATTATCAATACCATCAGTTGGGGCATACTTATGCCCATCGGCATAATCGTGGCAAGGTATCTCAAGACGGTTGAAGGGGCCGATCCGGCATGGTTTCATGCTCATAGAGGATGCCAAATGCTGGCTTTTCTTGGAGGGATTGCAGGGTGGGGAACTGGAATTTTTCTTGGTTCTAAATCTCCGGGGATTCAGTACAAAGGGCATAGATGCATCGGCATCACTCTGTTTGTCCTTGCCACGATTCAAGTAGCGGTAGCTCTTTGTTTGAGGCCAAAGAAGACAGACGAGAATAGGAAATATTGGAACTGGTTTCATTGGGTTGTGGGGTATGGAACAATCGTCCTAAGCATCACCAATATTTTCAAAGGATTTGACATATTGGAGCCGGCAAACAAGTGGAAATTTGCTTACATTGCCATCATCGGTACTTTGGGATGCATCGCTGCAATCCTAGAGCTACGAAAACTAGGCTCTTTCCTTTCGAGGTTTAGAAGCAGTCGAGCTGCAGGGCCAGAAATCGTCGAGAGTACTCAAACAATAGTGTAACTATATACTTTTATTTGTAATTCATTGGTTGAATTTTTTTGTAATTTGACACTTAAAATTAGACAGATGGTTTCTGTTACACGTATGCACTTTTATATCAGTATTTTTGTTACATTTCATTAGCAATTTACATTTTTTTGTCAGAGTCGTCAAACATCCAAAAAACTTGAGAAAATAAAAAAGTAAAAAACGTAGAAATCAGCCATAACCAGACGAAGTCATAATCCCCCACAAATATTAAGAAAGTATTGATCTTTGACGCCAACTCAATGAAAATTTCTGTCAAAATAAAACACGTGTAAGTTCGGAAAATCTGACCCAAATTGAACTACAAGGGGTCTTAAAATTCAAAAATTTGATAATGGAAAGAAGCTGGATTGTCATACGTGCCAAGAATGTCAACCAATTTGTCAATGTTGCCACTCTTTCTGGTATAGATTTGTTGCCGTTCTTTGTAATCTAAAGGAATACAGAAATACAACGCGATTCAGAGGCCGAATTGAACTGCAAGGATAATTCTGATTATATCTCAGCTGGTATACACCTCAGCATAAATTTTTTTTTCTTCCAAACACAAAAAGCATCCACGAAAACCATTCTACACGTCCAATTTCATTACACGATGACACAATGAAAACATGATACTCCTTCCCTGTTTCCACTCCTTTATTACTAGTTGAATGATCGAAAGCCACGTTGGGCAAGGCAGCTTTCAAACAAATAAGTTAATTAATCGATTGATTAATTAACTTGATGGAAGGAACTTGATTACGCAGGAAACGAGCAATTTCCTAGCTGCAGGGAACAAGAAAATAACTTCTGTCTTCGCTTTACTTATTCATTGGTAAAACTAATGTTCTTTGCAGGATGTTATGTTGCAGGAAAAGGCAGCAGCGGTACCAACCAACGAATTCGACAGCCCTTTTCTTCTATCATGCCTGCAGATATCCTTTCTCCTCCAAATATGATATCACGGTTTCAGCCATCTCGCCTGGGGAGACACAATCCCCACCCTTCTGCTGCAATACCATCTGCAAATCAATAAGTTGGACTCCAGTTTTAGAGATTAACATTGGACCAATAAAAACTAAGAAAACAGTAAACTGAAAACAAGGAAATACAGGACATGAATGACATAGGGAAAATTACAAGGTTGATTTCATTGTTTCCTGGTCCAGTATTAATAGAAGTTTAGCAAGGTGGTGTCTAGTGAAATGGTGCCAGTCAAGACCAAACTTTTACACCTCAGCGCGCTTTCATTTGGATCGTTCAACTATTCTGAATCTACACAGAAAATTGGGATTCCACAGGATGGCTCAATACATAAAATTCCTTACATGTTACAACTACTAAGATGGACGTAGATATAATTTCTTTTCAGACTGCAAAGCAGATCTTTAGAACTGCATACGCATATATCTATACCACCAAAGCCAATCACACTAGCATAATCATTCTTATTCTTCTCTTTGTCTGATGAGTAATTAATTCATTCAGAAAAATGCAAAACGAATGCTACCCTACACAGAAGCATGATTTTACGTACCTCGCACTTTAATGGTGGCTCATATGGATCATCAACCCCTGTAAAGCCTGCAGAATGCCAAAGAAATTATCCACTGCTCATTATTTGGTAAGACTGATTTCGCAGGGGTGGGGAAAGAAATACAACAACACAACAAAGCCTTTTCCCACTAGGTGGGGTCGGCTGTGGGGGGATGCAACACGAGGACTTCCCAGTACTACTCTCGCCTGGGACTCGACATAAGATGGGGATGCAACACCCACCCTAGTACTACTCTCGCCCAAACTCATTTAACTTCGGAGTTTGGACGGGATCCAGTGCATGGGAGCTAGTATGATCGCATCCTAAGGATTCGACATAAGATGGGGAAAGAAATAATGCAAAATTATAATTTGGTACTGGATTGGCTTTAAATGCAAATTCCTAGAAAATACTTTTAATTTTTCCAGCTCGTGCAAGCTTGTACAGTCCCTTTGGGTCCCTATTCTCACACACATGCAGCGGCACGTCCATGTACACCTGAGAATTGTGAGTTTTATCAGTTCATCAATCATCACTGGCAAGATAGAGCCTCTTGTCTTTTGTTTCATTTGGTGGTAATAAAACCAAATTGAATGAGTCAAATTTTTGGATTGAATTCATTGCTCATGTTAAAGACACCACATACCTCAATAAAATCTCCTTGGGGAAATAGTGCACGGCAGGCATCTCGGTCCTTTCTGTAGGGAGATATTAAGCTAGCAATACAAATGATGCCAGCATCCGCAAAGAGCTTAGCTACCTCGGCTTTTTTATTTTTACAATTAAATCAGTAAAAAGATAATAGAAAACAAAGGGAAAAGCCAATAATTTAACTACAAAAATACCCACCAATTCTTCGTATGTTTTCTGCACGATCTTCTGCTTTGAAACTAAGATCACGATTTAGACCGTGACGAACATTGTCACCATCAAGGATGTAGGTGAGCTTTCCTCTCATGTGCAAGCCTTGACTCAAAGCACATGCCACAGTGCTTTTTCCTAAATACAGAGATCAAGATATGATAATGTTGGTTATGAGATTGCGTAAACTATGCAGTGACAAATTGAACAGAAAGAATTACCGCAGTAAATAAAGATGTATCATAAAAGTCTTCCAATTGTGGAGAAAGTTAATGTGTTAAATTTCTTCTCTAATAGTTCTTGCTTTATATTGTGCCCCTGCAGTAAACACTCCGAAATGGCTAATAACTATTACAACAACAACAAAGCTTTTTCCCACTAAGTGGGGTCGGCTATATGAATCCTAAAACGCCATTGCGCTCGGTTCTGTGTGGCTAACAACTATTAGCTAAAACTAAAATTACAGGGTACTCCAATGTGTTACATATTATCAAAATAAAAGTAAAGGTATAATCAGCAATATTACAACTAAGAACCAGCACATATTGGTACTAAAGGAAAGCACACAGAAAGAGATTGTTAGCTAACAAGTCATCTCTTTCCATTCCATTGCGCGTGTTTGTGTGTTTGCATTCATGCGTGTGTTTGTGTATGAGAGAGGGCGAGATACATAATGCATTCATACTAGTTAATTTCTTTTTCATTATCCTCTTTTGATATATTTCTTTGAAAGGGAAAGCTGAGGTCAAATAATGTCACCACCTTTCATGTAGGTATCATTATGCATAATGCCAGAAGGGTTATATACCATATCGGCATGATTACTTCTACGCAAGTTTAACTACAAGTCACAGATTCCCATAATATGCACAACAGAAAACCACCAAATCTTACAAACTTCAGAACTATGAAAATAACATAATAAATTTTTTATAAGAATAACTACATAAGAAAAGAGTTGAAACTTTGTGGGCATATGCAGATAACAAAAATTGCTTCTGAGACGCCAATTAGCATTTGGTATAGCAAAAGTGAATAGAAACAAACCTGAACCACTTAGACCAGTAATCCATATGACACAGCCTTTCTGCTTAAGCAATTGTTGCCTATCAAGTTTCTCCACCGAGCACTTATGCCACACAATGTTTGCCGAGTTATCCATGGTTGACATCTGGTGCAAATTTCTACCTAATTAGATGGTTGGTTTAAATTAGAACCGTAAATCCATCCATATAAAACAGTATGTAATCTTACAACATTCTAGAACAATAGTTTAATGCCAATAAATTTCATTAAAGTTTCAACGATATATAAAATCACTAAATTCTGCAAACAGCCTTCCATAATCTAAACCATGGATCCTTATCAAGTGTCATTTACAGAACTGGGAAAAAAATGAACAAAGAGAAAAACACCTCAAACAGGTATGAACATCCTTTGAGGCTCAAAACAAGTACAAAATTCAATGTATCGTGTTCAATTCAAGGCCGACTGATAAAAAAACTGCAAGAATTCCACAATCAGCTAACTGAATTACGTCTAGACCGAAAAATAAATAAGCAGGCAAACAAAGAAGCAAGGTTCATATGGTTACTGAATCATCAACCTCCTAGGAATCACTTGAAATGCTTCAATTCAGCTTGAAAATGGCGGCTGGCAGCACCGATCAGAGTTTAACAGCATGAATGTTGTGTACAGGAGAAAAAGATACGGAGAGCGGTTGACCACATAGCAAAGTGGCAAAGAAGAGAGTAAAAAGAATGAGTCGACTCCAGAACCAATCATTTAGTACTGATTTGGTATTGATGCGTTTTTATTAAAAGAATTGGTATAATAAAAAAGTTGAGCTCAAAAAGGTGTTTGATAAATTCTTAAAAACAGTTTATTTTCACAGTTTTGAATAAAAAAAAAACCTGAAAACGTGAAGCAGTAAAAATGAGCTTATCCTTACATCACAGCAAAAAAAAAAAAAATTTCCAATAACAACGATACCAAACCAACTCTTACTACTAATACAAAACCAGTTTTCTTTTTCCGTGGGAAACAAAAAAATTAAAATGTCAATTTTTTATTACATGGGAATCCAACTTTAGAGTTTACTTTTCTCCCCCATTCCATTACGATTTCCACCCAAAGATGTATACATACATACATAAAAATATATAGATAATCGTATATATTCTCACAATATTACCAAAGACCTTATATTTGAAAAGGGTTAACAAAATTACTAAACATGTTAAATTTTGATTTGTAATTCACGAAAGCAAAGAACTTTATTTCCAATGACATCAAATCAAATTAAATTTTAAAAAAAACAGAGAAATCTTGAAATTAAAGGGGAGCAGCGAGTGCAGTACCAGAAATGGCGGGGTAATCATTCCTCAAAGAAACTGTCGGGTCCTCCATTGCCTTGATAGGGCGCAAAAGCCTGGATCCAATCGCAGCGCCGGCCTTTTTCACCTTCGAAACCCCCAGCTTCGCCGCCGTCAACGACGGCGCCACCGCCACCAACGGTCCAGATTCAATGTCCCGCGGGGGGCCGCAAATCGACGGTTTCAATAACTTCACCAAACTCATCAATTACCAAGAAAATGCGAGAGATCACAATCAATGGATCAATTAGGGAAAATTTGGGTTTTAATATAATTTTAATTTTAGTGGTTTTGCAAAATTAGAGAGACGTGGAGGGCAGACATGGAGAGCGAGGTGGACTGGTTGCGGCGCGAGAGGAGGTGGTTGGTCGATTGAATACGTTTTCTTGAGACGACAATCAATGGCTCTGCTTCCATTTCTTTCTCGCCTTCTCTCTTTCTTCTTCTTTCTCTCTGCTACTTGTAGACTTGCAGAGGAGAGAGATCTTCAGAATCCAGTAGGAATGGCAACGGATCAGTTTGGAACGGAAATATTATATTCATCTCATCCCGTATTATTCATAACCATACCCAATGAATAACGGATTTTCCATCGCTTAATGGGTATATCTATTTTCGTTAATACAAAAAATATATTCGTCCAATTTACACATAATAATATAGTAAATATTAATTTCGTCATTAAATATTTGATGTATAAAATGATTTAATTAATGGATTTTGTGGAACATAAAAATTAAAGCTAAACATTGATAATATTGGTTGATCTTTAATATCTCGCATAAATAGTATTAAATTCTCATAGATTTTGATTCATATCAAAACTTTTGAACTTTGTCACAAAATGTAACTCACACAATGCAATTTTTATATTCTCAAGATAATGGATTCAGTGAATAATGAGATACATATATATACATATAATTATATTATATATTATTCAGTTTGGATTCGGGTGGGAACCCCTATAACCATATCCAAAATTATAACCGAATAATATTCACCGTTTGTTCGCATACCCAAAATATACCCAAATTTTCATACCCGAATCCAATCCATTTGGACAGTTATTCACAGTTATCAGATTTAACGGTTAGAATTGTCATCCCTATAATCCAGCAACGATTATGGTGGGAAGGGAGTTTTGTCCCACGCGCTCTTATGAGCGTCATCCTACTCTCACAGTTTTTTTTTCTTTTTTCTTTTTTCTTTTTTTCTAATAAGCGATATTATATATTAAATTATCATAAAACAGAAGGAGATCAAACCCTCTGCACTTAAAATAGATGTGATTTTTCTGTAGACCCAATCATTAACTGACACTATATTTATAAACATAATTTTTCTTAATTATACGGTTTGAACCTTAATACGTGTCAGTTAATGATTAAGACTACAGAAAGACCGTAGAAGATTTGGTTTCAAACAGAAGTGATGGAGATCTTAGCTAACGACGAGGCTTAATAAGCAATATCCTATACTAACTTACTTTAAAACAGAAAAGGATATTAACTAACGACGGGGTTTGAACCCACGCTCTCATGTAAGGGCTCAATAACTTACCACCACTGTAATAGATGACCACTTGCATTTTTGTAATTATATTGAGATTCATGTTTTATACATGTTTTCAATGTTCAGTTGAAGCTTTATTGATGAATATTGTCGTTTCTTTTCCTAAAAAAAAAACAAAAAAAAAGAAATAACTGATAAAAAAGTAATCGTGTAGCACATATTTTGTATCGAGCTGTCTTTCATTCATTTTATTATAAAAACACATAAATGTAGTTTTTTATTTTCTGTATCATGTCACACTATAAGATGGAAATCGTTAATACAAATTACTTTCAATTTCTTTTTGAGTGGATAAATATTTTCTACTTATTGCCTAAAAATAAATATTTCTTACCTACCATAGCGAGCACGTTTTTTGTGTATTTGAATAATTTAATATGTTTTTTTTATTCGATGATGTATTTACACTAATGAGTAAGATATACAAATTAATATCGAATTCGTTATTCACGAAAGTTGAACTTAAGACCTCCCACATAAAAATGAAGAGGAATACTATTGTAGCAATGCTCATTACCATTTTTTAGGTGAGCATAAATTCACTTAATAAAGAGAAGGAGACCGTGTCACGTGATGAAAAATGAAAAAATAAAGATCATATTACGTGATAAAAGAGAAACGTAGAATTTGATTGTTTAAATACGAAAACTCTTGAATTTATCCTTGTCAAAATCTTAACACACCTATAGCATGTTGAGTGTGGTCTGGCTTGGAAATGTATGTGTGCTTTAAAAATCCCACTCATTAGGAATACGAATCCAAGTGACACAAAAGTCAACCAAACAAAAAGGCCACGTCACTTGACAACTCAGTTGACCAATCGAACAAGGCCACATCACTTGACACTCTGTTGTTTTATTTTGCAAATTCCTAATCAAAAGTTTGACATGAATGGTACGGGCGCCAAACTTGTATATCATAAGTGGCACCAAAAAAAGTGTCGTAATTGTACGTTAAAACTTTTCTTATCTTTCTGAACAAAATATATTATCTACACTAAGGGGTGGGGAAGCGGGCTAACCTCATAATGAGCTAACAATAATGTGATTCAAATTCGCTTTCATTGAGAATCGAACCTAAAACCACCTATTTACAAATAAAGAGAAATAACACTATACTATAGTAATAAGTGGCATACCTCAAAACTTAGGTAAATGATAGTGATTGCGTTGTGGAACCAATCGGGATTTTGGTGGTAATTGACATAGAAGCCACTAATTGGTGACTTTCTTTTGTTAATGGACACTTTGTGATTGGGATTATCCTAAATTAGTTCTCTCTTCCTATCTATCCAACATGAATCGTGCAAATAGTTTATTGTCATGGCCCAAGTACAATTTCACCAAACAAAAAGCACTTTATGTTATAGCTTCAATGCCAAAAATCACAAATGTGTGTTTTCCAGAAAAAAAAAAAAAAAAAAAAATTCACAAATGTGTAGTAAATGCCAAAATGAACCAACCTAAACCAAAAATTTCGGTATATTGAACCGAACTAGACGAATTTCTTATTTGATTAATGTTTAACATTTCAGCAAGTTCGTATTATATATGAGAAACCTGATGCAGTCTGATGAGTTTCAGTTTATCACTCTAGCTATTATCCTTGTTCATGAGTTTGTAATTTATGAGGGTTAAGGAATATTAAAACCTACTAGATAATTGTGGTCAACAAAATGTCTTTTTGTGAGAGTTCCTTGTTGTTGGGGCCCAAAAATATCACACACCAATCCAATCAAGTCTAAGGCTTAATTGTCATGCAAAGTCTACATTCAAGCCCAAACACATGCCAAGACGCATGATCGATGAGAAATATATTTACAAACAGGCTATGCCAAGGTGATTAAGCTGGATATTCACGCCACGCTCATGCCTATTCATCACATGTTTCCTCATGATAGTTACTATTCATGGTAAGCTCAAGTTACATACTTTGGGCTTTTCAAGTGGATTGTGGTGTGGATGGTTTCAGAAGGTTATTGGGCCTACGTGGAATCAGGGTTATGGAAGAATTTGGATTGCTTGGGGCCCAAGGATCCAAGCCCATACCTTTTGCATTTCACGCATGCAACATTGAGAGATAACTAGCCTAGTTTACCCCTTTCCCTAGCAAGCCAACCCTCTTAGTTAGGACTAAACTAGATTCCTACCTTAAATGCATGCTAAGCATAGCAAGTTAGGCATTTAATGCTGACTTTCCCATCCCCAGCTTGCACAAACAACCAACGCGCGAAAGCCATGAGGCGCGCTACCAGAAGTAGTGTTTGCGGAAGGCTACCCTGGGAAAGCCCGGCCTCAGGAAGAAGCAGACTGCAGGTCTCAACAGTGCAGCTACCTTATAGCAAAAGGGGAATAATATGATGGCTAGAAAGAAAAGAAGGGAAGACCAAGCCACAAAGAGAGATTCCCTTGAACCTTAGAGAAAAACCTTTCACTTACCTAAGGAGGGGGAAACCATTAGAGGCAACAAACAAAAGATTGAGAGGTAACATAGAGAGAGATAAAAAGAACACATAGGAGAGAACCACCCAGGAAATAAGCTTAGAGAGTTCCATCTAGCCTATAAACATTATCCAAGCCTCAAACATCATCATCCATGCAAACTTAGCAATTTCCACAGCCTTGTATTAAAGATCCCAGCCATTAGAAACCCTACTATCACCCTAGAAAAGCCCAGATTATCCAGTGAAGAATGTCATACAACCAAGCAAAGCCTTTCTCTTTCATCTTAAACCGATAATCTTCTAGCTTCCGCACTACGTTTCACTTGAGCAAGTCATCATCTTGATCAATTATGCTATCTTCGAGCCATTGATGTTACAAGGGTATTTCCTAAGACAAGCTAACTCTTTCAAGATATTCCAGGACTTGGTACAAATCAGCACCAAAAGAGACAAAATAATGTTCTCAAAGCCCAAGTCCACCTCGACCTAAAAGTCCCCCTACATAAATTGGCAGCTATGCTGGGAACAGGTCGCAATCTTGATTCAATTTCTCCAAGATCCAGAAGAAACACTACCAGGAGTGGCAATGCCTTAGTCGTAGGCAAGGTTGTTTCCCAACTTGACAAGTCTCAATGCGAAGGCCAGCACCAGGAGAGCTAGGAAAACCTAAATGAATATGACATGTTGGACATCATCGCATCCATTCATGTTTTAGGTGAAGCCCAAAAAGAAATTGATGCGACTGTGAAAAAGTTGAAAAACTCAATCTTGAAGCCAAGTGAGAAAACCAGTGACAAGGATTGCACGCCCAAGGAAAAAGCTTCCCATGATGAGTCATCTGCTGTTGCTGGCAAAGGTCCTAAGTAAACACCATCTTTCGTCACTTAGGAAGACATCATAGCCATGTAATAAAAAGAGCTGCACAAGAGTTCGAATGATTGAAATATATTTCTGAGCCATAATATCCAACTAGCATTCTCCACATGCCATACTCTAAGGGATACGAGACTCTCAACCTCGTTTTCTTTGACGGAAGAAAGGGTAGCCCAAGGAACATATTTATCGTTTCAATAACGTTATGGGTCCTTATGCCGACGACTACAACCTTTGTCTTAAGGAGTTCTCGAAATGTCTAATTGATCATGCCTATACTTGGTACACCACCCTCGCACCAGGTTCCATCTAGACCTGGAATATGTGGCAGGTAAGTTCTGAAAAAAAGTACTTCTAGTATGAGGAAAGGGTCACGACAACTTAACTCAACTCAACCCAACTTAACAATACGCGTCAAAAGCATGGGGAAAATCTAGTGGCTTTTGTCAAACGTTTATGAGACCTTGCCTTTAACTACTATGATGAGAAAGACGAGGAAGCTCTTGCGTAGATTTGCATCAGCAACATTGTCGCTGACTACAGGGTGTACTTAGAGAACATTGATATCAGCTCGTTCTCGAGGCTCTTGGAAGCAGTCTGGAAGACCAGCTTGTCAGTCAAGCCTTCCACGGGGAAATCTTGGAAAACTGACAAGAAGAAAGTTCATCATGCCCTAATCGTGGATGACAGATCTGACTACAATCCACAAAAAAAATGAAGGAAAGAGATAGTGATAGGGAAACTTATCGTCTATTAGCGTGGGCGATAAGGAATTCCAAGCTATCATGCATGCCATGTTCACAGATGAGGCCTTAAAGCTGCCAAGGCCATACAAAACCCCTTCCAAGGAAGATAGAAAGGATCCCATGTACTGTCGCTACCATCAGTATATAGAACACCCTTATATTGGATGCCAAACTTTGTGAAAAATTCTCCATGCAAAAATCCACGAAAATGACACTAGAGCTGCCGTACAAGACGCAAGCCATAGACATTGATCCTTTGCCAAAACGCCGGAGGAAAGAGGTAATAGCTGTCATCATATGCTCCAGAGATAATGATGCCTACCACCAGTGGATCAATGACCCCAAGCCACCGAAAGTTGTCTGGGAATCTTCTAGGAACATGGATAAGGATTACTGGTGCAAATACTTAAGGCCGCAAAACTATTACATGCTATGGCCTCAAGCTGAGGGATGGAGGGATAAACATACAAATCTTATAGATTTTGCCCCAAGCTTAAGTGAAACATTCAACATCAATATGCCAGAAAAATACGACGAATGAACCTCGGAAGAACAACTGTTCAACCAGGAAATGACGGGTGTGACTTTGTACAGCCTTGCCGACATGGAAGCCAACGCAACTGAGCGTTACCTTTCCTAAGGGCAAGGCCTACTGCAGCGCAGGTCTTCCAAGAAAACCGGAAGTTTAAATCCCTATTCAACCAGCTTGAATATGGCCTGGAAGTAAGGATTGTTATTGCTGAAGCTTTCATGCATGTTTCCGAGGATTACGACCTCGTTTGGCGGCTCGGACCATACTGACCATTTCAGTCGGATAGGATAATTTGTCATCAGATAGTACTGACTAATTAATCAAGTGTTTGGTATAGTATTAGACTAATAGCCGTATTATTTATATTGTGTTTGTACTGTATCGGATAAAAGAGCTTAGAACTTTTTTTTTTTTAATAGAAAAAAATTAAGCATTAATGAAAAAGAAAAAAAATAAAAAATAAAAAAACTTGTCAAATGCAGGAACCCATTTTGATGATTAATGGAAAAGAGAAAGAATAGAAAACAAGAACAAAGTTGTCAAATGCAGAAAGAACCCAGCAGCCATTACACCAGCATGGGTGGATGGTGTCAAGCAGTGGTGTGGAGCACAGACAACGAGTTTAAGTGGTACATGTTGAAGAAGAGGATGCGACGACAAGTTTCTAGGAGTAAGGTTCTCGGATCTGGGTTTTGGTAAACATCAACAACAAATTGTGACAGATACGAGGTTTGGGTTTGGGGCTTTAACTCAACGTAGCTCGGTTTCAGACTTCCAACTCCCATATGAAATCTCTTCCAATTTTGAATTTAATCCCCACACCCCAATAAAATCAATTAGCAATTAAGCCACAAACCTAGATATTCAAATTGTGATGCCCAGAAATGGAGGTCGTAACACCCAGGAACGGAGGTCACGATTCCCACCTGGATTCGATATACTACCTCCAATTCTCTATTCGTATCTACTTGATGTGGATCGTTCGATCTGCTACCTCTAGATCTCTATTTGTAACTGCTTGGTGTTAATCGGAGGTTGTGACCCTCAATAACTGATGGCAGGATAGGTCTGAGAAAGGTGAGCGTGATTTTTCTTTAACAGGTGTGCAACTAATAATCCCAAGGTGGCAGATGGGATAATGAAGTAGGTGGGAGGGGTATTAAAAGGATGGGGTCAGATTAAATAATTTGGTGCTTATTTAATACCAAACTTACCAAACACCGGTTTCGTATTATTAGTAATATTTGATGGTCTTATACGGCATGCCAAATGAGGCATATGGCTCTTAATGCTATACTGCCCAACTGCAGAATGCTTTCCTTGATAACAACAGCGTCGTTATCTTCACTAACGAAGACATGGAAGTGGCTTTCCCTGACCACTAAAGGCTACTATACCTGAAAGGGCAGATAAATGGCGTTTTCATCATGTGAGCTTTGGTTGACAATGGCTCATCCGTCAACATTCTGCCATTAGCAGTGCTCACTGCTAATGGCATCCTAATGTCAAATGTGGTAGGATCTCAAATCTCTATCAGTGAGTTTAGGAACAGCAATGAGGAAACTATTGGATACATCGAGATCGACTTCAAGATTGGCCCTGTCAGGTCCTTTACTAAGTTTTATGTGATTAATATCAATATGGCCTATCACGCTGTGCTCCAAAAGCCATAGATAAACAAGCACAAACTCGTGGCCTGTATTTACCATCAGTGCGTCAAGAAAAGGATTGGTCTAAGGCCTATTCACATTTAGGGAAACCAGATGCCATTCAACCTAAACGAGGTTCACAATTCTGATGCCGAGTTCTATAATGATTTCTCAAGTGCTGAAAGTGGGATATCACAGGCCTCAATGATACCTTTACCTCCTTAGGAAGATGTTCAAGATCTCAGTGACCAAGAATTCCAAGCCATTGTGGAAAAAGGAAAACGTATACAGCCAAATGCCAATGTCTTTGTCTACACTTCACCTTAATGCTCCACGATTGTGTTTCCCAACGGCCGTGTCGTTTACCGCTTATGATGGATTGGGGTGCCTGACCATATTGTGTGGGAAAACCTCAAGTATGCAAAACACTGCATACCAAGTAAATGAAGCCCCTAAGGAAACTGAAGACATGCCTACATCTGCTGCCGAGGATGGATCCCTGTAAAAAATCATGCCTATGCCAAAATGCATGGACGATGGATCCACTGTAGTGGCAAGAAAGCTTGAAGATGTAAACTTAAGTGATGAGACCTCTGTACAAATAATGATCTCAATTAGTGTTTACTAATATGTCGTGGAAAAGAAAGAACTAGTCAGCCTGCAAAATGAGTTCAATGGCGTATTTGCCTGGAGCTATGAAGAAACGTCAGGCTTTGATCTAAATTTAGTGTGCCACACGCTAAATACACAACATGGGATTAAGCTTGTAGTGCAGCCAAGGAGGAATTTCCACCTAGAAATAGAAGCTAAAATCAAAGTCGAGGTAGAAAAGCTCCTGGCAACCAGATTCATCAAGCTTATCAAGCACCCTCTTTGGCTAGCCAACATTGTCCTAGTAAATAAGAAGAATATTGTCCAATTTCGGATATGCATCGACTACCGACATCTTAATGCAGCATGCCCAAATGACGAGTTTTCACTGCCCAACATGGACATCATGATTGATTCAACCTCAGGGCAAGGCCTGATGTCGTTCATAGATGGCTTTAGTGGGTACAATCAAATCAAGATGTCTGCCAAAGATGCTAAGAATATGACTTTTCGTACACCATTGGGAAACCTTTACTACACAGTTATACCATTCGAACTCAAAAATGATGGTACCACCTATCAATGAGCAATGACGACAATCTTTCATGACATGATGGGAAAAAAGGCGAAAGACTATGTAGACAACCTCATCTTGAAATCCAAGACCAGGGAAGGGCACTAGGAAGTGCTGAAAAGATGCCGAGTATAAGGGTTAAGATAAAACCCAAGAAATGCATCTTTGGTGTTTCCTCGGGCAAGTTCCTAGGCTTCTTGGTGTATCAGCACGACATCAATGTAGATCCAGAAATAGTGCGCACCATCGAAACTCTCATGCCTCTAATAAATGTAAAAGAATTGAAAAGCTTGATGGGGAAGTTGTCATACATTTGGCGTTTCATCTTAGATTTAGTAGCAGCAACAAGAGCCTTCGCCTTACTGCTCAGGAAAGGAAAGGAATTTGTGTGGACCAAGGAATGCACCGAAAACCTATGAACGAGTCCAACAGCTAGTCACCAACCTTCCTACCATGAAGACACATGTCCAGGACATTCTGCTCAAGCTTTACCTAGCTGTAATAAGCATTACTGTATGAGCCCTGCTTGTTTAGAACAGTCCAGCCGAGAAAGAAACACCAATCTACTATGTCAACAGACAGCTAAGAGGCGCTGAAACCCGCTATGAGAAGACTAAATGCCTTAGCTTAGCTATTGCCTACACATCACAAGGGTTATGCCACTATTTCCTAACCCACAAGTTGCATGGTAAAGTCTGACCCCGTAAGGTACTAGACCCATACTATTTAGTTGTTTGGCATGTTGGTTGCTCCAACTTTTCGAATTCGATACTATATATGTGACGCCTAAGGCTATCAAAGGCCAAGCTGTAATAGACATGTTAACATCGTTTCCCAAAAGGAATCAGCCATTATTTCCAAAGAAATCCTTGTTACACAACCAAAGATAGCTGCCACCGATGTGGAAAATGAGCTATGGGTCATGCATTTTGATGGTTCTTCCACAACCACGGGAGGTTGAACTGGCGTTATACTTGTCAATCCAAATGGCCAAGCTATTGCCCTATCTTTTAAGCTAAGTTTTCCATGCACAAACAACATAACGGAGTATGAGGCTTTTGTCATGGGCCTTTCCATAGCCTGGGAAATGGGTGCAAAAAGGATACAAGTCGTAGGGGACTCGAATTTGGTATCTTCATAGTAACGGAAATAACATTGGCATCATACTGCATTATGGCCGAGAAACTCATGGCAAGCTTCAAGCAGGTGGTGTTGGAATATATTCCCGGGCACAACTAACAGATATGCGGATGCCCAAGCCACACTAGGTTCGAAGGTTGCTTTCGTTAAAGAACAACTCAACATTGCTGTGATCAGAAGGAAGGCCCAGCCATTAATGCAGCCTTCACAGATGAAGCGTTAGAGGATAACGACTTGAAGGAAACTGTCAAAAGGGAACTTTCCAAGCCAAGCAAAGAGCTCAACATCAAATATCTTAAGGATTACATCAACGTCGCTGGGACACTCTACAAGCATCTGTCCGGATAAGTATTAACCCGATGCCTTAGACCAAAAGAAGTACAAAAGCAGTTGCATGAAATTCATGAAGCCATATACGGAGTCGACCAAGTAGTAAGCCTTTACCGCCGACTACAAAGGAAAGGGTATTATTGGCCAGAGATAAAGCAACAAGCCATATACATCCAAGCCGAATGTCCAAAATGTAGCAGAACACTTTCTCTAGGAGAGGCATTTGCAGTTTCCAGCACTGATGATTAAAAGTCCCCATACATGACCTTTTGTATCGATGGAACACTGCCAAGCAATATTAGGGGCACACGCAAACTAAAAAGGACAACCAAGAAATACTTTGTGGACAAAGCAACTTTATACCAGAAATGATTCAATGAGGAACCATTGAGATGCCTTGGGCCATCCGAGTCATCACAATTCATGCATGAGGTACATGCTAGAGAATGCGACGAGCACCAAGGAAGGAAAAATGTGTACATGCAGCTACTGAACTTAAGATACTATTGGCCAACCATGAGGGAAGACATGCACAACATAGTCAAGAGATGCCATATATACCAAGTCCATGGAAACTTAATCCACAAGCCTCTAACACTACTGCAAGATATACGCATCATATGGCCATTCCATACTTGGAAGCTCGATTTGATAAGAACAATCAACTCGACTTCTGAAGGCCTAGCCATTGAGTACTTCATAAAGTGGGTAGAGCAATCCTTTACAGGAAAGCAACATGAGCAGCAATATCTAATTTCATCAGGGAATGCATGGTTTGTCAATTTGGGATACTTTACAAGATAGTAAGCGATAACGGCACACCTTTTGTGAACAAACAAGTAAGTGCCACACTCAATGGTTACAGGATCAAGCATTATCATTCCATGTTGTATTATCCTCAAGAAAACGGTCAAGCCAAAGCCACAAATAAGACACTGCTAAGGATTCTAAGAAAAATGGTGCACAACTACCCTGGGGTCCGGATAATGCATCTCCCAGACGTCCTATGGTCATATCGCACACCTCCAAGGAATGCTACAGTTTTTTCTCCCCACTCATTGGTGTATGGGTTCGAAGTTATTTCCCCTGTGGAAATGATGATGCCTAGAGCAAGAGTTTTAACATTCAACGATGTGGAATAGGATGTTACAGCATTCGCAAGCTGGAGATGGAAATACCTTGAGTTACTTGAGGAAAAAGGCAAAAGTAGCTAGAAAAGCAGCCATATACCACCAATAAGTTACCAAAGCCTATAATCGAATAGTCAAGCCACACAATTTCAAGGAAGGAAATCTTGTCCTCAGGACAACCGAGCACATAAATAGGCAGATCTTCGGACTTTCAAATTTTGCCCTGCATTGGGAAGGTCCTTTTGTGGTCAAAATAGCCTATCGGAGCAGTTACTACTACTTGATATCAATCAAGAAGGGTATGTTAATGGAGCTTATCAATGTAAAGTGCCTAAAGCCTTATTACTACTAAAACATTCATGCTTATTTTAGAAGAACAAGCTCATTCTATACGATGATCATTTTGCTTACTCTATGAGGCCTTGTAAAGCCATGGAATGATTAATGTACCCCAAATTTTAATGAAATGAATGAGCATTTTGTCAAAATCTTTGGTACATTTGTTTCTTTACATTGGCAAGAGTAACTAGAAGATTTCTTTTAAAAAAGCTATAGCAGTAATCAAGCCAAGACTATAAGAAAAGCCGATGCCAAGCAAAATGCCCTAAGGGTAAAATCATGCTAAGGCTACAATAAAAGCCTATGCCAAGCAAGCTGCTCAATGGTTCAAAGTAATGCTTATGCAACATGCCAAGCCAACACGCCATACAAAACCACTTGAGTCGAGCAAATAAAGTTTTTTTTTTAAGTAATCAAACAAATCAATGCCAAGCCTAACAATGCAAAATCAATGCCAAGCCTAGCAATGCAAAATCAATGCCAAGTAAATTACTCAGTGGTTCAAAGCAATGTTCATGTAACATGCCAAGCCAACACGCTATCCAAAACCATTCGAGTCAAGCAAATTATGTTTTTTTCAAAGTAATCAAACATATCAATGTCAAGCCTAACAATGCAAAATCAATGTCAAGTTTAGCATTGCAAAAATCAAGCCAAGAAAAGAAAAGCTTTTAAAACCAGCAAGCCAATCAAGCTTTTAAAAAAACATCACAAACATAAAACCTTCAGGTATTGACACATATGGACGAAAGATAAAGCTACTCACATCATGTAAAAGCTCCAAGAAGTCCTGCTTCTTTGCCAAAATCTTCGTGAACCAACGGTAAGCCAGCGATAACTTTTCAGGCTAGTAAGAGAAAGAGTCAATGACATAGCGGTTATTCATTGCACTGAAAAGGTAAGGGGTTATCTTTAGACCCTTGATACTCTTCTACAGAAAGATTTGTAGAAAGTTGACATAGAGGAAACTCTTTAACGCGGCATTACCCACAACTTGCTCCTCAAGGGAATGAAGCTAGTCCAACTCATGGTAAAGAAGCCCAAGGAAAAACGAAGCTAGCATGATCACATAGCCACACACAATCGCAATGTCCCAGGGAATCACTTGGTGGCTGAAAGTGTCTTCGCTATCACAGAAGATGAAGCGGCTTAGCCACAAACATAACATAGCCTCAAATCGTTAGTTTAGTTCTTGTTTCTTCTGCAAAAATGCTTGATCCATTCATTGAAGCCGAGAGCCTTACTCGGAGAAGTAAGGACACCCTTCTTCAAAATATCAAAAGTATCAACGTCTACAGGATAAAAAATATAGTGGAAGAAATCCACAATACCCGCAATCAAAAAATGCATAATATTGGCAACATATTTCAGAGTAGGTGTAAACTCTCCCTAGGCACAAATGAAGGTAAAGGTATCTGAAATCCACCTCCTAACCACATGGCAAAGAAGTTCAGGCTCAAGGCAAACAACTTGCTTCTTGGTCATGAAAATGGCGTTCAAAACCTTGGCCCTTGTCAAGGTCGCACACTGGCTCGCCATGCCAAGTTCAGTATCCACCCAATCTGCTCAGCTAGTGACCTCACCACAGAAGAACTCAAAGTGGATCGGCATGGTGGGAAATAGCTCACTCTCGATGCAGCACTAGGAAATGCGTCTGGGATTGATAAAAGGGACCAAGTCTAAGGAAGGCTTATCCTCCTTGAAAGCCTTATTCTGAGAACCAAGATGAAGCGACGACCTACCTCGTTGAAGATGGTCCCCAATGGAACCATCCACCACAATTAGACACTTTATTGATTCCATAGCCATAACGCACCCATGGAAAGCAAACGTTAAACCATAGATACTACAAGCCAGTGCAACAAGCAGGATAAAATGTACAAGCATACAAAGCGAAGCACGACAATGGATCTACCCTGGGAAAGCAAGTAGGCACACCCTAGGAAAACAAGCAAGCACGCTGTAGGAAAGCAAAAAGGTACGTTCATAAAATTCAAAGCCTTTCATGCAAAATTCTAAGACGTTAACATAAGACTATTTTCCCTACATATTATCACACAAAACACATGCATCTTTCCCTACACATGCCATGCTATCAAAGCCCTAAAAGATCTAGCCAGAGAAAGTATGATACACGCATATCTAAGCAAAAACAAGTTATATGCAGTCAAGCTAATCATGTCAAGCAGATCAATGCAATAAATCAATTAATCTTACTCAAGCAGCACCAACATGCAAACAAGCTAGGCTCAATGATAATTACGCAGTACACATGAAAAGTAAGAAAGAAATCACAAAAGGTGAACACACAAGATTTCGAAGCAGTAGGACTCCCAATGAGTTGAATTCGATTTCTTGAATGAACAAACCGCACCCCTTGTGCGCCCATGCTAAAACCCTAAAATCTTTGGAATGCATAATCAAAAGGAAGAAACGCATGCCTACTTTCATCATCAAGGCAAACAAAGAAAGTAGAAAGAAGAAAGAAGAAAGAAGAAGAAAATTCAAAAGGGTCAAGAGAAATACTTCCTTACCTGAGGAAGACCTTGTCACGAGCAGGAGAATCACGGATGGGATGGCACAACCTAGCATAGAAAGTAGAGATGAATTTGGAGAGAAAATCAGTTATGAAATATTTGAAGAATAAATGAAAATTAAAGGATGAGAGAAAAAGCAAGGTTAAATTAAATACTTGTCCTAGGGAGAATAGCAGTTTGTAATGGTTACCAAGTGGAGGCGGGGAATACCTAGAGTTTCTCCATATGATTGGACATGCACGGGAAGTCAGGGAGCACAATGGCAGGGAGTTATTAGTTGCCACACGGGAAGAGGAAAAGTCTTATCAAGAAGCCCACATTCAAAAAAGGAATCCCTCAGGCCTGGGGTTGATTATTCAGCCCCTTCAAGAATTCTTATAGCTCAAATAATTAAGAGGCTAATGTTAGGGCCTAAAAATATCACACATCAATCCAACTAAGTCTTAAGGCCCAATTATCATGTAAAGCTTACATTCTAGCCTAAACACATGCCAAGGCACGGGATCGATGAGAAATATATTTACAAACATGTTATACCACAGTGATTAAGACAGATATTTGCACCATGCTCATACCTATTTATCACAACATGTTTCCTCATGCTAGTTCATGCGAAGCCCAAGTTATATATTCGAGGCTTGTCAAGTAGATTGTAGTGTGGATGGTTATGGAAGGTTACTGGACCTACAAGGAATTGGGGTTATGGAAGACTTTAGGCTACTTAGGGGCCCAAGGATCCAAACCCATACCCTTTGCATTTCACGCAAGCAACATTGAGAAAGAATTAGCCTAGTTTACCCATTTCTTTAGCAAGACAACCCTCTTAGTTAGGACTAAACTAGATTTATGCATTAAATGCATGCTACACACAGTAAGTCAGGAATTTAATGCTGACTTTCCATTCCTAGTTTGCACAAACAACCAACGCGTGAAATCCATGAGGCGCGCTGCCAGAAGTAGCTCCTGCGAAAGGCCACCCTAGGAAAGTTGCGCCTTGGGAAGAAGCAGATTACAGGTCTTAATGGTGTAGCTACCTTACACCTAAAGGGGGAATAATATGAGGGCTAGGGAGAAATGAAGGGAAGACAAAGCCACAAAGGGAGATTCCCTTGAAGCCTAAAGAAGAACCTTTCACTTACATAAGGAGAGGGGGAAACCATTAAAGACAATGGACAAAAGATTGAGAGGTAACATAGAGAGATAGAGAGAACGCATAGAAAAGAACCACCCAGGAAATAAGCCCATATAATTCCATCTAGCCCAGAAACATTATCCAAGCCTCAAACATCATCATCCATGCAATCTTAGTAATTTCCATAACCTTCCATTAAAGATCCCAGCCATTAGAAACCTTACTATCACACTAGGATAACCTAGATTATCCAGTTAAGAATATCATACAACCATGCAAATCTCTTCTCTTTCATGTTAAACCGACAATCTTCTAGCTTCCACATAACGCTTCACTTGAGCAAGTCATTATCTTAATCAATCATGTTATCTTCGAGCCGTTGATGTTACCAAGGTATTTCCTAGGACAAGCTAACTCTTTCGAGATATTCCGGGACTTGGTACGAATCCGCACCAAGGGAGACAAGAGATGTTCTCAAAGCCCAAGTCCATCTCGACCTAAAAGTACCCCAACACTCATTTATTTGGAATCATGTTGTCCGTGGTTTAGAGTTAGTGTCTGATTTAGACTTGACCTATGTGATTGTGGAAAGCAATTCAACGACAACAGTTGGGGTAGTACAAAGTTCCACCGGTGATCTTTTAAGCTTTCGATTTTTGAGTTTTCATTTTGTTCTTCCTAGAGATTATCACAAACTTGCTAAGTTTGCACTCTTGATTAATGTTGATATATGTTTTCATGTCATCTTTTATGATTCTCATTGTACTTGAGTTTAATGCAATCTTTATGTTCTGAAAAGATTGTTTAATGTAACATTTTAATATGAAGTTGGAAGAGAAAATATGGCCTGCATTTAATGCCTTAACTAGGGATTTGGATCCCATTCGAACCCTCTTTTTAAGGATTATAGGGATCCTCACATCCAATCTATTCATCGTACATCGTGCAGCCAGAATTTATTATTAATTTTTTATTTAAAATTAAACACAAATAGTACCTAACGAAACTGGCCGCACGATGTACGATGAACAGATAGAATGTGAGGATCCTTAGGGTCCTCACAGCTTAAGAGGATCCGAAGATGATCCTCATCCTTAAATAGGTAGCATATTACATTTTAGGATAATACTTGGGTACTTATTAGTGAGTACTTTCATTTTAATTTTGTGATATTTTAACACATGTTTTGTTGTTTTAAAAAATAATGGACATGCTTTTTATTTTTCTTGGGCTTTAAAAAACAAGGAACACGTGACTTTTCATTTTTTGGGGCCAAATCAAAAAGTGCATACATAGAGTATTCACTAGTGAGTACCTAAGTATTATCTTACATTTTATGGCACACTATTTTAGTGATGTGATTGCAAATTTGTATCATTTATGGTGTGTCGGAGAATGATTCTCTCCCTTCTAAATTATCTTTCCTTTCCACCCCTCCAATTTGAACGGCTACGATTAAGCCATGACAACATCTTATATTGACTTCTTTATAGAGAAAAAGACAAAGAGGAAAATGAGAGAGGAAGGAAAGGGAGGGAAGACAATCCTACTTATGGTGTGCCAATGCATGTAAGGGTGGGCACAATGCAATTCAGTGCTGTTCCACCCTCAAAATGGAATCGAAATCGGAACCGAGAAATATCAACGGTTCAGTGCGGTTCTGCTTAAATTTATTACTAAAATCATACGGTTCGGTCCACAATGGTTTCGGTTAGGTCCATGCCGATTTACGGTTCCGAATACTAAGTCGTTTGAATACCAAATTAAAATGTTATTCAAAGTTTACTTTCTTTTTTTTTCTCTTGTTTTTTGCATGCTTGCATTCAAATATGATTCAAAAATGGTTATACAAAGTTACAAATAAAACAGCAAGTGGTCATTTACTACAGTGGTGGAAAAGTGTTGAGCCTTTGCATGACAGCGTGGGTTCAAACCCTGCTGGTAGCTAATCTAACATCTAATTTAACAAAGTCTATTATGTGACCAAAAAAGAAAGAAGTTGCAAATAAAATATAATGTTCAAATACTAAATCAAAATGCAAATATTGTTGATACCAAGCAAACAAAAAAGGAAACACAATTCAAATGTACATATAACATTCAAAAACATATATACATCCACACATACAAATACATCTACCATGCAGTAAAAATGTTAGTATGAATACAATATTTAAGCCCAAAAGAGACTTATCAAGAGATTAAAAAAAAAAAAAACCACAGGAAAAGGGAAAGAGAAAAAAAAAAAAGATGTAACTAAATACTATAAGATCACTTTATATAAAAAAAAAAATGAAATCGAAATATGAATGTCAAATTGAAAAATGTTCCCATGCAGTCGCACTAGGTGAAACCTGTATACAGCTATTAAATTTAATTAATTATTTGTATTCATGGTTTGGTTCGGTTCTAAGTGGTTCTACTAACATGAAAACTGGAACCAGAACCGGTATGAATGGTTTGGTCCGGTTCTTAAACCTACGTTGACATTTTTTTTTGTTAACACAATTTTTTATGATTTATTTTGTCGTGGTTTGATTCGGTTTGGTAGTTTCACGGTTTTTATGCCTACCCCTAAATGCATGCCATAAATGATATGAGCATTTTACGACAAGAGTATTTATGGCATGCATTATGTGCGCTGTTAGAGTAACTCCACCCGTTTTAAGAGGGTAAAGGTAAGGCAAGGGTAAGGGCAGTGAAATTGTCTTTAGTATTCACTTTAAACATTAATTGTCATTGTGCAACATCAGTTTAAGAAGAGGAAGGGCAATGACGATTACTATTCAATTTTTTTTCTTTTTTTAATTTGTATGCCTTGTAATTGTGTACTAAGTAAATTTGTTCTTTGAAATAAAACTCCCTATTTAACTCTGATAATTTAATTTTAAATACAAAGCAAACATAGCATTATAAACAAGCATAATTAATAAAAAAAAATAATAATTAAATTGTTTAAGTGTGTTCTTTAAAAAATTTGTGTTTTTTGGTAATTTTTTCTTTTGGGTTAATCATGACCGTTGATTTCTAAAATAAATTAAATCATATACACCAAATTGTGCCACACAGCACAACCTAAAATTTTTAATATTTTTAACGTTGGAAATCCAACTGCTAAGGGCTTTTTATCTTGTTCTTGGTGGGTTGCACGTGGTGGAGCCCAAGCTCTGTGCCGATGTTAGCAAGCAAAGCCCGCAAGTGCAAGCCCATGCATGAATAGGCAAGGCAGGAGAAAGGGCCTTTGGCCCAATTGCCTTCCAATTTTGGACCGGTGGAGCACTTTGTTTGGGCCAAGGCGATTAAACTCAATTGCCTTATCAATTGGGTAATGAGTGGAGATGCTCTCAAGTGTTTTTATGGCATGCAATGTGTGCCATACAAGGATAATTTTGATGTGGTGGGTGTACTTGGTAAGTGTGCCTTTCTACGAAGGAAAATACTAGGAAGATCATTTTTGTGGACTACATCATGTGGCGCTTGATAATTAGATTTTTAACTAAACTATTAAAGAAAGTATCTAACCATCACCCTCCACGTAATTTTGGTCACAAAATCGCCTAGTCAGTAAAAAAGTCGTTTGTAAATTGCAACATTCTCTCCATTCCAGAATTCCACGGATTTTACAAACACCAAAAATGATGTCGGCATTAATTGGATAACATAACCAGTCCTCCGCATCTACAAGATATTGAAATATTGAATCATAAAACTGCTTCTTTTTCCTCAATAAAATCTGCACTGGAAAAGTGGTCTCATGATGATCAGCTAGCTACGAAATATGAGATATAATCAAAACCTAAAACCCTACTTGATCGCCATAACATCTTTAGCGATGCCGTCTTCGAATCCACGTCCAGTATCCCCATAGACATTGTTCTCCTTGACGAGCTTTTTAGCCGAACCCGAAACCCTAAACGCCTTCTTCAATCCAATTATCAACCTCTCACTAATTTTCTTGGTCGATCTTGGAGTCCCCTTGCAAGAAGAAGACCAATTAGAAGTCCCTCCAGTTGTCTCGGCCGATTCTTTACTAGTGATAATCCGAAAACTAGCCGAAGAAGCAGATGCTTTGTCACCCTTTACAATCTTATTGTTCTCACTAGTGCCAAAATGGAAGCTCGAAGACCTACGCCCCGAGTCCATTAATATGTTTGTTTCCTGTTTCTCATGACACTCGTGCAGCAACATCTTCATGCCATTAAGTTCTTCCTCCAAACTTTGTATCCGCGAGCTTGTGGCCGCCATTGTGGCCTTGAGATGCGCAGATTGGCGGTGCACTGTGTCACGTTGAAGGAGAGAGCCTAGAGTGTTGACTGCGACGGGCTCTAATTGTTTGCTATTGTCACGGTGATGATGACCATCATGGTCGCGGTGATGAGGTTGGATTTGGGTATGATCAGTTACTGCTGCTGCTGCGGAGAAAATGGTGCGGCGAGTTTTGAGCTGCTCAATCAACATGGCTCGGACTATGAACCGGAGGGGCATTATGGGGTTTTGGACTGCTTCAAGGAGGAGTTGTGGTGAGAGCTTGCTGCAGTCAATTGAACTGCATATTTGAGTTTTCTCATCCTCTGTAATCTTTCCACTGTATCTCTGTGAAATGTAGCATTTTTTATATGGATACACAGAAGAAGCTATATCAACTGCAGAATTCTTTAGTTTACCTAACAAAACTAAAAAACTCCGATTCGGACAATACAATTCACTATATAGTTTTAAACAAAACGGCATAACACATACAAACTTAAACCTAGCTAATGTTCACGCTCCACTAAGTTCTAATTAGGAGGCTAATTTGACACTTGCAGTTTGCAAAGGACAAAGAAAGACATAGCATTAACAGAAGAAGAAGAAGAAGACAAACGTGAGGTGATTGATTGATGTCTTACCATAAGATAAAGATCAACGAGCTTATAAACAACATCGTGGTTTCCAAAACAGCGTTGGATGGCCTCCGCAACTATTTGAAAATCCTCTGGGCACACCGTTATAACCTCGTTCAACCAATCAGCACCGTTGTCACCCTCGCTCGACAGAGCCAACGCCTCAATGCACCTGCTAACAAGGAATGCTGCTGTTTCTGCTTCAGGAAGCAAAGACAGACACGAACGGAAGACAACAGATGCGTAATCTCTATTAACGGCAACTACTTGGCGGAAGTAGGTGTCTGCTAAGTGGAGCAAGTTGTCATCGCCATTGTAGTCGGTCTCCGTCATCTCAAGCAATTCCGCTGCTGTCCTTAGAGCAGCGACGTTGAACAGCGTTATGACAAGGTGAGCTCCGTAGCAGAATTCGGCTACGAGAGTGAATGTTTCGGCTGAAATGTTTAAAGGCATCGTGAAATCTGAGACTATTTCCGTTAGCTGACGTTTTAAATATGTGCTTCTTGATGTCAGAGGATCCTATAAATTAACAAAAACAAAATGAGAGATATAATTAGTATACAATCACTTTCATCAGTAGCTGGCAAATAATATGTAGCATTACACACACACACACACACAGAGATTCTTTTTTCTTTTCTGTGGTTCATTATCTGAATAGCCATCTTCCATTTATAGGGAATCTAAGCATTTTGCAATGGTAAGAAATAAAAAATTTATACATCAATATACGGTATATATTAGTGAATTTAATAGTTGGGCATGCGCTCAATAAGCCAACAAAATAAAACGAGGGAATTCGAGCCGCTTAAAAGCAACTGTATGTTTTCGAAAAAACTTAGCCGATCTACATCTATATGGGTGCTTAATTAAACTTATGATTATGCATTCTTTAATGGGTGGGTAATGTTAGGGAGATTAAATTTGTAAACAAAATTTACAAATTAAATGATGTGTCACTAATAGGAAAGAGCACGTTTATCCACGCTTAAATAATAATTCAATTATCAACTTTCATATCATTTAGTTTACAAAATTTTGTTTACAAATTTAGTCTCCCTAGCATTAATTAACCTTCTCTAATTAAGCGACAAATTTTCACTAAGAAAGGGATGGATGCGTAGTGTTTAGTTTTACAAATCCAATCGCTGGACAATTTGGAATACAATGTGTGTTTATATATGCGGCCAACTGGTGGTTAAAAAACCAATGGAAGTTCGTAACTTCATAGTTCACTATTGACACTTAATCCCAAACTTCTTGCTTTTGAATCGCACTGGGGAAGAAAAACTAGGGATGCAAGTGTGAGTTATGACAGTTACCAGAGCAGTGTGTTTACATACGTCCTGTGTTTACACGTTTGCATTCAAATTTGAATTTATCACTTCGTAAACCAAAATAATTTAAAGTAATGTTACACTTACCATATTTTTTATACCCTATTTGTTCCACCTCTCTAATAGAGGTAGGTGCCACCAACTAATATGAGTTTTGTCTCTATCATAGTAATATAAAAATGGGTGTTGTCTCTGTCATAGCGATACAAAAATATAACAAAAATAACATTTTTGATAATTTAATTTAACGTACCGGCGATATCGCCTCGTCAAAAAATAAAATAGGATTACCACATGGAGTAAATGGGGATTCTGTCAGTCTAATATAGCAAAAAAAAGTTTGCATCTCGTCCCTAAAATTTTTCCAAATCAAATAACCCCAATTTCAACTGTATGATTTCCCACAAATCCAAATTTCATCTTCTAATTGTTCAACCTGGCAAGACGAAAATGTGCAGAAATTGGAACATAATTTCATCGTTTTCTCTCAAATGGCAAATACTTTCTTGTCCTTCATTCTTTTTACCCATCTCCCAAAAAACCGGAAAAAAAAAAAAAAAAAAAAAAACCCATGAAAATACAAACAGCTTAATTATAATTAAGGAGGGGAATTGTCACAGACCTTGTGCAGATGGAAACATTTTCCCTGAACTCGGATTAATACTTCCGCTTTTTGCCCTGTTGCCCGAGACCTAAAAGTTACGCACAAAACAAAAACAAAACAAGAAATTATCAGTGTATTACATAATTATTTGTCACAAACGATATTACTAGTTTGAATCCGGAACGTGGTGAAAAGGGGAAGAATATGTAATTACCATGATTCTACTCTGGAGTGGAGGGGAGTGGAAGGAGAAGAGAGGGCAGGGGAGAGAGAAGGAGAAGCCGAAGAGAATTCATAGTCTTCTTCCTCGTAGATGGTCTCAACAACTCCAAGATTTTTCCAACCCCTCATTGCCTGCCGCTTAGCAGTTAGCAGCAGCCAACCTCCTCCTCTCCTTGAAAATCGCAGTTTGATTTCTGAACCCCCTTTTTTTATATTTATTTATTGGTATGCTGCTTTAAATGCGATTAGGGTTTTATGTTTTGAAAGGGTGAGGAATTCGGAAGAATTCGGAATTAATTCCTTGCTGCTTTCGTTCGTTTAGGTTTGTATATTTATGGCGTGCATGTGATCGCTCATAAATGCATGCCCAGGAAGAGCAAACAATTCACTCCTTTGCCTTCAATGCTGTTTTTACTTTTTATTCAATGGTAACAAAACTTACAGTGCTTTGGATTATAAAATATTTTGAAATTTTTAATTGTTAATTAATTTATTTATTTATTGGTATTTTTGAACAAGATCCAAATTCTAACAATTGTCATTTACCACTTAATACTACAATCTAGTTTCCTCTTCACTTGTAAGTGAGAGGTCTTAGATTCGATTCTCGTCAAAAGCGAATTTGAACAACATTATTGCTAGTTCATTATAAGGCTTAGCCTACTCCCACACTCCATTAGTATAAATAATATCGTTTATTCAAAAATAAAATAAAAATTCAAAGTGTCCCATATTCCGAAATACAATAAAAAGGACACTAGTTGGCTCTTACTTTCACCTAACTATAGATGAATACGTGTCTAAATAATTGAAATTATACACACAAATGGACACGTATATATATGATTTTCGGACATAAATTATGTTTTATCGTTGGCTTTAAGAAATTTCTGATTTGGACACCCTATTAAATT
The DNA here is from genome assembly GCF_041283825.1 of Pyrus communis. NCBI lineage: Eukaryota > Viridiplantae > Streptophyta > Magnoliopsida > Rosales > Rosaceae > Pyrus > Pyrus communis. Next base: position 17,435,114 of record NC_142566.1, read on the forward strand.
CTGTTTTGGTATTTCCTATCTCTGAAAACAGGCTTATTGGGCCGTGCCATGTGGTGAAAGCTTCAATTATGTCAGCCTGAAAATTGAGGTGGTCTTGTTTGCCTCGTGATTTTGAAAGTATTCAAAATTTCAAACTAATTTGTTCAAAAAAAAAAAATATATATATATATATATATTTCAAACTAATAATTTCACCAAATTGGTTAATGCAATAGATTTTTTGAAGGGAAAATGATTTTCACGTTTTTCTTCTGTCATTCTCTGAAATTATTTACATTTTTTTGTCTTCTAATTTATTGTTGATTTTTTCGGTCACGTATTTAGAAACAAGAAATAATACAAAGAAATAGTAAGTTAAAGATTAGATTTCTTCCAATGAAAATGAGCAAATGCATAATAATTTTTCGTGCAAATCAATTATACTATACTAAACAAAATACTAAATAAGAAGATATTTTATTTGGTCACGTATTTAGAAACAAAGACAATACAAAGAAATAGTCTTGAAGATTGGATTAGAAAAATGAGCAAATGCAGACTGATGTTTCGTGCAATCAACTGAGCTAAATAAAATACTAAATAAGAAGATGTTTTACTTTTTATGTACGTATGCGAAATTTAACTTGGAAAAATATGGGCATCATAGCAACAAAAGAATGTTAGTCCTTGGGTACTTTGGTATAAGGGAAAAAAAAATTAATAGTGAAACCAGTGGCGGAGAAAAATTTCAGAGGAAGTGTCTTTCACAAATGTGAACAATTGGCAGATAATAATTACAAAATTACTAACCAGAACATCATAATAACATAACCATTGATAATATTATCTCTTCACAACCATAATTATCTTTGACGAGTTTTCATACTTTCAAACCTTTGCATGATAACTTTGTCATCATACTACTAAAATTAATAGGGAGAAATCAATAAAAAATTCCAAGCACAAACATTTAAATCATAGGTAAGATAGAGGATAAAGACTACAAGTTGTAGAGAATTAAGATAGAGATTACAAATCCAATTGTTGTTGAATTGATTTGAATTTTGGTGAAATTTCTAAAAATAGGAAGAAGAATAGCTTTGTAGACATGGAGTCTATGATGCCATTAAAATCTCCAGTACCGAAATTATCATGGATTGAGAGCTCTTGTTAGTGGCCCTAAACTTTTGGTGACCAACCACCAACATGATGATTCTCTCGCTCGGCCCCATGAGCCCCATCGTCCTTGACATTTCAACATTTTTGCATTACTCAACACATCCCTAGTCGGCCTCCCATCGATATTTTGTTAGACCTACAACTGTTTAGTCTTCGCCAAGGATCACAAATAACATACACACACACATATATATATTTGAGCAGTCTGAGTATGATCATACCTGAGGATGCCATGATACAAGCAGCAAAACAGCTACACAGAGAGTGTTCTACTCACTGAGGAACCTAATATCCAAACCCTATCGATAGTTCTAGATCTTTTTTTGACATTATCTTCCCGTGAGCAGGGACACCTCCTATATAGACTTATAACCCCAATTGCATCCCAACTATCGTGGGATCATTAAAGCCTGAAAACCTCCATGTTTGTCAGTTGTTAAACCACAACTGAAGCACGCATTTAGTGTCCTACAAACAAGGGATTTTATCCTTTAAATGGTTTTGACTTTAATTAATTAATTCCATATATGATAGTCCTTATAATGCTCAGTGACAATTCAATAGAGTCCTAATATTCTTCCACTTGAATTATCATTGATCGTATCCTTTATCAACGTATTGAATCAAATTAATCCCTTAGTGATCACTTTTGTCAACACAACCATTAATCCCTTTGCATATCTGCCATAAATTATTTCAAAGAAATGAACCTTAGAAAATCTTATACATCAACTCGTACAAGCACCCTAAGATCACATCAGCCAAAATAACTTATGCATGATATAAGTACCGAAACAAATTCAAAGCTTTGTTTCCAAGCTCCTACTGATCAGAGCAATCCACCATTGTCAAGCTTTTGTTTAGCTCCAATGGAATGCTTATGATACCAAGCACATTTAGTATGAATCTTTCATCAGTCCACAACATTTCAATATATTGCATACATATATTTGTACATATACACAATAGCTGAAATAAAACCTCAACCGTTAACATGGTAAAATTCAATAGTACATGAATTCAAGCTTTATTTTTTAACAAAAGATGAAATCAAACGAAAGATAACTCTTACTTCCATACAGTAGCTGAATCAAAAGATTCAATCGCGCCCATGTTTGCCACATGATTCTTGAAAACTCCCACTGACAGAGGTTTTGTAAGAAGATCAGCCAACATTAGAGTGGTGTCAATGTGTTCTATAGACACCATTCTTGCCTTCACCTTCTCCTTGACTGATTGATACTTGACATCCATTAAACGAGCTGCATAAGATTTCTTGTTGTTTTTAGAGAAGAACACAGCAACTTTGTTGTCACAGTAAATTACAATTGGTTTCGCAATTGTGTCAACTATCCTCATTTCTGAAATAAGATTCTTCAACATCATGGCTTGTTGGGTTGCTTCAAAACATGAAATATATTCTGCCTGCATTGTTGAAGTAGCCAGAATCTTCTACTTTGCACTTCTCCAGAAATAGCACCTTCAGCGATTAGAAAAACATACCCACTCGTTGATGTTCAATCATCCTCACATCCCACAAATTCTGAGTCATAATGACCAATCACCTCCAACTTTTCAATCCTACCATATACTAACATGTAGGATTTGGTCATTTGCAGGTATTGAACAACCTTCTTGGTAGCAGTCTAATGATATTCCCTTGGGTTTGCTTGGAATCTCCCAAGCACACTAACTACAAAAGCTAAATCCAGCCTCGTACAAACTTGGGCATACATTAAACATCCAACAAGTGAAGCATAGGGTCTGTTGGACATGCTTTGCTTTTCAATATCATTCTTAGGACATTAAGACTTGTTAAACTTGTCTCCTTTGCTTATTGGGGCTTTACCTTTTGCACAACTCTCCATATTAAATATTTTAAAGACCTTTTCTATATAAGATTTCTGCGAGAGCCCTAGTAAGCACCTTTTCCTGTCCCTAATTATTTCTTTTCCAAGCATGAAAGTAGCATCACCCATGTCCTTCATTTCGAAAGTATTTGACAGCAGCCTTTTGGTTTTTATCAGCAAGTTTAGATCATTACCTGCTAACAAAATATCATCGACGTACAAGACAATGAAAATAAACTTGGAACCATACACCTTGAGATACAAACAATCATCGATTTTGTTCTCAATAAAACAAAAACCAGTGACTTTTTCATCAAACTTCATAAACCATTGTCTTGATGCTTGTTTCAACCCATATATCAATTTCCTTAGTTTGCATACCATGTGCTTCTTAACCTCATCAACGAAACCAGGTGGCTGTACCATGTGAATATTTTCATCGAGAACTCCATTAAGGAACGTCGTTTTAACGTCCATTTAGTAAAGCTCAAGATCAAAATGTGCAACTAGGGCAAGAATGACTCGAAGTGAGTCTTTTGATGAAACTAGGGAGAATGTGTTCGAGTAATCCAAACCCTCATTTTGTGTGTAACCCTTTGCAATGAGTCTTGCTTTATACCTTTCAACTTCCCCACTAGAGTCCCTTTTTGTCTTAAAAACCCATTTGCATCCTATTTCTTTGTGACTACTTCCTTTGCATTGGAACTTGCTGCACAGTAGTTTGTTGAGTATTATCTTGCATTTCTAATATTTTGGTTGCACGTCTTCCAATTCATGCTAATCCATGCAATCAGTATGACTTAGAATTCCCACGTCCCCAAAATCAATTGTGTCAGCATGCATTGGAATTTCTTTGAAAGATGACGAAACAATCAAATCTTCTTCAAAAACCACTTCCTTCAAACCTTCATTGCTAGACTGTTGATCTTCAATGAACCTAGCATTATTAGTTTCAAAAATCCTTGTGGATAAACTAGGTGAGAAGAATTTGTACCCTTTGGATTTTTCTGGAAAACTAATGAAATGGCAAGTCACTGTTCTTGGATCAAGCTTCCTTTCTGTTTGAATATACATCTTTACCTCTGCATAACAACCCCACACATAAAGATGGTTGAGGCTTGACTTCCTTGATATCCACAACTCAAAAGGAGTTTTATTCACTAATTTGCTCGGTACATGATTTGAAATATAGTTTGCCATCTTAAGTGATTCTCCCCACAAGAACATTGGCAGATTAGTCCTAATCATCATGCATTTTACCATTTCTTTCAAAGTTATGTTCCTTCTCTCGGCCACACCATTTTGTTGTGGTGTGCCGGGAGTAGTGTACTGAGCTTGAATGTCATCTTCCTCCAAGTATCTTGCCATTGGACCCTTTTGTTGCCTTCCTCAGTGTACCTGCCATAATACTCCCCACCACGGTCCGACCTCAAAATTTTAATTGATGTTTCTAGTTGCTTTTCTACCTCATTTTGATAAGTTTTAAAACAACTAGCCACTTCATTTTTCTCATATATTGAGTAAACATAAGCATACAGAGAAAAATCATCAATAAAAGTCACAAAATAGACATTTTTGCAAATAGTTTTAGTGGGGAAAAGACCACAAACATCTAAATGAATTATTTCCAAGAGTTTTTGACTTTTTGTTGATCCAAGTTTTTTTGTGTTTGTTAATTTACCCTTCCAACAATCAACACAGTTTTGCAGGTCAACAAAGTTTAACCTTGGCAATAGGTTCTCTTTAACTAGAAGTTCCAATCTCTTTTGATTTATGTGTCCAAGCCTCCTATGCCAAAGCATAGAGGACTTTTCATTAACCAATGATCTTTTACTTTTAAGAACTAATGACACTTGCATGCAATTTGGAATTGTAACAACATCACAATGTAATCTCCATAAATCATTTTCCAATAAACAAATACCAAGTAAAAGATTGAGATTACATTTCTTGAAAATCCTTATACTTTCATCTTCTCCAATGAAAGCATAACCAGTCTTTACAAGTTTAGAAGCTGAAATTAAACTTCTAGTTAAACTAGGAACATAAAGAACATCTAACAATTCTAATTCGAAATTAGTTGACAACTTGAGCTTTAGAGTGCCTATCGCCTCCACAGCCACCTTATTTCAATTTCCTACGTGAACTTCATAGACTTCATTTCTTGCAAATTCCCTTTGGTGAATCCCTGCAATGAATTGGTAATATGCACCGAACAACCAATGTCAAACCACCAAGAATTTGGAGGGATTTCAACAAGATTGACATTAACACAAACACAAACATTTTCAGTTTTATTTTCCCACTTCTTCGTTTTGGACAGTCCTTTTTGAAATGATCATATTCCTTACAAAAATAACACTTAACCTTTTCCATATTCACCCTAAAACCTTGAGGTCCCTTGGAGGAAAAAGTATCATTTCCAGCAGAGTGAGAAAAGTTAAAGGGTTTGCTTGGCTTACCAGAAAACACATTGTGCTTATTTCCTTTGTATGTGCTCACCACATTAACAGCCTCTTCTTTTCCTCGTTTCATCCTTGCCTCATTTTGGACATAAATTGAAATCAAATCATTCAAACTCCATTTTTCTTTCTAAGCATTGTACGATGTCTTCAACTGCTCATAACTCTCAGGAATAGAGTTAAGAGCCATATGAACCACAAAAGAGTCATCAATAGGCATTTCAAGATCACTGAGCTTTGCTACTGCCTCAACCATTTTCAATATGTGCTCCCTAACTGTGTGACTTTCATCAAATTTCAGAGTAGTCAGGGTTGTCATAAGGTTTCCTATCTCTCCTTTCTCAGAGACCTTGAACTTTGCCTCAATGCCTTTGAGGAAATTTTTTACTTTGTCATTCGCAGGACGTCCCCCTCTCACAGCTTCCCTAATTGATCTTTTTATCACAAGTAATGCCATGTGATTAGCTTTTTCCCATTTTTTCAAATTTCAACCTTTGAGCAACTATGCTAGTTGCATCCACTGGTGCTGGCTCATCTTCTTTGAGTGCCAAATCATAGTCCATCAGTCCCAAAATAATCTCAACATCTTGTCTCCATTTTTTGTAATTTCCTCCATTGAGCGGCTCAATAAAGGAAAAATTCAGGGACATGGGATTCACTGAGGATGCCACTACAATTTGTTAGTGAAACAAATAATGAAAACAACATGCAGTACAAGGTATCACCTTTGGGCAAGAAACACTTTACTACAAGTTTCATTAACATGGCTACTTAATTTAATATTAAACACCTTCATAACTCAGGTCTTTGGACAAGAATTAGATCAATTTAATATACTCCCTTTTTGAAGAGAGCAATATGTATGTTATGATAAATGAATTACAATATCCTGCAACCTAATTCATGCAACAATGCTTGACAAAATCCCATTTTGACGTGATCTTCTAAGCAATTGTGCATCAGTGCAAAGTCTTGTTCCCTTAAAATTCTTCAACTTTGTCCTGCAAGTACTGAGGGTTATATGTGATATGTTTAAACTAAAAATAGTTTTGAATCCAAGTAGACTAACCTTGCTCTGATACCAAATGTTAGACCTACAACTGATTAGTCTTCGCTAAGAATCACAAATAACATACATACATATATATATATATATATATATATATATATATATTTGAGGAGTCTGAGTATGATCATACCTGAGGATGTTATACAAGCAGTAAAACAACAACACAGAGAGTCTTCTACTCACTGAAGAACTTGATATCAAAACCCTAGCGACAGTTCTAGATCTTGTTTTGACGTTATCTTCCCGTTAGCAGGGACACCTTCTATATAGACTTATAACCCCAACTGCATCCTAACTATCGTAGGATCGTTAAAGCCTGAAAACCTACACGTTTGTCAGTTGTTAAACCACAACTGAAGCAATCATTTAGTGTCCTACAAACAAGGGATTTTATCCTTTAAATGGTTTTGACTTTAATTAATTAATTCCATGTATGATAGTCCTTATTATGCTCAGTGACAATTCAATAGAGTCTTAACATGTTTCTCTCTCGACCTACCAATATGTCTAGACCTAAAAGCCATCTTCGACAAGAGGGCTTAAAGCGAGGATGAAAATAAAGATTGGTTGAAGGACGCGATCACCAACTAGGCCAAGAGCTTCCTCAACAACAATACTTTGACTACGAACTTCGACGACAAAGAAAACAAGCCTATACAAAAAAGGTGAACACATGGCTTTTCTCATTTACTGGTATAGCACTTTCATTTTTTGTCAAATTTCAACATTCCTGATCTAGAAAATGCTCATGGTCGAAGCGTTGGCAAGCAGTCAAAACTTGGCCTTCATCTCATCAATCCTCATCCATCTTTATCGTAGTTTATTTGATATAACTGCCAAATAAATGGAGCCACACCAACATGGACCGCTCTTGATTTTTTAGATGTAGCTCCAAACTTACTCGACTCCACTTCTATTAAGTTGTCCTAATTTTCAAGATAATGAAGCCATGGGCTTCCAGTTGATGGCACTCTTCCTCCAAAACATTCAACGTACGTAATATTTTACCATTTCTTTAGCCTCAAAATGAAATCACAATCTTCCATAAAAGACCATACCTATCTACAATGATCTTCTGTGCCTGCAATGGGACCAAACGGAAGATGCCAAACTTCAACCCAATTCTCCTCATGCGTGACATTTTGTTTGACTGTGAGCTTAGCCGGTCAAGCTATGAGATCTATATGTTGAATTTCCTCACACGTCAACATGGATATCGCCAAGCCTGTCTAGTTCCATTAATCTCACAACCCAGAATCGCCTTGGACAACTGCGAGGCGGCCACCAAATTTGACACCTCCAGTGAAAACTTCAACTAGAGATGCACTTGGTTCAAACTTTAGCCACGTTTCCCCAACGCAGATACCGTTTACAATTTCACATAATAGTAGTAGAAATACACTGGTGAATTGTTCAGCGCTGATGCTAAGGAAATGTACGTCCAAATATCAATATATATATATGTGTGTGTGTGTGTGTGTGTGTGTGTGTGTGTGTGTGTATCTACATACACACTAAAATATATCCTCTTTTATAAATAAAAAATTATTATTATGAAAAAAGTAAGATTTTTTATTTTTTTTTAGGTATGCATAAGCTCTACATAAAGTGTATGTTAGACTATCTCTCCAACCCAGCTGTTTTTCTTTTTATTGGCAGGTCGTCGCCGAAAAAAGAACACCGAGGTAAAAGCTTTGGTAGCTAAGAAGACCAACTGCGAAGAGAAAGAGGCCTATTACTCTTCCGGCAACTGGCAATACCTCAACCAAACCTTTACCAACCACATCTGCGAAGACGACAAATTAAATCAATGAGGCTTAAGCAACAGTGGTAGTCTCCAAGCCTATTACCACAAAAAAAAAAAAAAAGAAAAAAAAAAAAAGCCTCGTGACACATCGATGGAGTAACCAAAAACCCTAGCATTAAATTAACTAAACAAATGCCAAAATGGCTAAAGATGCTGGCAAACATGGGTCGTAACATGGTTTCTAACGTTTCAAAAAGTTAGGATACTCAATCGACCTCGCCTGCAAAAGAAGTTGGCCAAGACCTTCGAGAAAACAAATCGTCCACTGCCGAGAAAAAACATGTTGTTGAAAACTCGATCGCCAAAGGAACTCCTGTCGAGCGAGTTGTTGCCGAAAGGAAATCGTCGAGTGGGAAGGTGTAGCTGAAATTAATCATAATCCTTTAACAATCCTGCTTCATCTAGGACTCGGTCATGCCACCAACAATACATTAGTGGGCCCAGACTCAACCTTTTTTCTAGATTGTCAACCAACTTGGCCCAAACCTAGTATTTCAGGCCCAAACACCAATATAGACTTATTGGGGCTATTAACATAACTTAATACTAACTTTCACTAAAAACTATTTGGGGCCAAAGCCACTTTCGGCCTAAACATGTCTCTACGATTGGTTGTGGTGTGAATAGGTACGTTATTCAAGAAATGTTCACATGGCAATTATTTATTGGACGGGTAGTACATTTTTTAAACACGTGACAAATATTTATTGGACAATGACGATTGATGACACTAAAACTAAATCTCAGTTGCATGAGAAAATCTTCTCCTATTAGAGACTTTAAAATGATGATGCGTTTAAGCAACCTAGAAGAGCCCAAACCAAAACCCATCTCTTAGAGCTTAGTTGCATGGGCAAGCAGAGAAGTCAAAGTCCCCTTAAAAACCAACTAAACTAATATAACCAAGTACCAAGTCAAACCATTTAGCCATCCATAACCAAGGTGAATTGAAATCCATATAAATTTAATTTAAGCATAGATGGAATCTAACCCTTTTGAGCTCATGGAGGAAAAAGAAGAGGAAAGGAAGCTCTTTATGAAGGCCAATTGCAAGAAGACTGGTATTGAAATGTATTTTGGTTAGCACTTGAGAGCCAACTCATATCACCAAGAAAGGCTTCATATGGGAAGAAGTGAGGTGAAAAGCAAATAAAACACTTTTCTATGTCGAAAGAATCCAAGGTGAATGAGAATTGGATGTCCACCGGTCGCAGGACCAACTAGGGAGAAGTCATACAACATTATTGAGAATTGACTACTTGCAGAATCCATTGTGATAGCTTTATTGAGAATTGGATGTCCACTGGTCGCATAACCAACTAAAGTGCACCTAGCATACAAAAACAAAAGTTAAGGCCCAAAACTAGAAACAAACAAATAGAAAAACCAAGAAAACTGCTGCCAACGCCGCCGTAATAGTACCCTACCCCAAGATCAACACGAACCACAACCATCAACAAGCGATGGAAACCCAACAAAATAGCGCCACATATATGCAAAGAAAGAAGACCCCGTAGTCCAGCAGAGAGCATCTCGCCGATCGCAGCCACCAAGCTGCACTACCAATAACGGTAGATAGAGAAAACATGGTCGTGTGACTACCAGAGCCATATTCAACTAAACAATACGGGATAGTGAGTTTTACCAAACTTTTAATTACGGGGTTTTTCTTGCTCGTTTACCTACTCAAACCCAAAGGTCGACTCATTTTATCTTTCATGAGGACGCGCTCTTATTTCCATCAAAAGTAGGGTACTCTTTGGGCCAACGTGGGCTTTTAGTATTCTTTGAGCCCAAATAAAGAAGCCGCCGCAGCCTAAGGCAGCCCACACACTCAGACGGCCCAATTCATACCAAATCGTGTGACCATTTACCAATGGATAAAACCCTAGCACGACGCCGTTCCCAGGCGCAGCTTCTCCTTATAAAAGTTGAGGCAGCCAGAAAACCCTAGCCGAAACCCTAGGAGAGCGAGAGCGAAGATGAAGTACAATCCCCGCGTCACCAGCTCCCGGCGGAAGAACCGCAAGGCTCACTTCACCGCGCCGTCCAGCGTGCGCCGCGTGCTGATGAGCGCCCCTCTCTCCTCCGACCTCCGTTCCAAGTACAACGTCCGATCCATGCCGGTGCGCAAGGACGACGAGGTCCAGGTGGTCCGCGGGACCTTCAAGGGCCGCGAGGGCAAGGTCGTCCAGGTCTACCGCCGTAAATGGGTGATCCACATCGAGCGAATCACCCGCGAGAAGGTCAATGGCTCCACCGTGAACGTCGGAATCAACCCATCCAAGGTGGTCGTCACCAAGCTCAGGCTGGACAAGGACCGCAAGTCTCTGCTCGACCGCAAGGCCAAGGGCCGTGCCGCCGCTGACAAGGACAAGGGTACCAAGTTCACCGCCGAGGATATCATGCAGAACGTCGACTGATTTCAGTTGGGTATCTGATTTTGGTAGAGAAACTAGCAACTTTCATATGAGCTTTTATTGTAAGCACTTTTATTTTGATTATGCATTGATGGATTTGGGACATGGGTTTTGTGCTGCATTTTCAATGCCATTATATTTTGTTATCTGTGGTAATGTTTTTCTTTTTATTATATTCTGTGCTGATAATTTGTTATGGTTGTTTGATATGAAGTTTATGCCCACATGAACGTTAGGATTCCTGTTATGTTCAATAGAGTCTGTGACTACGTTCCTTTTGGCGATGATCGCGATTGTTTAGTTCGATTAGGACTGGTTTTGGGAAAATTGGTTACTCTAAGTATACAGTTGCATTAGCTCCAAATTGTGAAGTTGATGTTCTCATTGTATGTGATTGCTATCATTTTAGTATGATATTGAGGTCTCATTATCCCGATTTAAACTCTTTATGCCGGCAGGCAGGGGATATGTTTAGGTTTTCATGCTTGATGTAGATACCGAATAATTTGTACAAGGGTTGTGGTTCAGTTTCTTTGCCTTAACAGTTTTTGAGCATATGCTCTTCCTGCTTCGTCTTTTGGATCGTGTGTGGTTCTATAGAACTCGTCTCTCATAAGTTATAAGACATAAGAAGTGGATTATTGCTTTGAACTGTAATGAAATTTCAGCATGTCTTTGAGCATGTTCTGGGTTCATTAGTTTTTCAACAATTCGGTAGCTCCAAGTTTTTTATGCTTTTGCTTTTCTCGCACTAATCGCTTCACTTTTCTTAGTCCGATCTTACTTCGGCATTGTAGCGGAGATTGGTATTAAGTAATTGGATTAATAGTCCGTGTGGTGATAGGACAGGTTCAACATGGTTCCACTTCATTTTGTGTCTTCGGATGAATTGTTGCAAACGTTTTTCAGCCTTTGAAAATTTGTTGTTTGATTTTCCGCTTTTAGTTGTTGGAGTTGTAGGACGGGTTCAACATGGGGATTTTGGGATTTTGGTACAAAATGCAACAAGTATGTTGTATTATACGGTTAGATAGGTTGTAATGAGATCTAAGGAACATATTTGACTGTTTGATTATGTTACTAAGTACTTGTAAGTGTTGCAGTCGGTCCCAAAATTGAAAGTCACTTTGGACTAGTGTTTAGTGATATTCCTTTAGATTGTAAGTGGGAGGGGTTTATGCTCGAATTTCGTAGATGACAAGTCCAATATCAATTCGTTATGGTTGGCCTGTTGTGTAACTTAGTCTAAATTTTTTACAACCTTATTGTAAATATATTTTTTAATTAAAAAAATTAATTGAAAATGTCGATTTTGAGAATTTGAGATAGTAATCAACCAAAATATTGATATGACCATTGGCCTTTGATATTTTAAGGAGTATGGTTTTAAAGTCCTTGTCCGTATGACCATGTCGAGCCATACCCATTCGAGTTTTGTTGGGTTCTTTGTATTTTGCAAATTGGACAAGGTGAAAAGTCTATTGCTTATGATCGTTGTGGTACTTCTCTACATTGTAATGTTTTTTAACGACTCGAATCGTCTATCTTTTAGAGCATCATTCATAGATTATTCCTGCAAAAAATTAAAAAATCCAAAACCCTTAAGACGTTCATTTGTAGTGAAGAAAATAGATGAATACAATTCTACAAAGAAACCTAAGTCTTAATCCAATGGTCATACGGTTTCTTATGTTAGTGATTTTTCAACATGATCTTTGAAGAAATACCTAAAAGTTAGTGGTTTAGATGGTTGAAATACATTACGAAGTGAGCCTTACAAAAATGTATGTTTTGAATGTTGTGTTAAAAAAAATGGTGACTCGGATCTATATATATATATATATATATGGATATAGATATTTACCGAAACTGATTGTTTCCGTTAGGCTAAAATAGATGTGTGAAATTCTGGATCTCTTCTAAGTTTCAAGGATTCATAACCCCCAGCTTTCATGGCCGGAAATATAATTGGAATGACCAAATTTCATTTTTCCGTCATATCCACTTTTTGCTTTTGAGTTTGGTAGGGAAATCGAACAAGTCCTTCAACGTACCAAATATGGTGTTGTGAAGCAAGCATCATTGCTACGAAACAACCGTGCTCTTCAAGTGCACTGCAAACATGTTTGCGGACTGAGAGCCAAGAACTTGTTCCTGGCTTCCAGCAGTCTGCTTTGGAGAAATCTACCACTGTACAAGTCTCTAAGCCCGTTTGTTACACCTTAGAAGTTACTGGTTTAACTAGGATTACAAGACTATGTTTGGTATGGTCTTAGACTAGAATAAATGACACTCGCAATTGAGAGCGAGGTGCGCTCTGCTCTTCACTATACCCCAATGTCTAGTCCTGAGCTTTCACTTGGTATTAAGCGGGATTAAAAAGGAAACGAGGCCGATGGCCTCACCCCACCCCTTCCCCGCCTCCCTTCCTATCTTAGAGTCCACCATTGTGGAGGCTATAACTCTAAAAATGTGATGATTGTGAGAAGACAAGGTAACGGATTAAGATTAGGACAGGTCCTAGTTCAATCACTAAAACAAAATTAACTATGTCGACCGAAACACCATGCTAATGCCTCTACAATTGAAGACTATAAAATCATGTTAGATATGCTAAACAAAAAAGAAACTGATCATAACTGCGGCAACATAATAGTCAGCAACATCAACGTTGCGTCGCATTTATAAACTCGATCGAAGCTACTCTAAGAAGGTGCACTCATGCAAACAAACAATCGCATATCACTTGGCACAACAATATATGCAAGCAAATCTTCTATCAATCAAAATTCTATGGTTCTCCATACAAGGAGACTAGAATGTGCAACGCCTTAGCGACCTATGATTATAAACCAAAAGAATATAGAGGAAAGAAGAAACAAAGACCACGCTAGAGGCCCAAGCCTCAAACGATCAATCCACAATCATCGCAAGATAGAAAATTGTTTCTGTGGAACTAATTATTAAGAGCTCCTATCAAGAGCCAGCCAAAAAATTGAACCAGGTATTGAATTCATTAACACCAAAGAATCAAGGCTTCAAGGCAATAGCCACTCCAAACCTGGGATTTTTGTCCAAGGCCTTGGTGTCAACCTCGCCAGATATTGTCAGCACCGACTTCGGTATGACTTCATGCTGCAGGAGGGCTCCTAGCTTTCCGTGATTGTTGAGCTTAGCTTTCACTATTGTGTAAATATCAACAGCATATTGTCCTCCCACCGTGAAAGTGTTCTCGTTCGTGGAGAACTTTCTTGTGATCTCTCCCACAGCAGCACTCCTCTTCAACAAATCCATATAATGCACATAAGATGCTCTTATACTGTCTCCCTTGTCGCCCCTGAGAGGTTAGAGAGAGAGAAAGCTGATATTAGAAACGGTTAATACTTACAACAACAGAGTTTAAACTATTGTACATGATACAGGTTACGGTACAAAAAGCTTACAAAATTATTGAAGCAGACTGATCAGGCTTTGTGATACTAATTCCAGCAGTATACTTCGTAAAGTTTCCAGAGGTAGTGTCATAACCCCCTTCTGCACCAAATGCAATGGTTGGGGTTCCAATGGTGGCTGAAAAATCAATGGCTGGGGATTGACTCAACGCAACAGCTGTAGTGAAGGTTGCATGGTCATGGAAGTATTGAACCTCCAACTGCACAATAAAATTGAAAAATGACTATCAGATAGTAATGCACAATTCAAATGTAAACATCGCCTATCCTAAAGATCCCTGATTTTATACCTTGCCAGAGTTGAAATCAGGGGCTTTGAATGAAGCTATAGTTTTTGTGGATGGGACAATCTCATTGATCGTGAAGGTCGTCGAGATCTGCCAAAACAAAGAGAAAACTGCACATGCTTAAAAGAACAAGAGAATTGTTTGTAATATATTCACAGAAAACGACGCAACCCACGTTTGATTCTGTATCAACTTTGACATCAACCACTGTGTTCTTGTACTTGTATTGTGTCAAGATGTCCCCAGTGGAAAGTCCTCCTTTCTTCACTGCTGTTGAGGTGAGGGCCTAAAGGATCCCAAAGAGAAAAAAAAAGATATTGGAACAAAAACAACAATTTATATTATCGCTTAAACAGTTAAAAGGAATAAACTCACACAACAACTTCCAGGAAGAGGCACAAATAAACCAACACTACCACAATCTCAAGGTTGATCCCAATGAAGGGGAAATTTTGAATTAGTCAACTTGAGAATACTCAGAAACCAGCCATCGATTTCTAAATCCATTCTAATACAAGCTTTTAAAGCTTCAAAAGGTTATTACTAAAGCATTTAAATTTTTAACGGCATGAATCTTAAAGCATAGCAGGAAATGGAAATTCTGAGCAATAAACATCTATTCAGATAATAAATGCCAAACTGGTAATTAAAAATGATAGATAATACAAGACATTTCAGGTGTCCCCTTCTTTTTTCTTTTCAGGAAAAAAAAATATTAAGACATTGTTCATGTACAGAAAAGTATACAAAATCTCAAGGTTTACTCTTAAAATTGTTGTACTTTCATCCATTAATCAACCGGGCCAACTGTTTCAATTCTATACCCAAATTCTAAACTCAAGTTTTGAAGCTTCAGTATGATATTACGTGAGATTAAATCACGATGAATCTAAGTAAACATAAATACCATTTCAAATATGTTAATGTAATCATAATGATAGGAATTTCAGAAATAAGATATTCACTCCAGCTTACTAAAGAAGGAAAGAGATGGAATTTCAGAAATCATATCGTTTAATAAGTCAAGATATTCCCTTCATGTATTTAAGAGCTCACTTTTTCTATTAATTAAAAAGGTATTGAAGGTTTTACTAAGCGATTTTTCCTATGTCATTATAAGATGCAGGCACATAAAAGTCTTAAGTCTATAATAACATGAGACAAAGAAAAGAGCTGCACAGGGAGAAATAAAATACAGAGTAACAACTTCAAATTGAACAAAATGCAAAGTAACACACTACACATGTACACACGAATAGGAGGAAGATTGAAAAATGGGGTAACAACAAATGAAACTGTCATGTGAGTAAATGATATTTTTTCACAAAAATCCCAATAGATAAGTACTTAAAATATCGGAAACAATGAAAATTAGATAACCCAGTCTCTCATTTTTCAAGAAAAACAAAGATAAGGAAACACTTAACACTCAACAGCAGAAAAAAAAAACGTCTTCTAACAAAAATTTAGTATTCGAACCTCAAAAACTACTAAGGGCCCGTTTGATAACTATTTCATCTTTGATTTTTACTTTTGTTTTTTTTTTCTGCTTAAATAGAAGAAAAGTGTGTGGGAAAAAGGGGGAATGAAGAATGTGAAGAAAGAAAGGTGAAAGAAATGTGAAAAGAATGCGACACAAAACAAAAACAAAGAACCGAAAACAATTTTTAAGTTGTTTAACTTTCTAGTTCTTGTTTTCACATTATCTCCCCCTCCTCCCTCCCACCACCTCTCACTTTCCTCTTTCCATTGTCATTTCGCCCATACGCTTTCCCTCCATCTCTAGCTCAAAAACCGAAAAATAAAAACTAAAAACGAAATGGCTATCAAAACGAGCCCTAAGTGAATGATTACATCGCACCGAAAAACGCAAAATATAAAATCTAGTTTATGAAACAAAACGTATAAACCGATTTCCTTGGACAGAGAAAAACTATAGTCTACAAAAATGACTCAATTCTCAAATACTTCAGTCTGAATTTCGAACCCGAGACGTAAAAAGCATGCGATTGGCACTATAATCTAGCTAAAACAATCAACACTAGCATAACAACACCGATTCGAACCCTAATTCATGATCCGAAACTATATTTCTCGATTACTCAATTAGCTGTACATATTTTAATTAAATTAGAGCATCGAATGCGTACCACCCCTGCATCGCTGTAGGTGGAGACGGTGAATTTCTGATCGGAGCTGTAGTCCTTGGTCAGAAGATCTGCAACAGAAGCCAAAACGCATCGTTTTAGATGCAAATTACGCGCAATCGAGAGCGCGACAAACAGTAGAAAGATCGCAGAGACAGAGAGAGAGAGAGTGAGAACGATTGCTCACCTTTGGCTTTTTTGCCGATGTCGGTGAAAAGTCCAGGTCCCTTGCTCATCTTTACAGAGGAGAGAGAGTGAGAAATTTTGGTGGGGGAGAAGAGAGAGGGGAAGCGGAATGGAAGAGGAAGAGGGTTTGTTTATTTCGTGGTGGCAAGTTTGTGGTGTGTGATTGACGGTTGTCGTGGTATTCTGCTGACACGTCGCTTGCCAACCGTTGATTTCAATACTCAAAAACCTTCGGGTTGTATTTTGGGAAGAAGAATCAATGATTTGATTTGGTGATTATAGTAAACTTATATGATTTGATGATACGCTTTAAATTAATTATTTGAGAACCCATTACGAAACGTTTTTAAAATAAAACTCTTTGGTTTTATGCTTAGATACGGAAAATAAATTTGAAATTTGAACTAAAATCAAAATTATAAATTGACATATATACACTATTCTTTTTGTTTGTATTCATAAACATAAATATTTAGAATTATGTATAATTTTTTTTTTTTTTGAAATTTAAGACCTTCAATTGTCAAGTTTAAGGACTTGTTTTAAAATGACTGAAAACTCTTTTAGTGAAAGTGTTTTTGGGTTCTAAAAGCATCAGTTATATGCTTATTGTAGTAAACACTTCAAGTGCTTTTTCATTATTCACTTGCATTTTTACTAATGATTGATTGTAAAAGCACTCTCATCAAAAGCACTGTGAACACGAAAGATTCCTTGAAACAAGAAACCAGAATAACGTGTACAAAATAATATTTTTGTGTTTATGATTTTTGGGGTTACGATCTCTCTTAAATTTGGTCCTCTGATTCTATCTCCGTAAGATCTAGATTTGTTGATCCAAGGGCTGTCGAGGCTTGATCTTGGATGAACAGTTGTAAGTTTCTTCAAGGGCCTTCGGGGCTTGATCTTGAATGTTGATGGATGAGCGGATCTTCAAGGGCTTTTGGGCTTGATCTTGAAGAACGGTTGGTTTTCTTCAAGGGCCGTCGAGGCTTGATCTTGAATGAACAGTTGGTTTTCTTCAAGGGCTTTTGGGCTTGATCTTGAAGAATAGATGTGTGGATTTGTTTGTTGATCCAAGGACCGTCGGGGCTTGATCTTGGATGAACAGTTGTTGAACGGATCTTCAAGGGGCGTTGGGCTTGATCTTGAAGAATGGGTGTATGGGTTTGTTGAGGTTGTTGATCCAAAGGGCCGTTGGGGCTTGATCTTAGGATGAACGGATGATGAATGATGAACACTTTCTTCAAGGGGCCGTCGGGGCTTGATCTTGAGTTGGTGGGAGTTCTTCAAGGGCCGTTGGGGCTTGATCTTGAAGGAGAATTTGACGAAGAACGAAGAGTGCTTTCTTGATCCTTCGGAATTCTTGGGAATTTGGATGCTTGAGAGCTTTGGAGTTTCAAAGCTTCAAGGATTTGGGGAATTCTCTTCCAATTTGGGAGTAGAGAAATGTATTTGTGAATTCCTTGATGCTTGATACCTTGATGGAGAAGCCTATTTATAGGCTTTGAGAATGAATCACCACCACAAAATATTTTTTTCCTTTCCAAGCACCATTGCCTAATTTTCCCACTTAATGCAATATTGAAATTGAAGTGGTCTAACTTATGGCCTAATTTCCCACTTAATGCAATATTGAAATTGAAGTGGTGTAACTTATGGCCTAATTTCCCACTTAATGCAATATTGAAATTGAAGTGGTGTAACTTATGGCCTAATTTCCCACTTAATACCATTTTAAACTTGAAATGTGTATGCTTTGTCATTGCCCAAATGAGAAAAACTTTCTTTGATCCGTAATGGATTGAAGTGTGCTTACCTTGTCATTGCCCAACATGAGAAGAAAAACTTGTTTTGATCCTCAATGGATTGAAATGTGCTTGCCTTGTCATTGCCCAAAATGAGAAGAAAAAACTTGTTTAATCCTTCAAGGGTATTTCTTCCTATTTTGTTGAGTCACACGCCATGTGTACAATTTGTACAACACGTGGCGTATGCCATGTATGCCTTGACACGTCAAAACTTTAATGCGTTGGTGAACATTTGTTTTACTGAAATTTCGATGTCTACAAATGCCCCCACTTCAAGGCGCGTCGTAGACATGTGCTTGTCACGTGTAGAAGATGCGTTTTGAAGTCCCTTAATGTAGATGTCAACCCAAGGGCCGTCGAGGCTTGATCTTGAATTGGGCTGGAAATTTCTTCAAGGGCCATTGAGGCTTGATCTTGAGTTTGACTGGAAGATTTTTTGGTTTCCTCCAATCGTTGATTTTCCACAGGCTTAGTCTTGAACTGGGCTGGAAATTTCTTCAAGGGCCATTGAGGCTTGATCTTGAGTTCAACTGGAAGATTTTCTGGTTTCCTCCAATCGTTGATTTTCCTTTGTGCTACTCTTGAACTGGGCAGCAGGAAATTTCTTCAAGGGCCATCGAGGCTTGATCTTGAGTTCGACTGGAAGATTTTCTGGTTTCCTCCAATCGTTGATTTTCCTTTGTGCTACTCTTGAACTGGGCAGCAGGAAATTTCTTCAAGGGCCATCGAGGCTTGATCTTGAGTTCGACTGGAAGATTTTCTGGTTTCCTCCAATCGTTGATTTTCCTTTGTGCTACTCTTGAACTGGGCAGCAGGAAATTTTGGTCTCCCCCGAAGGTCTGAGCTTTACTCTTTTTTTCTGTTTCTTTGTTCAATCTCTCCAATTCGTATTGAAGAGGGTTAGAGGATAGCTCAGCATATGCAGTTGTTGCTTGTCTCCACATGCTTTAATGTATCATTTTCACTTGCCTTACTTGCTCCCCTTTGCAGAAGTGGTCCCTTCTCTGGAAGTGTATCAACCATTGAAGATGACTACTCGAGAGCAACGCTAGGTAAGCAACCAGGGAATAGATTCCAGGCAGTCGGTTCCAGATCGGAAGACTGACTCCAAGTGCCGGCTGATTGCTTCTTTCACTTTGCCATGCGAGTAAGAACAAGGACAAAGGAAAAGACAAGGAAAAAGCATGATATGAGATACCTTTGCTTTCGACCTTGATGATATGAGATACCTTTGCTTTTGAAGAAGCGGCGAATGGATCAGCACATGTATTTGTTGTGCTTGTCTCCACATACTTCAATCTACCGTTTCCTCCTGGGTCATCTGTACTCCAGGCATCTGGTATCTTCTTTGGGGAAGAAGAAAAAATTGAGTATTTCGAAAGGCTTTGCTGGGAGTGCGCCCTCAGAGGTGAGGAAGAGTTGGGCATTTTTTTTTTTTCAGGTCTGCCTTGCCATAAAAGATGAAGGTCGACATATATAGGGATTTCCCAATAGCAAGTGGTGGTTATGTTCTTTTACCCTTGTCGACAAACGTCTCTTCGATTTTTTAACAAGCGTCTCTTCGATTTCTGAGCGAGCGCGTCTTCGAAAAAGTAGTCACGGGTGCGGCTCTGTCACCACGCTTGTTGGCAAAGGCGCGTAGTTGGGATGATAACCTTCACGTGTTTTCAACTTTGTCAGAGATCTTTTGACAAAGTTGAACGCGTTATCTGAAAAGCCGCGAAAGCGTCGCCGAACTTCACGCAGGAAAATCCGATTTTTTGAATCGGTGGTCGTGTCGCCTTGGCTTTTTATAGAGGTATCGATTACCTCCAACATGCACACTTTGAAGATCGCCCGTTTGTGAAAATCGTCTTCGGCCCTTTCTGATTTTACTCCATCCACCTTTCTCTTTTAACCTTTTGACAATGGCTAACCCGTCTAACATTTGCTTAGATTTGAGTCTCAGCAGTGATCCGAGTGCGCCGCGTCAGGTAAATGTATGGTGCCCTTCTTTCTTATCTTCTAATGGCCCTTTGACAGGTGAAGATTCTGTGATGAAGGACGCAACAACAGCTACGATAGTAGCTAGGAACTTCCTCACTCCAAAAGATAGTAGGCTGCTTTCAGAACGGTCCGATGAGTTGGCCGTTCAAGAGTCCCTAACTCTCAGTGTTCAGTGCGCAGGCTCTGTGTCCAACATGGGCCAACGCCTACTTGCTCGATCCCGCCAAGTGGAATCATTGATGGCGGAGGTGGAAACTCTTAAGCAAGAGATCAAACAGCTTAAGCACGAGAATAGAAGTTTGCATGTGCTTGCAAATAACTATTCGACGGGCATGAAGAGGAAGCTTGATGAGCTGCAAGAATCCAGTGGTCGAATTCAAAGTGACCGTCAAAGTGACCGTCAAAGGCTTGCTGCTTTCTTCCAGAGGCACCTTTTTCCTGGCTCATCTAGCGTTCCACCAAGTATTGAGGCCTCTTCTTTGATGCCTCCCGCTTCTGTAGTTTTCCCAAGTAGTGGGGCTTCACGTGAACAACCTTTATGAAAGCTCCATCTCTTTTTTTTTTTTTTTTTTTTTTTTTTGTACGCACTTGTAATTTCTCGGAGATCAATGAACATGCTTTACTTATTTAGTGTATTGTGCTAAATACAGATAAAACATATACATCACCAAGATGTGTTATTTCCTCTTTTTTTTTTCTTTTTTTTTTTTTTTTTTTTTTTTTTTTTTTTTTTGATGATGTGACTGTACTTGAAGTTTTGAAGTTTCAAGTTGCCTACGTACCCTTGGTTGAGGAGGGATCAAGTCATGACGTAGTTCAAATGAGTGATGATTTTTTTTTTTTTTTGATTATTTTGCCGTACACAGTTTATGCTCTTGCGGGCCAGGAGCGTTTGGTGCCGTTTGCAGTTTCAGCTCGTGCAGGCAATGAGCGTTTTGGTGCCGTTTGCAGTTTCAGCTCGTGCAGGCAAGGAGCGTTTGGTGTCACCTTTTAGGCTCGTGCGAACGAGGAGCTTGTGGTGTCGTTTGCAGTTTCAACTCGTGCAGACAAGGAGCTTTTGGTTGTCGCCTTTTAGGCTCGTGCGAACGAGGAGCTTTGGTTGTTGCCTTTTATGCTCATGCGGACCAGGAGCGTTGGTTGTCGCCTTTTAGGCTCGTGCGAACGAGGAGCGTTGGTTGTCGCCTTTTAGGCTCGTGCGAACGAGGAGCGTTGGTTGTCGCCTTTTAGGCTCGTGCGAACGAGGAGCGTTGGTTGTCGCCTTTTAGGCTCGTGCGAACGAGGAGCGTTGGTTGTCGCCTTTTAGGCTCGTGCGAACGAGGAGCGTTGGTTGAATTTGTCAAACGATCTTAGAGAGGCATTCCTTGCAATCTTCATAGCAAGGAGTCTTGACCGAGTGATTGAAGAAGTCTTTGGGGAAGAAATCGCGCATTGTGATGGCAACGGACGATCTTTGTGTCATAACTTCCTCATCCTCAACACTTTCATGTAGCTTTGAAGGTTGACGGTAGCTGCTTTGCCCCCTTTCCGATTGGTGAACTTGTGGAGGAGACCTATGTTTCTTGTGCATTTTCTTTGGAGTGACATAAGTTCATCCTTCAACTTCACTTGACGTGACTGACATGGTTTTGGAGCATGCCCCCAGCGGTTGAGGTGAAGATTTTGAGTTCAAAGAGCCAGAAGTGACGGTGGTATAGTTTGACTTCACCACATCATTAAGATCTAGCTCGATGATCCCTTTCTGAGCTAACTTCATGATGAGATCTTTTAGCACAAAGCACTTTTCCGTCGGATGACCAATGAAGCGGTGGAATTTACAGTACCTTGGACTGTCAGTACGGTTCATCTCTTCCGGCCGTTTGCACTCAGGTAGGTCGATCACCTTTTTGTCAAGCAAGTCTTTCAACATGGCAACCACGTCAGAGTCGGGGAATGGATATGTCTTCTCCTCAAGCTCCTTCAAAGTGCGTCTACGTATCTCTTGATCACGAAAAGCTTCGGTTTGAATCGCCTTGCCTCGTGTATGGGTTTTGACTGGAGTTGTGTTGACCGTCATTGCTTCCTTGGTGGGTTTCCACGCAGCCTTATCCACCTTGGGCCCCAAAACTTTGTCATTCTTGTAGTCGGCGATCTGTTCTTTCTTCTCATGACGGGTGATGCTTAACTCCATATCATGGGCGCGGGTGGCTAACTCCTCAAATGTTCGTGGTTTAATGCCTTGAAGGATGTAGTGTAGTCCCCACTGCATGCCTTGAACGCACATCTCAATGGCAGAGATTTCAGAAAGCCGATCTTTACAATCCAGACTTAAGGAGCGCCATCTATTTATGTAGTTGATGACAGGTTCATCTCTCCACTGTTTCGTACTGGTCAGCTCTAGCATGCTTACAGTACGACGAGTGCTGTAGAAACGGTTGAGGAATTCCCTTTCTAGCTGGTCCCAACTGTTGATAGACTCGGGTTCGAGGTCGGTGTACCAGTCAAAAGCGTTACTTTTCAGCGAACGTACGAACTGTTTGACAAGGTAGTCTCCCTCTGTCCCAGCATTGTTGCAAGTTTCAATGAAATGGGTGACATGTTGCTTCGAGTTGCCTTTTCCATCGAACTGCATGAATTTTGGGGGCTGATAACCCCTTGGCATCTTCAAAGCATCAATCTTCTTGGAGTAAGGCTTTGAGTACAGTACGGAGTCATGCGAGCTTCCTTCGTACTGTGTCTTGACAGTGCTTGCGATCATCTCCTGTAGCTGCTGGATAGAGAGAGATTCCATGAACGCCGTTGCTTGGTCTAGCTTCAGCTTCTCTTCGACTTTCTCCACTGGAGGCTCCTCTTCTTCGTCGACTTCTTTCTTTAATAGGCCAACATTTGAGTCGACTTTCACGTCGGGCAGCGCATCTAGTTGGTTGACAAGTGCGGCAATCTGCAAGTCCTTCTCTTCCACAGTTTGTGTAAGCTTTGCAATTGCTTCGCTCATTTGAGCCAGTTGTTCTTCAACAGAGGTAACGCCGATGGTCATGACTTGTGCAACCAATAGACATGACTTTCCTTCAGACATCCATAGTGCTGATGAAGAACCCCATTGGCCATTTTGGGGTGTCATCTTGTGTGCCTCAATAGCATGCTTTGGTGCCCCCATCAAGGTCAGGTGGATGACCGACTCGCGCCTTTGATGCTGCTCTTGCTTGCTTAGCAGTACCAACTTTGCAGCGGCATGTTGAGAAGTGGTTGTGGCACCAATGGATGCTCCATTTGCGGCGGAAGTGCTTATGCTTCTTCCCTTGGTGGTTGCAAGAACGGCTTGTCCCTTGCTTGATGCCATTGATTTTGGAGGTGTGCTTTGGTTGTTGTCAACTCCGTAACCATGCTCCTTCAACTTCTTTTGAGTTTTGGTGAGGTCACGATCTTTGTCGTTGACGGTGTTTGAAACCTTCTTTCCAAGATTTGAAGAGGAAGCAAAGTCATGCCTAGCCTTTGACATGAGTTCGTAGGCATTTGGGTTAAAGCCTTCTTCGGTCTTCTTAGTTGGAAGAGAGCTTGGTTTCACTTTGACGCCATATTGCGCCTCCAGACGGTTGATGAGTCCGGCGGTTTGCAAGTTTTTCTCCTCTGCAGTCTTTAGCAGCCTTGCAATTGTTTCCTTCATCTGAACCAACTGTTTTTCAATGGAGGTAGTGCCGATAGTCATGACTTGTTCTTTGTTTGAAGCCATGGACTGTGCTTAAATATCTCGAACGGAGACAGAGATGAGAGGTAGAGATGGTCCCACTGGGCGTGCCAAATTTGTGAACACGAAAGATTCCTTGAAACAAGAAACCAGAATAACGTGTACAAAATAATATTTTTGTGTTTATGATTTTTGGGGTTACGATCTCTCTTAAATTTGGTCATCTGATTCTATCTCCGTAAGATCTAGATTTGTTGATCCAAGGGCTGTCGAGGCTTGATCTTGGATGAACAGTTGTAAGTTTCTTCAAGGGCCTTCGGGGCTTGATCTTGAATGTTGATGGATGAGCGGATCTTCAAGGGCTTTTGGGCTTGATCTTGAAGAACGGTTGGTTTTCTTCAAGGGCCGTCGAGGCTTGATCTTGAATGAACAGTTGGTTTTCTTCAAGGGCTTTTGGGCTTGATCTTGAAGAATAGATGTGTGGATTTGTTTGTTGATCCAAGGACCGTCGGGGCTTGATCTTGGATGAACAGTTGTTGAACGGATCTTCAAGGGGCGTTGGGCTTGATCTTGAAGAATGGGTGTATGGGTTTGTTGAGGTTGTTGATCCAAAGGGCCGTTGGGGCTTGATCTTAGGATGAACGGATGATGAATGATGAACACTTTCTTCAAGGGGCCGTCGGGGCTTGATCTTGAGTTGGTGGGAGTTCTTCAAGGGCCGTTGGGGCTTGATCTTGAAGGAGAATTTGACGAAGAACGAAGAGTGCTTTCTTGATCCTTCGGAATTCTTGGGAATTTGGATGCTTGAGAGCTTTGGAGTTTCAAAGCTTCAAGGATTTGGGGAATTCTCTTCCAATTTGGGAGTAGAGAAATGTATTTGTGAATTCCTTGATGCTTGATACCTTGATGGAGAAGCCTATTTATAGGCTTTGAGAATGAATCACCACCACAAAATATTTTTTTCCTTTCCAAGCACCATTGCCTAATTTTCCCACTTAATGCAATATTGAAATTGAAGTGGTCTAACTTATGGCCTAATTTCCCACTTAATGCAATATTGAAATTGAAGTGGTGTAACTTATGGCCTAATTTCCCACTTAATGCAATATTGAAATTGAAGTGGTGTAACTTATGGCCTAATTTCCCACTTAATACCATTTTAAACTTGAAATGTGTATGCTTTGTCATTGCCCAAATGAGAAAAACTTTCTTTGATCCGTAATGGATTGAAGTGTGCTTACCTTGTCATTGCCCAACATGAGAAGAAAAACTTGTTTTGATCCTCAATGGATTGAAATGTGCTTGCCTTGTCATTGCCCAAAATGAGAAGAAAAAACTTGTTTAATCCTTCAAGGGTATTTCTTCCTATTTTGTTGAGTCACACGCCATGTGTACAATTTGTACAACACGTGGCGTATGCCATGTATGCCTTGACACGTCAAAACTTTAATGCGTTGGTGAACATTTGTTTTACTGAAATTTCGATGTCTACAAGCACTTTCAGTAATTTTAAAAGCACTTCCAAACGAATACTAGATTTAATGTTTCAATTCCTATATTCCATGGGCGTGAGTTTAAAAACAAAAATATAAAAACACTCAACCATGAGTGGGCACCACCACCGTGTCACCAACACCTACCATGACCACCACCACCCATCATCACCATCACAGCTACCACCACCACCACCATATATTGTTGTCTCCTCCACCATAGCCACTGCCAACACCCACCATCATCACCTCGGCCATAACCACCACTGTCATTGTTCCCATCGCCTCCACCATTACACACTTTAAATTATGTATTTCAATTTCGTTGTTCCTTATGCTAACCAAACAAGAAATTCACAAATTCTAAAAAATAAATTTCGTTATTTCAATTTTTTGTCGTTTTGGAATTTTTTAACAATCTTAAATTTCCTCGTCTAAAAACAGTGTTAGTGATTTTTACTCTTGTTTCCTTTTATCTCATTGTTGTTGTCTCTTAGTTCATCTTTAATTATGAGCAAATTAGAATATTAGCGCAGGGACCATAATTTGACTCAATTGATTTGATCCTTGAAATACTGTGATTAGTAAACTTATCATAATGTGGAGCAATAATCCTTTTAAGTAACATCGTCAAAACTTCTGAGCAAAATATAGGGTTTAAAGAGGAAAGTAATGAATGTAAGTTCTCAATGCCCAAAATCCATCATTCCACGTTATGATAAGTTCAATGACTAATGCTTATAAATTTTTAATTTAGAAACCAAAGCTCTAAGTTAACTAGAATCAATACACCAGTTTAAAAAAAAAAAAAAAAAAAAATTATTCAATGTAAGTGTCAGAGCCTTTTTCCAAAGGGCTCCTCATTTTTTCCATTTTCTAAAAAAATGGGGACTAGCTGCGGGACTCACTACAAATCGAACTTTAACAATCCCAACTGTTCATATTTGAACTCTTCATTCATAAATCATCCTTGCGAAAAATCAATTTAATCTGAAATCATTTACTCATTTGATTGTCATGATGAAAATTTTAATGTTTCTTAGAACATAATGTTCGTCAATTTATTTGAACTTAATTAGATTCCTTAAATATTTCTGATTTAACTAATATTTTGTAAAAATGATCTATAAAGTGCAAATTAAAAAATAAACGGTTAGGACAGTTGAAGTTTAATATAAATCACTCACAAGTTTCATTGGGCTAAAAGCCACATGAGTAAAAAGCTGATCCAATAAAGAAACACTTGAGACCCAAAAGGAATTAATGTGTTGACTACTAGAATCCAAGATTTCCTACAAGATCATAGAGGGCCTTGAAAAACAAGGCAGAAAAACCCAATTTCGTGGACAAAGATAATCAACATTTCATGCTAGAATTCAAGCAAGGCAAAAAAATAAAATACAATCCAACTGCAATCTGGGTTGGAGAAGCCTCTAGCGGTGCGAGAATACCTTCTTTTAGCAACTGAAAGGAAATTTTCAAAATTATCTCTAAAAAGCGATTCACTCTAGATTATTACTACATTTCCCGCCCCCTCTATTAACATGTCTAGTGTTGGAAAAATTGTGGAGGATTCAAAATGTTGCTAAGTGAGATCACTAGAGCTGCTTCTACTTATGTTTGCCGCCAAGCTAATGGTGTAGCTCATTTTCTTTCCCGCTGTGTTCTTTACGTCGGTTTAGTTTTACCTTGGTTTGAGGAACCCCCAAATTATATTGTTGATTTCTTGTTTGAGTATTGTTTGTAATTTGAGGAGGATTCTTTTCCTGGCCTCTGTTGTTGTATTGATTCACATATCAATTCTGGATTTTGTAATTTGACCCCTATTTTTGCATGAAATTTTATATTTCACAATGTTAAAAAAACATGCTTAAGAGTCCATCGACACAGCTTACAGCTTTGGCTTTTACATAGGATGTTAGTGGGTCCATGCATCTTTATATGTTGTATCTTCTTTCTGAAGGCTATCAAAACAGAAGATTAACAAATTGTTTTAACCCTATCAAAGATGACTAAAAGTTCCAAGTAATTTTCAACGAGTATTTTGTGGTCATTCGTTTATGTTTCTCCTTTTTCTCTACCAAGAAGATGTTTTCACATTAATCTTTAAAAACATAAAAAGTTCGAAACGTCTACATCGTGAAACCAATCTTAGTACAAGTAGAATGGTCACTTGTCAATGATTACTTATACATTAATCTTTGAAAAAAGACTCATATCAATTATTTCTCTTTACTTGTAATTAAGAAGTTTTAAAAATGAATCTTGCAAATAATGATTTCAGCACTAATCTATATATAGTTGACCATTTGTGTGACTTAGGTTAAATCTTCCACCCCTTATATTTTTGTATCAACCAAAAATAAAAGGACCAATCCAACCTTCAAGTTTTTTTTATAAAACCTTATATTTACACTCAGGAGGTGGGAGAATAAATTAGCTTTGAATGATATTCAAATCTAAGATCTCTCACTATCCAAAATCCTATCCCGAACCTAAATAGCATTTCAAACAAGTTTATAAAAAGTTAAAAGTATTTGTAGATTGATTAGGTGCGAATGCACAAGAAAACGCTTAGAATTTTAACTATAATTTCAATGTGCTCTCAATAAAAATGTTTTTAACGAAAACAATTACGAACAGGTTCAACATAAATGTTTTTTTCATGGACCATCGCCCTTAATTAAACTAATAGACTTGAAAGAAGAGGAAGATGGTTGCCAATGCCATGATTACGTTAGTAGACTTTTGGACAAGCTTTTGGTCTTTCCTTATATTCTTGTTCGCGCTAAAGTCGTGGTCCTTTTCTGCCATACGCGTACCCAACGCGGTGTGGTTGTTAGCTTTTTAAATTTCAATTTTATTCTTCACATTCTTTTATCATGTCACGTAACAATATAAAAATCGATTATACTTGAGTGCTAGAAGACACAAAAATTATCTTAACCAACTGACATAACTGACACTTGCTCATTTAAATTTTCTTTAATCAACGATCGAAGTAGATTCAAATGTGTAATCTCTTCCAACATTATTCCACTAGACTAAGAACTAAATTAAAATTGACTAGAATTATTTAATATGGTCTTTATTTATATATTTTTTTTGGATGAATTGCTTCAAACTAAACTCTATTTAACATCCATCACTTGGGACTTGGAAAGAAAAACAAAATACTCCAAAACTTTGCAGTTTTTAGTGTTTGAGTGTTGACCGCGCTGATTGGTCCAAAATAAGCAAACAATTGTGCGGAAGACGACGAAGAACCGCTATTAGCTCTCAAGCCATGCAATTTCCCACCAAAACTTCGGATCCTCAGTCCTTCCTCCTCCACTCAATTTTTTGTATTTTCCGTACACAAATGCGCAGAGAAGAAGAAAACAAACCCTATTTTCTCAGGCCCTCACTTCACAATGCGTCTCCTTTTTCCCAGAAATGCTACTGAAACTTCCTTTCTTCCAAAGTTGATTTTCTACGCGTTTTGCTTATATATATATATATATATATATATGCATGTGTGTTTAGTCTGTATGAGGAGGTTGAAATAAATCAAAATAATTAATTACTTGGTTAAGAAGCGAAAGAAAGGTAGTTAAGTTAGTTGGGCGATGGAGAGCTATTTGCAAGAATTCGGGGAAGTCAAGGCGAAGGGCTCGTCGGAAGAAACGTTGCAGAAATGGAGGAGCCTTTGCAGCGTTGTTAAGAACCCGAAACGGCGGTTTCGCTTCACTGCCAATCTTTCCAAGCGTTTCGAGGCCGCTGCTATGCGCCGTACCAATCAGGTCTTTATTTCATCTCACCTCTGTCATGCTTCTTCTTTTTCTTGTTAGAAATACCTCATCTGTCAGTCGATGCATATTGATATAACGCTCAAGTGCTAATTAGGTAATAAATTAATATGACGCTAACAGCACATTCTATGTTACAATTCCCATGATTTTTCATGACCTCGATCATTTCTGCAAAAACTCATCTAAATTGGAAATCAATTGGCCGTTTGATGATGATCATGTTATATTATTGGGAGTTTTCATGAAAAGGACGTTACGATTCCCATGATTTTTCATGCCCTCGATCAGACATCGATCATTTCTGCAATAACTCATCTAAATTGGAAATCAGTTGGCCGTTTGATGATGATCATGTCATATTATTGGGAGCTTTCATGAAAAGGACGTTATGATTCCCATGATTTTTCATGCCCTCGATCAGACATCTATCATTTATGCAATAACTCATCTAAATTGGAACTCAATTGGCCGTTTGATGGCAATCATATTATATTATTGGGAGTTTTCATGAAAAAGACTTGAGTTAAGTTTAATTTAATAAAAAACCGTGCTATAATTTTATTTAATGAAAAAAATCTTAAATTTTAATGAAAAACCCTTAACTTTTAATAAAGGGGACAAAAGAACTTAAAATTTTTTATGAAGAAGACACAATTTTAATATTTAAAAAAAAATTAAAAAAAATAATAATAACCTGACTCGCCTAGATCACAAACACTATTTATGAAACAGTACTACACTGTTTATGAACTATTTATGAAACTGAACACTATTTATGAAACCAAACGGTACTACACTAGTTATTGTCCAGATTCATAAATAGTGCCTAGTTCTTGATTCACATTTGTGAATAATGCTTAGTTATTGGGTCACGTTTCCTAAACAGTGTATAGTAATTGATGCAGTTTCATAAATAATGCCTAGTTCTTGGTCCACTTTCATAAATAATGCCTAGTTCTTGGTCCACTTTCATATATAATGTCTAGTTCTTGGTCATGTTTCATAAATAGTGTCTAGTTTTTTGTCCAATTTCATAAATAGTGCATGGTAATTGATACTGTTTCATAAATAGTGTCGTTTTTTTTTGTGTAGTTTCATAAATAATGTCTCTTTCTTGGTCCAGTCTTTTATATTAAACTCTTTCAATTTTTTTATATTTTCTAATCTAACAAAGAACCAATTAGAACCGGAGGTAATTGAAAATTCATATGGTTCACAACTCAAAGTTTTTTTTGGAGTTCCATATGTTATGTTAATGAACTCCACAAGTTCTCTCTAAGAATGCTTTTATATTTTCTTCCAAAAAAAAAACCCCTTCTCCTGCAAGTTTTTTTTTTTAATGAATCCCCTTTCTCCTGCCATCAATCACTCCACATAAATTTTTTTTTTAAAAAGTTGCCGCATACATTTTAAATGGATAAAATTAAAAAAAAAACTCCATAGAAGCAAATACATAAGCTGGGAAAAAGCACCAGCACACCAAACCAAACAAAATCTGGGAAAAAACGCTGTGCAATTGCATGCGCGTAGTTAGGTTTTTTTGTTTTCTTTTTTCTTGTTTTTATTATTAAATAAAGTTATAGGGTGATTTTTTTTTTGTTCAAATTCAATGTTTTGAAATCATTTTCATTAGTTTTACTTGTATTATTTTTACCGGAAAAACTATGTTCATATATTTTTTACTCACCATTTTGCAGGAGAAATTGAGGATTGCTGTTTTGGTTTCAAAAGCTGCATTTCAATTTATTCAAGGCGAGTCTCATTGGCTTTAAAGATAAACACCATCAATTCATCACATAACAAGGCATGGTGATTTTATGCCTGTACTAAATTTCTAATGTGTGCAGGTGTGCAACCAAGTGACTACGTCGTACCCAAGGAAGTTACAGACGCAGGTTTTCATATTTGTGCAGATGAATTGGGATCCATTGTTGAAGGCCATGATGTAAAGAAGCTCAAATTTCATGGCGGGGTAAGCGGCATCGCAGAAAAGATCTCCACATGTGTAAAAGATGGGCTCAACACCGAATCTGACTTGCACGCTCGAAGACAGGAGATTTATGGAATCAATAAATTTACGGAGAGTGAGCAACGGGGTTTCTTTATATTTGTTTGGGAAGCCCTTCAGGATATGACTCTTATGATCCTCGGAGTGTGCGCTTTCGTGTCTTTGATAGTTGGGATAGCAATGGAAGGGTGGCCAGTTGGAGCACATGATGGACTTGGAATTGTTGCGAGTATCCTGTTGGTTGTTCTTGTCACAGCAACAAGTGATTACCGCCAATCGCTGCAGTTCAAGGACTTGGACAAGGAGAAAAAGAAGATTGCTATGCAAGTAACAAGAAATGGATATAGGCAGAAAATGTCAATCTATGATTTACTGCCTGGTGATATTGTGCATCTTTCTATTGGAGACCAGGTGCCAGCAGATGGGCTATTCGTATCAGGATTCTCCGTGTTGATTGACGAATCGAGCTTAACTGGTGAGAGTGAGCCAATAATGGTAACTGCTGAAAACCCTTTTCTTCTTTCCGGCACTAAGGTCCAAGACGGATCATGCAAGATGATGGTTACAACAGTTGGGATGAGAACCCAATGGGGTAAATTGATGGCGACTCTGAGCGAAGGAGGAGATGATGAAACCCCATTGCAGGTGAAGTTGAATGGAGTGGCAACCATTATTGGAAAGATAGGACTTTTCTTTGCCGTCGTGACTTTTGCAGTTATGATGCAAGGATTGTTTAGTCGAAAACTGGCTGAGGGGACACACTGGAGATGGAATGGAGATGATGCAAAGCAAATGTTGGAATTCTTTGCTATTGCAGTAACAATTGTTGTTGTTGCTGTCCCGGAGGGGCTGCCGCTGTCTGTGACATTGAGCCTTGCCTTTGCCATGAAGAAGATGATGAACGATAAAGCACTCGTTCGTCATCTCGCAGCTTGTGAGACTATGGGATCAGCCACAAACATTTGCAGTGACAAAACTGGGACACTAACAACCAACCGCATGACCGTTGTGAAATCTTGCATTTGCATGAATGTCAAGGAGGTGAGTAAACCCAATGAGGCCTCTAGCTTGTTCTCTGATCTTCCGGAGTCTGCTAAGAAACTTTTGGTACAATCGATCTTTAACAACACCGGTGGAGAAGTTGTGGTTAACAAAGCCGGAAAGCATGAGCTATTGGGAACACCTACAGATACTGCTTTGTTGGAATTTGGATTGTCAATTGGTGGAAATTTCCAAGCAGAGAGACAAGCTTCTAAACTTGTTAAAGTTGAGCCATTCAACTCAACGAAGAAACGGATGGCGGTAATCTTGGAGCTTCCTGAAGGAGGTTTGATAGCGCACACCAAAGGTGCCTCCGAAGTAGTTCTGGCCAGCTGCGAAAAGGTGATCAACTCAAATGGTGAAATTGTTCCCCTTGATGAAGCATCCCTCAACCATCTCAAAGTTACCATTGAGCAGTTTGCTTGTGAGGCTCTTCGAACTCTATGTCTTGCGTATACAGAACTAGAAACTGGTTTCTCTCCTGAGAATCCCATTCCTGTTTCTGGTTATACCTGTATAGGAATTGTGGGAATTAAGGATCCTGTTCGTCCCGGTGTCAAGGAGTCTGTTGCAATCTGCCGTTCAGCGGGCATCACAGTAAGAATGGTCACCGGAGACAATATAAATACTGCAAAGGCTATCGCAAGGGAATGTGGGATTCTTACCGATGATGGCATAGCCATTGAAGGTCCGGAGTTCAGGGAGAAGAATCAGGAAGAATTGCTTTCTCTGATTCCTAAAATTCAGGTACTATCTCCATTTCTTTCAAGGAACATAACGGCTCGGATTTGCTTCTTACTGACTACTTACTATAGTTTATGAATCTGTGACACTGAAATTTGAGCCCTCGTGTAGGTGATGGCTCGATCTTCACCTCTGGACAAGCATACACTGGTGAAGCACTTGCGGACCACATTTGATGAAGTTGTTGCTGTAACCGGTGATGGAACAAATGATGCCCCAGCGCTTCACGAGGCAGATATTGGACTAGCCATGGGGATTGCTGGAACTGAGGTGAGTACTTACGCTTTGCAAGTGCAAAATTATATGACTCTTCGCATTGGTGGATACTGGATACCACCATATCCCTTTTGTTTCTTGATCAAGAAGAAAACGATACAGTTTAGGCCCTTAACAAATCATATTTCACCTGCTTTCAGGTGGCTAAAGAGAGTGCTGATGTTATAATTCTGGACGATAATTTCTCAACAATCGTGACAGTGGCAAAATGGGGACGCTCGGTTTACATCAACATTCAAAAATTTGTGCAGTTCCAGCTGACTGTCAATATAGTTGCATTGATCGTGAACTTCTCCTCGGCTTGCTTGACAGGTTAGCAGGCTCGCATTTTGATTTGTTTGTCTGCTTCTGTAATGAAATTCGCCATATTTTACTATCCATCGTAGAATCATTTCTCACTTCTTGTGCATCTGCATAAATCATCGTTCTTCAGGGAGTGCTCCTCTCACAGCTGTGCAGCTATTGTGGGTCAACATGATCATGGACACGTTAGGCGCCCTTGCACTTGCAACTGAGCCTCCGAATAATGACCTAATGAAGCATCCGCCGGTTGGAAAGAGACAGAATTTTATCAACAATGTAATGTGGAGGAACATTTTAGGGCAGTCTTTATATCAGTTTACGGTGATTTGGTTCCTTCAGGCAAAAGGAGAAGCCATGTTTGGTCTATACGGACCAGATTCTCATGTGATCCTCAACACTCTGATTTTCAACACATTTGTGTTTTGTCAGGTAATCTTTTCTAAAAGTTCTCGTACAAGGAGGACTACTGCTGGCGATTTTTTACTCCTACGGAGGGTGACCTGATTCTGGTTTTGCAGGTTTTCAACGAGATTAGCTCGCGCAACATGGAGGAAATAGATGTCTTCAAGGGCATATTGGATAACTATGTCTTCGTCGGAGTCCTCAGTTCCACAGTTGTGTTCCAAATCATTATTATCGAGTTCCTGGGAAAATTTGCAAGCACAGCACCGCTCACCTTGACACAATGGTTTACCACTGTATTCATCGGATTTTTAGGGATGCCGATTGCTGCTGGTTTAAAGATGTTTCCTGTTTGAACTACAAAACATTTAGAGATTAGTAATAAAAAAAAATTTAAAAAAAAAACAAAGTTAGGGACCTTAGAAGCGTTAACTGAAAATTTGAGGACATCTCAACCCCTTAGGTTTTCCTTCAAGTTTGACATGGTGATACACAAGGTTGGTCTCCTGTATCTTTGCCAGCCTTGTAATTCATCGACTTTATTTTCTCATCGTTATGTAACTAGTTTTTTGTTCTGGCAACAATTTGTTCTACTTTCCGTGCCATTCTCTTTTCTGTGCATTTGCCTGTTTGTGAATCATATTATCATAAGTCATAACTTCAAAGTGAAATAATTTCTAAGATTTTGAAGAAAGCCTGGATCATACAAACAAGTTCACTTGAGAATCTAACTGTTCCAAGAGTTGTAAAAGGAAAACTCGATAAAATCTTCGACTGATTAAAAACAGTGAGCTCAGAGAGAGAGAGAGAGAGAGAGAGAGAGAAAGGGTTGTTAATTGGAAAAGCTGGGCAGAGGATCCAACTTCTTGAATCTGGGGAGCGGAACTTCATGGATAATACCAGCATTGGTTCAACTTTGGCCTATCGGAACTCCCTTACACGCTGCTGCTGCTGGCTTTCTGCAAGGGCTAGATGGACGAATGCACGTCCTAAATTCGCCCTGGTCGTCATTGTGCTTTTGCAGCTCAAGCTTACAGG
Organism: Pyrus communis; assembly: GCF_041283825.1. NCBI lineage: Eukaryota > Viridiplantae > Streptophyta > Magnoliopsida > Rosales > Rosaceae > Pyrus > Pyrus communis. Next base: position 17,470,506 of record NC_142566.1, read on the forward strand.
AGCATGATAGTAAGTCCGCCAGTCTTATGGCGTGGATGAAGTAACAAAGCCTCTATGCCAATGTGGGCGTAGCGATATTGACTAGAGGGGATGCGCTCCCTTGGTATTCGCATCTATGTTGGTTTAGATTACTTCGAAGTTAAACATCTCTTGTATTAATAAAAGTAAAAATACGAAAGTCACCATACGAATCCTCTGCTAAATTGCTGTTTGCCAAGAAGATTACAGATTCATACCGAAAATCTAACAAGATAAACATTACATACCAAGGTAAGGTAGTAACGCCACTACACGAACGCAAGATACAAAAATAAACGGTCGTTTCTAGTCTGACGAATTCTCTCAAGATTGCATGGCATTAGTATCATCGTCGTTGCCTTCCTCACTGAACATGTACTGACTCTGATACTCCATCAAGTATTGTGTTGATCTCTTCACATCCAGAAACAGATGGTAAACTCGGTTAATATCCTCCATCTCCACAATATTTCCCTTCCGCTTTTGGCATGCCAACGAAGATGCTGTTATGAGATGGATAGCATATCTCAAGGATGCATCAACACCAATCTTCGTCAACAGATGCTTTGCTTCTTCAGACATCTCGACTTCTTCTTCTTTGCATCTGATGTTCAGAATCTTACTAATTTCATCCTCTGTGTAAGGCTGGGTGGTAATAATTAGCAGTCGATCAAGGAGATCAATAGGAATTCCATGGGGGGATTTATAATTTGTGCCTCTGATTGTAGTGATTCCTCTGTTGGTAGCAACAACTAATATGGGAGCCATCTCATTCTCCAATGCACGATTCAAAAATGAAAAGCACTCAATGTCAAGCATGTGCACCTCATCGATAAAGAGTACGCCTGGCACAATCTCTGCCTTCCCTTCCTCTCTCCACTCTGCTACCTTTGTGTCGATTTGTTCTCTAACTTCTGAACGGATTTCACCAGTATCACCAGTGAAGAGAGCCAGAAATCCCTGTGTTCTGGAAGAGAGATATAATTAAATCAGATAACAAAATATCACGTTAATCCACAGCCAATACTGAGTCTAAAGTAGAGAACAACCCCCCATCCCCATCACCAAAGAAAAAAAAAACCCCTCTCAACTTCCAAGCCAGGATATATTTGTTAAATTTGAACAGACTTTAATTACGGGTGCAAGTTGCAATGTGTGCTTTTATACAGAAACCAAACAGAATTCACTCGAAACATAAAGCAACAAAGCAGGCACAGCTCACACGATCACAATAAAACCACCAAACACAAGCTTATAGATTGATAAATTTTGAAGACATTGTCTAGAGATTTATGTTTCTGTGTGCCTATGAGAGAAGCCATTCTACTCCACACATATTACATCAAACCTTAATAACCCGAAAAACTAATAGTTAGATAAAATTCTATAACTTCTAAGCATGTAAGATACAAATACTTCTCTCTTGCGAATTCTAAGATGTAAGATAGATACAGAGTTCTGTTATATTCTGATCTAACCCGCAATTATAAGTGACTAAAAAAAGTACTGAGTAATGAGATAAATACTGGAACCCCTTTATAGCAACAGAAAAAGTTCAATGTTTCACCCAAATCCGGCAGCAAGTTTGGGTTCAAGCTTCAAAAAAGACAGATTCTGATGTATCCTTTAAGTTTCTTAAGGTTAAAACTTTCTGAGTTTGGTAAGAAGGTGACTGAATGAAGGTTTTCCTAGGAGTGTTGTAACAAATAAACCCATCCAAGAAATGTAGGCACCAATAGATGCAAGCAGCTGTGTATTCAAAGCAAGTTTGCCTGGAAGGTGGCCCGATGAAAATGCTGATGTTAGAGAAGGGCCTCTTGGAAAGGCTAAATCCTATGCCAATTCCCCTCTTCTCCCCTTCTCACATGGTTCATTAAAACAAAAATTGAAAATTAAAGAAATGTGTGAAGCTCCTCAAATAGAAAACTCACAACAGGCGGCCAGTAAGCTTCTCAACTATTTGATTTGGCTGTAATCACTTTGGCAATTCAAGATTTGTTTTTCAAACCCTTCTCTTGGTACATGTAGCTTTATACAACCTGCATATGCTTTTTTAAAAAAACAGGAAACTATTTTCTCTACTTGATGCACATAAATAGTTGAAAATTAGTGAGGAGAGGAGCTCCTGCTTTCTAACTTCCAAATGAGTCGAACCTACTACTCAATTAAAGTCCAAATAAATCACAGCTGAGATACGTAACATCCAACTCGGACACAAACCGATTCTTAGCACTTTACAACACTGATAACTACATCATATAATGCATCCATAGATCACCATCCTCAACTGTAGACTGACAGGGAGTAAAAGGTAGCATTAGCTAGTTCTTGGGGTGAAGAAGGACAAAAAAGGGGTCGAGCTTCTTTGTACAAAAGTAACTTCTAAGAAAGGAATGCCCTTATCATTCACTAATGTATAACAACTTAGCAAGCTAATTGCAAATTTCCATTAACCCCCCAAAAACTGCAACTTTCCCAAGATTATATGATTGCCGAAACTCATGAACTTATAGTTCACCATGCTCTCGAAATTAAGACAACGACAAACACAAGCCGACAGTTGTAAGTACCTGCTGTTGATGACATCAATCTCATGAAGTGTGACGCAATGCACGACCTCCTTGCGCTTCTGCAACTCCCCGTCCGGGCACTGCATAAACTTAACCTGCGGTCCCATGGCATCGTAGTCCCTTGACCTTGAAATCGACCTACCAAGCTTAGTAATTTTCCCAGAAGCTTTATCAATGGCAATCACATCCCCACTTTGCACCTTCTCCTTTCCCAAAGCCTCAATCATCTTCGCCCCCAAGTCATACACGGTCTCCATCTCCGTCGTCTTCAACGTCAATTTCCCCGTCTTCGAAGCCGCTCCGGCCACCGCAGGCCGGTCAATTTGAACCTCCACGACCTCGCCTTCGATAATCTCAGTCTCTTCCTTGATTCGAACCCCAATAGCTTTCCTAAAAGCTTGCATTAGGGCTTCGGTCTTCGACATCTCCAGAGAAAAGAGCTCGCTTCCGGCCAACATCGCGAACGGGGTTTCGAGGCCGAGCGACTTCGCCATGCCCATGGCGATGGCGGTCTTGCCGGTTCCAGGCTGACCCGCCAGAAGAACGGCCCGACCCGCGATTTTTCCTTCCTTGATCATCTGGAGAATGACGCCAGCGGCCTTTCGGGCGGAAGTCTGGCCCACCATGCCTTCGGAGACGTCGCGTGCTTCTAGAGCAGAGTCGAGGCCGAGACCACGGATGTGGGAGTGTGCGCCTATGCGCTCTATTCGGGTCAGGTCTCGACTCTCTGAGAGCTTGAGCTCCGCCATGGCTGAAAAGTGATGGTGGTGTGGAGCAGAGCGGCTTCAAGGGCTTCAAGGGTTTTGTTCAAGCGGGGATACAAAAAATGTGGGGGCGAAAGATTTAAGATTCGCGGGTCATCAAATTACAATTCTCTACCTTAAAATGTTGTTTAGAGTCGTACACTATTTTTTTTATTTTTCTTACATTCTTGTTAAATTTTTATTCATTGATTTATTTTAATTTATTTTATTCGACAGTTAAAAATTAATAATAATTCAATCATTAATTATAAATAAATTAAAGATGACCCATTTATAATAATATGAAGTATAATTAAAAATAATATGAATATAATTTATAAACTATAAGCTAAGATGACATATTTATCACATAACATAACTACAGAATCTTAGGAATCCAAATAGAAAAGTAATTAATTAAATAAATAACAAAATATTTATAAAATCCTAAACTATTAAAATCTGTTTTTTTTTTTTTTTTTTTTTAACATAATGATATTAACTATATTAAAGGAAAGGGGATGGGTTAAGCCTCATACTATGGTTCAAATTCATCTTTGACAAAAATCGAACCTAAGATCTCTAACTTACAAGTGAAGAGGAATACCACTGGACCATTAAACTATTAAAATCTGATTTAAACATGATAAACGACATAATTGGCTCATGTTAACTAAGCTCATTACAAGGGGAGGAGTCTTGTAGAGCTCGTGTAATAAACATACCACCATGAATTTCGTGCTCAGCATTATCAGCTATCGAAGCTACCAAAAATAATGGAGTAGACATAGGAGATGCTGGTAACACACACGTATACAAAATTAAAATACTCACTAGGAGAGACTCATACATACTCTCCACGTACCTAAGAGAGAGAGGGGCTACAACCGGCCCCAAAGCCCTGGAAGTGGCTCAAAAACCTTCCAATGTAAACGCTGAATAAAGAATGAAAAAAAATGATAGAGAAGATTTAACTGCTGCAATTCGGTAACTTAGAATTACATATTGGTGGTGTTATCCACACACTCATTTTTATCTTCCATACACTCCTAATTTTCGACCGTCGGATCGAATGAATTGAAAATGATCAAAGGACAAAAATTAACAGAAGGGGTGTGTGAAAGGTAAAAAAAAAAAAAAAAAAGGGCCTGTAGATAGCACCATCTTTACGGAAATGACTTCAATATCAATCTTCTACTTGTAAGTGGAGTTCTTAGATTCGAATATCGTTATTCGTATCGATAACAATCTTTTACCCCTAAGTGTAAACTTATATATGATTGTATAAAAAAAATTTACTACAGTTCTAATAGGTATTAGATGAGACTACATTAATATCTCCTATGGAATTCGATTTATATATGTAAGATACCTCTTTTATGACTAGGATGTGGTTAGTTTTGTTATTTGAAAAGTAATGTTATACTTACCACATTTTTCATACCATATTTGTATCATCTCTTTAATAGAGGTAATGCTGCTAACATATGTGGATCTCATCTTTATTAGAAAAATAGTAAAAATATGGTATGAAAAATATGGTAGAAGTGGTATTTTTGTATTTTGAAAAAAGAAAAAGCTTTAATCCCTGAAAATAGAAAGTAGTAAACTCAGTTTTTTTTTATCTTATAAACCCTAAACATCTGATTTCGAGTTTCTATCAAATTTTCTTTTTAATCTAATAGACGAGCAGGTCTCTTGCTCACTAACACCGCATCATCACTTAATAGTTAACTGAACAGATTTTTTTAACAATTATATGAAAAATTCAAATGAAATAATAACTAAATGTATTGTATTAAAATGTTTTAAAAATATTATATGAGATTGCAATTGCATCCAAAATTGATGAAGTGAAGTATAATTTACCCTTAATTTATTCACTAGCCTCTTTGCACGCACTAACGTGCATGCAAGAGGCATTTTTGCATTACAGACGCTACGTGCCCCCCTAAAGGTGTATTGTGTTTTTTTTTTTTTCATTGTAATTGTCAAGATATATTTTAAATGTATTGTGCAAAGAGGAAATTTTTCTTTATCATGCACGTCCTTAAAAGTTGTCATGTTTTTCGTTTTCACTTTGCGTAAAGTAATGATTTAAATGTTATTCATGCAATTGTCAAACAACATGGGATTTTGGATGCAAGTTCCTACCTAAAGTTCATGAACAATAGTAAGTAGATGTGAATAAAAAAAGAGTAGATGAAAACATTAAGTACTCGTAGCAACATACAAAACAACTTAAATGTCAAAATATAAAACCTACATCACAACATGTACATTATTCACAATACCCATGAAGTCTATATGTCACTGTTTCTTTTGAAAAGAAAATTGACATCAATGCTGCAATTTCCGCCCATTTGTTCCTGATTGACGCTTCAATTTTTCATTGCCAATCTACAAACAATAGTGAGAAAATTAAAAAATCAAATAAAAACTCACGTTTTATGTTTTTAGGGAATAAATTATACTTTTTAAGTTAGTCTTGAGTTTTGAAAATAGTCCTACCAAATAAGTTTTTAAGGCCTAAAACTTGAAAATTGTATTTGAGTTTAAAAAGTTGAATTCAAGTAGAGCACCAAACAAGTCCTAAACTTTTTGCCATCTGCATATTAAAACCCTATATAATATGCAATATTTTTATCAAAATAATATGCAGTGTAAATTAACACAATAATATGAACCCTTGATTATGATAACCTTTGTTCTTTGATTCGTGTTAATAAATACAAACTAAAATTTACTTAGAGATACTGAATACAAACTCATATAAACTAACTTACATTGAATCCGTCAGCATAACAAATAGTAAAAATAAAAAATAAAAAATAAAAATAAAAATAAAAAAATCCTCAAAACTGAATAGGTAAAGTTGAGATTTACCCAAAATAGTCAAAGCCTTGAACTCTGTTTCTTGTCCAATGGTTGCAATTAGCACGCATATAATCGTCCGGAGCCTATAACAAAATAAAGGAGAGAGAATGAAAAAAAACTAAAAAAAGCAAGAAGCTTTTCACTATAAAATAGAATTTGAGATATGAGATTTTACCCAAGATGGATATGAATGGTTGGCAAAAGCCTTTTGTGTCAAGAATCTTCCCAAATTAATTCAAACAGTATAACACAGTCTCGCGCTTCCAATTGGGCTGAAACTGGAACTCTGATACTAATTGGAATAAAATTCATGTGAGTTTCATGTGAGCATGTGGGAGATTGAAAATCGAAAATAGCAGTTTAAAACTAAACAGTGTTATCGCTCCTCCATATAACTGCAAAGAATGTGTTGTTAATGCTGAAAACGTGGAGGAGATTATGTCGTTCTTTTCCTTTTGAAATTCTGATGGAGAAAGACACTTTTTTTTTTTTTTTTTGGGAAACTGTGGAATTCATTACCTGGGTGAAGATGCCAAACATAACAGGGAAAGCCTACAACGAGGCAAGTAGACAACAAAGCAAAATAAATATGTCAAATAGCAGAGGGAGTTACAAGAAAGACGCCATACCCAAGCTATCGCGTCGCCCCCTCCACTGCCCCTATTACATTACGGAGGACATGGTAAACCATCATTTTGAAGCATATGTACTAACAAAGATGAGGTTTGTTGACCCAGGAAACATCACACATCTCCGCACACCCCTACGACCACATCTCCGCACACCGCTGCGACGCCAACCAGTCTGCCGCCATGTTGGCTAATCTTTGAGTCCAAAACCAGCAACAGTACTGTACTGGAAAGACTCCCCTAACTGTTTAGCTTTCATTATGAAAGGGTAGGCCTCCCATCTGCCATTTTCAAGCAAATTCGAAAGACAACAAATGGAATCATAGGAATCAGATTCAACGATAACCTTTCGAAGCCCTATCACCCTACCAAACTCACAACCTTTGAGGATGGCCATGGCTTCAACTACACCCACACACGGAGCCTGAATGGCATGCCTGATCGCTACCATGAAAGAGCCCCCAGTATCCCACATAACAATCCCCACGAACCCAAAGCTCGTCGGAGCCGACCAACTGGCATCAACATTAATTTTTGTATACGGTGTGGCAAAAGGGGACCACCAGGATGATCGATCAGCCACCATCACTAGCTCAGGTAGCTCCGTATTCCTTCAGACTGCTTCAAAAAATGCTCTAGCCAAGTTGGTGATTGCATATAGGACATGTGTGGGATTGATTTGCCTTTGATTGTACACAAGGTTGCACCTAGCTTTCCATATATGCCAGCATGAAAAGGCTACATACAATAGTAAGGACATACGATTACCACTAGTACCAACATGCTAGTTTGAGAGTGAGTATAACCACTTCATCTAATTCGAGACATCAATCCTGTCAATCTTGAGATTAAGGATCCTTCCAAACCAGATGGTCTCCACTCATAGGCATAATAAGAGTAAATGTTCGATCGACTCCTCCTGGTTGTGGCATATCAAGCATGTCGGGTTAGGGGCAGAACGCCGTTTATACAAATTTTCCATCGTGGCCAATGCTTTGTGTAGGGTTTTCCACAAAAAATTATGGATTTTTGCCAGGGTTTGAAGCTTCCATATAAACTTCCAAACCCGACTCGGGGTAACTCGGGATAAAGATGGGTGATGTAGCACTGAGCAACCTCCATTTTTGGTCGCTGGCCATATAAACCTATCCCCACACATAGAGTCGCCAATATGCATATCACTGATGGCATTAAGATCCTCCATAGATAAGAAAGGTTGAAGGGAGTCGAGTTCCCAAGTTCTAGTACTTAGACAAATAAAAGTCTCCACCCGAGTATCCATGGTGACCGGCACCTCACCACCTAGAATGGGATGGCCCAAATGGAGGGATGGGAGTTACCTGTCAACCCAGATCTGCACATTCTGCCGGTTCATGATTTACCAATGCGACATCTTCAACAATATATCTCTTCCCACTAATAAGCTGGTACAAGCCCATGATGTTCAGCTTCCCCGTTGTGCATCAAGAAAAAAACAATGTGGGAAGTACCTAGCCTTGAGAACCGAAGCCCATAATGAATTCGGTTTCGTGATCAACCTCCAACATTGCTTGGCAAGGAGAGCGTCAGTAAAGGTTTCAAAGTTCGTGAAATCCATACCCCTTTCCTGCTTCGGAAGGCCAAACGCATTTTTTGATACCCAATGAATTTTTCGCTCCTAATTTCTCTACCCCCACTAGAACCCAGAAATCATGGAGTCCAACTTGTTACAGATAACATCCAGAAACTTAAATAAATTCATCGAGTACACTAGAATAGCTTAAGCTACAACCTTGATCATCACCTCTTTGCCATCTTGTGATAGAGTGCACTGCTTCCAACCTTGGACTTTCCCCATCATTAGACCTTTCACATAAGTGAGCCCACGACATTTAGAACAGCCCCATATAGTTGGAACTCCTGAGTAGGTCCTCGGATCGGAAACCACCGGTATACCTAGAACAATCCCCAGCTCCTCCGCAACTTCCATAGGGGTATTGGCACTAAAAAATACAAACAATTTCTGAAGATTCACCGCCTGGCCAGAAGCTGAGCAGCAAGTCTCAAATAATCGACCCAAGTTATGGCAATTCACCTTGTTAGCTTTCAAAAAGATTAGGGTGCCATCAGCAAAGAAAATATGGGATATGGACGGGCCACGAGTGCTCATCCAAACCTTCTGCATCTACTTGGTATCAATGGTTCTACTAATCATCTTTGACAAAACATCATTGACCATCAAAAACAAATACGGGGAGAGTGGGTCACCTCGCCTTAAACCTCTCGAATGAGCAAATTTATTACCCAGTTGATCGTTGAGGATCACAGCAAAATTAACCGAACTCACACACCCCATGATAAGCCTCCGCCAGCAAGGGTAAAACCCCATCTTCTCCATTACGAAGTCATTTCCACACGGTCATATATTTTGTGCATATCAAGCTTGATGCCGAGTTCAAACTTGCACTTCATTTTTCTAAGCTTAAGGAAGTGGAATAACTCATGCGTAATCCCAATGTTGTCCTGGATTTTTCGTCCCCTAACAAACGCATTCTACATGGGAGAAATAAGACTCAGAAGTAAAGGTTTTAGTTTATTAGTTAAACCCTTGGAGAGTACTTTGTAGGAAAAGTTGCATAAACTAATAGGCCGGAATTGAGAGACCAACTCCAAGTTCGGGACTTTTAGGATCAACACAATGTGAGTCGCATTGAGTTGCCGAGGACAGGTATCACCAGTCGTTAAGAACAAGACAAGCTTATTAACTTATTTTACAATATTGTCCCAAAATGAATAGTAAAAAACTCCTTGAAACCATCCAGTCCCGAGGCCCTTAGGCCGCCCATTTGCCAAGCAGCCTCTCTAATTTCCTCCTCCGTGATCGGCATTAGCAATGATTGATTCATAAAATCAGTGACTGCTAGGGTGATGCATTCCAAAACCTGCCCCCAGTCCCTCTGCCCTGACAATGTAAAGAGCTTGATAAAGTAGTCATCAATCAACTGATTCACACGGCTTGGGTTGTCCTCATATACTCCGTCTTCCGTCTTTATATTCTCCACTTTGTTCCTTCTTCACCTTTGCAAAGTAGATTGATGAAAGAACGCGATATTGGCATCATCTTGACGGAGCCATTTAACCCAAGACCGTTGTTGCCAGAAGTTCTCTTCTTGTTCCCGAAGCCTATCAACCTTTACAGTATTCTCCTGAATTTCAACCGCATTTGGCCCGCAATTCATTTGGAGCTCCTCGAGTTGGTCCATCAGTGTCTTAATTTCTCTAGCTCACATTTTGAACTTTCCATTACTACATTTGATGAGTTGAGATGTACAACATTTGATGAGTCGAAATGTACAATCGTTTATCCATTTTTGCCATCTAGTTATCTCGTCCCCATTGCATGGGCTGTTCCAGCATGCTTCGACTAACCTTCTGCATTCCTCCTATTTGGCCTAAAAAGTTTTAAAACAGAACAGTTTTCTACCTTTTCTCAAACTCGGCTCACAATGGATAATGATCGGGCAGTGGTCTAATCCCACGACCGCACCATGGGTGACAAGAGGTGTTTGGCCAAGAAGCCTGCCAGAGTTGATTACAAAGTCCTCAGCCAATTTGCTCATCCACCAACTCCCCATTTCTATTCTCGCGCCATATGAATGGTGGCCCATTAAAGTCGAGGTTCATGAGCTCCGTGGCCTCCATAAAGTTTGCCAAGTATTGAGGTTGGTTATAAAAGACCGCAGCCCTTCTAGATTTTTCAGACTCCCAAATGAATTCGTTAAAGTCACCTGCACATAACTAAGGAGTGTCTGAAGGCTTGAAGTGAGAGTTCATCCAATCCCAGAAGTCTTCCTTTTTCCCCCTGATAAGATGTGCCATAGACTCCAGTCACCTTACTCACCTAGCGTCTCCCACACCCCGAACTCGAGCATCAATTATATGTTTTGATAAAAATGTGATATCAACCTCTATCAAATCATCCCACCATAGATTGAGACCATTAGCCCTGCCAATAGGAGATACATTGAATCAACCAGAGAATCCCATTCTTCTGCGTACCCCGTCAATTCTATGGTCCTTCATTTTAGTTTCTGAAAGAAAGATCATAGAGGGTCTGTATTTTCTAATAAGCCCATGTAGGGCCCAAACTACCGTGTTCGACCCAAGACCATAGCAATTCCAAAATAAATGTGTCATGGCGATCATGCGGAGGCCAGTCGCCACCGCCTTGGGAGCTCGTCCCCCATGGAGAAAGGCACTTTGGTAGAAAGAAATGATGCAGTTCATTATTTATGTGATGGGTAGTCCAAGGGTCTCAATTAATTTGAAAGTGTTAGTGCCTTGCGTTTGATGGTTGTAAATTGTCATTCATGCTATGTGCATATATATTGTCTGCATCTAAACATCTCTCAATATTTTATTTTTTGTACGACAATTTTAACCCTATTATATTTGTGTATTACCATTTAACCGTATTATATTGGGACATTTTGAATGTTTCACCTTTTTATCCTTCTCACTCTATATATATATATATAGAAGATATAGATGTAGATATAGATATATATATATATATATATTATATTTTTTCAACGATAGAAATTTCATTAAATATGAACGGAAACGTTTACATCTGCAGTCAGAATATTGAATAACCACTCCGACTCAAACTCAAACCAACTATAAGAGCCACCCTCCTTAAACACAAACCACGCCACTAAGTGGGCATCCTTATTACAATCACAAGAAACATAACGAAGCTCAATAGACCTCAATTGTAAACAGTTAATCATAAAAAGGAAAATGTAATTCCCTTAAACTCCACACACTTAGTCATAAAAAGGAAAATGTAATAGCCCTAAACCGGTCGAAGGTAGTTGTGCATAGGTTTGCCAATTCCAAGGAAAGGGACATGAGGAACTTCTCTCTCCAACTTAAGAAAGCTTTCAATCACATCGATTCCGTCCAAAACAACATACATTTCTTGCAAATTGGGAACCACATCCAAAGTGAGCTTTATATTTCCATCGCCGTGACAACGAAAAAAGGTGAGACTGGGGGCATTGGTTACCTCAATCCTCTTCAAGCCGTCACACATGGTCACCGTTAGGGTCTTCAAACGGTGAAGTGAGTCAAAGCGCAGTAGACTTCCCAATCCCTTACAGTAGTCCAGTTTCAGAAACTCAAGGTTTGGCCCAGATGAAAAGGCAAGCGGCTCTACACCTCCGATGAACTTACAATCCGACAGCACAAGATTTGTTAGGGCGTTAAACCGTCTGGTAAAAATATCTGACCGGAGGGTGCACGTCCGCAAGGAAAGATGCCTGATAAATTTTGGTTCCTCACCGCTCAAAAGCATATGAGTAGGGAAATCATAGTAGTCTATGGCTTCCCAAACATCATTAGTACGTTTAGAGAGCACCTCATCACAAGTAAAAGCTAGGTCAAGATCTTCAACATCCTTTGAAACAGCAAAGTCCACCCAGCCGTTGATTTTAAGCGCATGCCTACTTCCAAATTGACAGTGAACCTTGAACGATTCAATCTTCGTCCCCAAATAACATGATATGAATTTATCTATTTTTTCTTGGAACTGCTTCACATTTGCCCTTAAAACTGTTCCTAAAGGAGCTTCGTTGGCCGGGTTTGGAATTAAGTCATGCCAATTAAACTCGAGGCTTGACTTGTAAGCATAGGTTCTTCTCCATTTGTGGGATAATGTGCTAGTGCGTATGGCATCCTTTATACTCAGTAATGAGGTAATGAAATGACGAATATGATCCGGCAATGCACTGATGCGATCGGTGTTGGTGCACTTTCTTGGAGAAGAGTTTCCTTTGGATTCACTGGCGCCAGCTGATAATATCTCACACATTGTTTTCATGGCTGCATCTGGTTAGGAGAAGGGTATGGAAATGAACAAGAACTTAGATTTTCTTAGGGCATAGAGTACAAAACTGTAAGAGTTAGAGAATTCAATTCAAAAGTAAAAACACTAAGAATCGGCTCAAGAAATTATATAATACGCAGTAAGAATTTAAACTCGCAAGGATTCTTAACAAGACGACACAAAGCCCTAGTGAAATTGTTCCATAGAGCTTCTACACTTGATTTGAACACAATTGAGTGGTAAAAATAAAGCCTTATTGAAATCAGATTAATGCAACTTTTTTGGGCTAAAAAGAGTAATGCTATCTCATGCAAGTAGGTTTAGAATGTGATGATATACAAACATAAAAGATATATACATCAAAATCTAAAGTTAAGGAAAAATGTTATACCAAAAGGCGCGAGAAGTGCCCCTATTGTATAAGCCTCCCTCGCTCCCTCTTTCTCTCTTAACTCGTGTGTCTGAACCAAGTGAAGGGAAGAGTGAAAGGTTACAGATGAGGATGAGTTTATCCATGCCCTTAGTAGATTTGTTCTTCCCGGCCGTTACCCTCGGCCCTTCGCAATCCAAAGTGAGACTAAAATCTAGAAGCCTTTCTTTTGATGTTTTCTACCCAATTTAAAACCCTAATCTATCTTTATCTAGCCCCACCAATCCTCCATTAAACTAATCCCTCTAGTTAACACAGAAGCATCGAACATATAGAAAGGATCAGCACATACAGATCATCGGAATTGGATATGATGACATATAAACATAAGTTGAAATATATATTAAAAAATAAAAAAAATAAAAAAAATAAAAAAAATAAAAACTAGAGTTAAGGAAAGACGCTATACCAAATGGCTCCAGAGGTCCGCTATTGTATAACTTGTTTCTCCCTCTCTCTCTCTCTCTCTCTCTCTCTCTCTCTCTCTCTCTCTCTCTCTCTCTCTCTCTCTCTCGTATGTCTGAACAAGTGAAGGGAAGAGGGGTTTTTATACACAGAGTGAAAGCTTGCAGATGAGGATGATTTGAGACATTTAAGGGAATTTGGACTCATTTGGTAAATAGCAAAGTGCATGCACGGTGGTTTCTGGCCAGACGAGACACGACGAGTTGGCAATCTTTGGTTGTACGGTTACAGCCAGAATTAGAGCCTCACTCTGAGACACACTGTCACACTACGCGCCTCTCAGTGACTACTGTCTTTTGTTGGATAAATTTTATTACCATTTCGTGATAAAAAGAAATTAGAAGCCGGATAGTATTCCACTTTAATTCTGTGGCTTACTAGAGTGCATATGGAACAATAAGGGTCGCGTCCATTGACCTAGCTAGGTTATTTTCATGAAAGCTTCAAGACCTAACCACTTGAATGTAATGGTCTAACTAGAGATGAATTACATCGTTAATCAATAATAATTGTTACTCCGCTATTTTAGTTGATCGTTATTAGTTATTTCGTTATTTTAATTGATCGTTATTAGTATCCAACAAAAAATGTCAAGAGAAAAAGTTGTTCATTATTTCAGTTAATTGATTATTGGATAGTATTTTCGCAATAAATTGTAAATCTTTCTTGGGCGTTAGTGAAAACTTCAACATGACATAAAGTCATTTATTTGAATTTCTGGTTACTCGGTTATTTTAGTTGATCGTTATGACTCGGTTGAGATAATTCTCAATCACTATCCCCATATATAAATTTCTTTTATCTCTTTATTATCACCTTCTGATACACACATTTTTTTTTCTGTATTCAGTAACAAACTAATGATTGGGCGAGAGAGATAAATGGGATTTCTTTCATTTTTATTTATTTACAAAAAATAGCTATGGCATAATAATTTCTATAAAAATTGTATTTGAATATTAACGTACCATATGCAACGTACCTAGATCGTCTCTACATGCATGTAAATAAATCTGTTTGTAATTTTGTTGGCATGCCAGATCGAATTCATCCTTCCAATACAAACTGTTACAGAATTTTCAACAAACATAATAGTCCTTATGGAAAATGTAAGAACACAAAGGATTTTAAATTTTGAGTAGGAAAAATGGAAAATATACCTAACCGGGCCAACTTGGGTACATGCATTTGTAGAGTAGATACAACTTATACACCGTTACATACAAGGAAAAATGATTGGTAGAAGATGACTATTTGGTAAAGAATAAAATGATTGGTAAAAGATGACCAATTGGTAAAGAATTGTCTAGAATTTTCATATCAATGTTCATTACTAAAAAGAGTTTTACTAAGTAAAGATTTTGCAAAGATGACCATTTTGTAGGTATCCCTTAATATTACAATTGAAGTTTGAAAAAAAAAAAAAAATTCATGACATTATGTTTGGATGAGGAATTTCTTTTAAGGTAATAAGTATTTCATTAATTAAATAAAACGAAGAACATTATATATCAGGAATACAATGATATGATTATAAACGCAACAAAAAGACAATACAAAATCTATCCAACATACATCTCAATAGATAGAAATATAACGCTCATGAGGACAAAACCTTTCATCACTTTCTGATGAACTTGCACAAGACGATGCTTTTTCGACAAAGAAATCCTGCTATGTTCACGAACATGTCCTCATAGTTCTTTGTGAGGCAAACAAAGAAAACCATACCAGCAAAAAGAAAAGAAAAAAACAACACAACACAAGACAAACTCTTCAGACAGTCGCCCCAATGGAAGGTTCCATTATCAAGTCTTTATTTACGGATGTCGAGTCCCAAGCTATCATATATATATATATATATATATATATATATATATGCCCTAAAGTTGGAGATGCCTCGACGATAAGTTTATCCGGCATTACGATAACGGGGGATGTTTCACGGTTAAAAGTGTATCACGTTGCTTGCGGCGTTCTGATGGATAATTCGAGTCGAGCCTATTTCTCCACCGGGCTCAACGCTTATGCTGGAATTTAGAAAAAGATTTGGTCTGCTCGGGTTCCCCCAAAGGTAAAAGTTGGGGTCTGGAGGATTTGCAGTGATATTGTCCCCATCCATGTAACTTTTGCCTCAAGACATGTTGGCATTGACCAGCAGTGTGTGTTGTGTAATGGCAATGATGAGTCCACATTGCATTTGGTGATGGATTGTTGTTTTTCTTCATGTGCTTGGTTGTCTACGATTATTAGGAAACGTCTAACTGACCTTAACCTAAATTCTATGCAGGATTGGGCTCTATTTTTAGTTTACCATCTTAATCACACCCAATTTGATTTGTGACTCATAGTCTGGTGGGCTATTTGGAAGGCTCACAATCAGAAACTTAAGAAAGGAAAATCAAAAACACCGGGTATGATCGTTGCCCACACCATTTGCTGGTGGCAGAGTTTACAGTCGGCCTACACCGTGGCCCCTCGTGCCCATCAAAGTCGCAAATGGTCCAAACCACCGCTTGGTTTCCTTGAGATTAACATTGATGGTCCATGTAGAGAGTCACAAAAACTTAGGGGTGTTGGAGTTGTTATCTGGAACAAAGAGGTAAGGTCGGCTCTGAGAATTTGGAAACCCTAGGTGACTCTTTTAATTGGAGCCCTAAAGTTATTTGATATCTGACTCTTTGTACATTGATATGTACAACAACAACAACAAAAATTGCACTAAAGCGGAACTATAAAGTGGGGTTTTTTTAAATATATATATATATAAAATTTAAAGGGTTTTTTTTTTTGGAAACCAGAGCATTTGAGTTAAATAACCATTTATTTCAAGCATTAAAGCGGAACTTTTCGGATCCATATAGACGGTTTAGATCTCTTCTACTACCGCTAACAGTCGTCTGTTGACAAACAAAAAAAAGGCGGTCACGATCTCTTCGCCTTTGAAATTCGTATGACTTCGCGCTTCCACCTCTCTCTCTCCCTTTTTTAGAGCACTTCCAGTGTAGGAAGACTTTCTTAGGGAATTCCCTAGGCAACTCAATCCTTTAAGTGCAACTCCACCGTTGCTAATTGTCTTGGGGATAGGTAACTCAATCCACTCCTCCTATCCTAAAAACACTCCAGTCCACTCAGGCAATTGGGCTCAAGGCAAGCCCGATGGAAAAGTAACGCAATAATTGTCTGGCTCGGCGCCTGGCCCATGTGATGCAAGGGTGACGTCAATCATAATTTAAATTATTAAAAATGATAGAAATGGTCCCTGAGATTGTCCACCTTCCGTGATTTTGGTTCTTCCATTAAAAAGGATTTTGGGCAATTTTCAAAGTTTTGTAACTCAATTGTTTCTTAACCAAATTCGATCCATAATATATCAAAATGAAGATAGGAAAGTGTAGAATAAGATTATACCTATTTGAAAGCCCAATGGTTGCCGGAGATGACCAGCCCGCGGGAAAACTGGAAAACTCGCTGGAAACTGGGAAAACTTTAAACGTTCATAGCCTCTCCAATACTCAACCAAATCGAGTGATTCAAAAACAAAAATAGTACTTCTTGACGGGAAGAAGAGAATGATACCTTTTTCGAATGCTAACTCGCCATGGTTTAGTCAAACAACAGCTCGAAAATGGCTAACCATTTTCGAATTAGCCACTTTTGAGCAGTTTTACGGCCAAATCATGGTGAGTTAGCAGTAAAGAAAGATATCATTATCTTCCTCTCGTCTATGATTTTCATTTTTGAATCACTCAATTTTGTTGAGTATTGAAGAAGTTATGAACATTTAAATTTTATCCAGTTTCCTGCGAGTTTTCCAGTTTTCCCGCGGGCCAGTCACCTTTCAGGCTATTTTCTGATCATCTCTGGCAATCATTGGGCTTCCAAATAGGCATAATCTTATTCTACACTTTCTTATCTTTATTTTGATATATTATGGGTCAAATTTGGTTAAAAATCGATTGAGTTACAAAGTTTTGAAAATTGTCCAAAGAGTTTTTAACGGAATGACTAAAATCATGGATGGTGGACAATCTCAGGGACCATTTCTATTGATTTTCAATCTCAGGGACCATTTCTATTGATCATGCAAATCTCAAGGACCATTTTGTATTATAACTCTATAAAAAAAAATTATAATTTTTTCTACAAACACATAACCATATTCTTCCACTTTACACTACATTTCAATATTTTCAAATACTTTCAACCAATCTTTTATTATTATCCGATATTAAAAATAAAGTTATCTTGTATTATTTTATTAAAATAAAAAATATTTGTTGTAATTCTAGTCACTCAATGTGGATGCCCACTCATCCCACTAAACTTTGTCTATAACTAGCTTTACCTATAAAACAAAGAAGCAAATGAAGGAAGAAAGAGAGAAAGAAAAGAAGAGAGAGGAGAGACAGAAGAAAGATACAAAAGAAAATACTAGTGAACTAGGATAGGGAGAATAGAGAAAACAGTGACAGTTATCTTTGTACTCTTATTATTTCACATAATGAGAGAAAGTATTGTTGCTGCCCTAAGGATGTAGGCACACTTGCCTAACCTCGTAAATATTGTGTCTCATTTACTTTATATTCCACAGCACACATACCACCGATTTTACAACACGTTGTCAGCATGAGAAGCTCTTGTGTCAGTGGAAAGCACAACTTTATAGATTCAGTGAAACACTACATACCTTTCACCTCTATCAGCTGAAATTTCACAGATAAGAAAATTCTTATATTTTATTCTCATATCTTTGTACTACTAATTTTCTTAAATCAAGTAGGGATATGTTATCCACACACCTCTTTTTACTTCTCACACATCTTTTGTTAATTTCTATCCGTTGATCTTCTTCAATTCATTCGATCCGACGGTCAAAAATTAAAAGGGTGTGTGAGAAGTAAAAAAATATGTGTGGATGTCACACCTCATCAAGTATATATCTTGTTTCATGATTGTATATCATTATTTATAGAAGCAAAAAGGGTACATGCTTCAAATTCACAGAAAATCCGACAGTCATATTACGAACTCTAAAACTCCAACTTCCTATGCTCAAACATAAACACTTCTTTCACGAAAGTTATTCCTTATCCCCTCTCCCATAACATATCAAAATTCCAGAAAGATCCAACAGTGGTATCATTCCAAATCTTTGAAATACTACCACAAACTTAAATCCCGCAGAAAACTGGATAGCCATCTTATGAGTGCCAAAACTCCATTTTTAGTATCTTAGATCGAAACTATTTCTTCACGAAAGTTGTTCGGTATGCTCTTATCCATGTCATACTAAAACTTGAGTTAGATTTAAAAGTTTGATCTTCTCATAAGTTGCAGACATTGCATTTGACTCCAAAACTTACGGAAACCATTTCGACTCTTTCGAAATTTATTGGAGGAAGGACACCAACTAGACTTATTGTTACTATTACCTCCTGAGAAACTAATAGGACTTGGAGATGTGAAATGAAAATAAAATAAAAAGGATGAAACAAAAGAAAGTGGCAGACAAAGAAAAGGAAAAAAACAAAAAACAAAAGATTGAGACTTAATCATTGCCTTTTCTGATTTGGCATATTTATGTGAATGATACTGATTTAAAGCCATATCACAAGTTCTATATATTTAAAGCTTGTGACAACGGTCTTAATTCAACATCATTCACATAAATGTCAAAGCTTAAAGTAAAGGGTAATAATTCCACCCACTGTAAAAAAATTGCTTTAAATAAATAGAATTTGTGATAGGACTTTAAACCAACATTATTCACATAAATATGCCAAAACATAAAAGGCAATGATTAAGTCTTCATCTTTTGTTCTTTTGTTTTTCTTTGTCTACCACTTTCTTTTGTTTCATCCTTTTTTTTTTTTTTTTCATTTCACATCTCC